>NC_137839.1:13980000-15180000 GCF_948465745.1 Chenopodium album | reverse complement strand
TCTGTAATATGAAGATATTTGTACCAGATCCGGATATTTTTAGTTGTTCTGTTCTGTTTAATAAGCTCAATTTTCACACTTTGGTTGAGTGAGTCTTAATGTGTTGGAAATTAGACTAATTTTTACAATTAAAGTAGTTTATTTGGTGGTTGAAAATTTTATTTATCAATTTATTATATGGGAAGTCAAGGAACCTCCAAGCCTTTTCATTTTCCGATTTTAGGCTAGTTTTAATTACGGTATTTATAATCTACTATTTATTTTACATTAAATCTGTTATGTCTTATGCTTATTTTTTATTCCTATAAAACCAAACAAAAATTTAAAAAAACAATTTAAAAAATATAAAATAATCAAGATGTATTTCAATTACCTGGTGCATGTCCATTTAAAATTTTTGATGCATGTCAGATGAAGATTGTAATTAGAAGTACACTAAAGATAAGGATGTTAGGGGCTTACGAATATAGTGATAAACACTTGTAGTTAGGGGCTTTGTAGTTCAATACTTTGGTATTTAGCCTTCACAGAAAGCCAATTATACACCAGGCCGAAAATCCCTCTTAAAATCAAATGATATATGACTCTATGAGTATATATGAATGGTTGTGATTACGCATAAATGCTTAAAATTTTGTACGGATTATGTAATTTCCTGGAATTTGTGATTTGTCAAATGATTCTTGTTATTTGGTATGGTCTGCTTTTGTTTAAAATTTGAACAGTTCATTTATAAAACAAAATTTTAAGCAAATTAATCTTTGTATCTCAACTAAATGTTTGGTTGATTATGCACTAAAGATCATTGGTGTATATGTATATCTTGCATTTTTTGGAGTTGCATTTTTAGTGTTTATCTTACATTTTTAATGTTGCATTTTATCCGGGACAAAGACTAATGTCGTAATTTAACCTTGAGATATTTGAGATAATTAATTAAATGAGTAGATTGAGTTAGAAAAGATATTTCATAATTAGTATTGTATGCCAAAGTAAGAAAACCTTTTTACAGATGTACATGAAAAATAGGTGGGATATGATTTTGTTGACTTCATAATCCCCCGGACCATTTTTTAGGGAATTAATAGCGTTATACGTATTTAGATGTATAAAGATATTTGTTCCAATATGTGCATGTAGAATTAAATTGAATTAGTGTCTATGCAATGAATGTCTTGTTAATAATTCTAATTGTTACTTGGGTTATACATAAGTGCTTGAATTTGTTAGGTTTATTGACTGTATAATGATGTTTAATTTGCAATGCTCCTTAATAAGGAAATCATGGCCGCATATAATAATGTAAGCTCTGATGTTGAAATCGACAATTCAATGCTTGAGAGCTTGGTGAGACTCTTTGCTTAATTTTTAGGCTTGTCCTCTCTGATAGTACTTCCAGTGATTTTATTGGCTCCCTCTCTAATGGGACTGCAGATGATGGTTCTGACCCTGATGAGGATGGGGAGGAGTAACCGGAGTTCAGGGAAAAGTTCACACAACCATACATTAACATGGGGAGACTGGTAAGGGTCTAGCTTTAAAATGCATCGTTTTTCCTTGGCTTCAAGATCCAGAAATTGTGCTTGTCTTGAAACAATTTGGCATACATACTATGCGTTGAGTGAATAGATTTCATAGTTACATATAGATTAACTTAAATACTCACAAATAGATTAGCTTTAATACACCATAAAATCTATTTTATTGTGTAGTTTGATTCCATACTTGTAATCAGGGAGTGTGAATGTATGAAATCAATCGAAATTATACTGATCAACCCAAGTTATAGGTTTTCTTAAATACACACAAATAGATTAGCTTAAATACACGAACAATGATGTACTGTGTTTGTGGTTTGCACAGCAAGCTGTATTGATCAACCCAAATTACATACTTATACTATGATTACATTTCGATTTGGAAACTCACATGAACAAAATTTCAATATAATATGAAGTAGGGTGTCAATGTTTATGTGTTGGACTGCACGAAAACAGACGAACTCTGTCTTAGGTTATTAGAATATATTATTTTACCTGAATTGTGATGCTTGTATTCATAAGATCACCATCGATGTTGTAGAATGTGCCGCTGGCCTTTGCAAGATCTCATTTGGAAACCCTTGGTCCTAGGACTAAGGTTAAAGTATGGATGAACAAGAAGTATCAAGCTTTCCTCCATGTTAAAAGGGACGAGAGGGACAAGATCAGACTTTGCAATATAAAGGAGGGAATTTCAAGCATGATCCAAGGTCAGAATATTGTTAACGGGGAAGAAGTGGTGGTGCAGATGATATGCAAATATCCTCCTACTTTCAAGGTATCCAGGGCATCTGAATATGTGTAAGCATCAACCTTTTATGGGTTTCTAGCCATACTTTTGATGTGTATGCTTTTGTCAACTACTAATGTATGTGTTCAGCCAACCGAGGCATAACTTTGTATATTTGTAATTTAGTGAACCAGTTGTTGGATGGTCTCTACTTGTTTAGTGTATAAGTTAATAGTTATGCCAAGCTTCCAGCCCAGCAGACTGTGCTTGGCAGTGGAACCCATGTTGAACAACAAACTGGTGGATTTGTATTTTGCGTAGTTACCATAGTGTATGTTAATCTATGCTCAATTAACTAATTCAGTTTAGTACGTGGATGTATGTGTTATCCCAAAATGAGGAATTTGTACACTTTGAAGTAGTTAAGTCAATCTAAATGCCCCTAATACAATAAATGCTAATTCAGTATATAATTTACTCATAACAAAGTCATTGGAACGTGTTAATTCATTGGGCCTAAAAATGTATAGGTTGCCTAATCATGAAAAGTTTTGACGTAGTTTGGAACTATGAGTAAGGTTATGCCGTACACCCAACCTGACTAATGACCTAAATTATATTGTGTAACTTGTTTGTGACCCTGTTGTTCTAATGGATAAGGAATGCAACAATGGTATATAGAGATAAAATAGTTAAAGTGGCCGGGAAAAATGATATTGTAGCTTTTGTATTTATAATTTTAAAATGTTGGAATATTTTTAAAGGAAAAGACAGTCATAATGTGAATAACATTATAAATCACGAATAAAGACAAATTATACTGTGAATAGGTTACAGTGGTAGTTGTTTTTATTATAATGGTAGGCACAATTATATATGTGTTTGTAAGATTTTGGAACGAATGATGTAGGGTTAGTGAATAATAATATTCATGACACGAAGGCAAGGAGTGTCATTTTATTATTAATAATGATATGTTCTACAAGCAGTTATAGAATCCACATAATGACACCTGTTGCAAGATGTATGGTGATTGATTTGTTATGGGACAAGATATGTATTTAAGGACTAGCATTTTAAATAAGAGTTGAAAAAGTTAAATGACTTTGATGTAAATCACCAAACTAATATTATAATGGGAGCTATTAACAATTAGAATGCAATTAGTGACAAATTGGGGGGGGGGGATTAATCAGTAATTAATTGGGAATTTATTTGGATTAAATTAGGAGATGAGTTTAGAATGGTACAAATTACTAGTAACTTGTATTTGGGATATCTGTAATTGAAATATAAAATTATTGGACTTCATTTTACATTTGCCTAAGAAAAAAAAAATAACGTGACACTATTATTTTTTTAACATATAATGTATGTTCCACAATTAAGATGATGAAATGAAACCTAACAACAACGTCCCACCAAGATCTAGTTTTACTCATGAACGATTGCATAAGTACAATAGTTTATAAATTGATATGCACATTTATTTTTTAGTATTTATGTAATTACAGTGGTTAGATACTAAATGTATCATCATATTGATCCAAAGAGTAAAAGGATTAAGGTGATGACCACACTTTTCCATACCATTACAATAATTATTTTTGAATAAAAGGATTAATTAGAACACGGGGGAGAGCCCGGTTAGGTAACTAGTTTATTAGGAGCCCGGTTCGTGGAATACATAAATAAAATTGTTTTATTAAGTTACCGTACTTAATAGTGGTCTATATGACTCTACTTAAGTTTCTATAACTACACATAAGTTTGATGAGTTTATATGATAATTGACTTAAGCCAACAGTTTTTTATTCTTATTAACCACATGAACGCATGCATATTTTCCTCAATAGTACTTGACAATTTTAAATTTATTAGGATTTAATTATTCATATATGTAAAAAATTTATTAGTGGGTAATATCTTACATTATTAATAAAATTTGCCAAATTTTAATCAATTTGAACTTTGTTACGTCATGTTACTATGTCATACATTGCAAGAGAACAAACTTATTTCAGGGACTGTCGCCGTCAAACAAATGTAATCTGCTAGATTGAGCGAATCTAGTAGTTTTTTATATTAAGATACTAACAAAACTACTTACAATAATAGTACGGAGTACATAAAGAGTATCAAACCAAAAAGGAAAATCTGCCATTTTCGGACATATAAAATAAAAATATTTATAAAAAATTAAATGAATATTCCATAGTCCCACCAACCTACACCGGAACCCTAACATTGTGTAATCCCCAAAAAATATATAATTTAAAACATATAATAAATTTATTAGAATTAATAACAAAAACACATAACTCACAAATACTGTATCGATATTTTCAACTTCTAATTCTCTCTCCTCAAACCTAAATCCTCTGCAACCTCTCCTCCAAAAATTCAATCAGACTATCTCCGTCAAACAATTTCGGCAATCCCAGTTGTTTCCCGCTCGATTACAGGTATACCTTTACAACCTATCACGATTTAATCCATTTTTTGCACGAAAATACAGCCAGATCCTATTTATTAGCACTAGTTTGTCGTTAATTAGATTGGACATTTATGAAAACTTGTTGTAGTTGCTTAAAATATTTTAGCGTTTGTAATTAAACGTTCTTACTTTACTTTATCTAGTTTTAATTAAATTATTTTGGTGATTTCGTAAATTAATAAAACAATAACAAAACCTAACCATTGGTGAAATTCGGGGTTTTGACCTTGAATCTCTACTTGTTGACTGGAGGCTTATGTGACTTTTGGTTTATTCAAATCATTTATTTAGATTATATTATTTATTTGGTTAGATTTAATGTGTATTAGGTATTAGGTACTTCAATTCAAGCATGCCGGTATGCAATTTTCATATGATTTGGTTAATTTCATGTTTTTTCTCTATGTGCATAATATTAGTATTGTTTTGCCAAAAATTTTTGATGTGCTCTAATTTACCCAATTTAAATAGATTATGGACTTATAATTCGATACACCAACTACAAGCCAATAACATATGTCACGTTAATTGCTTGCTTAGACAATCCCTACATCTATTGTTTTAAATTACTGAGATTTCCCTTTAAATTTCATATGTATACAGGTATTATATAGTAAAATGGGATGGATTATATTGGAAAATGAATTCTGAAATATGTTTGTTTATAGAGTGCTGGGGTTTGTTTTTTTTTTTTTTTTTTATGGTTAAATACTATATAACTTTTAGTTGTTAATATTCATTAAATTGGGATGCGGTTTAATTCATTATAATATAAAAGTTAGATTTAAAGGTTTTTAATATGTTCCTTGTAACTTTTTATGCGAATACCTATTAGCCAGCTTACATAAGACGCATAAGTACGGTTGATTATAAAAGACAATCTAGAAGATGTTTGAGTATCAATGTTTGATATTTTGCTATTACCTTTAGAATGAAAGATGTAATAGTGTACAAAAGTGATGGTGTTTTTATTATATGGTTTAAATTGAGTCCGTTTTTTGGGGTTTTGAGGTTCGTTCTATGAACTGGAAATTAATAAATAAATATTGTTTGGGTCCAATTTAGTCCAATTGGGCCTAGTCATTAAATGATCCAATTAAGAGCCCAAGGTCAAGGTTCAACTCTCCAATTGTGCTAAAGTCAAGATCAGTCCACAAAGAAAGTCAATTGGGCCAAGGCCCACTTCTCCCATATATGCAAAGGTATAAAAGCCATCATTATCACATTTGTACATTGATGCACAGAAAGCCTTAAGCAATTAATTCTCTTGCATAGCTTTCTCTCTCTACACATTGTACTGACTTTAGAATCGGAGGGGCCTTCCTCGGCAACACCCCCGAGGCTAGTTTACGTGTGTTTGCTGTGCAGGAAACCCTCGGCCCAACGTCACTTGGACCGAGCCCAGTCTTCACCCCTTCATTGGACCTTCGGCAAGGTCCCATTGTTTTCACCCGAAATAATTTGGCGCCGTCTGTGGGGAAGACTTTCAAAAATCTTTAAGCCAATCAAAATCATCTTGCAATCATCTTAGTAGCAATGGCTAAGAACCGCAAGAACAAAAGCCTACGTCAAGGAGCGGGCGAAAGGCCTAAAACTCCTGCACCATCACCTTCGCCGGACCGGAACTCTTCCAAGGGTGCTAGTTCGGGGGGAGGGTCATACCGGGAGGATTCCCTTTCTCCCGTAATTCACAACTCTCATCATAGACCGAGTCCCCCTCGGTCTAACAGAAGTCAGTCCGATCATAGGACTCATTCGGTGCCCCAAAGCCAACCTTTGACCATCCGCTCTCACTCTCACACTCAGCCGAGGACCCCTTTGACGGGGCCCAGCTCAAAAGAAGTGGCGAGAGCGCTGGCGGTGCTCATGGAGGCAATGAGGGCACAAAACATGCCTCCACCTCGTGATCGAACTCCTCCGCATACCAGGCACCAGCGGAGGAAGCTAGACCATGAGGGGGGGAAGCCTCCCTCCTTCCGGGAGCTGGAAGAGTGGGAAGAGGATACTTGGAGAACTGAAAGAGAGAGGAAAAAGAACCCTCAATTTTTCAAAGGATCCTCAACCTCTCGGCCAGAAACGCACAAGAGCAGCAGCTCAGCCTCTCGGCCGGAATCTGCCCACCGAGAGCGACCTGAGACTATTCGCCGAAGCGTACTCGACCGACTCGGCGGCAGGGAGCCAAGCGTGCACAGCCGCCTCTCGTTCCCTGTAGCCGAGGCCCAAACTTCCCAGCCAGGGACGAAAACCACTCCTACCTCTCTAAGAGGGCGGAGCACGGTCCCTTCGGCCAGGAACAAAGGCAAGGCCGTTATGCTACCCACTAGTTCCCCATTCGAGCAATGGATTCTGGAAGAGCATGTGCCTACGGTTAAAATACCGTCGCACATTACATATGATGGGACTTCGGATCCGAAGGACCACATTGCCTCGTACGAGGCTCATATGCATCTTTGCCCCAGGTCCAAAGCGACTTGGTGCAAATATTTTCCAACCATTCTCAAGGGGGTCGCGCAAGCGTGGATCTCCAAGGGAGTGAAAGAAGGCTAAATCACTGGGTGGGACGATCTGTCCTCCAAGTTTAAGAGCAAGTTTTCCACGGCAAACCGTCGGAAGAAGACTACTGCAGAACTCATGGGTCTGCAGCAAGGGGAGGCTGAAAGCCTCCGAGACTATCTGACTCGCTTCAGCAACGAGTCGTCCAGCATTTCTCAGCTGGACCAAGGGCTGGCAGTTTTCGCCCTTCAGCACGGTCTCAGAACAGGGCAATTCTCCGACTTCATGGTCATGAATTCACCCAAGACCTTGGAGGAGGCACTGAATGCTTCGGATAAGTTCATCCGAGTTGAAGAGTGGAACAAAACAAAAACCCAACCTCAATCTGGGGGAGGGAAACAAAAACAAGCACCCTCGTCTGAAGGCCAAGGCCAAAAGGCAAAGGGAAAGGCGAAAGCCTCGGAACAATCTTCGGCCAACGAGTCGAAGAAGGAAAAATCTGCTCCTTTTGTGGGCAGATACGAATCCTACACTCCGCTCTCTCTTTCGCGCGCCAAAATTTACAGCGTAACGAAGGAGGAGCAGAGTTACAGAAAGCCGAGACCACTCCTAGAATGGTATCAGCGAAAAAATAAAAATCAGTGGTGCGAGTTCCATGAATCACCGGGACACAACACTGAGGAGTGTATCCAGCTGAAGGACCAAATCGAAGATATGGTCCGGAAGGGGTACTTGAAAAAATATATCGCGGATCACCGCGAGAAAAAAGAGGCTGAGAAATCCAAAAAGGACTCTCGGCAAGAAATTGACTTCCCCCGAAAGAACAGTAAAACTACGGAAGGAAAATTCCCTCCAATCCATGTTATCTCGGGAGGAGCATGCTCTCGGAGGGAGCACAAGCGTCACCTCAGGGCTCTGACCCATCAGGTGAACCATGCTGACATTCAGCCGCCCCAGTCACCGGTGCCGAACATGACGTTCACATCCGCTGATTGAGCCTTCTTTCACCCGTTGGTGATCATCGCCACGGTGGCCAACCACGACGTCAGCAAAGTTCTAATTGGCGGTGGTAGCGGAGCAAATATTTTGTTCCGAAAGGCCTATAATCAAATCAAGCTGAAGCCCAAGCACCTCACGCCGGTATCCTACCCAGTATCCGGATTCAATGGGGCTTCAACTTATCCTGATGGGAAGGTTCTGCTTCCTGTCACCATCGGCTGCGATGAAGCAGCTAGGAACGTCATGACTGAATTTTTGGTCATCGACGCTCCTTCAGTGTACAATGTGATTTTGGGGAGACCCATAATTCACGAGATCCAAGGGGTCGTCTCAACTTATCATCAGCTGATGATCTACGTTTCAGACGCCGGCTTCCCCGAAAGGGTCCAGGGCAGCCAAAAGGAGGCCCGAAGGTGCAACTACCTCAAGCCATCCACTGGTCGCCCTGACGACGACGATGAGGATGAGGAGGAGAAAGAAAAAGAAAGAGAGCCGAGCACAAAAAAGCCGAAAGGTCTAAGTGCTTCGGCCCAAGGTTCTGTGCCCAAAGATAAAGGGCCAGAAAAAGGAAAGGCTAGCTCTTCATCTGAGCCGAAAGACTCAGAGAGCCAGCCAAAGAAGAAAAAGTCTGAGACGCCTGCTGGCATTGACAGCAGGCCAGATTGTGAAGAGTCCAGCCCATCAGCAATGGACCTGGACCAGCAGACTGAAACGGTTGAGTTGGCCGAAGGAGATGCTGAGAAATGTGTAACAATCGGGATGGACCTTGATCCGAGCACCCGTTGTGAACTTATTCAACTCCTTCGGGACAAAAGAGATGTGTTTGCCTTCTCGGCAGCTGATATGCCTAGGATAAGTCCAGACCTCATCTCCCATAAGCTTAACGTCGACCCAACGTGTCGGCCAGTTAAGCAAAAGAAGCGGAATTACTCCGCAAGTAAGAACCGAGACATCGCAGCCGAGGTCAAAAAGTTGCTGGATGCAGGCTTCATCGAGCCTTGTCAATATCCAGAATGGCTGGCAAATGTGGTGATGGTTCAGAAGGCCAATAGTACCTGGAGAATGTGCATTGACTTCACGGACCTAAATAAGGCTTGTCCGAAGGATTTCTATCCCTTGCCGAGGATCGATCAGCTAGTTGACTCGACAAGTGGCCATGCCTTACTTAGTTTCATGGACGTATTCTCGGGGTATCATCAGATCTTCATGCACCCCGACGACCGAGCAAAGACGGCATTCGTCACGAACGCCGGGGTGTACAATTATAAAATGATGCCCTTCGGATTGAAAAATGCGGGGGCAACTTATCAAAGGCTGGTGGATCAAGTTTTTGCCGATCAAAAAGGCCGAAACATGGAAGTTTATGTTGACGATTCAATCGTCAAAAGAAAAAAATATGAAGACCATGTTAAGGACCTGGCTGAAACCTTCGCCACCTTAAGAAAACATCAAATGAAGTTGAATCCGAAGAAGTGTGTCTTTGGCGTGAAGTCAGGGAAATTCCTTGGGTTCATGGTCAGCAAGAGGGGGATTAATGCCAATCCCTCCAAAGTCAAAGCAGCGCTCGATCTTCCTGAGCCGAAAACAAAGCGGGATGTTCAGCGGCTCACCGGAAGAATGGCAGCCCTCTCGAGGTTCATTTCCAGAGCTTCGGACAAGGGCTTACCTTTCTTCAAAGCCCTGAAACTCCCAAAAACAAAAGAGCTCGTTTGGGAAGAAGAGCAAAAAGAAGCCTTCAAGCAGCTTCGGGAGCATTTGGCTCAACTCCCAACACTGGCTAGCCCAGCAGAGGGAGAAACTTTGTATCTGTACGTGGCTGTCAGCCCAGCCACCATCAGTGCAGTGCAGCTGAGGGAAGAAAATAAAATTCAGCAACCGATCTACTTCGTCAGTCACACTCTGACGGATGCCGAGACTCGCTACCCTCTACTCGAGAAAGTCGCCTTTGCAGTAGTGGTAGCTGCTCGAAAGCTGAGGCCCTATTTTGATTGCCATCAGATAGTGGTCTTAACTGATCAGCCTCTGGAAAAAGTTCTCGGCAAAGTTGAAAAATCTGGTAGGCTGGCCAAGTGGGCTTTCGAGCTCACCGAATTCAGCATCAGCTACCAGCCGAGAGCAGCCATCAAGGCTCAAGCTCTAGCGGACTTCTTGGCCGAATTCTCGTACCAAGAGACGCTAGACGACAAAAAGAAAATATGGACCGTGTTTACGGATGGATCCTCCACCGTAAATGGTTCGGGGGCAGGGGTAGTGATAACCTCTCCCGAAGGCAAATCCTTTGAGTATGCACTAAAATTTTCTTTCAAGGCTTCGAACAACGAAGCTGAATATGAGGCAGCAATCGCTGGCCTAGAATTGTGCATCTCTCTGGAAGCCGAGCATGTCTGCTTGAAAACAGACTCTCAGCTAGTTGCATATCAGATCGGTGGCAGCTACGAGGCCAAAGAGCCCTCCATGATAGCCTATCTTGCCAAGATCAAATCAGTCATTGCAAAGTTGAGAACTTTTGAAGTTCAGCTGATCCCAAGGGGTCAGAATGCTCAAGCCGACGCACTCTCCAAACTTGCCAGTTCAACTCTCACTGAGCTGAACAGATCTGTATATGTGGAAGTGCGCCGAGAAAGAAGTGTCGACGAAGCACCTGAAGTGTGCTGCGCTGACCCAGATCCCAGCTGGATGGATCCATCCTAGCTTTCAAGCTTCGGGGAAAAATTCCCGAAGATAGAATTTTGGCCTCCAAACTGAAGAGAACCAAATCAAGGTTCATCGTCTTCAGAGGGGAGCTTCTGAAAAAGTCCTTCTCAGCCCCATTGCAGAAATGCGTGGGACCAGCAGATGCAGATTACATCCTTCGGGAGATCCACCTCGGTATCTGTGGGAACCACATTGGGGGAAGGACCCTAGCCCACAAGGCATTGAGGGCCGGATATTACTGGCCCACTATGATCTCAGATTCTAAGGAGCTGGTCCGAAAATGTGAAAAATGTCAAAAATTTGCACCAGTCATCCATCAGCCAGCTAGAAATCTTCAGCCGATCCTTAATCCACTCCCATTTGCCCAATGGGGGCTGGATATTTTGGGACCCTTTCCAGATGCACCTTACCAAAAAAGATGGTTAATAGTCGGCATCGACTATTTCAGCAAATGGATTGAGGCTGAAGCAGCTTCGAATATCACATAACAAACTGTCAGGAAATTTATCTGGCAGAACATTATTACCCGCTTCGGTATTCCGAAGGTCTTTGTCTTCGATCATGGGAGGCAATTTGATAATCTGCCGCTGAGGCGGTACACAGATCAATTCGGCATCAAATTGGCATATTCAGCAGTGTGTCATCCACAAAGTAATGGCCAAGCCGAAGCTGCAAATAAACAAATCCTCAATGCTTTGAAGAAAAGGGTTGAAGATCAAAACTCCAAGTGGATAGAGGAACTTCCAGGAACCCTCTGGTCGCTTCGGGCGACTGAAAAAGAGGCAACGGGCTATTCACCTTTTGAGCTGGTGTATGGTGCCGAAGCCGTTCTTCCAGTGGAAATCGGCTCTGAAAGTTTACGAGTGCACCACTTCTCGGCTGAGAATGAGCAACTTATGAAGGAATCTCTCGATTTCCTCAATGAAGTAAGAGACTCAGCCCGAGACAGAATGGCTGCTTATAAGCAGAGAATCAGCAAATTTTACAACCGAAGGGTCCATGCAAGGCCTCTCAAAATTGGAGACCTTGTCCTTCGGAATGCTGCTGAAGTTCAGAAAGGCCGAATCCATGGGAAAATCTCAGCTGCATGGGAGGGACCCTATGAAATCTATAATGAGCTTCAGCCAGGGACATACCGACTTCGTCAGTTAGATGGAACTGAGCTGAAAAATCACTGGAATGCTGATGTACTTAAGAAATATCATGTGTAAACCCTTCGGGGCAGAACAATCTTTGTAAGTACATTTTGAATTATTAATGAAAGGCCTCATAGCCACCATTTCTATAATTATTTGCAACTTTTTATTCTTTCAAGTTTTCTTTATTCTATCTACTCTTTAAGGGTTTTTATTCAGCCTCGTCTGAAACCTTCGCCTTTGGGTAACTGGGTTTCAGATTGCTAACAAACTCGTCTTTTTAAAGAACTCTGGTCTTTCAGCTGAAGTCAAACTTCAGTAAGACTTGTTCTCTTAGGGCATGAGTCCATGGACAAGTCTGGGATATTGCCTTAATTGAGCTTTGTATCCCAGAAAGCCATTATCTGAAACATTGCCTTCAGATGGCCTTGTGTTTCAGATATCCATTTTTAAAGATAGACAGAAAATCAAGGATAAAAGCAACTGTTAGAAATTTTTTATCCAGCTTCGTCTTAAAGTTAAAGAAACAAAACCCAACTCAGCAATCCAAAGACTTGAGTCTTCAGATTTCTGGGGGGGCAAGAGGCACTATCAGTGCAAGTTTATCTTCAGCAAAATTCTTCAAGCAGAAAGCTTTGTACTTAGCAAATTTTTGCGAAATTTCTCAAGTTCAGAAACAGTAAAGCATTCAAAATAAGACAAAGCAATTGAAGAAAAAGCATCAGATTAATGAGAGTAATGCTCAGAAAATGAGCTACAAGTTCAAATGTTCAAAGAACATAATAAAGCATCGGCAGCCGCCCACAAGCGGAAAATTACAGCTGCCGAGGTACATACAAAAACAAGAAAGCAGTTTGTACATCAAGGCAAGCTGAAGCAAAAAACAAGGCAAAAAATTTAGAAAGCGGCTAGTCTAAAGTTGAGCGCACGATGAACCGCAAGATTCTGAAGACGACTGCCCGAGTTCCTATGCTTCAGCCCGAGGATCAGACTGATCAGCATTACTGGGTCCCATGGTGGCCTTAGTCCCAGCAGCTTAAGAAGCAGGCTTTGCACTCTGCTGAGCCTCCCTTTCCCTTTGTTCAGCCTCCATCTCCTTTCTTTCAGCTTCTTCTTCGGCTTCTTCAGCCTCAAGGATTTCAGCTTCGATTGGGGTTGCATACTTCATGTGAGGGTCTTTGGGATCCTGGATCCATTCAGCGCATTTGGACCAGTCCAACTTCGACTCAGCATGTAGGCAGACTGTTCGACACACTCTGAACCCGTTTCTGAAGCCCATGTCGTACTCTTCTTGGGTGTAGATACGGACCTTGAGTAGAGCCTCAGCATCAGCCAACTTCTTCTTTGTCTCCTCCAAGTCTTCCTTGGATTTCTTCAGCTCATCAGCGAGCTTGGAGGAGGAATCTTTCTGCTCGTTCAGCTCTTGCTGAACTTGGGAAGCTTCAGTTTGAGTTTGGGTCAGCTCATCCTTTTTGACCCTCAGCTGATCCTCAGCCTCTCGGAGCTTAACTCTCTGGGCTTCAGCAGCAGTAGCAGCCTCTGAGAGTTGGACATTTTGAGCTTGGAGCACCTCTTCAGCAGCCATTCTACTGGCTTCAAGAGCTTCCAACTTTTGTTGCACTTCAGCTTGTGCAGCAGCTCCTTCTCGGATTTGGCTCTCAATGGCAGCCTTGAATTTGGAGATGTCCACTCCCATGTGCTCCTGAAGGAATTTCTCCCCTTCTATCAGTGGGGGAAAAACTTCCTTCTCTATAGCAGCGCAGAAGGACTGAAGGGCTTCAGCAGCTTTCTTTTCATACTCTTCACCCTTCTGCTGCTTCTCTTCAGCCGCTGCTTGCTTCAGCTTAGCAAGCTTCAGCTCCTCCTCTGCCACTTTCTTGTCGTACTCAGCGGCATCCACCCTATCTTGTAGGGAATCTATCAGCTCTACAGTGAGAGTCTGATTGTGCACAAACTGGAAACAGAGGCACAAGTCAGTAAATAAAAAAAAAAAAAAAAAAAAAAAAAAAAAAAAAAAACTGAAACTGAACTGAAGAGCTGAACTGAAAAAGAGATAAAGGCAAGGAAGGAGATTTACCTGCATCATCAGCAGTTGATTAGACCTTGCTGGGTCTGGAACTGATCTGCTGGATTCGCCCATCCCAGCAGTGGCCTTCAGCGACCAGATCCTCGCCCTATCTACTTCGGACAGGCCAGCAAAATTGCCGAAGTAGGCTGCAGCACCTTCTCGGTTCTGGCCCCATATGAGGTCCCAGATGTGATCTGGAATTGGAATTCGGGAGGCCAAGAAACCCATTTCTCCAGACTGCAGCGTCTGGAAAGAAGGAAAGGATGACGATGGACCTTCCTGAGTCTTAGATGGCTCAGTTTCCTCCTTCTTCTCAGCAGAGTCAATTATTATGACCTCTGCTTCTTCTTCAGGTGTGAGGACGAAAGCCTCAACCTCTCTTGCAATATCAGCTGTGAAACCCTCAGCATCGGGCGTCACAGCATCTTCAGCATTGTGCTCAGCAGCACTCTCTTGAACCTCCTCTTGGACCCCTCCCTTAGGATCGGGAGTTTTCTGATCCACTGACAGGGTAAAGTCGTATCCCCTAATCAAAAATAATCACCTAATTCACTAACTAAAGTAGATAGGGAAGTAGGGTCGATCTCCACAGGGAAACAAGTCTTTTTACTCCTAATTAAATATTATAATCTAAATTATTTAAGTGATCAATATTAAAAGTTGAATATGAAACTAAACTAAAAAGAGTAAGAAAAGGGAGAAAATAATATATAAAAGGATCTAGGGCATAGGTTCACCAATAAATAATATTCCGGGGTAAAATAGGGTAATCAATCATTGACATGGCATAAATAACATGATTAACAGGCTCTCGCAATTTATTAATCAACATAGATCTAACAGGCTCTCGCAATTTACTAGATCTAAGTTCTTATCGAAAATGGCCTTTAATATCAAATTAACATCTGCTCGATTTATCAATTTAATATTGCTATACTTTTACAAGCCGCAATTGTAAAACATTAAAACAATCCAATAAGAAATCATCATGCAATACCAACAATCAATAATAGTCAATCATCAATGCATCAATTAATCAGATTGTAAAGGGCTCTCGCTACTTATTACAATCACACAATTAAATTACCGGTATTAAATCTCATCTCTCGAATCTTGATTTAACCATTTATAAATTAACTTGCCTATTGAAACTAGACCTAAACATTAATTCTCATCTCTCGATTCTTGAATCAATATTGTCAAACTCATGCATAAAAGATAAGCCTAATCTAGTCACAGAGCATTAAATCAATCAATAGGAAATTAATCTAGCATTGATAATCAACAACAATAATTTACCCCTTCATATTATTTATTAGATCCCCATAAACCCTAGAAATTAAACTACTCACACATAATTAGATATAAACTAAGCAAAGCAATAAAATAAATCATGATCAAAGGAATAAAATAAATAACTAAGATTAAGGGAAGAGAAATCGTCACCAAAGTAAATCTGGAATTAATCAAAGAAATAAGAACAAAAGTTTAGAGAGAGAAAACTAAGTAGAGAGAGAAAGTCTAAAAGAGAGGAGATAAGGGAAGAAGAAGAGGAGAAGAAGAGAAAAGAAGATCTCCCCAAAAGAAGAGACGACCTAAAAACGTATTACGGAGGAGTATTTATAGTCCGTACAAAAATCCTAAACTAAAACAAATTAATACGACTCTAATTGTTTCCTAAATAAACACGCGCCCGATCGGGCGAGGCACCGCCCGATCGGGCGAGGCACCGCCCGATCGGGCGCGCCTTTTTATCTTTAATAGCTATCTCGCGCCCGGCCGGGCGCGTCACCGGGCGCTCCTCCCGCCCGGCCGGGCGCGCCTCCGGGTGCCAGCCTTTTTGGCCGGGCGGATCATTTGGGCCAATATTTGGACTTCGATTGGGCTCCAATTCTTCGGGCCAATCTGGGTTTCCTCTTTGGGTCTTGAATACTCGGTCCAAACGCCCCGGTATCACCTCTACCGAGCCCTTAATCACCGGTTCGATGGCTCCAACCGGCCCTGGGCTATAAAATCTGGTCGTGCTTCTCCAGTGCTTGTGATTGCTCCTAAATATCTCGGGAAAATACTCCAAAAGCATAAATCCCTGCAAAAGTCAACCAAACCTACGAAAACACTAGAAAACACCAATTAGTAATAAAAGTGGCTCTAAAGAGCCAAAAACACTACTAATTATGACCAAGGGACGGGGGTAAAATACTATATAAAATGAATACATCAAACTCCCCCAAGCCAAACCTTTGCTTGTCCCTAAGCAAAGATCTCATCAATGAATCAATAAATATGCTTCACCCCGAAAGTAAAATCAAGCACAAACGATTCAGGGTAAATCAAATAAACATGCTTCAGAGTCAATCAATCAAGTCCATCCAATTACCTTTCTTCCCTAACAATTGTCAAACAGAGCAAACCACAAGAGCATATAGAATTCAAGACTAGTGCTCACACACTCGACTCTCATTTATGTGGCGAGTAAAAGATGTACTCGATCGCTATCCAACCACCCCTTTAATGTGAACAATGCCCTCCCAACTCACACTCTCGTGTGTATAAAAACAATGAACGCTCAATCCTACTAGTCGACTCGAAATATGCCAAATCATAACTTGCATTGATAAGCAACACTTTCACATTCATACAATTCTATGCACAAAGGTCGGAAGGTCTTTAAAGCTTGTAATGTAAGGCTAAGGTAAAGGGTAGGATAAATTTGGAAATACGTGAGAGAAAAGCTATGCTTAAGGGAGCAATATCCTAATAAAACTCATGATCAAAAATAAATAATGATCAACATCTCCTACATAACCAACTCTAACATCAACCAAATATACTCCAATCATAATAAATAAACCCAACTCTTACAATTTCACTCATAAGATATAATAATGGAGTAATAGAGTGAATAAACAAACTTTATTTTCCAAACTTGAAATTTTTCCATTGAGGCTCAAAATTATTCTTTACAAACCTCCAACTAGAACATTTGAACATTTTTTTCTATTGAAGTTCACTTATTTTTTTTTTCATTTTTTTCTCTTTGAACTTCTCTCTTTTTTTTTCATAATATCATGCTTTATTTTTTCAAGAAAATATAACTCTCAAACTCATAAAAAATAAACATGAATAACAACAAAACAACTTCTCAAAGTCCCACCCAAGTTGTGCAAATAATAAGCACACTACAAACTCCCTCACCTCACTACCTAATAGCTCCCCCAAGCCAAGCTTGGGACTAGTAACCAATGGGGCAAAATAGGCTTGTAATGTGGCTAATAAACAACAAAAAGGTCAAGGCAACAACATGGGTAGCAAGAAGGGAACAAATGTATCTACAATATCTGGAGGCTACCTAAAAGAACAAGTGCCTTCGTCCTCCACAATGTGCATAATAATGAATCATATAAATATTACTAATAGTTGCAAACCAATACTCAAATTCATTGACATACCAGGAATTATGGAACTATCACACAATCGTTACCAAATCAACTAGTCAAGCACTATATTCACAAGTAGTTGGACAAAATTGACGCATGTAAAGGTTTCAAGGCAATCAAACATCATATCATGATCAACTAATCCACAATGCCTATCATCAATTACCAAGGATCAAAACAAATTTGTAAAGTAAGGGGCACAGGGAAGCATAATTTATAATTCATTGGAACGTATTTTTGGATTTTTATATGTAAATGAAGCAATAAAGCTAACTTAGAAAACAAAAAATTTAACCTAAGAAAACACACCAAAAATAAAAGAAAAGAGAAAAAGAAAAATACCAAACCAAAATCTCCCCCAAGCCAGAACCAAACAATGTCCTCATTGGCTCGGAAACTAGCCCAGCATAGCTAGTCCTCATCATCCTCGTCCATCGAGCCGAAGCCCGCGCCTCCACTGCCACCTGCACCACCTGCACCAGAAGAGCTACCACCAAAATAGTCAGCGTGAAAACTCCCCCCCGCCGGTCCCCCGAAAGGAATGTCCTGCCCGTACCCGAAAAAGGAAGAATAGTCAGAGTAAATACCACGGGCAGTGGGATCCCTACCATATCCCTGGGGTAGGGGCTGAAACCAGTCAGGGTGGATAGCATCGTCGGGAATGTTTCCCCGACGAGCATAATCATCGTACATAGGGTAGAGAGCTCTACCCTGGTTCCTCTCTAGGTACCCTAACCTGTGGTCAATAGAGCCCACCATCCTCCTAAGGTCAGTCTGTGCATGCTCAATACGTCCTAGGGCCTGACCTATACTCTGAAAATCCCAAACTGGGTCAGAGTCAACATGAGAGACGGAATGAGACATACGAGGTGGAGAGAAAGCCACCTCGGGCTGGGGCTGAGGTGGTGGAACTGGTGGTGGTGGTGCCTGTCCCCTAGCGTTGGCGACTAAAGCATCATAGGTATAGGAAAGTTGCTCTGGGGGAAAGGCGGTCAAGTCTGGACTGGGAAGGGGAAAAATGGGCAAAGGTTGCTCGTTCCCAGTCCGAATACACCAAAAGGGTGTCTGCTCGTTATCCGGCCTAACCCACCCCACATCTTCAAAATACCTAGCAGTCATGTAGGTGTCTGGTCCACAGTTAGTCAGCTGGTGGGGTCCGTCTACTACAAAATCGGCCTTTTTCACCGCTATTCGAGTGATAAGGCCACCTAAACGGATAGGGGACTTGGAAGTGGTGCTGGCTGTGGCATGCCGACTCAGGTGATGAACTATGAACCTGCCTACGTTCAATTTCCCGAACCCGTATACATAATGTCCTATTATAGCTAGTTCGTTGGTTTGAGCGTTATGAGGCTCGGCCCTACCCAGGAAACACAATCCCGCAAACCTTTGCCAGATTTTCGGGATAGGGTGGTGAATGGGTTTGGTGCTAGCATGTTGGGGGTCGGGGGCAGGTAAACCAGTCAAAGCAAAATATAAATCACCCATTTTATAATCTTCATGCCACTGGTGAGATAATTCAGAATTTAATTCAAAAATTTTACAAAATTCAACAAAAGTTAAACTAATATTTCTATTATTTAACCTGAAAAATAAATTAGGTCCATTTCGACTACTAACAACATGAAAAGTGGACAAAAATTCACATGTAAGTTCTCGGTATGTAGGATAATGCATGTCAACGAATTTTCTCATGCCAATATCATTCAAAAATCGTTTAACATAATCAAACAAACCATATGATTCTAAGGTAGGGCAGTGTAACCACCGAGAAGGGATTACCTCACGACCGACCAAATGCTCCAATCGTTCCTTCTGTTCCCGGCTCACGATTCGGATCGTCGGCCAATACGGGAGCTGTAAGTCCGGGTCGTACTCCTCCCTCGAGCTGGAGTTCCTACCAAAAATTGATCTTGCCCTCTTTGAAGCCATGTAGAGAAATGGGCCGAAAATAAGTTGAATTAAAACTGAAAAATTTTTGTATGAGAGTGAAGAGGATGAAGAGAGGATTACAATTATATAAAAAGTTTTGAATTTGGATTGGTAATGGAGGAGAAATCTTAGAGAGAAGTCAGAGAAAATTTGAGTTTTAGAGAGAGAAAGTAATGGAGGAAAGAAGAAATGAAGAAAGAAGAAAGAAAGAAAGAAGAAGAGACGCGAAAGTTAGCTCGCGCCCGGTCGGGCGGTGTCTCGCCCGATCGGGCGATCTGAAGAGTTCTGAGATGATTCTCGCGCCCGGTCGGGCGGACTTCTCGCCCGGTCGGGCGATCTGACCAAATTTTCATCAAGTCTTCGCGCCCGATCGGGCGTCATTCGCCCGATCGGGCGATCGAACTACCTGATTTTCACCTTGCTCTCGCGCCCGATCGGGCGAGGCTTGCCCGATCGGGCGGACAAATTAGTCCGTAAGCGTCAAAATTCGCGCCCGGTCGGGCGGCTCTCGCCCGGTCGGGCGAAAATTCTTGTTTTTGGAACTCTACTCTTGCGCCCGATCGGGCGAGCTTCGCCCGGTCGGGCCCGAGACTAAATCAGGGGCAAATTTCCTTCTGTTCTCAAAAAGTTGTCTAACTCTTTTCCTTCAAACCTGTACAAATACTCAAAAAACTCATTAAATTCCCTCATCTCTCCTCACATAAGAAAACGAAAAGAAAAACTGGTCTAAAAAAAATAAAAATTAAAAATACGGGTTGCCTCCCGCAAAGCGCTGGTTTATCTAGGTCCCGCACGACCTTCTTACCAAGTGCAATTCCTAAGACCCTTGGCCTAACGCTTGATCGGGTGGTTTCTCACCCGGTCTAGCGATGTTTAGGCTGCGGTGCGGCTTCCTGACATGTCCTGTGGGACGCCAAGTCGCCTTATCTGGTGGATCCTCCATGACTTGGACAGGGGGATCTTCAATGCTACGCACTAAAAACCCTTCTTCGATCGAATGTTGCTTCAAATTGTCATTGTGTTCAACACTTGCAACTCGATCTGGCGGAACACTTACCGTAGGCTCGATTTGCACAACTTGCTCTATCGGTTCCACTTGTTCATCCTCGAAACCAAGACCAACATTGTAGAATGCTCTTTCTATTGTATCGACTTCCTTCTGCCATTTTTCTATCTCATCTGAAAGGGATACAACACAAGATACCGCCTCCAAGGGATCTTTTTCAAGAGCTTGGGGCTTATTAGAATAATTTACAACCACATTAACACTGAAACATTTCTCCTCAGTCATGGAGCTCTTGAGGGTGTTATTCAGATTAAAAACCACTTTATCATCCCCTACAGATAGTGTTAGCTTACCACTTCTAACATCTATGACTGCTCCTGCAGTGTTAAGGAATGGTCTACCCAAAATAATTGGGGTTTGCTTATCCTCAGCCATATCAAGAACAACAAAGTCTACAGGTATATAAAATTTACCTACTCTAACGGGGACGTCCTCTAAAACGCCTAGGGGGTATTTGAAAGAACGGTCGGCCATTTGCAGAGTTATATTGGTAGCTTTTAATGTACCCATATTTAACTTAGAACACACAGATAATGGCATAACGCTAACACTAGCACCCAAATCACATAATGCATTATCAATCAGAAGATTACCAATATGACAAGGGATAGAAAAACTACCCGGATCTTTCAATTTAGGTGGAGACTTATTTTGAAGTATGGCACTACACTCTGCAGTGAAAGCTACTGTCTCTACCTCACTAATAGACTTTTTTCTCGTCAAAATTTCTTTCATAAATTTTGCATATGAGGGGATTTGTGTGATCAATTCAGTAAAGGGAACTGTTACCTTCAAATCCTTAACCACCTCCAGGAACTTACCAAACTGCTTATCCAAGTTTGTCTTCAATTGACGATTGGGGAAAGGAAGTTTGATAATTGGCTTTTGAGCATTTTTCTCTTTGTCTGGAGTAGCCACCTTCTCCGGATTTTTACCCTGCTATGTAGGATTAGATGTGTTAGTATTATCTTCTAGCCCTGCAGGGCTAGCAACTACATTGTTTGGTTTAATGGAATCAAGATTAGCATTATTTAATAAAATAGGTTCATCAACTCTGGGCATAGAGGGCCCTTCATAGTTTGAACCACTCCTTAGAGTAATCGCAAATGCTTGATCCGTAGGCCTAGTCGGTTGTGCCTGCAGGGCTCCCTGTTCACGGCGCCAAATTTTGACTGGGTAAAGTCGTATCCCCTAATCAAAAATAATTACCTAATTCACTAACTAAAGTAGATAGGGAAGTAGGGTCGATCTCCACAGGGAAACAAGTCTTTTTACTCCTAATTAAATATTATAATCTAAATTATTTAAGTGATCAATATTAAAAGTTGAATATGAAACTAAACTAAAAAGAGTAAGAAAAGGGAGAAAATAATATATAAAAGGATCTAGGGCATAGGTTCACCAATAAATAATATTCCGGGGTAAAATAGGGTAATCAATCATTGACATGGCATAAATAACATGATTAACAGGCTCTCGCAATTTATTAATCAACATAGATCTAACAGGCTCTCGCAATTTACTAGATCTAAGTTCTTATCGAAAATGGCCTTTAATATCAAATTAACATCTGCTCGATTCATCAATTTAATATTGCTATACTTTTACAAGCCGCAATTGTAAAACATTAAAACAATCCAATAAGAAATCATCATGCAATACCAACAATCAATAATAGTCAATCATCAATGCATCAATTAATCAGATTGTAAAGGGCTCTCGCTACTTATTACAATCACACAATTAAATTACCGGTATTAAATCTCATCTCTCGAATCTTGATTTAACCATTTATAAATTAACTTGCCTATTGAAACTAGACCTAAACATTAATTCTCATCTCTCGATTCTTGAATCAATATTGTCAAACTCATGCATAAAAGGTAGGCCTAATCTAGTCACAGAGCATTAAATCAATCAATAGGAAATTAATCTAGCATTGATAATCAACAACAATAATTTACCCCTTCATATTATTTATTAGATCCCCATAAACCCTAGAAATTAAACTACTCACACATAATTAGATATAAACTAAGCAAAGCAATAAAATAAATCATGATCAAAGGAATAAAATAAATAACTAAGATTAAGGGAAGAGAAATCGTCACCAAAGTAAATCTGGAATTAATCAAAGAAATAAGAACAAAAGTTTAGAGAGAGAAAACTAAGTAGAGAGAGAAAGTCTAAAAGAGAGGAGATAAGGGAAGAAGAAGAGGAGAAGAAGAGAAAAGAAGATCTCCCCAAAAGAAGAGACGACCTAAAAACGTATTACGGAGGAGTATTTATACTCCGTACAAAAATCCTAAACTAAAACAAATTAATACGACTCTAATTGTTTCCTAAATAAACACGCGCCCGATCGGGCGAGGCACCGCCCGATCGGGCGCGCCTTTTTATCTTTAATAGCTATCTCGCGCCCGGCCGGGCGCGTCACCGGGCGCTCCTCCCGCCCGGCCGGGCGCGCCTCCGGGTGCCAGCCTTTTTGGCCGGGCGGATCATTTGGGCCAATATTTGGACTTCGATTGGGCTCCAATTCTTCGGGCCAATCTGGGTTTCCTCTTTGGGTCTTGAATACTCGGTCCAAACGCCCCGGTATCACCTCTACCGAGCCCTTAATCACCGGTTCGATGGCTCCAACCGGCCCTGGGCTATAAAATCTGGTCGTGCTTCTCCAGTGCTTGTGATTGCTCCTAAATATCTCGGGAAAATACTCCAAAAGCATAAATCCCTGCAAAAGTCAACCAAACCTACGAAAACACTAGAAAACACCAATTAGTAATAAAAGTGGCTCTAAAGAGCCAAAAACACTACTAATTATGACCAAGGGACGGGGGTAAAATACTATATAAAATGAATACATCATCCACCTCCATCTCAGGAGGTGGTGGAGGGGTCTTCGGCGGTGATTGAGGTGGTGGATGAGGAACCCTCGGCGATCGACCGCCTTCCTCAAGTTCCCTTATTTCGATGCCGACGGTCCTCGGCCTCGTCTGGAAGTCGTGGGGCCGATGATGGCCATCCTTCGTCTTCTTTTGTGAAGAGGCTGCTTGTCCATGTCTGGCTCTTCGGATTCTTCTTGTATTTGATCTTCGGGACGAGCAGGGGCTTTCCCTTCTCTTTGTCTTTTGCTCTCTTGAGACTGCAAAAGACAGGGGGGCAGGAAGAATGTTAGTAAAAAAAAAAAAAAAAAAAACTAAGTCCAAAAACTCACCGAGGTCTTCAGCAAAGCCTCGTCTTCTTCAGCTGCCCTGGCCGCTGCTTCTTCTTCAGCTGCCCTGGCCGCTGCTTCTTCTTCAGCAGCCCTGGAGGACCCTTCTCCTCCTTTACAAGCTTCAATAACCCGTGCAACCTCTTCGGCTGTACGGGCAGCTTCAGCTTCTTCGTCTAACAACTGAAGCCAGGGATCTCTCTTCTTCCACCAAGGCTTCTGCTTCTGATACAGAGCAACAGCCTCAATTTGGAGATGGGAACGATCTAGATGAACTTCCCTGTGCTTCGGATCGGTGATAGAAGGGGCCCGATCAAGTATGACTCTTTCTCGGTTGACGCCGAGACGATTGTAGTCAATGCCGACGTTGGTCTCGTTTCGCTCTAAATATAAGAAAAAAGGAACAAAGATCAGTTCAGCAAAGTAGATGCTGGATTGGCTCACCAGGAAAGTGCGAAGCAAAAACAAAGAAAAAGAAATAAATGAAAAAGGCCTCGGCCCCAGCCGAAGAAGCTTACCATCCCTAAACTTTCGGCTGAGGCCGACAGCTGCTAACATGTTCTCTTGGAAAACGTAATGCGTATCCGGGAGCCAAGTCTCCGGGATATGCTTCATTCGGCCGCCGCCCCCACGGTTCAGCAGTTTGCAAAGATATTCTGTTGATTAAGGTTCAGATCTGAGCCGTTATCTTCGGGAGGGCCTAAACTTCCCATTTCGGGATCAGGCTCAGCAAGATACCTGGGAGCGCTGAAGACGTAAGGGTGGTCAGGGTCCGTGGGCGCTCTGACCCAAATCCATTGACCCCTCCAGTCCTTGTCTGAAGAGTCGTTCGGCCACATTGTTAGGTACTGGGGCCGGGACTCAATCCGGTACCACCCAGGACCATGATCTCCGTGCCCACTTTCAGTGTTTGGCACTAGCCGATGGAGCTTTTTGAAGCAGTGCAGGTTCGGCACATATTTGAAGAACTTATAGACCCACAAGTATGTCATCACCCTTCGGATGTTGACAGGAGTTAGCTGACATAGGGAAACATTATAGTGGATCAACAAGTCTAGGACGAATACGTCCAAAGGGAACCTCAGCCCATACTGAAGTTGTCTTGTGTACACCCCCACATATCCCGGGGGTGGACGATGGATCCTATCGGATGCCACAGGCATTCGGCACCAATACCCATCAGCTTCAAGGATGTCGTAATGCAATTCAATCTGCTCGGCAAACCGATATTCTTCAACATTCCCTACCCACCATGAGTAGGGGCAGTTCTTTATCATGGTTTAAGCTACTTCGGCATCCTCCCACTCTGTAAATCCAAGGAGGATATCCCAAAGGTTGGCGGGGACTTCTTCGTCCCGCCCAGAAACGCTTGGCCCCTCCGTTCCCTCAGGAGGCGCCGAAGAAATTGGAGTCGCCCTGATCCCTTAAGCAGGGTCAGACCCCACTCTTTGTCCATTCCATGTCCCAGTCCTGTTCCTAGGATCGGGAATCTGCCTTGCTCTTCTTGGAGCACGGGCCCTACCTCTAACTCCTCTAACCATGGTTGAGTTTCGAAGAAAAAGTCGAAAAAAGGGGAAAGAGTTCGAATTCGAAGAAAAATAAACTAAAATCAAAGGAAATTACCTTAATCTGAAGCGGAATTTGCCGATCTACGAGTTGGTATTGACGAATTTCAGTTTCTAAGCTTAATGCTCGGGGAATTTGCGAAGTTTTGACGCGGGTTCTTGGGTTTTCTTGAGAATTCTGGGTTTGTGTTTGTGAAGAAGTGAGGAGAGATGGTGCGCCTCTTTGATTATATTTCCAGAAATGGGAATTCTGGGAGTCCGCGCTTTAATTTCTCTTAAATACCCCACTAAGTAACCGTTAAATACACGTTCCCATGATTAACCGCCCATTATCCGTCCAACTTCCACAATTATCCATCCAGCCGCCGTTATTTCATTAATTGCGGTTTAAATTCAAATTTTTTGGATTAATTAAATCATTTACTTCCCTCCTTTTTCTGATTAATTAAACCCGACCCTTCATACTTCCAAATCGGGTCTGGGGGCAAGTTGTTTGGGTCCAATTTAGTCCAATTGGGCCTAGTCATTAAATGATCCAATTAAGAGCCCAAGGTCAAGGTTCAACTCTCCAATTGTGCTAAAGTCAAGATCAGTCCACAAAGCAAGTCAATTGGGCCAAGGCCCACTTCTCCCATATATGCAAAGGTATAAAAGCCATCATTATCACATTTGTACATTGATGCACAGAAAGCCTTAAGCAATTAATTCTCTTGCATAGCTTTCTCTCTCTACACATTGTACTGACTTTAGCATCGGAGGGGCCTTCCTCGGCAACACCCCCAAGGCTAGTTTACGTGTGTTTGCTGTGCAGGAAACCCTCGGCCCAACGTCACTTAGACCGAGCCCAATCTTCACCCCTTCATTGGACCTTCGGCAAGGTCCCATTGTTTTCACCCGAAACAAATATTATATACAAAAATATGTTATTTACAATGTAATTTTTACTGTTATTTGGATTATTAATTTTATACACAGCAAAAGGTCTAGTTGGTAGACATTTAGTCACAATATGTTCAGTATCTACATTTTGATGGGTGAGGATAGTGTTTGAACATCATGTGATTGGAACATTATCAATGCTTTTGCATTAGAGTTGTGCACCCCAGTTGAGACAGGTAGTGATTTAGTTTACAGAATCCACCTAGTCACCTAGGTAGATGTCATGTACATTGTAACAACTTTTGAGTCTTATGGTAGTAGTTGTACTTCTATGTGGTTGTAGCTGTAACTAATTGAGTAGGTGCTGGAACAACCATGTTGTTAACGGTTTGCCATCGAAGTTGTCTACACAGAACTCATGTGTTGTTGTTTACACTATATATTCTATGCATAATGATGGCTATTATTTTATGTATTAGGTAAAGATGGCACCCAATAATAAGCTAACTTTTCAAGTCACGGTTAACAAGTCCATGTTTATTACCTTGGTGAGAGTCTTACTTATATTTGATTCCATTGATGTCCTAGTTCATGGTATTAAGCTAATCAAAATGCATCTTTGCAGCCAATTCCAAAAATAATCAATCAGCTGGTTAATACACCTTTTATCAAGGCTCGCCGAGCAGACGACAGTGAGTGGTACAACCTCTCACAGGTATATATAATGTTTGGAGATAAGGAGGAAATACATTGGGGACATGGGTGGGATAAGTTCATGGAGGAGCAGAATATCCACCTACAGGACAAGCTTGAGATAACGTATAAGGGATGTAAGTGCTTTTGTGTCAAGGTTTTTAGAGGGGGAAGAGTGGTCCCCAAAGCTTCTGAGTCCGATGTCATTCTGTTGTCTTCACGGAGTTCAAGTGATTTTTACCGTACTGATACTGGTTCCCAATCAGATGGGAGTTCAAGCGAATCTGTTTGGAGTCAAAGTGAGTCCAGTGGGAGGTCGAGTGATTTTGCTGGCACCCAATCTGATGGGACTAGGGAGGAGCAGCCGGCTTTCAGGGCAACTTTCACGCAGCCCTACCTGAAAGTGAATAGACTGGTAAGGAATTTTTTTTAATGTATATATGAACTTCTGCGTTTTTTTTCGAGACCCACTGATAGAGTGAGTATGTTTTGAATCTGATCGTCAGTTATATAATTTGGTGTACAACCTTATGCGTAACAAGAGGCTAATTATCCAACTCAGTACCCCAGTACCCCCCCCCCCCAATCAAAATCAAAGAATATGAATGCGTGGCTTTATTAGTTCTGTAAGGATTGTGGTGTTTGTGGTGTTTGTCTTGTCTTTTACCATGTTAATGCAAACAACTAAGTTAGGCTGTTGTGCTATGTTAATTTTTAGCCTTGATTACTGTCAACCAATCACCTAATTGGAATATAAATAAACAATAATTATAGTGGGAGAGTGATGTTAATGAAATGGCCTTAGTCATATTGATTTTATAATTCATTAATTTGAGTACAAGCTATTGTATCTGTAGAGATGATTCCATTCATTTGTTGATATTACATTTTTGCAGAATGTGCCCTTGGCCTTTGCAAAAACTCACTTGGCTTCCCTGGGACCTGAGAATGAAGCTGATGTGTTTATGAACTACAAAGAATATGAAGTAAAACTTTTTGTGAAGAGGGAGGGTAACAGGATTGCACTTTGCAACATGAAGAGGGAAGGAATTAAAAAGATGATTAAAGAACAAAAAATCAGCAAAGGGCATCAAGTGGAGGTGAATATGCTGTGCAAAACTCCCCCGGTGTTCAAAGTGCGCAGGGTATGAGATGTGTTTCTGCTGTCCTATCCAGTATTTTGTGTAACAATTACAGTTGGCTTTTGTTTTGGTTTCTTCAAGAACAATTTTTTATCACTAATATGCCATTGGTGGCACAACTTTAATACGGTATTAGCTAATTTTGATGTCCTAATGAATTAGACATTTTTAATCACACAAGCTGCGCGACAGCTTTAGGTAAGAGCTGGAAGCTCTATGGACATGTTACTTCACTATATAATGTGCATATATATTGTGAATATGTGGTAGTGTTTATGTGAATATATACTGTGATATGTGGTGGTCATTTTGACTATGTGAGTTTTAATTTATCTGTAGTACTATAATTGTAGATTGTGGCCTTGTTAGTATGTAGGTTATGTTTATTTCCATCCATCTGTCCAGTAAAATGTGCTTTAGTTATATTTGTAATTGGTTTAGTCCTTGTTAATGTGGCTTACATATGTTTTCCATTTGAAATATGCATAAAGAATAATATGAACAACATAGGGAAATGAGTGTATTGTTTGAACAAAAGGAAATCACAATATATCATATTTTATGAATTTGTGAATAGCCGAATACATCGAGTTGAGATCCCCGAGATTTTGAAAAAAACATACTTGTAGAGAGATGTGAGAGTGAGAGTTATAAATTATTTATATTGAACAATAATATTTTATTCTAAAATGAGAGTGAGGATTAATATTTCCCATTTATTGAAGTCAAAAAATTTGAATATTCTCCATTTAACCCTGCTATTTTCAAAAATAAAGACTTGTAGAGGATCCAAAACCGAATACAATCACTCCAATGACCTTTTGATAGTTATACAAAACAACATAGACTAATTAGGTGCACTAAAGGCGGGATATAAGTAGCTTCTTCACCTACACACAAGCAATACACAGAAGCAATATGATATGTAAGTGTTATTACTATATTCATTGTAGCAAAGAACTGATTAAAGCACTAAAACATATACAAAAAGCATAACACATATTTGGATTATAAACAATGGTATGTTAGTAAAGGATGGCACGGACCAGCTGTAATAAACAATGGCCCAGATCATTTTCATATCACACAATCGATAATATGGCCCATATTACTTAGCCCATACATACTGTATAAAATCATGGGCCAGACTTGGAAGCCCATACATGTTTGGTAGCCTCGAGCCCACATGCCATATCACACAATCAACAATTAGACGTTACGGCGTTAGAGGGGGGGTTACACGTAGATATGCAGAAGTGGCAAGAATGATGAGTCAACCAGAAGGCATTTACTGATATCTCCCTGGTTTAATGATGGAAAATTCCTTTATACCCTCTTGATTCACAAGTTAAATTGATCAAATTGATCAACTTGTATTTTGCGATTAGTCATGTACTATTGAGCTTATGAGCTTATTGCTTTGGGATGGTGTTGAACAAGTTTATGTGATCTGGGTTTTGTGTAAGTATTTATTTAGTGAAACCCGTTGCTGCCTTTACAAATAATATTGTTTTGAGATGGTGTTGAACAAGTTTATGTGAAATGGGTTTCATGCAAGTATTGATTAAGTGAAACTCGTTGCTGCCTTTACAAATATTTCATACTACGCATCCTTTTTTTGCTTCTGTTCTAGAACTCTGAGTGCCTTCGTTTTATGAATGAAGAGCAGGAATAATATGAGGTTTAGTTGAGAAAAAAAGAAAGCTCGGAGGCACACTAAAGCTTCTTTATTCACCTTGTCGATGGGCGGGAGGAGAGAGAAAGGGGAAGAAGGAGAATGAAGATTGTGGACTCATGTGAGTCCGTCTCACCCAAAACTTTACCATAATTGAATGAATTCAAATTTTCCAAAAATAAATGTTATATACTTCCTCCGTTCTTTTTTACTTAACATGTTTATTTTATCACGCTTGTCGGTACACAAATTTAACCATCAATAACTTTAATTCTCTCAAAGTAAGAATTATAAAAGTTATATAATTGTGATAGTACTTATTTAGATGAATCTAACAAGATCCTATATGAACGTGTTTTTCCTTACATATAATTCAGAAAAATTGATCAAAAGTGAGTTGGTGAATAGTGTAAAAGTCAAAGCATGTCAAGTAAAAAAGAACGGAGGACGTATAAGTTAGTTCATTTAAATCAACTCTATTTTGATTGGCATTATTATAAATCGCAGAGAAAAACCAGAGCTATCAAAAACTGACCCAACCCGAGAACCTAACCTTAACCGGCAATGATCCAAACCCGACTTGTACCTGAACAATGGAGTGAAACTAGTGACTTGTAACCCGACCTGAACCCGGTCTGATGTTAACCGACAACCGATTTGATTCAATACTTTATGTCCTAAACTCGCATATGCACTCGACCTGATAGTAACCGTCAACCGATTGAATCAGACTCGACAACAATCCGAACCCGAACTAGCACCGACTCAATTAGAACTAGAAACCAGTTATAGCCTAACACAACATATTATTGACCCGAGTCATTGCATGGAAGTTTAATAAAATTTTATATACCTTTTATTCAGCTTATATATTGGTACAATTCTATAAACCCCTTACAACATATTGGTACAATTTGTTCGGCTTATATATCATTTGTTCTCTATTACTTCGTTTATACTCTATGAGTTTGATAAAATCTTGATAATTCTTGATCAAATTATGGAAGGCGTAATTATATAGGTTTAACTTGACCACGTCGATATTTATTCAAATTGAACTTGAACCAAAACAAAACATGATCCAACAAGATTATCGGACCAAATAATTATCTTACTCAACCAACCAACCCTAACCAAAACCCGAATGTACTATCTATTAACTCGCCGAAACCCGACTCAATACAACCCGAACATGAAATTGAATCCGATCTAAATTTGACACTACTCGGACCTGACCTACACCCGAAAGGATGGACGGCCCGCAATAACTTGAATCGAAATTGATCCAACCCGAACCTGATCAACCTGATATGATGTTAGATTGACCTGACAAAACCTAATCCTTATTTGACCCGAGACCTGATTTGACTTGACTTAACCCGACTTGAATACCTGAATTGATAGCTCTAGCAAAAACTAGTGCTTTAAATATGCACACCCAAATTATTAATTTTAACTATTATTTAGATTTATGTTATTTAATTCAATTATATGTGTTAATGAATCCAAACCTATTGTCCATCACTACTTGTCTGCTTCCTTGTAAGTACATAGAGTAGCGCAATGTAGGACCTTTTAGAAGGTTAGTTTCTAGATTGAGTTCTCCATTTAAGGAGGTTATAGAAACTTCTAGATTTAGGCTGAAGGATGAGATGAATACCTATAAATGTAACATTCACCTCACTTATACAGTTAACCAAAACCCTTAAACACTTGTAATCTCTTTCCAAAGCATATTTTGAAAATACAATATTGACCATTGTTATTTAAATCCCGATTTAAATTTTAAAATCTTACAATTTTATGATTCAAATATGTTATACAATTCAATTAACGATTCTATCCAATTTTACATATTTCTCATATTTTTGAAGAATTTTTCAGAGTTAAAAAATTAGGTAATCTAGTTTTTTTTTAGAGAATTAAGAGAACTACTCAAATATATTAACAAAAATTATGTATAAAAACACAAATTAAAAAGTAAGCGACAATCCTCATCATAATAAGTAAATCAACAGTAACCGCCATCACCTCTACCGTAGATCGAAATTCTCATCCCCACCATAGAAATTCTCATCCCTCTCTCAACCTAACCACAAAAAACACAACTCTGTCACACTCCACATCGATATCTCCACATTTTCATTCCCCGTCATGACATCACTAAAATTGTGCCACCACTCCGGCAAGAAATCCAAATAAACAATTCAAAGGACAAACTAAAATAAATTAAGGTCAACTCAAGCATGCTTAGTTTGGATAGGGATAATTTTTAACAGAGTAAAAATTAACAAAATTAAAATTAAAATATTTCCAATGAAACAATTCATTCAAAGATTTACCATGTATGGCTATCACCCTAATCAACCATAAAATTAAGCTTCAAATCACCATGAATTCTAAACTTTATCTATCTACTTTTAATATCTAATTAATTAGAAAATCAAATAAACCCATAAATCTCCATATTCGACATGTTTTACAGATAAATCAAGAAACCACATTAAATCAATATCTTCTCCTTCTAGAAGCGTATTAAAAACATCATCTTTAGCATTTTCAGGAGGAGGATCTACCATACCTTGTCCTTTAGGAGCACCATCAACAAGAACAAGAGATATAACATCTTTAGAACAGGAATTTCATTGTCAACATCACCTATCCTTAACCTCCTTTAATCTTTCATTCTGGTTTCTCTTGAACATCTTAGTAGTAGTAGTTTTGAACGAATGTTGAGATTTAATTCCTCATGAACATTGGTGTAAATAAAATTAATTTTAAACGCATGTTGAATTAACTTATATTCTCTATTTACTTGGCCTACCAAAAATCTTGATATTGAATAAATTCTTCTTTCATGAAGAGCATGTTCAAACCTCTACACAAAGTTTTTTTTTACATTAGCCTGTATATTATTATGAGTTAAGTATACAATAAGGGACTCAATTCTTGCAAAACGTGGGAAAAGGGCGGGGACTCTATTTATTTTACAGAGGGAAAGGGGACTGGGCTAGAATGGGTTTGGGTTTGGGTTTTCAGTGGGTTTTAATTAAATAAGGGAAAAAATTGAGTCCCCGTGGTTAAACAATTGAGTCCCTTTGGTTTAATTGTGTTTTTTTTTAAAAAAAAAATTAAGACCAATAAAAAATAGAGTCCCTTCCACTTTTTGAAACAAAAATTAGGCATAGAATTACAATACTTTGAATGTTTGTTTTCTTCACATCTTCATTACATTCTCGACCTTCTAACTCCGCATTTCTCTTTAAAATCACAACCGTACCATCTCATAAGCTAACTCTGACTCACGTGGACAATAAACCCCTCTACCACCTAGAGGTGATCACATCAGTCTGGCCCGCACCCGGATTATGTGACCCGAAAATAGGGCATGTTTGGGAAAGTCTTAAAGCGTATTTTTGGTTAAAAACCCGAACCCATCCCGGAAAAACTCGACAAGCTGCCCGCTAATTTTTTTGTTGGTTTGGGCACGAGGAATTTATTCGATCACCTCCACTACTAGTTAACTAATATAATCACACAGTTAAACAAATGCAAGACAAATAAGCTATAATAAACCAGATAAATGAAGAACATTATTATAATTATTACTACTACTACTACTACTACTACTACTACTACTACTACTATAGCAAAACTTTTGTATTGCTGTTGCACTTTAATTTCTTAATTTCGAGCAGTTATATTTTTTAACTAATCAGCAGGAATGATTAATGAAGGAATTGAATTTGTCTGGTTTAATCAAGGCAATAATGGAGGGACTCAATTCTTTACAAGGGACTTAATTCTTCTTGGGTTAAAGGTGAGTTAAGTCACCTGAAAATGGAAAAATTTTATATGCCCTCGGTGTACAGTAATTTTTGTACATCCACTTTTTCGCACGTTTGAACAAGATATATAAACAATACATTTTTTTTGTTTTTTTATTTCCAAAATAACGAATGTTCATTAGAAGCTCAAACTCTCAAAGGCTGCAACAATGGAGGAGAGAGAACATGAAAACATCAACGAGGAGAGAGAAATAGGGGAACCTCTTATCTCAAATGTTTTATCCTCAGTGGAGAAATCAATCAATTTCTCAATTGCATAAACCTAATTCTAGTTTTTCTGCAATCACAAAGGCAAATTCAAGCGTCATTATACTTAAAAATTTGGAGACCAAAACACAAAGAATACTACATATTTCGTCCTGAGTTGCACAATTGCATTCAATTTCTCTAAGTGTCTAACTTTAATGCAAGGGCTACTTCAATTTTTCAAAGGAAAGAAGAAATGCAACCTTCTATGATTACAGATATGCAAATTGAAGGATTTTTGTCGAAATTGATGACCTAACTTTTGATCAAAATTGAGGTAATCTATCTATAAATTGATTTTTTATATTTCATAATTTGTTTATCGTTGCTTATGATTTGATTGTTATTAGACCTTCGAATTGTATTTTATATGAAATTATGTGTCAATCGTCTCATGTTTTTTTTTTCTCTCATTAAACAAATTTATAAACTGTGTTGATTTGTATGTACGTATTTTGTTGATTTAATTTTGATTGATTTCTCACAAGTTGCAATTTCAACTAAATCTTCCAATGGCAAAGTTGTTTTTGCTTAATTTATTGAATTATATGTGTTCCTGTTATCAACTCACTAACAAAAAAAAAACATGTTGTGCCATTCGATGGAATTAAAGGAGTTATCCTTTCATGTGAATGTGTGGTAATAAATTATGTTGATTATGGGGTATATGGATACGAAATAAAAATGGTTAGATGTGGTTGTTTGGGTGTACATGGTCTTTGAATGCTGGTGCAAGTGTTTGATTTCAAGGCCTATTAGCTCAAATGGTAAAGCAATGTGCAATAGTTGTACATGATTTGGGTTCAACTCCTACATAGCCTATGTATATTGTTGATAGTGCATGATTATAGCTAATGGTATGTTGTATTTTGGTTAATGTCGTAGCTTACAAAATGTCTAAGTGATCTTGTGCTATAGTAAAAGTGATCCTAACCTGAGATAAAAGTGACCTTGATCAAGGATAGGTTGACCCTTACCAAAAGCACTAACGTATCCTACTTAAGGATACAGTGACCCTACTCAAGGACAAAAGTAACCCTAATCAAGGGCAAAAATGACACTTATAAAAGACAAAAGTAACCCTAATCAAGGGCAAAATCGCAAAAATGACCCTACTGAAGGGCAAAAATGACCCTTATTAAGAACCAAAGTGACCCTAATTAAGGGAAAAAGTGACCCTTATCAAAACAATAGTGACCCTAATTAAGAATTAAGTGACCCTATTTTAGAGCAAAAGTGACCCTACTCAAGGGCACGCAAAAGTGACCCTAATTAAGGACAAAAGTGACCCTATTTCAGAGCAAAATTAAACCTAATCAAGGACCAAAGTGATCCTATTCAAGGACAAAAGTGAATTTAATGAAGGACCAAAGTGACCATAAGCAAGGGCAAAAGTGAGCCTGAAAAAGGAAAAAAAAAATGACCATAATTGAGTACAAAAGTGACTCCAATTAAAGTGAGTGCTATGCCAATTAGAAATTATAATGAAGACTGTTAGTACACCAACATTGGTGATAAACGACACATAACAATAAACAAGTTGTATGTAGGTTGTGCGGGCCTTGAACCCATATCATGTACACAATTGTACATTGCTCTACCAATTGAACTAATAGCCTTGAAAAAAACACTTTCATATCTCTTCATAGATGCTCCACCAGTCAACACAATTCACCCACCAATGTCAAAATAAAGCAAACATGCATTTCTTCTAAAACTTGATTTAATCATTTTGAAATATGGAAGAAATGTCTCTTGTTTTGACTAGTTTTGCACTATAACATAGATCAGAGACTATATGACTTTTGGTCCACTAGCTTACCACAAAGGTTCACTAAATTTCCACAATCTACCAACTTACCAAGACTATATAGGATTCCCAATGATAAATGTCGCTGATTCTAGATGACTTCTGATATAATAAAAATGCATAATTTCTAGTCTAAAATTAGACATTAGTACAACACAAGCACATACATAAGAACAAAAAACTAGACTAGCCTCAAATTTAAGCCACCTTCCTGCAACAACTTTATACATAAAAACAAACTTGAGGATCTTCATTATGTTACCATTATACTGGTAAAAGTTATCCATATACCGACAAAAGTGACCCTATATATATAATCACAAAAGTCCCTATTACTGATAAAGGTATAATCACAAAAGTGACTTATATAATATCAAAAATGACCTATATAATCACAAAAGTCAGTCACATATCACCCAAAATCACAAAAGTCAGTCACTTATTACCCATATACTAATAAAGATATAACTACAAATTAAAAGTGGCATATATAATCACAAAAGTGACCTATATAATCACAAAAGTAACCCATATATAACCACAAAAATTGAGCACATATTACTCATATACTAATAAAGGTATAATTACAAAAGTGACTCATATAATCAGTGGCGGAGCCAGGATTTATAATCTGGGGGGACAAATTTCAAATATTTAATAAAATCGACAAAAATTTTAAGAAAAAAAGATGTGCACATAAATTTCTTAATATATATTTTTTGTTATGGAAAAGATAATTATTCTTATATGGCAAAAGAGGAGTTTTTATAAGTTTTATTGCATATTAAGAAAATTATCAAAAAATAAATAAAAATTGTTTGGTGAACCCCAATTGTAAGTTATGTGATCTCTGATAATTAAAAAATACGAAAATATCAAATAATAAGCGTTTAAACAATATGAAAATAGATATAAAGGGATTTGGGTTGCATTCGAAAAGAATTAAACACAACTTTATTTAACTAATGATTTTTTTTTTTTAAGAAAGATGACTAATGAAATTATTATAGTGTGTTGTGTTCTGTAAAAATAAAATTAGAAATTTAGTTCCAAACACTATAAAATAAAAAATTTGAATTTAAGCACACATAATTAAGAGATAAAAAATATAAAGATATGTATTCATTACAAATAGTTGAATAGCACATTATTAATCATTATAAAAAAGGTTGTACTTGATTAAATAGTTAACTGAGAATAGTAAGAAATTTAAGAACTTATACTACCTCCGTTACGATTTACTCGCAACAAAGAGGGAGTTTGCGGACTCCTAGGCAAAAGATGGTAAGTGTAATTAACAAAATATAAGGGCATGTGTTTAGTATTAATCCAACAAAAAAAAAAATCAAATACAACCACTTAGCACCTATCAGCAGCACCACCACCACCTAGCAGCAAACCACCACCACCACCTAGCAGCAAACCACCACCACCACCTAGCACCATACCACGACCACCACCACCACAATCGAAACCAGAACCACGATTTCGACCCACCACCATCCCTAATTGCGCCCACAACCACAATTTCGACCCACCACCGCCTCCGATTTCGACCCAAAACCACGAATTTGACCCAGCACCACCCACGATTTCGATCCAACACCTCGATTTCGACCCAGCTCCCAGCACGAACCACGATCCACAAACCATATACAAACGAACCACCACCTATCAACAACCACCCACCACGAAGCCCGCGAACCCTCTACAAATCCATGGAACCTAGAAAACAATCAGATCTGGAAAATTACCAAGAGAAGGAAGAGATCGATAACCCCGATTTCTGGGTAAATAGAGCACCACAACAACCCCGATTTCTGGGTAAAGAGAGAGAGAAGGCGACGAAAACCAAGAGGATATCGATAGTGAGTTCCAGAGACAATAGATAGCCATGGTTGCGGTGGAGATTGGGGGAGATGAACAAAGAGAGAGAGAAATTTCTGGTTAAGTACAGTGGAGTTGCGGTGGTAGTATGGTGGTGGTGGTGGTGGTGGTGGTTTCCAATTAAGATGATGATGAATTTGGATGGAAGGTGAATGATTTTGGTAGAAATGTTTAAGTTAATTAATGTTAGGGTTTAAGTTAATAATACAAAATTAGAAGTTTAATTAGGGTGTTTAGAAAAAAAAAGTAAGGGTAATGTTGTAAAATCACACAAAAAAACTTACCATAAAGGGAAATAAATAAGTTTGTTGCAAGTAATGTGTACTGGCCATTTTTAGTAATTGTTGCGAGTAAATCGTAACGGAGGGAGTAATACTTTACATTTATAAATTATATATTATAAAATGAAATCCAAAACAAGTATATTAAAAAAAGGAAAAAAACCCAAAAACAAGAAAAAGAAGTTAAATGGCAGCACTTTGTAAAAACTATAAAATGAAATAAATATTAAGTCCAAAAAGAGGAAAAAAAAGTATACAAAAAAATGTATGTGGGAAGAATCGAACCTAGGAACAAGAGGAGAAAAAAAAAGCCTTGTTCAAGGCCTAACAACCACTAGACCATCATTTAACTTTGTGTTACATAGTGTTTATGTAATGTATATATACGTATTCACTGTATCTTTTTATGCTAACGATATTTTTTTTTTTTTTTGAATATAGGAGGACAGTTGTCCCCCCATGTTCCTATAGTGGCTCCGCCACTGCATATAATTACAAAAGTGATCCATATAATCACAAAAATGACCTATATATTGATGAACTATAGAACAATTGTCTTTATTTTTATTAGCAGTTTTACCATGATCAAACTATTTTAATCCTAATCTAAACTATTCCATGAATAGAAAGCAAACTAAAAATTATCAATTATTATCGATCACGATTCATTAGCCCATCATTAGCACAAAATTACCATAGACAATATATGGTGCATCAACATATTAAATGGAATGTCAGAGAGCATACTTGTTATAATCATATCGGTTTATCGGAAGTACCCTCATTATCTTCAATTGCTTATTGTTGGCCTCTTCCTTAACTTTCACTCCTTGTGAAGAATAATTATTCTCTTCTCTTGCTTTCTTCTTTCCCCTTTTACTACTTTCATGGACAACACTATCCACAACTTCATTTCTTTTCTCACCTTCTTATTTCCTTCATCCGCTCTTTGCATTCATTTTGTATGTTAATACTACTCGATTTCCAATTCTTTTATGATCATATTCTTTTATAGAACCTAAGCTACCACAAATAACATATTGCAAATAAGCTTCAATAACAAATTACATAATCACAACCATGTGATAATGTACTATACTAATTATCCCTATCAATTCCCATACTCTACCTAAAACCAAGAACAATTCCAATTCTCATACTCTACCTAATAACTAATAAGCAAAAGATTTAATTGCAAACTCTGGAAATAACATGCACTAGTTCTTGGACATATAACAACACATTTACAACAACTCAAAACACCCAAAATCAAAAAAATCTAAATCAATTATAAGCAATCAAATACAATAAACATCAAAATAAATCAAAATTAAACACATTAACTTGAAAATTTTTATAAATTTAACAAAAAATCATGAAAACACAGTACAAAAACATTAGCAAATCAACGTCAACTAAAAAAAATTTTGTAAAAAAAGAAATTAGAATACGAACGTGCGATGATATCAACATCATCTACCTCTGAATTTTTACTCTTCTTCTTCACCATTGCAGAATTTACAAAGCAAAAAGCACTACAAAATAACGAAAGAACAAAATCAAAAAACCTAATAATCGAAAATTAAAACCACTAAAAACTAACAAAAATGCACAAAAATTAAGTGACGAATATGAAATTAGCGAGAAACAAGTTCATAAGTGATAGAGTAAGTAGGAAATTAGAAATCACCCATGGAAGAGAGGAGAATGGTGGAAGATCGCCGAAGAGGCGAGAGAAAATACTAGTGAAAATGAAGAAGAGAGAGAAAGTAAAACGGTTTATTATGAGCCTATGAGGAATAGAGAGTAATTTTTTTTTGTTTTTTATTTAGGCAACAGGCATTTGTCACTTGTGAAGGAAATTGGGAAACCAATTTCTTTCCTCTTTTTTGCCACATTCAATAAATTATTGAACGTCGGCCTTAATGAAATATTTGTACCTGAAAACATCTCCTGCCATTGGAGATAACCTCAATCCCCTTTCCTTTGTAAAATAAATAGAGTCCCTTTTCCCCATATTTTGCAAGAATTAAGTCCCCTGTTTTATACTTAACTCATTTTATCACCTTAAAATATCAACCCAAAATATAAAGTAATTAATTAGGGCTTGTTCATATTTACTTAATTTCAGTTTAGTTCACTTCAGCTCTAATCTGTTCAATTCAGTTCAGTTCAGCTCCAATCAATTCAGTTCAGCTCCAATTAGTTCAGTTCAGTTCAGCTCCAATCAGTTCAGTTCAGCTCCAATTAGTTCAGTTCAGTTCAGTTCCAATCAATTCACAACAACAACAATACTAAAATTTTTTAATTATATTCGTTGTTCAAATGGTTCTATTTTTTTACAGTTGAACTCATTGATAAAATGAGAGTACGACACAACGGTTACTAGCTTTCATAATCAGTTAGTTCTTCGTCTTCTTCTTCTCCATTAAGTTGCTCCATTACCTCGGCATTCCTCTGAATTGACTCCCATATCTGATCAGTTATATGGTCTCGCACAATATCCATAGCTGCTTTTCTGTTATCATCGTACATAGTATGATCTTCTGTTGGTCCCATGACTTCAACTTGGTGCGTGAATGGAATCCTTAGTTCATGTAAACAAATAAAATTGTGTAGAGTACAACAAGCAACGATTATTCACAACTGATAACAAAAGTCCATTTACGACATCGAATTAGGTTGTAGAGTCTTCCACCTATTTTACATAACCGCGAAAATTTTCTCAATTACATTTCGACAAGAAGAGTGTAGGTAATTGAATTGCTCAAACTTTCCTCGTGGAGGAATTGTTCTCTTGAAATCAGGAAAATGATACCTCACCTTAGGTCCTCCGTGTGAACTCAAGTACCCGAGTGTATTAGGATACACTGAAATTGACCACATAGTATTTTCCTGTACATCAATCATAATGTTAGTTAACTAAAGTAATGGATTTTTCTATCTTTTTATCGCAATGTAACTTAGTTTGTACTAGACGGTGGATGAAGGGATCCCATTACTGCATCTTCTAAACTTTGCCTCCAAAAAGTTGTATCATGTGCACTGCCTTCATAACCTACATTAATGTGAGTAACCATGTTATGTGAACACACAGCCATCACATTCCATGATTTGCCCTCTTTTCGATCTCTGAAGGCCTTGCCTACAACATCTGCAACAACTGCATGTATAAGGGTACCGTCTATGGCAACAACACAATCCTGCGAACAAAAATATATGGTCATTACATGGACCTTATACATGTAGGTAAATTTAATGTGAATAAGTACCTTAAAGAAAGGCCAGTATTTGTTGTTATTTTGAATTTCAGGGGGTGTTTCATTCAAACTTTGATATGGTCGAATTATTTGAGTTGACATTGTCTGCAATGCCTCTAATACCTCGTGGAAATACTTCGAAATAGTAGCTATATTGTGTTAAAATCTTTCAGCAACATCACGAACGGAAGCAGGTTTGGCAAGCATGTACAAACATATCCCAAATTGCTCCTCAATGCCTACATGTTTACCATTACCATCTCTCAACAACTGTTGTTCTCCAAGAACATTAGCAAGACTTATAAATATTTCTCTACTTAGCCGAAGTTGTTTTTTGCACAAATTATGATGGCCGGTCAGCATCCTATGTATCCATTGACTTCCCGTTTCCTCACCAACATGCAAAGGTATCCGTTCAACTTGGGACGTCAATCTCCTTAGCTCATGCAATGTTATACATGTCAAACTTTCTTTCACCAAATCATCATCCATTCTACATAACTACCAAAACATTTATTGCAAATTGCTTTAGACAAGCTTAAAAAAAACGAGGAATTCAAAAGAAATAACTTGGACTCATAATGGTAACAAAAGTTAATACAAACACTAGTAGAAAATAGTTAATGGCAAGCGGTTCAAACCCCCTAATGGAAAGCGGTTCTGAACCGCATGCCCTTAGGGGGCTTGCCATTGGTCTTTAAAATGGAAAGCGATTCAGAACTGCTTGCCATTTGTAGTGAAAGGACAGCGGTTTTGGCGCCAAACCACTGCTCATTTGGGTATTAAAAATAAAAATAATTTTTTTTTTTGTTTTTTTTCACTTAAATTGATACACATCAAAACATATGTAAAAACATTAATATTTTTATTAATTAACTGTTGTAATATTACAGTTTCTGATTTTCAACAAAAAAAAAAATAAATTAACAAAAAAATTGATAATACACAAAAACTTTTAACCACCACCACCCCACACCACCAGCCACCACCCCACACCAACTGCCACCACCAACAAGCCCGTACCCAGCCACCGGAATCCCTAACCTACCCCTAACCCTGATCCACCCACTCGTATCCAGCCACCACCCCACACCTCCACCCTCCATAACCCACAACCCACCCAAACAAAACCCACAACCCACCTAAACCAGATCTCCGCATCTCCCTACACCTCGCACCTCCACCCTCCGTAACCCACAACCCATCCAAACAAAACCCACATCTCCACCCAAGCCGTAACCCACCCACTACCCCACACCTCCATCCTTTGTAACCAGTAACCCACCCAAACAAAACCCACATCTCCACCAAAACTTTAACCCACCCACCACCCCACACCTCACCCTCCAATCCGTAACCCACAACCCACCCAAACAAAACCCACATCTCCAACCAAACCAGATCCGCGGCCATGAAAACACTGATTTTGGCTTGAAATTATGGTTTTATGACCAATCTAGAGTTTTCATGGTCGGATTGACCTAAAAACTTGAAAACCCACACGGTTTGCACGAATTTGCTTGAAATTTACTCTAAAGTTGCTCGAAATTTCAGTCAAAATTTTACTCGAAATTATACGGTTTTTGGTTCGAATTTGCTCGAATTTTTGCGGGTTTTGGTCGAGGGTAGTGAGAAACTGAGAAATGGAGAAATGGAGGGAGTGAGAAAGAGATCGAGAGAGGAGATTAAAATGAAGGAAGTGAGAAATGGAGGGAGGAGTGAGAACGAAAGAGATCGAGAGAAGAGAGTGAGGACTGAGAAAGAGAGGAGAGAGAGCGGGTGGAGTGAAAATGGAAAAAAAGAGGCGTGAGAATGAGTTATAAAATGGGTAGTTTTTTTAAAAAAAAAAAGGCAAGCGGTTCACGGTACGAACCGCTTGCCATTTGGGGCTTTTGCAAGCGGTTCACATCAAAAGGCTTGCCATTTACAATTATGCAAGCGGTTCACCCCAAACCGCTTGCCATTTAATATTTTGGAAGTTGAATTGCATAACCGCTTGCCATTTAGGGCTTCCCATTAACTATTTTCTACTGTGAAACACACATAATAGAAATAATTTAGACGAAATCATCCAATCATATTACACCAACATAAGTTGTAACTGAAATCCATAATGAAAATCTAATCATAAACATAAAACTAACCATAAAGTCACACAATTTCAACTTAAAATACTAGTTGTCATACAATCCTTTCACAAGTAATGAAGTACACGAAGTGTTTGGCTTATACACTTCATCTTCAAGTTTACAATGCTTCCTCAAGAAATGAAGTCTCCCAACATCAGAACGCAAAGAGATAAAAAGATCGATGGCACCGGGAGTACTACGAAAGCTATCGAGGATATCCACAACAAAGGCTTCCCCATACTTTGCAATAATCCCCATGGACTCCAAGATATTGAGAACTTCATCAAAAGGGTTTTTGGGTATAAAGGATCGCTTTAATTGATCAAGACATGCATCAATATCCCAAGTGATGCGGGTTTCAATTTCATGAACATTATCAGGGTCCCAAGATGATTCAGCTTCAACACTGCCTTCAACACTCAATACTTCCTTTGCATAACCACTAATCAAAATCTTATCCCATTCTTCCTCATTCTGTAATGGAGTCTTAAGAAATGCTTTTGCTATGGATCTATATCGCTGAAAAACGATAACGTTTTAAAGAAATATATTAGTCGAAGGAAAAAATATATGTCTATAGTAAACAAATTAAACAATAAGAATAGTTAACCAAATACCTTAACAAAGGCTTGCCATTTTTCAGATTCAACATCAACATCAGGGCAACCATTGCTCCATCCAATACCAGTCCAGTTCTTTAATTCATTCCAAGCTTTGTGTTTGTTTTTCATATTCGTGAACCAATTCATAATAGAAAGTGATGTAAAGTTCTTTCCAGTTCGGGTGTTTAAAGTTCTAGCAACAACATCCCAATCAGTTTTCCCACCAGCTAGGGAGAAGACATGGTCAGGCAGAATTCCCAAAAGTATGGTCACAACATCCGAAGTGAAAGATGCCCGTTGGGTACTCATTGCAAACTAGATATGGCTAAACAACATCCAAAGTGAAAGAATAGATATTAAAGCACAAACTGCCTGACAACTCCAACGCTTCTAAAATAACTAACTTGCAATAAAATTAAGGGGATACTAATGTTTTATTAAAACAGATGTCATAAATGTAAGTTTAAGTACTTACAATTAATATTACTATACTACAATTAAAAGTAGATAAACACATGAAATTAATATTACTACCTTATTATACAGATTAATGCATTGTGGGTACTATCAGTCACTCCCTCACTCTTATTACTCTCTTTCACATTCAAACATACACACACCATTTTCTGATTTCCATTTCTCTTTCTATCTCCTATAGTAATACTCTGTTTTTCTAATTCTAAATTATGGTGGGTCTTTCTTTAATTATTAAATTTTACTTTGTCGGCTAATGGTTTTATAAATATTGGATTAAATGCTTATTATTTGCTGAATTTAATCAGGTGGGTCTCCGTTCAATTCCCATGGTTGGATGCTCTGCTTCATCAGACATTCTTTGAGCCATGTTAAAATATGATAGTAGCATATTATAATAAGCTTGAGTAGCATCTTGAATTTTTAGGCGGAATTACGATGGCAATACAATCACCAAATGCAAAAAGTAATGGATCTATACTTATTTCGAGGCTACTATCTGACATTGGTAAAACATTCATAATTTTTTCATGGCTTCCATTAATATTCAAGAACAAAAAAACGAAATTGGGTATGGGTTTAGCAAAATTCGACAATTAAAGAAGGAAAAAACATCAAATTTAAAGCTAATTCAACAATTAAAATTCACCCACACAACAAAATTGGGGAAACGTTTCAAATCACAACAAATTCAGACCACAAAAACATAATTCGGCAAGGAAATTAAAGGGATTAGATCAAACCTTGTTTAGCAAAACAATTCAGATATTCGCTCGAGAAATTTGAAAGAAACCTTGCTGCTTGATAGTTGAGAGGAGGGAGACCACCAGGAAAATTTTAGGTTACTCAAGCGTAAAATGTTTTTGAGAAAATTTAGGGGAACGATTTTTTTTTTTTTTAATAAGGGGAATGATTATTGATGATTTTTTAATCTACCCCTTTGTCCCTTTTTTTTTTTTTTTTTTTTTTTTTTTTCTTTTTTTTTTTTTTTTTTACATTTATGTTTGTAAAATTATACGGGAATTAAGAAATTAAGAATAAAATAAATAACAATAAAACAAAACACAATGGGAAGTATAAAACACTGAATGATGTCTTTGAGTAAAACAAAAATATATTAATGTTTAATGATACCATGTCATCAATCCTTTGTAAAAAAAAAAAAAAATAAAATAAAAAAATAAAAAACGAATAACATGCTCCTATTAGAAAATTAAAAACCAATCATATTCATCTAAATTTAGGAATGAGAATAGGAAAGGAGGAATTTTAAAGGGAGGAAAGTTAGGCATTTGTAAATGCATAACATTGATTAAAATATTATTAAAACACATGATAGAGAGAGAAAAAAAAGGAGAGAGATAGGAAGAGAGAGGTATGTAGGTGGACCCCACCTATTTTTTGGTCGGATTGTATCACATGATGGGGGACCACATGATGATTGTTCCACTAAAAGTTTATATGGTACCATTGAATCCTCGGTGGTACTATTTATGCATAAATTCTGTACAACTGAATGCATATATAATACCATTATGTACATATATAGTATCACTGTATATTCAGTGGTACCATTTGATCATCCAATGATACCAGAATATACATTCGTTTATACAAATATATAATTACATGAATACCCCTTGTTCTGCATTTGTAAATGTCTAACTTTCCTCCATTTCTAGTTCCTCAATAGGAAAGTGAGAGTGAGAAAATGAGAGTGAGTATTAATAATATAACTGAAAAAAAGAAAAAAAAATAATAAAGAAAGAGGATAATTTGGGATATTTGGAAAAAACAATACTTACTAAAAAGGAAAGGAGAAATATAATTTTGGAATACCCAAAAAGGAAAGCAAGAATGTAAAAAAGGGACGGAGAGAATCTAATATACAGTTCCTTTATCAACAATTCACTATAGTGCTCTAAATCTCCAACCCTTCAATTATATGCATTTTTTTAGGCACTACCCTCACTTTTTTTTTTTTAGGCACTACCCTCTCTAAACAATTTCCACTTCTCTTATCATCAAAAAAAAAAAAAAAAAGTGCAACACGTAATTGCGCAACTGGCCTCGCCGAATAACTATTTGCAACAGATTAAAGAATATAACTCTTAGAGCAAGACATGCACTAACCAATATGACACTAACCGAGTAACCCCTATAACACTAAACGGGTAACCTCTATAAATTTGACAAAGTAAACCCCATAATATCTAGCTACATTGTGTTGCCACCGACATAAAAGAGTAAGACCCTGTTTTTTGAGCTTCTAAGCAAAGCAGGGAATATCATGTGCAGAGCAAGTGTCAGCACGACTAAACAAGTGTCAGCACATTGTTAATACGATTATTAATACTCACTAGAGCAAAGCTAAACAAGGTTCAACAGAGTCAACCAGTCCAAAACCGACCATTGCAGTTCAAGTATAAGTTATAACATCAAGATCAACTTTCCATATTTTAAATATATTTTTTCTTATATATCCCGTGCATTTTGCACGGGTACACTCTAGTATATTATAATTACACAGTCATTTAATGAGGTTTCTCCAAAACCTCAATCCTCAACTCTCATAAGTTTTGGTTTTTTTTTCATTGAGTGTTAAATACCGCCAACAAAAATTATCGAAATCGCCGACATTTTAAGCGAAATGTCATATTACCCTTACTAGAATACTAAACCCAAACCCATCTTTCTCCTCTTTCTTTTTTCTCTCTCATTAACCACCCCCCCAAGATCCCCAAACACAACCACCACCACCACCGCAACAGAGGCAACCGGCGTACCAAGCGGCGGCAGCGTTCAGGAGGTGGCGACGTGAGCACACGTCGGTGTCAGTGTCGGGTCGTAGACGGCGACGGCATGGATGGAAATCCGGGGAAGGAGGTAAGTTTACCGATTAGCTTGTTGTTTTGAATTTAAGTTTTTTTTTTAAATCTCGGTGGCTGGTAATTGGCGCTAAAAATCGGTTAACCGCCATCGGTAACCGGCGGTCAAAACCGATTGACCACACTGGTCAATCGGTTTTGACCTCTGGTTACTGGTGGTGGTCAACCGGTTTCGAGCGCCAATTATGGTCCTTCAGCTTTTCTAAAAAAAATTAATAAAAAAAAAACTTATTCTAATTAATTGTTATTATTATTACATAATAATTATAATTAATTTTATTATTATTAGATAATTAGTATTAGATAATTATTATGATTAACTGTAATTATTATTAGCAGTCTGGTGTAGATGGTTGTGGTTGATGCGGTGGTTTTGGGTTGTAGTGGTCGACATGGTGGCATGGGTGGTACCGGTGGTGGTTGATGTGGTTGTTTTAGAAGTGGTGGACGGAAAACATGAAATAAAGTTACAGAAAGAAAATGGGGAAGATTTTAGTAAGGGTAATGTTTTCCCATTGCTTGAAATGTTGGTGGTTTGATAAATTTTGTTGGCGGTATTTAGCAATCCACTTTTTTTTTTTTCTTTAATAATCTCCCATTAATTAAGTAACTTCCATCATTTTTTTTTTTGGAATAACTTCCATATTTCCTATTATTTTTTCTTTCTAAATATACATGTTACATGTATACCGTGCGCTAACACGGATACACTCTAGTAAAATAAAAATTTAGGGGTGTTATAAAATAAAGTGAAAATATGAGAGATGGAGAGAGAAATAATCTGTGTGTTTATATTTATACACACACACACACAATACAATTGATATGGTTTGCTTGGAGAATAATAAACCCTAAAATCTAGAAAGTTCTGGAGTGATACAAGGGTAAAATGGGCATCCACAAATATATATTTCATAACAAGGGGAACGATTTTTTTTTTCTTAGAAACCGCAGCATATGCGATTGACTACAGTAAAATATTGAAGAATGCTTTTTATTTATACTTCCTCCGTTTTTATTTTATTGCACCATTAGGACTTTTACACTATTCACTTAATGTTCTTCGACCATCATTTGTGATTTATCCATTAGGAAAAATATAATCATGAGGGATCTAGTTAGATTCGTCTCGAAATCTTCTTTTCAAATATCAAATTTTTGTAATTTTTACAAAAGTATAATAGAAGATATTAACAGCTAAAGTAATGCATTGGCAAGCGTGTCATAATGCAATAAAAAAAACGTAGGAAGTATATATATTTAAAATATAATATTATAAAACTTAATAATTTAAAATACAATAATTTAAACTACAAAGTTATTTTTATTTTTTAACACTTTTATATTTTCCACAATATATATATATATATATATATATATATATATATATATATAATCATTAATTTTCATAAACGTTTTCATATATTTTAATTTTTCAAATCAGTTCAGTTCAGTTCACTTCAATTCAATCCAGTTCAGTTTAGCTCCAATCAGTTCAGTTCAGCTTCAATCAGTTCAGTTCAGTAAATATGAACAAGCCCTTAGTTTAAGAAATATTGCATAATTAAATAATAAAAAATGATGTAACCTCTAAGGGGACGTTTGGTTCAAACAATGGTATAGGTTTGGAATGAGGAATGAAACCTGAGTGGTATGGGGTTGGAACTTGATACTTAATTTCATGTGTTTGGTTTTTATCTATGAATGATAGTTTTCCTTTTAATTTTAAACCTAAAGGTATGGGTATGAGTCATACCCACCTCCCACCAGGTATGGGTTTTTGATATGGGTTTGAAAAATGAAATTTCAAGAAACAAATACAAGGTATGGGTTTTGGTCATTCCAAACCCATACCTTAAACCTAATATGCTTGAACCAAACACCCCCTAAATAATTTACATATTATCTTTTCATCCATTACAACCTATTCAACTGTCAACATTATAATGATCTTGTGGTTTGTAGAAATTAGAAGTAGTCCAAAGACGAATCACTTTTATTCTAACACTCCATGTTTCTTTTGTTGGATTTATTTCTCGAACAAAATCATATACTTGTGCCATTTGAGATAGAAAAAAATAGTGGAATATTGTTTTGAAAATAAGAATGATTGCTATGAACGTAAATATGTAAATATAAAGAGTAAATACATAGAACCTTATATTACGTAATATTTTGAAGTATAACAAACTTCTTTTTTATCTAAAGTCATATATTACGTAATATTATCTCAAAGTACATAGTAATAAATTCTTTTTTTTAATTATCAAAAGTATTTTATTTTTCTAATAATCTAATATATATATATATATAAAGGGGAGTTTTTTCCCAAGTTTTTAGAGAGCCACGTAGGATCTAATTTTCTCAGTGCGCCATGTAGAATTATAAATCTTAGTAGTAGCCAATTAAATAAGAGATTATTAATTTCTTTTAGAATTAAATAATTTAAATGCCATGTATGCAAAATTGGCGAATGAGATTTTTAAGTTTAAATTAATTAAATATTATATATTATCTTTTAATATTAGGAATTTTATCTAAATATATAACAAATTTTAGGCTCATAAATACAAAAAAAGAAACATTATTTTAAAAAAATCAAACAAACCGTGCATCGCACGGGCTTCATCTAGTAATAATAATATAAGAGACATTGTGGGAATTTTTTTTTTTTTTTTTTTTATAACTGAAAGAAGATTAAGATAACAAACCAATTTATCTCTTATATTGTAAGAAACGTTTTTAGAAGATAAATAAAAAAAAAATAAAAAAAAAAACTAAAAAAAAAAAAAAAAAAACCAAAGTATTGTGGTCATGATTTTGAAGAGAAATGTGGAGTTGGAAGGTCGAGGATGTAATGAATTGAAGATGATGAAGAAAATAAACATTCAGAACATTGTAATTCTATGTCTTATTTTTATTCTAAAAAAGGAAGGGACTCTATTTTTGATTGGTCTTAAATATGACATTTTGTGAAAAACTACCTTATATAACACTTTTTGCGAGAAACCACCTAATAAAAAAAATGTTGAAAGAAATTATCTTATAAAAAAAGTAAATGTTGTAAGACACTACCCATGGTCGAAAAGTCATCGCTGACTTTTATTTTCCGGCGTTGACCATATCACATGTCGAAAAAAAGAGGGAAAGGGTAAATTAAAAGTCACGTGATTGGCACGTGATGTGGTCAACACTAGAAAATGAAAGTCAACAGTAACTGTCCGACCAATGGTAGTCTCTTACAACATTTACCCTTTTATAAGGTAGTTTCTTACAACATTTTTTTATTAGGTAGTTTCTTGCAAAAAAAAAGTGTTTTATTAGGTAGTTTTTCACAAAATGTCTAAATATTTATTTAAAAAAAAAAAAAAAAAAAACATAGTCCTTTTTTGTTTTTTTTTTTTTTTTCTCTTGTTGAACATAGGGACTCAATTGTTTAACCAAGGGGAATCAATTATTTAACCAAGGGACTCTATCTTTCCCTTTTTTTAATTAAAATTCACTGAAAACCCAAACTCATTCTATTCTGGTCCCTTTTTCCTTTTGTAAAATAAATAGAGTTCTCTTTCCCCATATTTTGGAAGAATTGAGTCTCTTGTATTAAGGGATAATGTTTGGGATTACTTTAGTATATAGGTATTGATGAGAAATGTAAATTGTAATAAGCACTTACTTAAAAGAATAATTGAAACTCTATTACCTATATATTATGAATGAGAACTATAAATTATAAGCACATACTAAAACCTCAAGCCAATACAAAAGATAAAGAAAAAAATTACAAAATAAAAACTTTTGGCAAACGATTTCTTTCAATGGACGCATGATGAGTTAGAGAAATATAAGAATAAGATTAATAACATGTAAATTTTATTTATTTACATTACAAAACCAAATAATTAATGATGAAATATTACTCTATAAGATTGTTTCATGCTTATTCAATCTAGAATACAAGTATCCAAATAATCACCATTAGTGTGATTAATTAGTTGCTGGTTATATATATATATATATATATATATATATATATATATATATATATATATATATATATGAAGAGTTTTCTATTAAATTAAAAAATATTGGGAAATTCTCACTGGTAATCAGAAACTTTTATTTTTTCTCAGTGGTAAACTCTGAAATTTTTAATTATCAATGGTAATCACTAATTAATATTATTAAACAAATGGTAACCTTAATGATATTAAAACATCAGTTAATGATTAACAAGGGTTAAATATTGGGTAAATAACAATAAATTTACATTAATGTCCTTAAAATTTCTTTTAAAAAAACCAAAAAAAAATCCAACCCCTCCCCTGCCACCAGTCAACCGCCAGCCCCCTTCCCCCTATTCCCGACCCACCCTTTCTCCTCTCATCACCACCAAAACCACTTCTCGAGGACGCCGGAATCAGTCCCTTGCTTGCCCGATTCCCTCTAATCTCCTCCCCGATTCCCTCTCCTTCAATTCCCCAATTTCCTCTCCTTCCCCGATTTTTAGTCGAAATTTCTAGGTTTTGGGGGCGAAATTCAATTATTTCCCATCGTTATTTGCGCAATTCAGGTATTATAGGGGGTTTGGGTCAATTTTTGCTCGAAAGGGGGTTTTGGTTCGAATTTGCTCGAACATGATGGGGTTTTGGCTTAGATTTCCTGGGGTTTTCAGTTGATGGTTGAATAATGTTGATTTTGGGGCCGAATTTGTTGGTTTTAGGTCGAATTGGTCGGGGCTTCGATCTTGCATTCGTTGGGATTCGGTTTTGCTGGGTTGGTCGTCTGGAGGTGCGGGAGGCTGAACGCCACAAGGGGAGGAGGTGGCTGGTGGTTGGATAGGTGGAGGAGGAGGTCTGTTAGGACAGGGGATGCGGTGGCTGGAAGTGCAGAGGGAAAGAGGAAAAAGAACGGAAGGAGCAAGAATGACAGGGGAAAGAGAAAGGAAGAAGAAAGAATTGGTAGGTGTAGTTATGTCCTTTTGCAATGCAATAGTTAAACCATGGTTAAGGAATTAATAAATTCTTTAACTTAAGTTAATATTGGCTTAGTTATGTTAATTAATGATTACCATTGATAATTAAAAGTTTCAGACTTTACCACTGAGAAAAAATAAAAGTTTGTGATTACCAGTGAGAATTTCCCAAAAATATTATATAGAGAGAGGTTACTCATATAAAAAGTTTTTCAAGTAGGTTAAACATTATTAGCCTCCATGTCATGCCTTAGTTTATTTTTAAGAAGGTTTAATAATGTGCTCCATGTCATATTGACATGAAGATGCCACACACACACACACACACACACATATATATATATATATATATATATATATATATATATATATATATATATATATATATATATATATATATATATATATATATATATATATATATATATTATTTTTTATTTTTTATTTTTTATTTTTTGTTATTTGTTTTTTGTGTGTGTGTGTGGAAAGAAAGATGTCACATGTAATCATAGTATGTAACTCTTGGGTGTTAATAATATTATAGATGTGTGTTTTTGAATAATTATATTCAATAGATAATACCATGGAATAAGAGAATAATTTTGAGAAAAAACTCTATTATGTATTTGGTTCATTCAATTTTAGTTGCAACACGTGAAAATGTACACTATCCACATTCTTATAGTTGACCTTTATTATTGATTGATATGTTGAACAAACTTATTTATGTTAGATTTCATTAGAGTTGTTTCAATTTATACTTTCGCAATATTTAATTTAAGGAGGATTAAATTAAAGTTGAATACTCCCTTTGTTTCTATAAGATTGTCTTAAATATCTAGTTCGCATTGTTAAGAAGCAATTACAACTTGTGAAAGTTGTGAGCTGGGTATGGGGGGCACAATTACTGATAAGGAAAGCCTAGTGACAGGAAATGCGTTGTAAGTGTGAAAATGTCAAGGTGTTGCTATAAGATTGTCTTAAACATCTAGTTCGCCGCATTGCTAAGAAGTAATTACAGCTTGTGAAAGTTGTGAGTATGGGTGGGCACAATTATTTATAAAAAGAGCTTAGCGAGAGCAAATGGGTTGTAAGTGGGAAAATGTCAAGGTGTTGCGACTAGAAGTAAACAGTAAACCAATTGATTCATTTTCCCACTAACAACCCATTTGCTCTCGCTAGGCTCTCCTTACCAATAATTGTGCCCACCCATACTCACAACTTTCACAAGTTGTAACTTCTTCTTAACAATGCGAACTAGATGTTTAAGACAATCTTATAGAAACAAAGGGAGTATTCAACTTTAATTGGCAAACTCGCAACTACATAATGCTTTTGGATTTCTAGTACACCCATTGATTATTATTATTATTATTATTATTATTATTATTATTATTATTATTGTTATTATTATTATATCTCAAAAACAAAAGTCATACAACCTACAATAAATTAGTGGGAAGCCGAGATACAATCTGGGCCCCCACTCCTCTAGCTATAGCAAATCCTACCCTAGTGAAGATATGAGCTGCAGCACGAGCCCCAATGTCTTGCGTCGACGAGAACCTCTGAATCCGCTTCACTAACTCAACAGCCTCCTTCTCTAATTCCCCAATTATTATTATTATTATTATTATTATTATTATTATTATTATTATTATTATTATTATTATTATTATTATTATTATTTGCATCACTTGTCTTAATTGAGTGTTTTTTTAATTGCATCACTTCTATATATTATTGTAGCTTTATACTATATTTTATTATTTCTCTCAACTACTTAAATCCTTACTCAAATTAATTTATAATTTCTCTCTCATGGTCTTTACTACTCTCTCTCTCACACACACACGCATAATTTCACTTTCATGGTCCCCACATTACTTTTACTAAAATAAATTAGGAAAATTGTTTCGTGTACCCTTGAGGTTTTAATAAATGCATTGTATACCCTTGAAAACTTTCAAATACATCATGTACTCCTGAATTTGCAAAAAAATGCACCAAATACCTATAGACTCTTAACAAATGGTAATTTTTTAAGATTGAGACCCACTAAGCATTAAATTCTATTAGATTATTACAGCGTAACTCTAATGTAATGCTAAACCATTTAATTATCAAGTAAACCTAATTAAAAAATCAAATCCTAACACCCAAAAGTTTAGAATTTACAATGATCAATGGAGTTGAATTGTGGATCTATTTTTTTGTTTTTAGGCAAATTTATTACGTAAATATAAAGTAATATAAGGGAGTCAATGTGTGGGCGTGATTTTAGTTTAATAAGTCAATAATATGTGCATTTGTTAGATGATTAGAATATTTGGTGTATATTTTTTCGAAAAAAATTGTCACCATTAATCCCAACTTTGCTCCATCCGTAGATATTAATCTCAACTTCTGTTTATTCTCTTTCACTCCCAACGTTGCACCCTATTAATTTTTATCACCCCAAGTGACTTGAAACCGGTTGAAGAGGTAAACCGTGCTGACTTGGTATTACTTGTAAAACATGTCGCAACCTAATTGGCTAAAAAGTTAAAAAAAAAAAAATCCCTAACTCTTCTCATCCTTAGCATCGACCACCACCACCAAGGCACCAACCTCCCTCCCTTCAGCCCAGGCGGCTTAGCTCCTCCATAACCTCACTCTCGAATCCACTAGGGTGGTCGTAATTAGACAGACAAGGCAACAAGGTGGTCGAGATTTGACGGAGAAGGAGCAAGGTGGTCGAAATTCAACGGGGAAGGGAAGGGGAGTTGGAATCTGGCGTGAAAGAACCCTAACCTTCAATCTTTGCAGCGGTGTAAGGGGAGTACTGTTGGTGGTTAAAATTAGTCTGGTGTTTCTGATTGCAAGTTGGTATTGTTGGTGGAGTTGCGGGCTGAGTTTTGTTGAATGCACGAATTATGGTGTTGCGGTGGTAGGCGTTTGTGGAATTGCGACTTATGGTTGGTGGCGAATTCAGGTGGCTGGTGGCGAACAAAGGTGGCGATGGCTGTTGATTTGCGCTACATTAGAGGGGGGAGGAGAGTTACGGGAAGTTTTAAGGGGAAAAGGGAGGCTAGTCGGGCCAGCACCGGCAACGGAGTAGGGGAAGGGGGGTCTGGCGGTGGCCAACGCTCGAGGGGACTGGTAAAGGCAAGGGTCGCCGTCTGTCGGAGGTGGCAGGGGCTATCACCTGTTGGGGTTAGGGTTTTAATTTTATTTTTTTAAATTTATTTATTAATTTTTTGTAAAATAAAAATTGGCCCTATCATGCATTGACACGTGTTTGGTAATCTCCTACGTCAGGTTGGATGAATGGTTAAGGGTGATAAAAATTAATAGGGTGCAAAGTTGGAGTGATAGGGAGTAAACTGAAGTTGGGATTAATATCGGCGGATGGAGAAAAGTTGGGATTAATTGTGGCAATTTTTCATTTTTTTTTTTACAAACATCAAGGGTACACAGTGCATTTGAAAGTTTTCACTTTTCAGGGTTACACAATACATTTTTTTAAAACCTTAAGGGTACACGGAACAATTTTCCAATAAATTATTCACTCACATTATTGTGTTATAACAAATTCACTCTCTTAAAACTCCGCGCATTTGCAAGTGTAGCAAAAAAAAAGGGGGGGAGGGGGGAGGGAAGTTAGGGTTGTTCATCGATCCAAGAGCGGAACGGACCGGACCGAAGACCAAAAATTAGAATTTTAAGAACCAAAGATCGGACCAATTAAACTAGGACCAAACCCGGACTGGACTGGAAGAATCAGTCCAAATCCCGGACCATACCGCTTTGGACCGATTTAAGAATTTTTTTAAAAAAGAATACTAAATTTTTAATAAAGTTATGGAAAACACGAAAAAAGTAAAGGAAAAACTATATTTTAACGTCATTTTTACATCTTTTTTTGTATGTTTAGTAAAAAAAAACTTATAAAGTTAAAGTTTTCTAAGCTTATTAAGGAAAATTTTAACCATTATTTAAGGTTTCACGCATATTTTTAATAAAAAAAATCGATCCGGTCAAAGACCGGTTTTTATAGGGTTTTGGACCGGACCGGACCGAAGACCGAGAAAATGAATTTCAAGACCCAAAGACCGGAATCCGGTTCGGTTTCGGTCCAGGGTGGTCCGGTCCATTTTTTCGGTCCGGACCGATTTATGAACAACCCTAAAACAAGTGATGTCCTTAACAAAATGCGAAAACTAATGGTTGATTTTCTTGACAAGGGACACCCTCCCCAGCAACTTTGAGAATTCTATTTTTAAGAAAATTATGAGATTTGTACAACATATTTTAGCTTGCAAATGCATAACCATGTCACGTACTAGTTGGATGAGCTAACTAAAAATGTGGAGAGAAGTATGTTACATGTGTTGTTTATTTCACCTTAAGAACTCATATCAGACCTTTGATACTCGGACATGTGTATGACAATCGGACACTTCATATTTAGATCAAAATCATGAATTTTTTTTAATAAAATAACCGAATCGAATGTTTAGATACGTAGTCGTGTAGGACATGGGTGCCTGAGTTCATGCATAGGGAGAGGATTGGCGAAATTGGTTACTATGAGATGGATGAGCTTTTCTATTACCCTTTGATATTTGGTTGCGAATACTAAAGGTTCACCTTGGTCTACTAACAACTTTTGAGTGAGCAAGGGAACTGTAATACATTTGGTCTAATATTCAACCATATTCATTAATGAGATCCAAGGCATACTTCTTTTGTGAGAAGAATATGCTTTGGGATGTTATGTATGTTAATGCATCAAGATCAATTATCATTAAAAATTTCAAAAAAAAAAATTAATCAAAATAAAAAAATAAAAAGAAAGAAAAGAAAAGAAATCCAAGATCATTTTCCTATAGAGAACATACAAATTATCATATTTACCTTTCCTTCAAAAAAAAATTATCATATTGACCTTCGTTTTTTGTTGTCATAACAATCTTATGTAAATTATGTTGTGGTCACCCACCTTGACGGGTCGCACGGACACTCCACTCCATAATAAAAAAAAATTGGGTCGGAGCTTAACATAATTTTTCATGCCCAAACTCGTAAAAAAGTGGCGGACTTATCGGGCCTTTTAACTAAAACTGCATTTTTAGACTTACCCAAACCTGTCCAATTTTCAGGCCATATCGAGCCGAGCCGATATTGATTACCTCTAGATATTGTCGACTTTGGGCCTAACCCGCACGAATTTATTTAAGGCACCTTTCTAAAAGGCCTCGTACTAATGGAGTGTGCACTCATTTATAAGAAACTCTTCACCTCCTTACTCATTCCATGTGGGACTTGAGATGAACAACCATAGCAAATCTCCCCTCAAACCAAAGACCACATAACTCATGGCCTCCCCTCCTGCGAAACTACCTTGCACCACCGCTATCAACATGGGACACACCGCTAAGCCACAATATCATGAGAACTTTCGACGCAAGGCACCACAATCGCGAGGTCACACATTTGAGGGAACTGTCCCACACATAGCACCCATGTCTATCTATCAAACAATTGGCTCTGATACCACAATGTTAAAGCAATATATTATAGTAGAAAGCAAAAGATGATTTGATTAACTTGAATTAAAAAGCACAGTACATAAATTTTAATAGTGTAACGTACTAACAAAACAAACTAAAAAATAGAAAGCATAATCCCATTTCCTAACTGCATAAACTTACTAACCCATTAACCACCACTAAAATAACTTTATTAACATCCTAAGTTACTGCTAACAACTAAATTTAGCTAAATAGCAACTAACTTTGAATTAGTCATTCAACAAATTATCCTGTGTATTATTGATAATTATCCACAATAATTATAAAGCTACTATTTGCGTCGGTCACAACCAGTCCTCAAAGAAAAAAAATAATGAAGCATAACTAGTTAGGAGATGACATTTTGGTGTTAATTCTGGTGGATAATTGATGTATGACAAATGCAATTTCTCTATGACGGCTAAGAGAAATAAAAATTGAGAAGATCCTAATATCTTTTGAATCCAATTCAATGTACATCAAATTTAACTGCTATCCTAAAACCGATTCAAAATTTGAAACCCAGCTCTTCGAGTACACAACCCATAATACCACAAGTACTAAACCACTCGCTAATTCCTCTTCAGGCTTCACCCACATCAGACATCACTATCATTTGCTACTCTGGTTTCAAAAGTCAGTCATGATCAGTCAGGCACATTTTCAGCTAGTATACACTCCCGGTGCTGCAAATTCCACCCGTCACCACAGGTGTGATGCTCTTGTTGGAGAATAGATAATATTTATATGCCTACTCCTTGGATATCTTCGCTGTCTTTGCTCTACGTGGCTTTGTAGACTTGAAGTTAACCTTGCGTTTACGAAATGCTTCTGATTCTACATTCTCCTTCAGCTTATCAAAAGCTGTAATAATCAAAGAGAAGAACGGTTTAATCATGACAGATCAGAATACAAATAGTGGACATGAACCATAACACACATCCTAATACAGAAGATTTAAAAGGCACATAGATTGAAAGGAGCAGTGGTACATTCTATCATGGGAACAATAGAAGTAAACAACACTGATGTAATGTGGATATATTAAAGAAGTTCAAGAATTTAAAATTTGAAGAAAATTCATTTAATCCAAGTACTGCAACATTTTAGAAAAAATTAAAAGGCACGGAGAAACTAAATAAAATTTCAGAAACATCACATTTCATTCATAATATACACGGCTGCATGTAGGTAACAAAATTACCAGATGTGTAAGCAGGCTGAAGGGACTGAATTGACTCCGAAGAAAGAGGGAAAACTGTAGAGCTGATCTCTGCTTTCTGTTGCAGTGCCTTGAACTTCTTCATCTGAATTAGAGAGATAAAAACTTAATGAGTTTATGCAAATCTAGTGATCATGCCACACTCCCTCCATCCCAAAACAAACTTCCATACTCTGAAATATACACAGGAAAAGCAAAAAAAAAATAAGAAAACAATTATCTCTTTCCTAATCAAGAAAAAGTTTTTTTTTTTTTTTTTTTTTTTTTTTTCTACTCTCTCCATCACATCACTTTAAACACACTCACTTCTGTTTCTTTTCCCGCTACTACCTATCCCTGACCTTTTATCATTTTCAATGTCAAGTTCTATTCAGGATAGTAGTTCAAAGTAAAATCATGGAATACAGGTACTTCAAATTTTCCAGTATGGTATTCCTTTTCAATTCTTCGAGGGCATCATGGTTTAAGAAACAAAGTTTTCATCACTTAACTAGGCATACATACATCCTTGATTTTATTTCAGATGAAACACTTCCCTTTTCACACTTGTCGACAGATAACTTCAACCATTAAAACATAAGTATTATGTCAAAGAAACGCTTAGCAGCTTACTTCATCTTTTAGAAGCAATGTAAAGCATCGCCCTATTTGAAATGCTCTAGCAGTCCTTCCAGCACGATGAAGATATGCTTTGATGTAACGTGGCACGTCATAGATAATGACATTTGCTACTGCTTCAACATCTGTTCCTCGGGACAGGTTATCAGAAGAAATGAGCACCTCCACTTCTCCTTTCCGAAATGCATCTAGTGTTTTGCTGCAAAACATGAGAAATTTACAATTCAACTAATGGCCTTTTACATACACATTAGTGAGACAAGCGATCAATTTAATAATATCAGTAAAAAGCAGAAAGCAATACACCAAAAACATAGCAGATGTGATCTAAGAAGTAAATCCATGTAAAACCATTTCTCAATCTAAATCCAGAAGTAGATTTACAAGCATTAAATGCGAAACCTTATTTGCTAAAGAGAAAAGGCGGGGAAAGGACTTAAACTAACAGTACTAGAATGTTATTACAAGCCATGGTTATGGTATGTCCAATCGAATCATTCCCCCATCTTCAGAGTTTAATTGTAGAACTCTATAGTACACCAAAGATAAACGCATGGTATCTTCATGGGTATGCTTGACTTTCAAGGTGTATGACTGAGGAGAGGGGAGGATGAGGAAAAGAAACTTTTTTTGAGTATTATATCAATACTACTTGTTTCAGTAAAAAAAATTACAAATAACTCCATATAACAAACCTCTGAACATGTCAAATATATGCAAAATAGATGTGCATTAAATTTTACTTCAATTATCGTGGTTTTTTTTTCATAAGAATTTTACTGCTTATCCATTAATAGGTCTTCACCAGCAAATAAATTCTCTCGCTAAAAGATACAGGATACAGCCATCAAAACTTTTCTCAGTTTTATGGGTACTGAATAATTCCCAAGAACGTCAAATGCTTACGGCAACAATTCACTTATTCCACCACATCCTCTATCACAACTCACTGAGGTGTTTGGTTCACATAATTAAGGTATAAGGTATGGGTTTAGAATGATTTAAACCCATACTTTATGTTTGTTTTATGATTTTATGAGTTTCAAACCCATACCTCAAACCCCCAAGGTATGGGGTTTAGAAACCTTGGGGGGAAGGTGGGTTTGGCTCATTCCCATACATTTAGGCATTAAATAAAAGAAAAACATTGCATTTTATAATCATACCAAACAAATGGTATTAAGAATCAAGTTCCAAACCCATACCATTATGGTTTTATTCCTGATTCCAACCCCATACCAGTTTGCGAACCAAACGCCCCGTTTGTGCCTGTTTTGACTAACAATAAGTATTAATCTAACGCAAAATTAGTTGCTTTAAAGAATTGACTACTTCGTATCAATATTTCTTCTTACATATTCTAAAAAAGCATAAGTGATGCATTATATAAGTGTATATTGTTTAAAAAGCAATAATGATGTATTATATAAGTGTATTTCTTAAGATGCATCGAAAGGAGGGGCAAAGAGCACACCTTCTCACAGCCTGATGTTGACAACTTGAGTATCCCTTGATCCTCATTTCAAGATTTCCAAAACATTTCAGCAAGCTGCATAGCCTATGGGTCATCTTTTTGGATGAGGTAAAAACAATGCATTTCTCGCCTTTTAACTTTTGAAGAAGGGCAACTAGATACAGTGCTTTATCATTTGATTCACAAATCTGCACAGATAACGTACAACAGAGAATCTCAGCAAAATCAAATCCAGATTCACATTATAAATCCAGGATTTACCAATCTATCACAATGACAAATTGAAGAATTCTATCACCATTGTATCATATATTGTATTACAGCATCCATTTGGTGGTTTTATTTATTTATTTTTATTTTTATTTTTTTTTTTTTTTTTTGAATTAGTCCATCTTAAAATGAAAATCAAACACTTTATTATTCGTAATCTTTGGAGTATAATGAACAAATCAGATGGCTCATTTAAATGTATAGTTAATCCTTATTCCTGTAAAATGGCACCAGTGATATTGACTCAGTAACAAAAAGTCTAACAACATGGATAAGACCATGTCTTACAGTCACAGACCCTGTACACAACACTAGAAAATTCTATGCTCAAAGTCATAACCACATTGACAATTTGACATGGAGGCCGAAGGTGGCATGCACCACAAATCAAGTGAAGCCATAATAAGGTAGGCGTACTAGAAGCTACGACCCAAATGACAATGCTGCAAACCCTAAATGAAGCAGGGGCAGGAGATCCTCTTTGTTTGTTGTCGATGAAGTAAGCAAAATCTCATGGGGTTATCTTTCCTAACAATAAACTTGTAAAGGGAGAACATAGAGAATAAGAGACTTGAACAAAAATGAGAAAGCTGCATTTCCCTAGCTAAAATGCATCCTTACACTTTATTGCCTCAATCCTAATTTATCAGCATACTTTGATTAGTTCAAAAGTAAAAACTTCCCCCTACCCCCCCCCCCCCCCCCTTTTGCTTGCCCCATTAAGAATTAGTTAGTTTATAAATTTTTTGGTTGGATGGAGTTGATACGAGACAAAATTATTGAGACCAATGAGATGAATATGAGAGTGAAATGGAATTCCTCATTGTCATTGTAATATGAGGCCATCTCAAGAAGGAAAACGAGGCAAATAAAAGGGAACAAAAGGGAGTAGGAATCAAAATGAACAAATTTATGATTTAGAGGAGAATTCAACCTATCAAAATCATCATTATACCAGTGCTTCTACAAGGCTCCTGCGCTAGGTGAGGGATGCAAGTTATGTAACATGCAGATTGACAATGAGGTTAATTCAGCGTGTACCATTGGTACCAACAAGAAGGTTGTTTCCATAAGACTACATATCTGAAGCAAAATATGATTTGGGTCTTTCCGTCTTTGGCTCCTTTGGATAGACCAGTAAAATAAGCTTATTGCCAACACTATTGTGAGTTAATAGGATGATTTAAATAGATTGTTGTTTCTCTTTAAATGTAAGATTGTAAAATGAGGCTGAAATTCGTCAAAAAACACATAAGAATTCATGATGTCAATATATTTCTGCGCTTAAAGTCCACCAAAGTTTCTCCCACAGTACCTTGTCATATCTCATATGCCTTGATGATTCTCCATTCGCTACCTCATAAAATAAATTTCCTCCATAGCCGATCTACCAAGCATAAACCTAATTTTGTTCTTCTAGATCTATACACTTCTCCTTAACCTTTGTTCAATCAGTGGCTCCCAAAGTTTTATCAGTCATATGCTTGATCCCTTGATAGTTGGCACAAGGATATCCCCTTTGTTCTTACACAAAAGGATTAGAGTACTATTCCCCCACTTCATTGGCATCTTTAAATTCCAAAAATATTGCATAACCAATTAGTGTTGCCAATCAATCAATTCCTCTTTCTCCCAAACATCTCCAAACCTCAATTGGAATCCCATAAATCCCAATTGCTATCTTAAATAGTTAAATCCCTTTTATTTCAATGCAAAGACTTGTCCCTTTTGAATTCTCAGCATAAACTGTCGATTAACCATATTGTGAAAAATTATTATATCTCTGACATCTTGGATTTAATCTCCTAAATAAGCTATGACCGTATAATAAATGGCATACACCTTATTCTCCAATAATCCAATCCTAAAGAAATCAGTACTTAGAAAACCTATACTTTATAATTGCTATGCTCTTAGAAAACCTATACTTTAACATTCTTAAGTTTTGGTGCGCACATTGTTCAGTAGGTACTCTCAGAAAGTCAGAATAAAACTACCTTTGCTGCAAATTTTACTGGGTATTCTGTTAAGGTATGCTAGATTTATTTCAGCATTTATGGAAAGACTGTACCGATTGAACAAGCCTTCCATCACCCATCTTACCCAAGAGCTTCAGCACCTTGTTGCAGCTACTACAAAGATCATTGTATCAAGGGTATCAGAATCTTCTATCTTCGAAGAATATGAAAACCAAAGCCAGGGCAAATAGATGTCCAGTGAATGAAATACTAAAGACCTAAATAGTAGTTGCATTGAGAGTCCAATGCCAGCACAAACTCTGTTTGAGCTATATTGTGCAAATTAAGTGTGCTAGCTTCACTTCCTCCCCTAGTACTATAGTATGTTGGGAACAACTGCTCTAGTCATACTGGCAAACATAAGATTAAAACAATCTGACATGACCTCATATCTAATATTAGAGTTTAATTATTAAGTTGCTAAATTACAGGGTTTTTCTTCTAGGGTAACATTCACACCAGCAGCTTAACCTATATATATGGACTACCATACAAATTTATTGAGGACACTTTGTGTACCTTACTGTCATCCCTTCAAATTCTACTTCTGCCTAGGTAAAAATGAAGAACAAAATCGGTTAAGTTAAAATGACCTATAAATTGGAGTCCAGAAATAATTAGATAACGAGATGAACATTGCACAAGCACATCACCAGCTAATATAATAACTTCAAGAAAACTACATATTGACACTGCAACAATATCACAAGTACAAACAATCTGCCATACCACTTTGAAAAACTCAAGTTTTTCAGGAAACGCATAACGTGATTGACCAGTTGTTAAGAATAAAGGGTGATGAAGATCCAGCAGACCAAGTTTGCTAGGATTTCGGGTCAGTGTAGCAGAAAAAAGCATCTTCACAAGCCTGGGATTAGCTTTATCCTTAAAACCCCTCTCAACTCCACTGCAATAGAATGAAGATAAACTCAAGGTCAAGCCTGAAGCACAAAAGAGCATTAATTATGCATAATGAACTCTTACAAAACTAAAGATCAAAGTACAATCATATATAAATGAAAACAAGGCTGATTCAAGTAAAGATAGCAGAATATTATATGCAAGGATATTGACTAAATTGTGATTTTCATCACCAAGATGTTATATCCAATCAAACAAGAGCAGGTGTTCAGCACAATTATGACTAGCTCGGCCCCAATCCATCAAGGGAAGATAAATCAAGGACATACAAAAAAGAAAAGTTAAGCAAGAGCTAACCCAGCACATATTATATACATAGCTAGGGATGGAATGAACCATGATCATACTCACAATCTCCTAATGGTTTTGAAAGAACCACATATTGAAGCGGAAAAGGCTTCAACACAAGGTGCAAACACTTCATCATTTGGACTGGACAACTTGAGCACAGCAGGTAACCATGACTGATAGGCCTCCCCTAATAATCGGTCAGTTTCATCAACTACCTGCACCATTAACCAAGCAACATCAAATTTATATATGGAATCAAACAGCATCTATTAAACAGGGTTCGAGATCTAAAATTCGTATGTTTCTTTTTGCACTAAAATCAAGGTGAGAATAAAAGGGCCTTGAGATTACAAACTTCAGAAAGTTCTGATGTAACTAGCAATTTACTCTTAAGTTTAAGCACTCTTAAGTTAAAGCAGTTATTTTGGAGATATAAGTTCCTTAATCATAGAAAAGGTTTATCCCAAGTTGATTGACTAAGCAACATGCCAACATGATCACATTTTCATTCATGAATAATAAGATATATCCAGTTTAGTAATCCTACTCGTGACAAAAACAAGCTGGGAATTTAAAGACATGTTGCTAAGACATTAATATATCTTTCACAAAACACCCATCATTTATGCAAGGATAAAAGGGGGTTTGCAAATGTGCAAATGGGAACTGATAAAGAATAATTTATAATTTATTTCCATCACCCAGTATGAAAAATGGTTTTTCCAATACAGATGATTAAATGTATTAAGCTCTTCGGAGAACAAGGAAACTAAACACAAAAAGGAACAACCAAAATGTCTCAAACTATTTTACTATAATTGTATCCAGCAAATTTTTGGTACTGCTAATAGGGCCAACAAGCTAAAGTGTGCAGATAATTAAGGAGAAAGGTATGCTACCTACAAGATAACGTAGATGCTCAAGTGTAAAGCCTTTAGTAGTATTGATATGGTCCATAAGTCTTCCAGGAGTTGCTACCAGTATGTCTACAGCACTTCGTAATTTGTTTGCATGATCTTCAGGATCATAACAGAAGCCAGCCTCAAGTCTCGATGCTTTAACTAGTGCTGAAATTTCATCAGCAAGTGAGGACTGCCCGACAGCCAAACCAACAGACAAGCCAACTGCTGGAGCAATATCATCAAAGACTTTTTTTACCTGAAATTTTAGAAACAAAAGTATATGAATGCATTCCTTTACAATTACTTACCACATCCCCCCGTTTTTAAATTAGGATTCACACCAGCAAGATAGCAACCTCCATAATGCCACTTAATTATGCGCTCTGATTATCTATAATAAGTGGTTTAACTTTCTGCTGACCTCAATTAATAGGAAGCAAGTTCTTTAACTTATATAACAATTTTAATCTTTCATTTTTAGATCTCTATTCTAGACTACAAACATTGAAATCACTTTCCTTTCTTTTGCAAGTGTGTTTTCATTATTTTTGGTAGTAATTAATATCTGGAAATTTTCACATTTGCTACCATTAAAAACACCACGCTTCACATTTGCTACCTATTTAAATTTTTTTTTTATTTTACTACCACCTAAAACAAAGTTTGTTAAAAATCACTACCACATGCCTTATTCTGTTACTATTTCCATTAGTGGGCCCACTCCACCGTTTAGCCACCCCTCCAACCACCTTGCAGCCACCCCTCCTCCTCACTGCCACCCCTCACCTCCCCCTGCCGGCGCTGGCGCCGCCGCGCGAACCCACCCCCTCCCTTTCCCCCACCCTATGCGCATCCAATCCCCCCTTTCCCTTTCCCGTTCTTGAGCTCCGACCCCCACCCCGAACGAAAACCACCCCCTTTCCCCTTCCCTCCACCGGAAATCGGCCCCCCTCCCCTGATTCCCCCACCGAAATCGACCCCCTCCCTTCCCCTACCCTTTTCGGCCGTCCCTAACCCTAAACCACCACCCCAAAACCACCCTAAATGAATTTTAGGGTTTCGGTTGTGGTGGTTTTGGGTTAGGGATGGCCGAAAAGGGTAGGGGAAGGGGAGGGGGGTCGATTTCGGTGGGGGAATCAGGGGAGAGGGGCCGATTTCCGGTGGAGGGAAGGGGAAAGGGGGTTACGGTGGTGTTGGTATGGGTTTTGGGGGGTTTTGGGGGGTTACGGTGGCGGTGGTGGTCTGGGTTTGGGGGTGTCAGCTTAGGATTAGGATTGTCAATTTTGGGTGGGGAAAAGGGAGGGGGTGAGGTCGCCGGCGCCGGCCGCCGGAAGGGGGGAGGGGGAGGGTGGCAGATTAGGGGAGGGAGAGGGTGGCAGATTAGGGGAGGGGGTGGGTGGGGTTGCTGGTTTTTTTTAATTTTTTTTTTAATTTTTTAAAAATCTTTTTAATTTTTCTTTTTTTTTTAAATAAATTTAACGGAAATCCGAACGGATTCCGTTAAGTGGTAGTGATTTTTAACAAAGTCTGATTTAGGTGGTAGCAAAGTAAAAAAAAAAAAATATAAATAGGTAGCTGAAGCGAGGCGTTTTAGGTGGTAGCAAATGTGAAAATTTCCTTAATATCTATAATACTTTAATTGAAAGGCATTATTGAACATTTGAAGATGATAACAAGGTTGATACAGCTTCATTGATGGAACATTAAAATTCTGTATTTTATCCTATGACTTAAGCTGATGACATGAGGCAGGCTCAGTCAAGCCACAAAACTGGACCTCAGTGAATTTTTCCTAATCATTTTTAAGCTTTCTGAATTTCACGCTGACATGGAGCAATATAATTTTTCTCTTACAAGACAGCAAATGCTTAAGCTAAGTTTGGCTTAATTATACCACTTCTAAATTCAACAATTAGATACTAAATGATTTTTTTCTCTGACATGACATCAACGCTATAAGAAAACAAAGATTGGAATTACAAAGTATTATGTAACAGATCAAATTATAAATTATTCAATTTGATCTGGTTAACAATACAGAGTAAATGCATTTCTAATCCCCTTAGAGGAAGAAAAAAACAAACAAACAAACCAGCAGCTAGCTGCACTGATCACAAGAACTTAAAAATCAAAAGTTATTAGCTTTCATCAGAATACATGTAAAGAACCTTCAGGGGATAACATGCTTGTGTGAGAGTGAGGGATAGCTCAAGTGGTTAGACCTTCTCTCCCGATTCCAAGAGATCCTAGGATCGATTCTCACCCCGCCCTTGTGACTCTCTAAACACCAAAAAATCAACATGCTAGTGTCATTAATAAATCAAAGATGCTAGTCAGTCTCCAACCTCCAATTAGTCCAATTTATGTATTACATGGCACATTTGTGCACAACTACTAGGAAACAAATGATTGCTGAGGAAAGACTTATCACTAGTAGAATCATATGTCAAAGCAAGAATTAGATGAATAAATATATAAATAGATAAATTGAGAAACTAAGAGTCCTAAAATAACAAACCTGCACAGCTAAATCACGAGTGGGCAACACCACCAATGCACGCAAACATTTCACGGAGTGGGTAGCTAGCTTCTGCACTATTGGTAGAGCATAAGACAAAGTTTTTCCACTTCCAGTGGGTGAGTTTACACATAGGTCACGCTCAAATGCACCAGGACCTATAGTCTCTTGCCAAACAGCAACTTGTACAGGAAATAGTGAAGAGATATGGACATTCTTCAAAGCCTTAACCAATCTGTAAAAGAAGTAATACACTACACCATCAATCAATCCAATAAAACAAATCGGAAACAACATTACAAATCGATATGGACGATATCTATATCTACACTAATCCATAATAGCAGAAATTTTCATGTCATGATCCCATGTCCCCTTCATGCTTCACCTCCCTACTTTTCTTTTATCATAACAAATTCAAAATTTACAACCCTTTTCATCACATTTTCTTTCCTTAGTCACTCAAGGTGTTTACATGTACAAGTATTTCTTACATACATATACAATTTCTAGTTCAAACTTCCCAAAATTTTCAAAAGTACAAAAAAGAAAAATATTGACTTAACCACATCACATGAATTTTAATAGGCTAAAAACCAGTTAAAATTAACAAAACATAAACACAAATAAGAGTAGAAACTAATGAATTTCATATCAATTGCAGTAGTAAACCAAATTATAATTTAAAAAAAAAAGTAGTTGGTACCTAGGGTCGAGAAAAGGGAGCATAGTTAAAGGGGTTTCCTTAAAATCAACAATGTCAACTGGGTTTCTCATCCATGGAAGCACTGGTGTGCTCTTTTGAATTTGGGTTGTTTCTGCCATTGCTTGTAACAGGCCCTTCACTGAATATTAAATTAACAATTAATAATAAATTGTGAAACTGAAATTGATTATTATAAAAGAGAGGAAAATAAAATAATAAAATAAAATAAATCTATACCTCAGAAGGTTTTTTTTTTTTTTTTTTTTTTTTTTGAGGGCTATACCTCAGAAGCTGCTTCAATGGATATTTGATTATTGAATTATCTCAAAAAATAACATAATTTTAGGGATATTTGATTCAATAATCAAATTACGCTCATAAATTTCTTATCTCTTGGATATGATGTTTAATAATCTAAGAATTTACGAACCCTAAACTTAAAGCACTGATAATTAAATTAATACAAACCCTAGATTGTGAAATTGATATGATGATGACAACAACAAACAACTTACCTTAGAAGCTGCTTCAATGGGGGATACAAGGATAAGATTCAACGGAGAACGCTTCAATGGAGAACGTTGAGTGCGCTTAATGGAGAACGTTGAGTCTGAGAGAGGTAGGAAATAGGAACGAGGCCTTTAAAAGTCATGACCCGCCATAGTTATAATATGGGTTAGATCCGTCTCATAAATAAATGGGCGGGTCTTTACATCATCAATAATCAATCAATAAACAATAAATATAAAAGACTTTTTTTTTTTTTTGAAACCAAATATAAAAGACTTAAATGTCCTTCAATAACTTTTTTTTTTATTTCTTTTTAGAAAATCTTTTACTCCGTATAAGTTAAGTTAACTTAAATATAAATATGATTTTTTTTTTTTTTGCTTTCAAAAAAAATATATAAATCTATCTATCTATAACTTTATACTAAAGGCGAAACCAGGAATGACACATGTCATCTTCTAGTTAAAAATTTTCCCTCCAATTTTTTTTTTTTAGTTTTTATTTTTTTGGCCAAAGCTTCTTAGAGAAGTTTTTAATCTATAAATCTATAACTTTATATTAAAGGCGAAACCAGGATTGACACATGTCATCTCGTGGTTAAAAATTAAACTTCTTAGAGAAGTTTTTAATACAAACTATGCAATAATATTTCATTTCTTATTTGATAAGTATATTCTATTTGTACACATTCAAACAAAGATATTATTTTTTATACAATAATATGCAATAATAGTTTGTTATCTATAACTTTGTAATGTAATTCATAGTTATTTTTATTAGTCGTGCATATATTATTCTCTCTGTTTTCTTTAGTGTAATAAATTTTTTATTTTTTTTGTAATTACAGAACTTTCATCCTATTTTGCAATTAGGTATATTTTTTTATAATTAAATAATAGTGTTAAACTAATGATAAGTATTAAGTTTTAAAAATTACCGTGCATGGCACGGGACTTAACCTAGTAACAACCTAAATTGTAATAAATTAGTTAATGTTTAAATCTTTAACTATAGAAAGAATAAAAAACAATAACATCTTTAGGAAAATATCATATAGATTATCAACATAAGATTTTTAACAATAATTTTTTGGAAAAATTGTAAATAATAATCCCTACTTTGCTCCATTTTCTTTTAATAATCCCAACTTTTGATTATTCTAGAATAATCCCAACTTTGGGGGTTGTTTTCTTTCTTCAATCCCAATGATCGGTTACCGGTTGAATGGGTTTTTTATTTATTTTTTTCTTTAAATGACACGTGGTGCATAGAGAAAGTACTGCGTACTTGAACTGGATCGGTAAGACTGGAGCTGTAAGAGCTAGTTTAGACTTGGATGTGACATCATTTCGATGATCCCCATTAAAAATGATGTCATCAAATTCTTGTTAAAACTCACTAAGGGTCTGTTCTTTTCCGTTGAAATTCAGTTCAGTTCAGTTCAGTTTAGTTCAGTTCAGTTCAGTTTAGCTCTTAATTTATGTCTAATGATATTGCTAATGATATAAAGCCAAATTTCATTCTTTTAAGCTCTTATTACAACGACAACAACAACAACAACAACAACAACAACAACAACAACAACAACAACAACAACAACAACAACAACAACAACAACAACAACAATAATAATAATAATAACAATAACAATAATAATAATAATAATAATAATAATAATAATAATAATAATAATAATAATCAATAAGTAATAAATAATAATAATAATAATAATAATAATAATCAATAAATAATAATAATAATAATAATAATAATAATAATAATAATAATTTGGGGTTAGATACTAGTTAGATAAATGTATTAATTAAAACATTAAAGAGAGTGGGTTAGGGTGTTGGACTGTTGGGCCGTTGCCTCTGTTAGCTTTTCGTTTTTTTTTTTAAAATATTTTTTTAAAAAATTTGTTTAAATGGGTTGGATACATGTAAGTGTTTTGTGTTCTTTTGTCATAATACTATTTTATTTTTAAATTAAATAGTATATGTGTTTAAAATGTTAAGAGGCTTCAAGTTTTTAATATATTTTCCATAAATTTCATAATTATATAGTATATTTTTCGTAAATATTTTAATATGTACATTTGTATATACACATAATCAAAGATCACTAATCCGTAGTTAAAAATCACTAATTAATAAGTTCAGTTCAGTTGAGTTCAGTTGAGTTCAGTCAATCAGAACAGGCCCTAAGACTTGTACAAATTTATCACTTTAGCCATAAGACTTTAATATTTGACATATTATATGTAGAAAAGTTTTTTTTTTTTTTTTTTTTTTTTTTTTTTTTTTTTTTTTTTTTTTTTTTTTTTAAAGGATAATAAAAATAAAAGTGAAGTGGGTGAAGTGGGTTCCAATCTCAAGTCTTAACTTGATACTTGCTTGAAATTTTTAAGAAGAAAAATGAGGAAAGTCTTAAACATAAGTCTTAAGACTCAAGATGATGTTGTCACCCCAAATCTTAACCCTTGAGGCTAAACTTGCTCTAATTTGGATGATGTTGCTCTAATTGAAATCGAACTGAATTATTAAATCGGTTTTGATTTTTTTATATTAGCTCCATTATAAACTATTTGCAACGAATAGACACTTTCGACTTGCACTTTAAAATTGAATTAAACCACTTTTTTCACAAGGAAATTAAAACCAAATTATATACGGTACATAAGCTAAAACTTTTTAATGGTTACCTAGTTGAACAGTTTTTATTCGGACTTGTTATTTGTTAGGACATGCATTGTAACTTGTAAGCATATTAAATAGGACATACTATAGCTATTTGCTATGACATAACATTGTAACTGCGTTTAAACATTTTTCGGATTTTAATATTTTAATTTTTGCTTGAGTTTTGTATTAGGGAATTATTTAGACTATTTAAAGTTTGAGCCGTCATTAATATGCAGTTTTGATATTTTAATAAAAGGGAAATTGTTCCGTGTACCCTTAAGGTTTTAAAAAAATGCACCGTATATCCCTGAAAACTTTCAAATGCACGGTGTACCTATGAGGTTCGTAAGAATTTGCACCAAATACCCCTAGACTCATACAACAAATGATAATTTTGTTAAATTAAAACCCCATATAGACTATAAACATCAAATTCTATTAAATTGTTACAATGTAATGCTAGTATAATGCTAAAACATTTAATTATCAAGCAAACTTAATTGATAAATCAAATTCTCACACCTTAAATTTTAGGATTTAGAATGATCAACGTAGTTCAAATTTTTATGTAATTTATGCTTTTATGCGGTTTACTCCATAAATATAAAGTAATCCCTCCGTCCCTTAGTTAGATTCCTAATTTTAGCATTTATTCCTCACGTAATAGTGAGTAGTATGAATCTAATAAAAGGACAAAGGGAGTATTAAAAATGAGTCAGTGCGTGGACATAATTTAGTTTGATAAGTAAATGATATGTGCATTTGTAAGACGATCAGGGTATGTGGTGCACTTTTTTACAAACCTCAAGGGTACTTGGTGCATTTGAAAGTTTTCAAGGATACATAGTACATTTTTCAAAACCTCAGGGGTACACGAAACGATTTTCTTTAATAATATTCGTTTACTCTTTTCTAGTGGATTTGGGAGTTTTTTTTTTCTTTTTTTTTTATATTTTTTTTAATATATTTTTCACTTGCAAATATGTTTGTTCATATTAGGAATTGCACTTATTTTTTTATTTCCTTCATTAATTCCGAATGCGTCAGGAGTGGATGTATGGTTAATCCCTCCATCTCCCCTAGGTGTGACCTGGATTCCGCTCCTCATCCCCCCCCTCTTATGTGGTAGCAGCCCCGTTTCTAAGGTTTGGTGGCCCAGGGCAAATATACAAATTGGGGCCCTAATTAAAAAATGGGTGTGCAAAATTTTTTTATTTTTTATTTTTTATTTTTTTTCTTTCCGGATACATAGCACGAAAGTTCCCCTTATTCCATATGTGTGTGATTGCATCTTCTATTCTTTCACCACTCACCAACACCCACTAACGCATAAAATAAAGTCACCTTAACCTTAAACCCACCATGACACCATCAGCTTCTCTACCTCCACCTCACCGCACTCGACCGCACCACCATCACCACTCCCTAACCACCAAATCAACGCCTCACAAACCCCTCATGCATCAGCACCTCTACCCACAACCACCAAGTTTAAAAAATATGAAGTACAAGATAGTAGAAACAATTTTTAAATGGAAATCAACCCAATATTACAAAATTACATAATTATATAAGAATATGAACTTACAAATTAATCATTGCCTCTTCGGAAACGGTTCAAGACAACCAATCAATGTGATATTTTTTCCCCCAATTTTATAATTCTTGAAATCATTCATACATATTAATAAAAATTAAGGGAAAGAAGAGAATTTGATGAGTGATGGAGGACATGCTAAGAGGATTACATACAATTAGATTGATGCTCGTTGAAAGTTAAAGAGTAAAATAACCGGTAATTAAAATTTTCAACTTTATTTGAATGGAATTAATTTGACTAGAATTTGGGAAGAGATACAATTTTTTGTAAAGAGAATCAAATTATTCATCACTTTGAAAAGTGAATTAATTAGGCGGATAATCATGGAAGAAGGAACTATAAAAAGCATTTGATATTCTTCTGTAATGACTTGTCTATTATTTTTTTTTAATTGGGGCCTTGTCTCATAAATGAACTTGGGCTTTTCAAGTTGGGGCCTAGGGCGGTTGCCCCAGTAGCCCTGCCTTTGCTACGTCCCTGTGTGGTAGGAAGGGGATCCCACGTATCTTGACGTGAAAAAAAATAGTCAGAGGATACAATTTAAAAAAATAAAACAGAGGAAACGTATAAAAACTGAAATTTGAAGACAGTAACATAATAAATACTTTTATTTCATATTTTAAGCCTGCTCATTGTATGAGTTTGTAGCAGGCATCCTTTTATTTTGCATAAATTAGAAATCATAAGTTGATTAGTAGCATAGAGTAGTAGCCAACATCCTTAGCAACTGAGATTGTTCCCAGGAGAAACACCAAACTGATTACAATACTGTCTATAGTACTGAATTCGAGCATTGACAGCACCTGGATTACCACCATTACATTCGATGCTATTGATAGCTCGTATGGTGGCACCGAACCCTTGGCCGGAGGTGATAATAGAGTGGACATTGTTCATCCAAAACCAGAAGGCTGTTCTGAAGGCAATAACAGGGTTGTTTGCAACTGTTTCTGGTGCATTGATACCGTCGAATCCAATGCTTCTACCGGCTGCTCCATAGTTGTAGTTCCATGTGAGTTGAAGTGGCCCTCTGCCATAGTATTGCTTGTTTGGATTGCACGACCATGCAGCGCTTCTTTCACAATAGGTTGATTTCACAATCTCCTCTATATAGCAAAAAGCTACAAGAAGCAAGTTGGATATCAATTATTTGTTGGGTGTAACATTTTGTGAAATAATTTGATCACGTGGATCTTATTAGACTCGTTACAATGAATACTCTAAAGTAAGAATATCAGATTTTTATGAGTATAATTTTTGTGCATATACATTTAGAGATGCTCTGTATTGTATTTTTATTTCTAAAGGTGTTTTAAACAACGTAAAAAGTCAAATGAGACAAACAAATTTAGGAAAAAATTTATCAAAAATCACCCGTTAAATATGGGATTTTGTGAAACACTACCTTTTAAAAAAATGTTATAAAACACCACCCACTTTAAAATTTATGTTGTAATTCACCACCTGTTGCAAGAAAATGAGCTTTGAATATTAATGATTTAATGGCCATTTGTTCTATTGTCAACGTCAAATTACAACAAAAATTTTAAATTAGGTGTTTTTTTTACAACATTTTTTTTTTAAAAAAATGACTTTTTAAAAAAACAAAGATTTTAAAGGTGGTTTTTCACAAAATTTCCTTAATTTTATGTACTCCGAACATTGGTATGATTTTTGTGACAATAAAAATGAGTAGGAAAGCAAAGGTATTCAATAGACTTACATCCAGTTTCATGGGTGACATGAGCAAAGAAGGCAGCAACTTCACGTTTGATAACGTCGGAGGATCCAGTGCCGAACTGAGGATAGCTATTGAGAGCGTTTAAGAAAGCATTCCTGCTGTAGAAGTTCCTACCAGGACAGTTAGAAGGTGATTGGTTGATGATGCCATTGAAGAACGCGTCTGTTACTAAGCTTCGGACTGTAACAGCACCTCCTCCTCCTCCTGAAGAGTAACAAGGGCCTTGTTGGCACCCTTCGCCGCAGTATTCAGCTGTGTTTCCGCAGTAACCGTACCTGCTACAACAGTAATTACTGGCACAGCCACAGTTTTGAGCCTGGACTAGGGTGCTTGACATACAAGCAACCGCGAGGAACATGGCAAAGATGATTAGTCTAAGGGAACTCATTTTGTGAATGATAAGGATTTGTATGAAATGTGGAAAATAAACACCAGATTGCATTGGTTTATATAAGGAAATTGAGTGAGAGTGAGGTCACTAGCTTAATTGATCTAGGAAGAAGTTTTCTAGCTTATGACCTAAGGATAGGTGCTTATTGCTTGTGTTTATGGATTGTGCAAATCCAAAAGTTAGATTGTTAATTAGGTAATGTTGCATTGATTTCTTAGGACAATTTTATTAAACTAATTAACTATTATGAGGCTAAAGGACAATAACACTACAAGTAGGTATAAAAAAAAATTGATTCGAATTTGGATTATTTTTATTTTACGGGTTTTCATTATATACCCTCGATTATTTTGTTTATTCACCATATACGTATGGATTTTTTTCAAATACACCATATATCCTCGAGTTCTCTGAAAAATGCACCAAATATTCTTATTGACTAAAAGATTTTGGCATTGTCAATCTTTAGAGTTGATTATGCCCTGAAATCACTTTAGATCCCTTCCCCCACCCCCGAAGCCAACTATGAACTACCCTCCCTCCTACCCACGAAACCACCTTAGATCTCCTTTCCCCACCCTAAAAATCAATCATATGGACATGATGAATCTGGATATTTGGGGTGGTTTCAGATTTTGGGGAAGGAAGGGGTATGGTTTCAATAGTAAGGTATCTAGAGTGGTTTCGTGTCATAATTAACCAAACTACACTCATCTTGTAATTATCAAGGGTTATGATACATTTTTGTAAAAATTCATGGGTATATGGTGTAAGTCCAATAGTGTGGAATGTGGTGAATTAACTTGAAACTCAGGGGGTATATGATGAACCATTTATTTTAATTGCAACAGTACTACTACTACAACTACAACTACAACGACAGACGACAAAGTCTTTGTCCTAAATAATTTGTAATTAGCTAGCATGAAACATCATAAAAACTGTTTGAAAAGGAAAAAAGCATAGAAAAGTAATTGATTGGAATTAAAGTTGAAAAAAGCGTATAGAGTGAAAGCTAAGAGTATACAAATAAAATTTACGATTATTTTAATACTAATATGTAATATCAATTTAAATTTTGATTGAGGTCGAGCTCACAGTATTGAGCTAAAAAAATATTTCCTTAGCTTTAATATTTTTGTTTTGGGTCAATAAAGAATAATTCAGAAACTAAGAAATACTAAAAATCACAACATTTCTTCTATTTACCTCTCAAATAACCCCTTATATTTTTGGCTTTGCAATTAATACGATGGTCTCGAATTTTAAAACCATAAACAAAAAAAAAAAAAAAAAAAAAAAAAAAAAAAAAGAGTGAAGTTTGAAATACGTATGTAGATGACTTGTCTGCTTAAACAAGTAGTTGGTTTTCTTCTTTTCTAACATCATATTTAAGTTTGTCAAAAAAAAAAAAAAAAAAAAAAAAAAAAAAAAAAAATTCATATTTAAGACAATCCGCTTGATTTCCTGTTCTTGACGGTTAGTTTTCTTGCTAAATTATTATTAGATGTACAATAATTAGGTTTTTAATTAATGTATATGTGACTATGGGTTGCTTGTATATTAAAGTTGGATTTATTATTTATTATTACTCGTATTAATTTAGAATCATTGCTTGCATAAGTTTTTATGTACAACATGTTTCTAATAGATTGTTAGTACTCCCTTTATTTCAAAATAATATGTCAGTTTATGTTTGATTAGGCCCCTAATATCCTTAATATAAATTATGCAGTTAATTTTCGGAAACTATAAACTGAGACGATTTTAATAAGTACTCACATGACTATATTTTTTTGTTCTTATGTATAAATTATTAATATTAGTCAAAGTAAATTATGTGAATAATGTAAAAAGTCAAGTTCGGATATTTATTTTGAAATGGAGAGAAAGTATATATTATTGATAATTTTTCGGAGAAATATTAAATAAAGATTACTCACAATGCACCCAAAATTTTAATATTACTTCCTTTGTTTTTCAGTGCATGAATTTGACCGACACTACGTTTATGAGGGTGAGTTGAATGAAATAAAGGATAAACCTAAACTAAAAAGCAATAAACCTAAACTAAAACACACCAAAAATACCAAATCCAAAAATCTCCCCCAAGTCAAGATCAGATAATGTCCTCACTGGCTTGGGAACTAGCCTAGCATGGCTAATCCTCATCATCCTCATCCATGGAGCCAAATCCTCCACCACTGTCACCCGCACCATCTGCACCAGAAAAGCTACCACCAAAATAGTTAGGTTGAACCCCCCCAACCGGTCCCCCAAAAGGTATGTCCTGGTCGTACCCGTGGAAAGATGAATAGTCAGTATAAATACCACTGGCGGTGGGATATGATCTCTATCGTATCCCTGGGGTGGGGGCTGAAACCAATCAGGGTAAATAGTATCGTCGGGAATATTACCCCGACGAGCATAATCATCGTACATGGTGTTTTGGGGGTTTTTGTCCCTCGGGAGAGTTACAACACGAAGACTGATCCGGGATGAGCTGTACCTGCAAAACAAACGGAGACACTTGTTGGGTGGTGCTCCGCCTCCAACGATCAAGTTAGTAACTTGAAAAGGAATAAAGAGTACGGAAATTTAGGTGGGTATCTGCTCGGATTCCAAGCTCAGGTGTTTCTCTGATGTAAGAGAATGCAGGTGTATTAAATGATAAAAACGTGCCTCTGAAATGAGGGACATCTCCCTATTTATAGGGTCATTGGGAATTTCCCCTGATTAGTTCACTAAACCCTAATCATTTGGTGGGCTGCGCCGTTTTCCGGCGTTCTCGGGATTTGGGCCTGAAGGCCGCCTTTTCCCCTTTATTTCTGGAATGACACGTGTCAAGCAGGGATTGGTCCATTTTGGACCAATCTGAGGCTGACACGTGTCACCCTCTGATTGGGCCACGTGGCAGGGTAAAAATACCCTAAACATTTGCCCCTCACAGATGTGACGTGGCATGCCACGTGGCATCTGTGACACATGTCACGCTTCGATAGGTGGTAATTTTACCGTTACAGAGTAACCGTTCACCTTCTAGGTAAATTACGGAAATGTCCCTGTATTTACCCTCTACATATAGCCGTTTTACCCTCATTATTTTGTACATTTTACAAAATTTTCTAGAGAGAAAAACTTTGAGAGAGCAGAAGTCATCCGTTTGAGTCAGGCGCAAGCAAGAAACTTTGTTCTTCCGCAACCCAGCCGGACCCGCCTTCCTTCAGATACCAAATCCAAAGGTACCGTCTCTGTCTCTCTCAGCTCTTTTCTTTTTTCACCGCTTGTACATATTTCTTGCAATAAATGGATGCATCACCAACACACACGGCACAACCTAGGTTAGAGTCCAGCCGGTCACCAGGGACGGCTGAGTCTAGGACTGGGAGTGCCGGCTCGGGGTGTTGGGACCACCCTTTGCCATGGATTCCAACCAGTTATGTGTCTGTGCAGGACACCATGGCTCGGACAATGCAGACGACCAATGATCCAAATTACAGAAGCGAAGGCTCAGGCGGCCGAACGCTTGAGGGAGAAACGTCTGGTCAGGGAGACCAGACGGCTCTGGAGAGATCCCCTCCGCGCGCCCCTTCAACCCCTGCTGACTCTTTCTTGGACGAGTGTGACCAAGGCGGCGATGATGCCGCCTCTGCCCCCATGGACCAAAGTGAGAGGGAGCCGGAGAGTGACAGCTTCGCCTCTACCTCCGAGAGCAGCGATGACTTGCCCCCTCTTCCGGATAGCGAGGAGGAAGAAAGGAAAAAATGGAGTGAGAAGGACGATCCCTTCAGCATCCACATCTCCTCCAAAGACCGGATCCAAATGGGGGAAAACTTAGAGAGCTTTAAGAAAATGCACCCGCTTGGAGACGGGTATAAGATCCGGGTGCCGCCTGAGCTGGGCACCATCGCTTGGGGGGATGATCAAGAGAACGCCAACAGCTATTTTGGCTGTTATGAGGCGGCGTTCAAAGCCGGCCTTCGCTTCCCCCTTCACCAGGCGGTGAAGGCAATTTTGAGAGGCTACGACCTGGGGCTCTGGCAACTTACCCCCAACTCCTGGACCAACATTCTGGGGTATGTTGCCGCTTGTGAATTCCAAGGGCTCAACCCTGGCTGGGAGGCTTTTGCAAGCATGCATTACCTCAGCAGGAGCCCAGGCGGCTGGAGAGCGTGGTATACTCTAACCACGCAGCCGCAATATATGATGACCTTGGACAAGGTCTCCAAGTTCGATGGCTGGAAGCACAGGTTCTACCTGATGTCAGCCCCAACCAGACGGGAGAATTATGAATTCCGTCTGTACAATAAGAAGCCTGAATTGTCGGGCAGGAAGTGCGCTCTTCCCCGGATCCCAGAGGAAGACTTTGACAAAATAATTAAGGCAGACTTTTTCGGCCTCACAGACGCAACTCTGTCAACCGGGGAAACAATAAAAGTCCCTAGGAACTGGATTCCCAAGAGCGCCTGGTTCAGGGATGAATGCTTCTTAGCCGCCTGCGGGCTAGGGCACATGTTTAATAAACGTATGCACCTGAGTTCATACCGTTTGTAGTATTTTTCTATCGGTATTGATTTATGATTTTGACCAATCTCTTTCTTTTTGCAGAAGAAGCATTGAACATGCTGCAGACGGAGAAAACTCCCAAGCGGTCTTCTGCGGCCATCCGCAAAGAACTTGCGGAGAAAGCTGCGGCCGAGGTCAGGGCCAAGGTATTGAGCGCCTGTCCCTTTCTTAAGTTTATTTTATAGACTGTCTTGCCCGGATACTAACCTTTACTTGTTTATTTTCACAGGGGGGAGAAGTTGGGAAATCGTTTGAGAAGAATCTCAAACGGGCTAGAGAGGAGGCCCCAGCCGTTCTCAATAAAATAAAAAAGTCCGCCTTTACGTCAACTCCTGGCGCCTCAGCCGGGGCTAGGACGATGCGGATAGCGGGGCGACTCGAGAAGGTAGGCGGCAGCGTGTGCCTTGATCTTGCCAACCCCTCAGCAGCCGCGGGGTTCACCACGCCCGCAAGCGTCTCCCGCTTGGTCGGCTCTGAAGGTAAGAACCCTTTTGAATCCCCGCTTGAGCTGGGGTGGCCTTTACGGGTGAAATCCCACTCCCAACAGACGTCATCCTCAGACGGTCGGCAACAAATAGGTGCTGCCTTAGTTTCGCACTCATCACCTATTGATTGTGGTGCAGATCAAACTCAATCTCCTCGCTGGCCAGACGTCCAGAAGCATGCCAAGGCCATGCTGGAGGCCGTCCGGAAGAGGGATAAGGACGAAATCCCTGGGATAGAGACGTTCAACCTTGAACGCATTCTATCCCTTCTGGCTGATGTAGGAAACTTGTCAATTCAATGTTATTTTTTCCAAGTGTTTTACCTCGCCTGTAATTCTTATACCGCCTGCCTTTTGCAGGCCATGCTGCGGGTAGACGGGCTCAAACGTCCTTATTCCCGCAAACGGGAAGAGGTAAAAAGGGCCAAGAAGTTTGCCATAGACGCTGATAATATTGCTTTGCATTCAACTATCGTAAATGAACTTGAAACTAAAGCAATAATTATGACACAGGCGTCCAAAATCCAAAAGCTGGAGCTAGATCTGAAGGCGGCCGACCAGCGGGCTGCTGATGCTGAGACGGCCAAGAAGGGGGCGGAGGAGGCCCAGAAAAAGGCAGACGAGAGCGCCAAGAAGGCTGATGAGGCGCTCAAGAAGGCCCAGGCGGACCTTGGCAAACTTAAGTCCAAGGTTGAGAGGCTAGAGAAGGGCGCTGCGCAGGCTCAGAAGAACTTTGCAGCAACCCTGGAGGCGGAGCAAAATCGCCTGGTTGCTAAGAGTGACGCTGACAACGACGCCCGTATGAAGATTGCCTGGGCTGCCTTGTACCCAGACACAGATTACCGCGTCTGGAAACTGGCGCACAGCTACGCCGAGTACGTGGTGTACTTGCGGGAGCAAGGCGAGCCAGAGCCTGCCTCCTTTGAAGCCTGACTCAGCAACAATGAGCCATCCGCGCCTGAGCTTCCTGGTCCTGGCGAAGCGCAGGAAATTCCCTCAGACAATGAGGAGAAGGGATAGGACCCGGAGGCTCCGTCTGCAGCCCAGAAGTGACCCTTCAGCGGCAGTATGCCAATCTTTGCTTTTTTAATTTTTATTCAGCGGCTGTATGCCAAAACTTGCTTTTTCCGGCCTGCGTGCCGAGTATTTGTGTTTTTACCGGCTATGGAGCCGGGTTAATTAACAATTTCTTTCTCCCGGACGGGGTCCGGTTAACATTCGATCCATTACAACTGTTTGGTTGGATGGACTTTTATGAATTGCACCGACTAAGTTGGTTTTGATCATTTAGCATTTGAATTTTTTGCCTAACTTATCAAAAGCATGCGGCGATTTCTTGCCTAACTGATCAGTAGTCCGGCTGTCTTTGCCCCTGGACGGCTGTGTGATTGGTTTCAATTGGAGCTGGTTGATTGACTTGGAAACGTCTGATGCTGCAAATAGCATGATATGTTTGTAAGTCAATCAATCACAGTAGTGATTGCCCCAAATCAAGTGCACAGCCGTACACCAACAGGCGTTTCAGTCACTACCCAGATGGCTTATGCCCGTCTTGGTAGAGACTTCATAGCCATTGAACTCTTGCCCCAATTGGGGTGAGGTGCAATTTTTAAATAAATGACCTAAGTGAGAACTTCAGCCGGTTACCGACTGATGCCTATGGGCATCCGGTATTTAGGAAATTTGTTCTTCATAGGTTATTTTAGTCAGACGGCTATGAGTTGACCAATTTGGTCGTTCAATTTTTGCCGTCTGCATGGATACGTAGAACCGACAGATAATCTGTTCTCTGCGACGATTGCACCCGGAGGGGTGTCGCCGGACGCCTTTGTCCATGTTGGGACAGGCGATTTTATAAAAATAGCAACCATCCGGCCATTTTAGCCTCTGGTCCTTTTTGAGACCGGTTGTGTAGCCACTAAACGTTTTTGTGCTTAGTTTCTTAATCAGTGTTGAATTTACACTAGGTATCGAACTTAGTTTTTTAAGCATACGAGTCTATCTGGGTAATATCCAGACGGACAGACAAATATTTGATCATACTAAGTATCAAACCTAGTTAGATAAATGGAGAATCCGTCTGAGTATTACCCAGGCGGATAGTATCATACTAAGTATCAAACTTAGTTAGATAAATGGAGAATCTGTCTGAGTATTACCCAGGAGAATAGTCAAGCAATTGAATAAACAAAATCAAACTTAAATAAACAAGAGATCCGAGTATTACCCAGGCGGACTAACAAATGAAATCTTCACTAAGTATCGAACTTAGTTAGGTGAGGAATCCGCCTGGATATTACCCGGATGGATAATCAAACGATAATTTTGCAAACAAAGTCTGAATCTTCATTAACTGACACTGTTTACAAAAAGTTTACATTCTCAGAAGTAGTACTTTTTTAGATTGTCTACATTCCAAGTTCTAGGCAGGCGCCTGCCGTCTGGAGTTTCCAGGCGGTAGGTGCCGTCCCTTACTTCTTCATAGATCCGGTAGGGGCCTTCCCAATTTGGGGTTAGCTTTCCCAACTCATTGGCCCTACCGGTTGCCTCTATTTTTCGTAACACTAAGTCGTCAACTTTCAAGGGACGCTTGTGTACTTTTTTGTTGTAGGCTCTCGTCATTCTCAGACGGTAAATCTCATGACGCAAGGCGGCATTGCCCCTGCGTTCTGGGAGTGAATCCAATGCCAGGCGCATTGCTTCCCAGTTTGCCTCCTCATCATATAGCATGACTCTGAGAGTCGGCTCGTAATGTTCGATGGGCAAGACGGCTTCAGCACCGTAAACCATGAGAAATGGGGTTTCACCGGTTGCCCCTTTCGTTGTTGTCCGGATGGCCCACAGGACATGAATTAATTCTTCTGCCCATAAGCCACCAGCTCTTTCTATTTTCTTTTTAATGCCGTCTGAGATGAGTTTGTTGAAAGCTTCAACTTGGCCGTTTGCTTGGGGCCGGCCAACAGATGCGAAATAGCTTGAGATCCCCTGATCTCCCAACCAAGTTTTTAGCTGAGTCGTCTCAAACTGAGGACCATTATCAAAAACCATAGACATGGGTACCCCGTACCGGGTGATAATGTTCTTCCAGATGAAGGAAATTACGTCTGAGGTCTTGATGTTTTTAACCGCCTCAGCCTCAACCCACTTGGTGAAGTAATCCACAGCCACTAAGATATAGCGCTTTCCGCCTGGAGCAGGCGTGTAAGGACCTAGAATGTCCATGCTCCATTTTGCAAACGAGATTGGGCTGTGGATGGCCGTCAGATCAGTAGCCGGACGGTGAATGAGTTTGCCAAATTTTTGGCACTTGTCACATTTCTTCACCAACTCCTTGGCGTCTGCCTCAAGAGTGGGCCAAAAGTAATGTCGTCTGGCTCTGACGGCTAGGGACCAGCCGCCTATGTGAGAGGCGCAGAATCCTGAGTGCAAGTCTTCGAGAACTTCTTTCCCCTTTTCTGGGGTGACACACTTCAACAAAGGCTTCAGAAACCCCGCCTTGAAGAGTTCTCCATTTTTTAACTCGAATCTTGCAGCTCGCTTTTTCAGGACGGCTGCTTCCTGTGGCGAATCAGGAAGTGTGCCGTCTGAGAGATAGGCCCGGATGCCATCCATCCAGGTAGAGCTTCGGTCCAGAATTCCAACGGGATCCTCATAGATGCTTCTTTTTTCAAGAACTTCCCAGAAGACTGACCGAGGCGTATCATGGCAGGCGGAAGATGCCAGCTTTGACAATGCATCCGCCTGATTGTTTTCCGACCTAGGCTCCTGATTCAGCCGGAATTCCTCAAGTGCCTTGGTCTCTTCTTTGACTGCCTGAAGATATTTAATCATAGCCGGATGAGTAGCCTCGTAGCTTCCCTCATACTGGCTAACAACAAATTGAGAATCAGAGTAGGCGTCAATTTTCATGGCCCCTGCCGCCTTACACATGCGAATGCCGGCTAGCAGGGCTTCATATTCCGCCTCATTGTTAGAGGCCTGAAATTTGAAGCGTAGTGCATACTCAAATCTGTCTCCTTCAGGAGACTCATAAATTACACCTGCACCACAGCCGTTCTTTGTAGAGCTCCCGTCTACGTACACTTTCCAAACCTGATCAAGATTATCCGGAGCCACCGGACGAGTCATTTCCACAATGAAGTCGGCAAACGCCTGACCTTTCACTGCCTTTCTTGGTTCGTAAGCGATTTCAAGGCTTTGCATTTCAATAGCCCATTTCAACATTCTCCCGGATGAGTCCAAGGTAGACATTGGCCGCTTGAGTGGCTGGTCCGTGTAAATCACCACCGGATGTGCCAAAAAGTAAGGCTTCAATTTTTTGAATGCCATATACAAAGCGAGGCCAAATTTTTCAACCATGGGGTACCGGAGTTCAGCATTTTTAAGAACATGGCTAATGAAGTAAACCGGGAGCTGCGCGCCGTCTCGCTCAGCAAGGAGAACGGCACTGAGGGCATGGACTGAGACGGCTAAATACATGTACAACGTCTCCCTAGGCAAAGGACTGACCAACCTAGGCAGAGAATGTAAATGCTCTTTCAACCTCTGGAACGCCGCCTCAGCATCATCCCCCCATTCAAATCTAGTCTTCTTCCTGATTGCTTGGAAGAAGTAGAGGCATTTGTCGCCTGACCGACTGAGGAATCTTCCCAAGGCAGCCAGGCAACCGGTGAGTCTCTGGACTTCCTTGATAGAATGGGGTGACTGCATGTCAATCACCGCCTGTATCTTCTCAGGGTTAGCCTCTATCCCCCTTTGATCAATCAGGAACCCGAGAAACTTCCCAGACTCAACACCAAAGACGCATTTCTTAGGATTTAACATGACCTTATGCCGCCTGAGTGTGGTGAAGGTTTCTCGGAGATCAGCAAGGTGATCCGCCTGCTGCTTAGATTTGACTATCATGTCATAAATGTATGCCTCCACATTCCTCCCAATCTGATTAACAAAGACCGTATTAATCATTCGTTGGAAAGTGGCAGGCGCATTTTTCAAGCCAAACGACATCACAGTATAACAGAATAACCCCTGATCAGTGACAAAGGCCGTCTTCTCTTGATCTTTTTTCCACAGGGGTATCTGATGGAAGCCGGAATAGGCATCCATAAAGCTCATCAAGGCGTGGCCGGCTGTAGAGTCGACCAAGCTGTCGATTTTTGGAAGCGGATAACTGTCCTTTGGACACGCCTTGTTGAGGTCTGTGTAATCAACACACATGCGCCAGGTCCCATTCGGCTTCTTAACAAGGACCACATTGGCCACCCAGTCGGGAAAACTACAAGGCCGAATGAACCTGGCATCTAGCGGCTTTTTGACTTCGGCAGCTGCCGCCTGACTTCTTTCCTCACCGTGGTTTCTTTTCTTTTGCCAGATGGGCTTCTTTTTGGGATCCACGGCAAGTTTGTGGACAGCGAGATCCGGGCTGACGCCTGGCATCTCTTCCACTTCAAAGGCGAAGATGTCTTTGAATTCCTTCAGCAGAAGGTGTAGGCTTGCACCCAAGGTAGCATGCGCAACCGTCCCAACCTTAACAGTACGTTCTGGACGGCTGTTATCCAGAACGAGATCAATGCATTCGTCAGCCGGTTGGGGACGAAGCTCATCTGACCGCTCACCGGTCAGTGATTGCTATTTTTTCTCCTTCTTCACCTCCACCAACATAGGTGCCTTTCTTTTCTTACCGGCTGCTGGTGGGGCGGGAGCTGGGTCGGCATCCTTGACATTGTCAAGGTCTATTGGTTCTTGACCGCCTGGGGCCACGGTATCTCGAACGGCTGAGAGATAGCACTCTCGGGCCGTCTTCTGATCCCCATTCAAGGAACCAACAGAGCCGTCATCCCTCTCATACTTGATGAGCATGAGAGACGGGATGATTACTGCCTTGGCTACGTTAAGGGTTGGCCTGCCAAGGATGATGTTGTAGGCGGTCAACTCCTCAACGACCAAGAATCTGACGACAATGTGTCGTCCCTGGCCTTTCTCCCCCAGCCGGATGGGTAAGTCAATTCTTCCGGCTGGGTAGACCATCCCACCCCCAAAACCAACCAAGGGGTGGGTGACCGGATGCATGCTGCTGACATTGTATTTCAGCTTTTGCAGGCACCGGAGGCTGATGATGTCTAATGAGCTGCCGGTGTCTATAAGGATCCGTCCAACCAGCTGGTTGGCAACCTTACATTCAATGACCACCGGGTCATCATGCGGGCGGAGGACGCTGCCCCTGTCCTTCTCAGTGATCAGGACGTCTGGGAAGGAGGAGCTGGCTTCCGCCTACTCATCATCATCTTTGTCCATCTTTCGAAGATGGCTCTTGGTGCCCCGGATGGTAGGGCCACCACATGAGAACCCGCCCGCTATAGTGTAGACCGGCTCCTTGTCGGTATCCGAACTACTAGCAGGCTGGGGGGTAGTCTTGGAGGACTGACCCTTGTTTTTCTTTTTTGCCCCAGCTGGGGACTTAGAAATGTAGGACTTCAACAGCCCTTTGTCAGCCAGACGGTCCAACGCACGCTGAAGACTGAAGCAGTCGTTGGTGTCATGGCCAACTTCCTCATGAAACTGACAGAATTTATTCTTGTTCCGTGACTGGACAGAACTCTTCATAGGATTCGGCTTCTCAATGGACAGCCGGTCCTTTACCTCCATGAGGATGGAGTTGGAGTCTTTGTTAAACTCGTACTTGGGGACGTACGGTTTAAACTCTTTCTTTTTCTTCTGGGACGGCTGGTCAGAGTCACTAACCGCCCAGACTTCTTTTCTCTTCTTGCTCTCTTCTTTCTTTTTTGCCGGCTGAGCAGGCCGGCTGTCTTTCTGTCTGTCAGACTTCTTAGAGTCCGACTGACTGCCAGGCGAGCAGAGGTCGGTAGCTTGAATGTAGATTTCCGCCTCCCTCAGGGCCGTCTGTAGGGTGAAAGCCCCTTTTCTGACGAGGTCGAACTTAAAGGTCGACCCGTCTCTCAGACCCTTAAAAAAGTCTGTAAAAGCTACCTCGTCCGACAGTCCTTGAATCTGAATTCTTATCAGATTGAACCGCCTGACATATGAGCGCAGCCCTTCTCTCTCTCCCTGCTTAACAGTGCTCAGATCAAGACTTGTTTTCTTAGCAGGGATGTTCATTGAGAAGTTAGAGGCAAACAGGAAGGCAAGCTTCCTGAAGCTGTCTATGGACCCGGCTGACAGATTACCAAACCATTGTTGGGCAATGCCCTTCAATGTAGCCGGGAAGCATCGACACCAAGCGGCATCATCCAACCCCTGCAGATACATGAGGTTGGTGTAAGCCATGAGGTGATCTTCCGGGTTGGAGGTACCGTCATAGGTACCAACCAACACATTTTTAACCTTGGCCGGCTGAGCCGCCTCGGTTATCTCTCGAGTGAACGCAGAAGATTGTTCACCCAGGCGCAGCAAACGAAGCTGCCAGTCCAAAGGCTGGACATTTGGATATGCCGCCTGACTCCCAAAAAGGGCCGGCTGCATGAAGTGAGGAGGATATTGCCCGTAAGCCGGAGAAGGCATATACGGGACAACTCCAATCATATGAGGGCCAGAATGGACGGTATTACCGCCTGTCTGACTCTCATGCAAGGAGAGTGCACTCCCTACAGAAACGTTGTTGAAACTGTCTGGAAAGTTCGACGTTGAAGCCGACTCAGACAGCGATTGATTTCTCTTCCGGTTAATAATTTCCCGGGCATCATAAGTTGGTCTTTTACTTCTCACCGGCTGTTGGGGCCGGCGAGTGTTATTGGTGTTCCCCCCAGGAAGGAGAATTTTTGACCAATCGATGGTCCCGGCTGCCTTCTCCTTTGGCTGAGGAGTGGGCTGCCGGTTTCTGACTGACTTCCCCTTTTCTGGAGGAGTCTTCTTCACCGACTGACCTTTACTTGGGCCAGCCTGGTTTTTGGTGATCAGCTTTGTAATTTCACCCTTGAAACTCGTCATGAACCTCATGAGTTCGTCTCGGGTGACAGGGGCCGATCCAGATGCCATTTGGGTTGCCCCTTCCGGCTGCCCAGTAGGTCTGCTCGGACCCGCCTGGGAGGCGCCCCGCTCCAAAGTCTCTTTGGGCCGGATGCGCTTGACTCTGAGAGAGCCGTCCTCGGCTGTAGAGGTTTCGACCTGAGGATCCTCATCCTCCTCGTGGTCTGTAAAAACTTCTGGGTCTTCACCCAGACGGTTAGGGGGTGGTACAGACTCTTGAACCATCTTCGAGGTACTCTCCCCACAGACGGCGCCAAATGTTTTGGGGGTTTTTGTCCCTCGGGAGAGTTACAACACGAAGACTGATCCGGGATGAGCTGTACCTGCAAAACAAACGGAGACACCTGTTGGGTGGTGCTCCGCCTCCAACGATCAAGTTAGTAACTTGAAAAGGAATAAAGAGTACGGAAATTTAGGTGGGTATCTGCTCGGATTCCAAGCTCAGGTGTTTCTCTGATGTAAGAGAATGCAGGTGTATTAAATGATAAAAACGTGCCTCTGAAATGAGGGACATCTCCCTATTTATAGGGTCATTGGGAATTGCCCCTGATTAGTTCACTAAACCCTAATCATTTGGTGGGCTGCGCCGTTTTCCGGCGTTCTCGGGATTTGGGCCTGAAGGCCGCCTTTTCCCCTTTATTTCTGGAATGACACGTGTCAAGCAGGGATTGGTCCATTTTGGACCAATCTGAGGCTGACACGTGTCACCCTCTAATTAGGCCACGTGGCAGGGTAAAAATACCCTAAACACATGGGGTATAGGGCTCTACCCTGATTCCTCTCAAGGTACCCTAATTGCTGGTCAAGGGAGCCTACCATCCTCCTAAGGTCATCACCCTGTGAATTCTCTATACGTCCTAAGGCCTGACCTATACTCTGTGGGTCCCAAATTGTCTCAGAGTCAGTCTTAGGAGGATGTGGAGCCATGTGATGAGGCATGCGTGGTGGTGTTGGTGCTATCACGGGCTCAGGCTAGGGTGGTGGTAGTGGTTGTGCTTGCCCCCGGGCATGGGAAACTAGCATGTCATAGGTGTAAGAGTCTTGCCCATGAGGAAAAGCAGTCAAGTCAGGATTAGGCAGGTAAAAGATAGGCAAGGGTTGCTCAGCTGCTAACCTAACACACTAGTGGGGGATTTGTTGGCTATCCGATCGCACCCAACCCAAGTCCTCAAGGTGCCTAAGGTTCATATAGGTGTCCGGCCCATAGTAGTGAGATCGTGGGGCCTACTCTCAACAAACCCGACCTTCTTTACTGCTATCTTAGTAACTAGGCCTCCTAACCTAATAGGGGTACTAGCCAAGTTACTAGCTAGCCGTGGCATGTCTACTAAGGTGGTGGATAATATATCTACCCATGTTCAGTTTACTAAATCCAAACACATAATGTCCAATTACAGTAAGTTCGTTGGTTTGGGTGTTATGTGGTTCGTTCCTACCTAAAAAGCAAACACCCGAAAATCTTTGCCATAATTTAGGAACGGGCTGATGGATAGGTCTGGCACTAGCATGTTTGGCGTTAGGGGCCGACAAACCAGTCAAAACATAGTAAACATCATCCATTTTATAATCAACATGCCAATGGTGAGGTAATTCAGATTCCAAATCAAATAATTTATAGAATTCAATATAAGTTAAACTAACATTCCTATTGTTCAACCTAAAAATCAAATTAAGCCCATTTTTACTATTTACAACAATTAAAGAGGAAAGAAATTCACATGTCAATTCACGATACGTAAGATAGTGCATATCAACAAATTTTCTCATTCCTATATCGTTCATGAATCGTCTAACATAGTCAAATAAGCCTAAAGACTCAAGAGTAGGGCGGTGTAACCACCGGGAAGGGATTACCTCGCGCTCATAGAGCTTTTCAAGCCGTTCCTTTTGTGTTTGAGTAGTGATTCGGATAGTTGGACACTGTGGAAGCTGCAAATCCGGTTCATATTGTTGGCTCGAGCTCGAACTTCCCCTGAGAATTGATCTTGCCCACTTTGCTGCCATTTGGTAAAATGGGTATGAAAATTATTTAATTTGAATTGGGAAATTTTAGTATAGAATTGAAGAGGATGAAGAGAGGAGTAAAATATGTAATTATTTTTGAATTTGGGTGAGAAATGGAGGAGAAATCTTAGAGAGAAGGTAGAGGAAATTGAGTTTTTAGAGAGAGAAATAATGGAGGAAGGATGAAAAAAATGAGAAAATAAAGAAAGAAGAAGAAGAAAGAAGAAGAGAAGCCGGGTGGGGCTCGTGCTTGGTCGAGCGCCACACCGCCCGGTAGGGCGACCTGAAGATTAATATGCCCCTCTTCTCGCGCTCGGTCGGGCGATGCATCTTGTTCGAAAATCATCACTCTCGAGCCTAGTCGGGCGGAGCTTCGCTCGATTGGGTAATTTAAACCTAAATTTTTCTTCAACTCTTGCCGGTTCCGTACTCGTCAAATCTTGCGCGCGGTCGAGCGCGCCTCGCCTGATTGGACGTATTATGGTCATTTTTCTACAAAGCTCTAGCGCCTGGTCGGGCGCACTACAGCACTAATAATACGAATATCTACTTTTCTTTTCTCCAAAATTGACTAACTCTTTTCCTTCAAACCTGTACAAAAACTCAATAAACTCCCTCCTCTTTCCTCTCAAAAGAAAAAGAAAGCTAGACTAAAAAGCAAGAAAATTTCGGGTTGCCGTCCTACCGCCTGGTCGGGTGGTTTCTCACCCGGTCAAACGGTTTTTAGACCACGACGCGGCTTCCTAACATGCCCTGTGGGACGCTAATTCACCTTATCAGGTGGATCCTCCTTGGTGTGAACTTGTGGTTCTTCGCTACTACTCACAAGAGACCCCTTTTTTACCGTTGGTTGCCTCAAGTTGTCACTGGATTGAGCAATTACAACTCGATCAGGTGGAACACTCATTATATAGGCTCAGTTTCCACAGTTTGCTTGTTTGTTTCCACCTTCTCATATTCAAAGCCAAGACCCACATAATAAAGGGCTCTTTCTATTACATCACTTCCTTTAATTTTGCCATTTATCTATTTCATCTGTAGAAGATGCAGCACAAGATACCGCCTCCAAGGGATCTGTTACAAGAGCTTAGGGCTTATTAGAACAATTATCAGCACATTAAATCTAAAACACTTCTCCTTTGTCAAGGGGCTTTTAGGGGAATTATTCAAATTGAAAGTAATTTTATCATCCCCTACTGATAGTGTCAGTTTGCCACATTTCAGATTTATAATTGCTCCTGCGGTGTTAAGGAATGGTCTACCCAAAATAATTGGAGTTTGCAAATCCTCAGCCATATCAAGAACAACAAAATCAACATGTATATAAAATTTACCTACTCTAACAGAAACATCCTCTAAAACACCTAAGGGGTATTTAAAAGAACAATCGGCCATATTTGTAGAGTAATATTAGTAGTTTTCAATTTACCCATATTTAGCTTGAAACACACAGACAATGGCATGACAGTAACGCTAGCACCCAAATCACATAATGCATTATCAATCATTAGATTGCCAATATGACAAGGGATAGAAAAACTACCCGAATATTTCAGTTTAGGTGGAGATTTATTTTGTAGTACGACACTACATTCTGCAGTAAAAGCGACTATCTCTACCTCACTAATAGACCTTTTTCTAGTCAATATTTCCTTCATGAATTTAGCATATGCAGGAATTTGTGTAATTAGTTCTATAAAGGAACCGTTACCTGCAAATCTTTAACCATCTCCAGAAACTTACCAAACTGCTTATCCAAATTTGTTTTAAAATATCGATTAGGGAATGAAAGTTTGATAACTGGCTTTGGAGCATTACTGCTCTTATTTGGAGTGGCTACCTTTCCTGGAGTTGTACCCTACAATGTATTACCAGAAATATTAGTACTACTCTTGAGCCCTGTAGGGCTATTAGCAACATTGTTTTGTTTAATGGAATCAAGATTAACATTATTAATTAAAACAGGTTCATCATTTTTGGGCATAGGAGGCCCATAACAATGTGAACAACTCCTTAGAGTAATTGCAAAAGCTTGATCTGTAGGCCTGGTTGGCTGATGGCAGGTCTCCCTGTTGACGGGCTTGTAGAGTAGAAGAAATATACGCAATTTGATTGTCTACAATTTTATTATGTGCTATGATCGAATCAATTTGAGCATATCTACTCTCCATGTGCTTTTACATACTAGACAACATCGCTCTATTTTCTGCCAAAGCAGGGTCAGAAGATGAGGAGGGTTGTTGTGGTTAGTTCTTCTGGCCAGCATTGGGATGATAATATTTCTGCTGTGGCTGTTGTGGCGCCTGCGATTGTTGTGGAGGTGGTGGGTTTTGAACATTGGTGCTCTGGTAGGAAAGATATGGATGATGCCGGAACCCAGGATTGTAAGTGTTGGAGTATGGGTCATTCTGCCTATAAGCTTGAGTGGCATTAACTTGCTCCACGGAACTCCTGCAATCTTGTTCCCAATGACCTACAATTCCACAATTTTCACAAAAAGCCTCATTAGAATTATTATTAATTGTAGAAACATTAGCTATATTTGCAGTACTAAGATTATTTAATTTCTAGCAAATAGAGGTTAATTGAGCTTGCAAGAAGGATACAGAGTCGACACTATATTTCCCTTTGTTAGCAAAGCCTCTAGGATTCCCATATTGGGAATTGTGGATTGCCATATCTTCAATAACTTGACCTACATCATCAACATCAAGGTTCATAAACCTTCTACTAGCTGCAGAATCTAATATTTTTCTAGATGTTCCAATCCCATTATAAAAGGCTTGGATCAATTGCCACTGCGCTAAATTATGGTGGGGACACTCCCTCTGCAGATCCTTGAATCTTTCCTAAGCTTCATATAAAGTTTCATCTGGCTCTTGGGCAAAGTTCTGAATTGCGCTTCTTAGCAAAGTTGTACTCTCTGCAGGGTAATATTTATTATAGAAATTTAAAATAAGAGTCTACCAGTTAGTTATAGCAAGTGCAGTTCTATTCAATCCATCATACCATAATTTAGCTTTTCCACATAAAGAAAAAGGAAAGAGAATCTCCCTGATTTGGTCCTGTGTGACCCCAGCTAGCCTGATGGTATTACAATATTGACAGTAGTCTGCAATATGAAGATTTGGGTCTTCATCCTTATCTCCACTAAATTGCTTCCTTTCTATCATCGTGATAAATTGGGGTTTAATCTCGAATTGCACTCCATCAAGAGCTGGAGTGGGAGTAAGGTGTGGAAAATCTGTTAGTGACGGCTGCGAATAATTGCTGAGCTTCTTAGGTGCTGTTATCTCTGAGTCTGAATCCGAAGGAACTTTTGAGTCACTAGAATCAATTGGAGGGTCTATGTGATTATCGTTACCCCCAGAACCCGCCAGGATTTGCTTGTAAAGATTCTTTTGTCTATGAAAAGAGCGTTCAATCTCAGGATCGAATGGGATATAACCTAATCTGGAACACCTGGGCATAAACAAAGAACTAAAAAGCAAATATGAGACTTGCCTCAAAGAACTAACGTTCTCTAAGACAAGGGGAAATAACCTAGACTACTTGTAGGGAATATTTCAAGCATTACCCCAAACTTGAACCCCACTGTAATTGTAGGGAATATTTTCAAGCATTAAACCCCTAGCTTGAACCCCACTGTGGTCATACACTAAAGTACGGTGGCGTCCAAAAGGGAAGAAGATAGAGAAAAAGAGTCGCCAACAAGTTTTAGGAACTTGTAAATCGTTCACGAGGTGAAGGTTACACCCCTTAACGATCCAAGAGATCGTCAACTCCATAAGGTCTAGAACCAAATAAGGGTTCGGGGATGAAGGTACAAATCCAACCTAAAAGAGATTGAACCTGCCCTAATAATAGGCCTCTACTTTATTCTGATCGTATTCATGTGCGCTTTCTGACTAACATGCAATCAATAGGATTAACCCTAAACTTGTTTATCTATGCTGGTTGAATAAAATGCACAAATAAATCTATTATTGGCGATCACTTGAAATTATAATCATATTAACCCTAAACAAGATTATTAATTATCTTATTAAGCGTGATTACAAGTACCAATTCCCTTTAAACATGCATAAAAGGCGTGATCAAGCAATAAAAATAAATATCAAGCAACATAATAATAATCATCATCATAAAATTATAATCATAATAATAATAATTAAAATAATCATGATCATAAATTATAACAATTATAATCATAATTAACATAATCATGTTAAAAGCATAATAATAATAGCAAGATCCTAGGCATGATACTAACAAGATTAATAACAAACCCTAGCATGTCACTAAGCAATAAAAATCAAATCTTTAACCCTAACATGATACTAACAATCATAAATATTAGGAAGAACATAGGAAGCATCGTAACAATCATATTTGATATTAAAATTACCCTAGACATGATACTAGGAATATCATAATAACAATTTAAACATGATTTCTACATCATAATATCAATAAAAACAATTAAAGTACTTACTTTGATGCCTCGTACCTCTTTCTAATAACAAAATACACACGTTAGTAATTTCAAGAAAATAATAATCAAACAATTAAATTAAATAATGGAAAGAGAGATTTGGGACCAAACCCTCAGAAATTAAACCTTTCACGTCTAGGGCGAAGACAACTTCAAATATGGCTAAGTGTTTCTAGATCTAATGAATGCGGAATTTTGTATATAAAAGACTAGTTTAGAAAAGAGAAAGAGAGATGAATGAATGATTAAGGAAATCTTGATGAGAATTAGCGAATGATTAAAGAGAATGAAAGAGAATTGAAAACTGGTTGTAGGTGAATGTAGATGAATGTTGATGAGAATTGGTGAATGAAAACGGAGTTAGATGATTGTAATTGAAAACTGGTTTTAAAATAAGAATTGATGAAATCTGGTTATCGAAAACGGAGTTTTTAATACGTTATTTATAGAGAAAATCAGTCAAAAAGAGAAAATTAACAAAACAGAGTCTGGCGCATGCAAAACGAGATTGGCGCCAGGAATTGGCCATTGGCGCCAGCGCCAATCCTGTTTTTGACGCGTTTTCTAAAATCATATTATTTTTTAGAAGAGTCGAATGATAGTGACTCTTAGGCTAGGTAAGCTAATGATGTAGGGATCAAGCCCCCAAGTCTAGCTCTAAGTGAAAAGGGATGAACATTGGAGATCCCTTGATATGATCATGGTGCAAGTGTGTGAATGTGAATATGAATGCATGTTTATTACGGCCGCACCTCGATGTGAGGTTGCCTACGTATCCGTTAGGAATCAGGCCGAACGTAGCTCTAGCCGAACCTCGCACAAGTGTGTATACCTCAAAAAGGTCTATTTAAGGGTTGTAACGTGGTTAGGGTAAAGGTTATAGAAGAAGAAGGGGATAAAGGCTCAAGACCCTAGATAAGCCCCCAAGGTGTGCAACCTCGCTTTTGAATCTTTGTATTTTTATGCTTGAGTTTCTACTCTTTTTTTAGCTCTCTTTTATCTTTTGCTTTAGCATTTATTTTATTTTAATCAGTGTGGGAAATCCCGATCATGCGGTCTATCACTCACTTGGCATTCATGTTTCTCAAGCACGGTACCGAGCACTCGATAAGAGACGCAATCTGAGACGTGTTCATATCAAAGACATGTTTATGTTAAGGACATTGGAACACTTGCCCTTTTGTACACTTTTATTTATTTTTTGCTTTCGCTTATTTTAATCTTTTGAAATTACTCAAGCTTTTTTGAAATTGAAAATTGCATGAGTTGCACACCATCCCATCCCAAGGTTAGGTAGATGTAGGTTGAAGAAAGAAAGGTCTGTCGTTAGACGAAGCTCAAAGTGGTTTATGAAGAAAGGATTGTATATTTGAATGGTGAAAGGAGATATGATATGGCTACAAGGGGTGCCTCAAATCATTGGTATACCTTGTGCTTAATTCGACATGGATTTTTTTATTTATTATTATTTTTTTTAATGTAATGCAATGAAATGATCATATGTAAGAGAATAAATGCTCATTTTTATTAAAAGAAAATATATAATGATCCTACAAAATAAATCTAAGGAGAATAAAAAGGTGCCTATTCTAGACTTATTGGGGAGAGGGTAAAATAAAAAAGAAATAGAAAAAAGAGGTCACGAAATCTTGTCGTTGAAGCTCGTCTTTTGTCTTGCGTTGTTTCCTTTATCATCATTCGTTCTTCTTGTTAACTGGAGGCATGGGAAGCTTGTTATTATCAATCAAATGTTGGATATCCTCCTTTAGCTTCCAACAGCTCTCAGTAGCATGACCCCTACCTTGGTGGTACTTGCAGTGTTCGTTTGGATTCTAACTAGGCAATCTTTTCTTGAGTGGGGGATCTTGAATAGGTCCAATGGGAGTAATGATTCCCTTGGCATGGAGTCGATCGAAAGCCTCATCGTAGCTAATTCCAATAGGGTAAATTCCCTTTTCGGTTGCTTTCGATTACCCATGGCTAAGATCACTAAGATCGAAAGTACCAACACTATTACTAGAGTAGGTGTTTTCGGAAGAAGAAGAATAGTCGTTCTTCTTCCCTTTACAGCCACTGTTACCATTGTTACTAATCTTGGCCTTCTTGTCGCGCGGAGGAACATGAAGGAGATTTGAATCAATGAAGTCTTGAATACGATCCTTGAGGGCGAGACACTTTTCAGTAGTGTGACCGCGACCTTTATGGTATCGACCAATGGAGCGAATATGACCTTGATCATGTATACAGTCAAAAGCTTCATTGTAAGTCGTTTCTATTGGTGTGTATCCTTCAATGGTCCGTTTTGCCCGCGGCTTAGGAGCATTGAGTTCTTCATTAAACTCTTGGCGAGAATTTTGTTTAATAGCCATCACCCGATTTGCTAATCCTTCTACCACATTCAAGAGCATGGCAATGACATCTTGCAGTTTTCGAACGTCCTCTTTTAGACTTGACGAGTCTTCCCTGGTATTATCTAAGAAAAGACTTTCATCCTCCCCAATCATGGCCACCTCATCGAGAGAGGTTATATAAGCTGTCTTGATCATGGGCTCTCCTACAGGTGTGATAAGAAGTGATGGATCGAAGGATGCTTGGTCATCTTCGATGGCTAGAATCTCGGAAGTTTCATTGTCATCGATCAGATCTTGAATAGCTTCTCTGAGTTTCCAACACTCCTCGGTGTCGTGACCCTTTCCTTGGTGATATTTGCAGTGCTTATTAGGGTCCCACTTAGGTGGCCTGGCTTCTGGAACTGGATCTTTGATGGGCCCTATGGGCATGACTAGTCCTTTGTGATGTAACTTATTGAAAGCCGTTTCATAACTCATACCAAGTGGAGTGAACACTCTTTTTGATCTTTGGATTCGTGGTTTAGAGGCGTTCGTGGCATGTACTTCATTAATGGGAGGGGAAGAAGAAAGATGGTCGCTCTTCTTTCCTCTCGCACTATTATCTTTCAGAAGGTCATCTTCAATGTCAATGCCTATGTTATACACAGCCTTGAAAGTATTTAAATTGTGTTGGTACTTTAAGTGTTTTGAATACTTCCCTTGGAGATTCTTGATAAACATCCTCACAGATTCTTTCTCAGTAGGAGCCTTGACCATATTAGTGGAAGTTTCCCTCCATTTGTTGAAGAAAGAAGTGAACCCTTCGTTTTCTTTTTGTTTTAACATCTCAAGTTGTATGTGGTCTATTTCGTCTTGGATGTTGCACTTATATCTATCTATGAAAGCGTTTGTTATCGACTCCCAAGAAGAGGTTTTTTCTTTCTTAAGAGAAAAGAACCATTGTTGACAAACGGTTTCGAGAGATAGTGGGAACAGAGAGGGGAAAACCTTCTTATCGATACCCTTAATGTTCATTACGGTTTCAAAAGCTCTTAGATGGAAGTAAGGGTTATTTGTTGCCTTGAATTTAGTGATATCAGTGGCGTTGAACTTATGCGGAAGAAGTTCCTTGTCCAGCGAGACCCCTTGTGAACTCATGCCCTGAAATTTATAGTCACTAGATAGCATGCTTAGACTCTCTTGCATGAGGTCCATTTGTTGTTGCTTCACGGGATCATCGATCTTGAGTGTGAGTAGCTTCAGTGTCTCAGTCACGGTAACTAATTGGTTCCTAAGCTCATTGACTTCTTCTTGAGTTGCCATTATCTTTTTAGCCTTCCTCTTTTGACGAATTGGTTTATCGAAAAGTGAGACTTGAACAAAGAGGTTGTCCTTGATTAATCGCCCTTCTCTCCTCGACCAAGTACTGTGGAAAAGGAATTTGGGGATATTTATTGTTAATTATTTGACTCAAACTTTATTCAACATGAAATGGATGGAGGAAGTGAAGAAAGATTGGAATAGAATGTGAAGGAAAATGATGTAGATGGAGGGGTATGGAAAATTAGGAATAGAATGTACCCCCCAACTCAAATGACGAAAAAGACCGACTCATGCATGAACCTAAGACATGGTAATGGTGATGTATACTCAAAGTGTGTGCCAAGACTAGTGAGTGTAGGTGATATGTTAAGCCTCGTGTCATGACCATGTGGCTAGACTATATGACTAGACTCCATTAATGACTCGACAAGGCATGACTGACAGCAGAAATTAACCGAATTAATTAGTAAACTGGTTAATTAGACACTAGGTGACGACTCGACCAATAATCTAAACTGTCGGCAAAACGAGATTGGCGTCAAGAATTAGCCATTGGCGCCAGGCACTAATGCTGGCGCCAGGCGCCAATGCCTGGCGTTAGGCGCCAATCCTGTTTTTGATGCGTTTTCTAAAATCAGATAAATTTTGCCGTACAGGAGGATAAAATCATATCTTTCCTCAAAAATGTTCTTTGATTTTAATTAAAATTCTGAAAAGTCAACAAAAGTCAATTTATCAATGCTAATTGAATTAGGAATGAAAAGAACCTTCTAGAAGAATCTAGAAGACTAAAACCATTCCTAATTGCATTAGGAATGATAAATCACATTAGGCCATCCCCTAGATCATTGGGCCGCATATAAGGCTCAAACCGGGCCCAGTTTGATAAATTGGCCATAAATTCCTCAATATTCATCGGAATTGGGCTTATAATATATCGTTGGAAAGATCTTGTCAAGCCCCATCCAACTACACTACTATTGGACCCATATCATGGACCAACCAAACCGGATTGGTTGTTTTCTTAAAATAAGTTTTCAAAAACAGAGAGAAGAGAAAAGAAATTAAAACTATCCGCAACACTAAACTTTCCACACTTTCACTTCATTCGATTATGATTCGACGTGGAAGACACTCATCACTGGGTTTGGTTTTGAGGAGACACAAATGGGTGTCTACAGTAATCATACACTAAAGTACGGTGGTGTCCAAAGGGAAAGAAGATAGAGCAAAAGAGTCGCCAACAAATTTTATGAACTTGTAAACCGTTAACGAGGTGAAGGTTACACCCCTTAACGATCAAGGAGATCGTCAACTCCAATAGGTCTGGAACCATGACTGGTAGTTTGGGGATGAAGGTACAAATCCAACCTAAAAGAGACTGAACCTGCCCTAATAATAGGCATCTACTTTATTCTGATCGTATTCATGTGCGCTTTCTGACTAACATGCAATCAATAGGATTAACCCTAAACCTGTTTATCTATGCTGGTTGAATATAATGCACAAATAAATCTATTATTGGCGATCACTTGAAATTATAATCATATTAACCCTAAACAAGATTATTAATTATCTTATTAAGCGTGATTACAAGTACAAATTCCCTTTAAACATGCATAAAAGGCGTGATCAAGCAATAACAATAAATATCAAGTAACATAATAACAATAAATCATAATAATCATAATAACAATCATAAGCATAAATCATGTTAAAGCATAAAATTAATAGCAAGATCCTAGGCATGATACTAACAAGATTAATAACAAACCCTAGCATGTCACTAAACATATAAAAAATAAAGCTTTAGCCCTAACATGATACTAACATGAATATTAGGAAGAGAATAGGAAACATCATAATAATCATAATTGATATTAGAAATTATAGTTACTACCCTAAACATGATATTAGGAATCATTGTTGTCATTCAAAACATCAAGCATCCTAACATGGCATTAGAAATCATAATAACAACCTAGACATGATTTCTATATCATAATATCAATAAATCAATTAAAGCACTTACTTGGATGCCTCGTATCTAATAACAAAATACACGCGTTAGTAACTTCAAAGAAAATATAAAATCAAACAATTAAATTAAATAATTGAAATAGAGATTTGGGACCAAACCCTCAAAAATTAAAACCTTTCACGTCTAGGGCGAAGGCAACTTCGAACTTGGCTAGGTGTTTCTAGATCTTGTGAATGCGGAATTTTGTACGCAAAAATCTAGAGAGAAAGAAAAATCAAGAGATTCTTGAAAACTAGAGAGAATGAGAAAATTAATAGTTGTCGATGATATTTGATGATGGAAAACAGAGGTTTAGGAGGCTATTTATAGAGAAAATCAGCCAGATGGATAGAAAAACGAACCAGAGTTTCGAAGAGAATAAAACGACTTAGCGCCAGATGCCAGACATTAGCGCCAGGCGCTAAGGCTAGCGCCAGACGCCAAGTATTAGCTCCAGGGGCTAATCCTGTCGTCAGGCGCTAGAAATCAGTTTCACGCATTTTCTTAATTTTGATAAAATTTAGCCGTACAGAAGGGAAAAATCGTATTTTCCTTAAAAACACTTCTTTTATTCTGATTAAAACTCTAAAAAGTCAACTAAAGTCAATTTATCAATGCTAATTAAGTTAGGAATGAAAAGAACCTTCTAGAAGAATCTAGAAGACTAAAATCAATTCTAATTGCATTATGAATGATAAATCAATATTAGGCCCTCCTCTAGATCATTGGGCCGCACATAAATATCAAACCGGGCCCAGTTTAGTAATTTGGCCATAACTTCCTTATTATTCATCGGAATTGGGCTTATAATATATCGTTGGAAAACTCTTTTCAAGCCCCATCCAACTATTCTATTATTGGACCCTTGCTATGGACCAAACCAAATTGGATTGGATGTTTCTTAAAATAGGTTTTAAAAAACAGAGAGAAAGAAAAGAATTAAAAACAAACCGCAACACTAGACTTTCCACACTTTCACTTCATTTGATTATGATTCGACGTGAAAGGTACTCATCACCGGGTTTGGTTTTAAGGAGACACAAATGGGTGTCTACACTACTGAAAACAATCAGAAATAAAAATAAAACTGTTTCCCCGGCAACGGCGTAAAATTTTGACAGGCTAAAGTCGTATCTCCCAATCAAAAGTAATTCCTAAATCCTCTAACTAATGCAGATAGGGAAGTAGGGTCAAATCCACAGAGAAATTGGTCTTTCTATTCCTAATTAATTATTATAATCTAAATTTTTAAGTAACAAAATAATATTATGGAAGGGAAACTAAACTACGAAGATCAAGGGTAAAGAGAAATCGATGAATAAAGGACCTAGGACATGGGTTCACCAATAAATAACATTCCAGGGTAAAATATAATAATCAATCATCAATGCATCAATTAACCAGATCATAAAGGGCTTTCGCTACGTATTACAAACACATAATTAATCTACTGGTATTAAATCTCATCTCTCGAATCTCGACTTAACCATTTATAAATTAACCTGCCTATTGAAACTAAGCCTAAATATCAATTCTCATCTCTCGAATATCGAATTAATATTGCTAAACTCATACATAATAGACCTGCGCAAGTCTAGTTGCATATCATTAAATCAATCAATAGGAAATTAATCATGCATTGACAATCAACAACGATAAATTACCCCTTCATATTATTTAAGGATCCCCATAAACCCTGGAAAGAAAACTACTCACGCATAATTAAATCTAAACTAAACAAAGCAATTAAGGAAGACATGGTGAATAAAAGAAATAGAATTACTGAAATTAATAAAGAAGAAATCGTTACCGAAATTAACGTAAAATAAAGAGTCGAATCAAAAACAAAGTATGGAGTTGTAGAGAGAGAAAATAATAATAAAAAGTAGAGGGAGAAATTTTTAGAGAAGAGAACCTAAACTAATAATTCTAAAATGTATTTATATTAAACTCCTAAAATAATCCTAATAAGAAACTAAGTAAAAATCGCTAGAAACATGCTCCCCAAAACACGCGCCCGATCGGGCCCGCCTTTTCCCATCAGGTGCGTCTCTCGCGCCCCACCGGGCGCGAGATTGGGCGAAGGGCTGCTTCATTCTTCTTTCGCCCCGCCCGGCCGGGCGCGCCTTCGGGCGGAGCCATTTTTGGCCGGGCGAAGCTCTTGGGCTATCTTGGACTCTTGATTGGGCTCCGATCCTTCGGCTCAATCCGGATTTCCTCTTCGGGTCTTGAATACTTGGTCCAAATGCCTCGGTATCACATATGTTGAGCCCTTAATTACTGTTTTGATGACTCTAACCGGCCCTGGGCTACGAAAACTGGTCGTGCTCCTCGAATGCTCGTATTCACTCCATAAAATCCCGGGAAAATGCTTCAAAAGTGCAAATCCCTACAAAACTCAACCAAAACTATGAAAACACTAGAAAACACAAATTAGTAATAAAAGTGGCTCTAAAGAGCCAAAACACTACCAATTATGACCAAGGGACGGGGGTAAAATAATATATAAAATGAACATATCAATAATCCATACCACAATTCAACCAATTCGCATAATTATACCAAAATTAAACATAAATCCCATGATCCTACCTAAAATTAAACCAAATTGCATAATTCATGCACATAATTGCACTAAACATTGCAAGATAATCAAAATAGTTGAACATAATCCGCATAATCATGAAATTCACAGAATTTTGCAAATATGTAAAACAATTACTCATTATATGACTCGAAACAGAACAACATACAACCTTTTGCGTTTATTTAACAGTGGAAGTGATACATACTTGATGATCCACACTTATCCCCCTTTTCTCCGGTTATAATTGAAAGATTTCTTGCGCAAAACACCCTAACTTTCTTCTTCTTTAATTCAGACGCAAGAGAGATGATTGAAACAGAGGTGAATGCAGAAGATGGGAAGTCCAATCAACATAAATACCAGGGGAAGGGATTAATTATGGCAGGAGGATATATGAGGTGTTTTTTTAAAAAAGGGGGTATTTTAGACATTTTATGCATTTAATGACCTACATCTGTATAATTAGAATGTTATTAACGTTTCATTAACATCCTAATCACACTAGTTAATAAGTTGGAACCTTGGGTGTACCGTTGATAATAAAAAAATAGTAATGGTACCATTGAGAAAAGTCAAAAGCTCGGGTGTATCATTGATAATTTCCCTATTTTTGTATAACACAAGTAAAATAAGTTTTAATAAGGTCTAATAAGTCCAGATAAGTAAAAATCAGGTAAATTAAACACACCCTAAAAATAATGACTACTCATACATTATGTGCATCAGATGATTCCTTTCCTTTTTAAGTTGTCATTTCTCTCTATCTCTCTCCCCATCACATGCATCTCTAAATTTCTCTCCTCATTTAACCCTGGTCATCTCCAATGGAGTGACTCAAATTTGAGTATTGAAATACAAAATGAGTTGTTTTTTTACCTCCAACGATGATACCATACCCACTTCTCAATTTAGCAACTCTATGAAGTCTAATTTCCCAATAGTGAGACTCTATAAAAATATACAAATGTTACTTTCAATTTATGGCCCACCAAATCCATTTCTTTTTTAATATCAAATATTATAAGATTAAAAAATATTAAAAGAAAGGTAAAACTTAAATAAATTACAAAATATATTAGAGTTACTAAGTTTAGATACCAACTTATTGGCATAATACTTTCTCTCTCCTAAAAATACTCACTTGAGTCTCACTATTGAAGAGGGTCTACACTCCTCATTTAACTCTTACAAACAAATTTGCCTAAGAATATGTGCAAACTTATTTGTTTGCACTATATTATGAAATAGAGATAGTAGAACAAACAAAAAGAAACAGCTAGAGAGTATTTTTCTATAAAATCTAAAGAAAACTTCTTAAAATTTTAACTGTCATTTAAATTATTTTATGTACTTTAATTATTTTCTCAATTATATATATATATAGAAATGAGATCATATGAGACCACATCCCTTATGTGAGAACCCTATTATATGTGAGGACTCATTATAACCGTTGGATCAATTACATCCAACGACCACAATTAAATCCCGGTCAAACAAAACTCCTGCGTTTTTTCTCTCTCCTCCTTCCTCTTTCACACGCTATTTCCTCTCTCCGCACTCAATTTCTCTGTTTTCTACTCTCTTTCTCTATGCTATTCTCTCTGATTTTTCATCACTACTTCTTCAATCTTCATCAATTCTTTGTCAAGGTGAATTTATTGTTTATATTTTCGTGTTTTTCAATTAATTTTAGGTCACATTCAGTTACATTCATCGTTGATTTTCGTTTTGATTTTCGTTGATTTCAGCTCACATTGTTTATCAATTTGTGTCGATAATGTTTTACTTTGTTTTTTTCATTGATTTTAGTTTTATTTTCGTTTTTTTTAGTAGTTATCAAGTTGATTTTGCCTTATTTTCGTTATTGTCCAGTTTTTTTGTTTTTTTTTTTGGATATCTAGAAATCACTAATAATTTGTGCTATTATGTTGATTTTAGGTATTTTATTTATTTTGTGTATTTTAATTTGATTTTCGGTTTACTTTAGTTCTCAATTATGTTTTATTTTCTGGTTTTATCTTTTTTTTTGTTTGATTATAGCTTTATTTGAGTAATTATTAGTTGAATTTAGTTTTAATTTTGCTTCATTTGAGTAATCATCTTACATTTTCTTTGTTTTTTTTGGAAACCTGGAAGTAATTGCTATGGATTCTGCAAATGCAAATGTTCCTCAAGAAAATACAATGTATGTGTTTCTACTCATTTTATTTTTATTATTTGAGTTATTATTATTTTTGTTGTTGTTGTAGATTAGTTGATGAGTTGTATTACTTGTATGGGAGTTCTTGTAGATTAGTTGATGAGTTATATTTTTGTGATTAATGGTTCATGGAAGTCTTTGGATAAAAATCATTTGCATTGTGGAGTTGCAGTGATGAGACTCATGGAAACATACATGGGTTGTGCAAAGTGCGTGGGATCCTGGTTTGAAGAAAAATAATGTAAGTCTTTCAAATTAGTCTCATTAATAATAAGATGTTTTGGTCTATTTGCTTACTTGTTCATTTCATAAATGAACAAAGAAATGTTTGCTCATTTCACAAATGAGCAACTAATTCTTTTCTCATTTAAGAAATGAGCAATTAACTTTTTGATTATTTGCTAAATGAGCAAGAAATTACTTGCTCATTTATCAAATGAGAAAAGAAATGTTTGCTCATTTGACAAATGAGCAAGGATTTACTTGTTCATTTCATAAATGAGCAAGGATTCCTATCAAATGTTTACTTTAATTTTGAGGTCTACGGTCCATTAATCTAGCAATACCTTAGGCCATTGCCTTACAAGTTAAAACTGCAACTTGTGGTGTTACTTTTCCTGGTCACTGAGGAAACTTGTGATTAGGTTGTTGGACCTTACGCAGTTACGCAACTTGATTGATTTTAAATACTTAACGGGTTCATATTTCTGCTACTGTATATGGTTTGGATCATCAGAGAATGATGATTTAGATCCGAATTATGGAAAACTTGATGCTTTATTGCTCGAGGGTGTTGTTTGTTAGTGACATTAATGGTTTAGGCATGCACTTTTGTAGAAAAACTTGAACTCCTTTGCACTGTAGTTTCTAGAGAAGTTTTTCTTGCCCAAAAAACAGTTTTGCAATAGATTGCAAAACAGAACCTATTTTCATAGTTTTTTACTTCAGTGCCTTCAAATAACCGACAAAATCTTTGTACTCCGACTCATTAAGTTTCTGTTGGACCTGCAAGGTAAGGTCAAGAGAAAGCATTTGCAGTGAGCATTTATTCCATCTTAGATCATAAACCAAATTGCTCTGAGCCCATTTGTTGTGTAGAGAAAACATGAGAATTCCTGGATATTACCAATGGTTAGCTTGGCCTGCAATAAAGCATGATAAACGATACAAAGCAAACAGGAAATCATCCTTTTCATTGCCGAACTTTCAAAATGCAAGCCTAAAAAAATACACTATTGCTCATTGTTGTAGGTTAATTGAAATTAGTTTGAGCCCTTAATCCTTTCAGTTACTGTCTTATAAATGTTAATTGAAATAAATGTTTGCTCATGTTATTGAAATCTCCTTAATTGTATAGGGTTTGATTATGTTATTTGTTTTGCAGCTGATAATCTTGGCTAAACTTCGTGAAAAGTACACCCTGGGAATAATTACAAGTGAAGTGAACACTATTCAATCTGTTAAAGAAATTGCTCAGAAGAAGAAAAAGCAAAGTAAAGTTTCTGTTGCTGACAAAGAAGAAAATGTTGAAAAAGAAGAGCCTGAAGAAGAAAGAGTTAAGGAAGAAAGAGTAAAAGACTGAAGAAAGCTGAATGTTAGGGAATTAAATAGTTAGTAGTGATGATTTGTCTTTTTTGGTTTAGGGAATTGGGTAAATTAAGATTTTATCTACTTTTAAGTAGTCTTGAATGATGTAAAACTGATTTATAAACAAATTTTACCAACAGAAGCCTACCCTTTTTTTATTATAGTGATGATTATATTTGAATTAAAATTCAATCTTTTGTTTGTTTTTACTTCACATACCTTGTTATATACAGCCAATGTTCATTTGAAATATTCGTTCATTTGTTAAATGAGCAAATATATGCTTGCTCATTAAATGATAGATCAATGAATTCTTGCTCATTTGATAAATGTTCAAAGAATTTCTTGCTCATTTGATTATTTGCTAAATGAGCAAGGAATTACTTGCTCATTTGATGATTGAGAAAAGATATGTTTGCTCATTTGACCTGAGGAGAGCTGATTTTGGACTGGGAGATGAAACAAGAGTGCAATTGTTCCAAGTTCATATAATAGCTAATTTGCTCACTAGCCAAATGAGAAAATAATTATTTGCTCATTTGACAAAATGAGTAGTTAACTATTTGCTCATTTGATAAATGAGCAAGGAATTATTGTTCATTTGGGAATGAACAAATATTTAGTCACTCATTTGAATATGTTCTATTTTCAATTCAACAATATTTGCAAAGCATTAAACTATGATTAGTACAAAACTAATAATATATTATTAAATATAAAATTCAACAAAATTTTATATGTATATAAAAGTACTATTACACTTTTTTGGACAATTTCTAATATCATGATGACTCAATTCACCACAACCTCTACATAATTTTTTTTTTTTGGTTTTGTTCTATAGCCTTTTCTTTTTCTCCCTTAAGCCTTTTTGCACTTCTACCTCTTGTTTCAACATTTGACACATGTGCATCAATCTCAGTCGCTTTCTTTTTTGAAGTCTCTTCATTCGATACATGAACTCCACTCTTTTTATTCTTTGAAACTTTTGGAGGTTTGACAATTATTTCAGTTGGCACACTAGCTCCAGTCAATAGCTCAATGTCTTGCTCTTTGTTTTTTGCACTTCCAGCTGTTGTTTCATTATTTCTTGCAATCCTCTTTGCTTCCAAATCCTTTCTTATTCCTTGAAGATTTATCACAAGGTCTTGAATATCTTCATCTTTGCCTTCTGCCAAACTTACACAAGTGTGTATCTCTGACCATAAATTATTTAACAATTTTTTCTTGTCTATTATATTAGCACATTGCTCCAACAGGTTTCCTCCCAAGTCAAAAATTGGTTTCTTTAATGCCATAGTACTCCACTTGTGTAGCATATACTGCTCAGGAATGGTTTTAAAACCTTTTTGCTTTCCAAACCCAAATCATATGTCTACATGGAATTCCTTGCCTATAAAATAGCTTTCAAGAACATGTGGTGTCATAGTTAGTTGGATTAAACACAACATCAAATGTTCTAGTCCGATTTCCTTCACTTACGGTTGCAACTTCCAATTCATTTTCTTTCTTCAGTTCATCAACACCACAAGAAAAACAAGCAATTTCAACCTCATATTGAAATTCATAAAAGACAGAGTTAGTATATAAATGTGAGGCATGCTTTTCTATCCCTAGTGGTGTTTTGCACTCAGGATATTTGTGCTTTGAATCATTATCATTCTGACCTTGAGTGTGTCTCTAGGCATCAATTGCAGCTTCATATCTCAAGTAAAACTCAACAAGTGACACATGAGGATTGATAAAGGAGCAGAAAAAGTTGTTTTCACTTTCGGATCTTGATGTTGTACGCATTATTCCTCCAAGGAACACATCTCTGAAATAGGCCAGAATCCACTAGTCTCTTATATTGTACATATAACCTAACCACTCATGTTGTTCCAAGTGGTATTCAATCATCACCTTGTTCCACCTTTCTTCAAACTCAGCGGGTTCAATTTCAAGGTGCCAAACGCAAGCACATAATTTTTTTAGGAAACCAGTTTCTTCTTGCATGATTGATTTCTCCACCTTATCTGGTAACCTTTTCATTATGTGCCACATACAGAACCGATGTTCAGTCTTCTTAAATACACTTCTAACAACAATTTTCATTGCTGGATCCTGATCTGTGATCATACAATTAGGTTCATTCCCACCCATTGCCCTGAGGAATGATCTGAACAACCATTCAAATGACACGATATCTTCCTTTGCTATGAAACTAGCAGCAAAATTAATGCAATTATTATAATGGCCAACCCTTGTAAATGGAGTAAACACCATGTTGTACCTGTTTACACATACAAAATAAAGTTTAAATGGGCAAATAATTTAATACTCATTTGAAAAATTATCAAATAATCGATTGCTCATTTGTCAAATGAGCAAATAACTCAATGCTTATTTGTGAAATAAGCAAACAATTCTTTGCTCTTTTGTCAAATGTGCAAATAATTGAATGCTCATTTGTCATATGAGCAAATAACTCAATGCTCATTTGTGAAATGAGCAAACAGTTCAATGCTCATTTGTCAAATGAGCAAATAATTCAATGCTCATTTGTCAAATGAACATGCAATTCAATGCCCATATACATACTCTTATCAAAGAATATTAGACTTATGGGGATATTTAATTTTCACATAGAAGTAATGAGAAATTAAACTAATTTTATTTAAAACAAAGTCATTAATTTAAGCCATAGCTAGTAATAACACATAAATGAATTACCTATTGGTTTGGTATGTGGTATCAAAGGATACCATATCACCAAATAGAGCATAACTCTTTTTACAAAGGGGGTCTGCCCACAACGCTCTACAAAGGCAATAATCTTCATCCATCTCAAAATCAAAGAAAAAAGCGCTCCACATTAGCTTTTTGTTGGTAAAGTTATCCACGAACATTTGAGCATCGCTTCCTTGAATGTATGCTTTTAAATCTCTATGAAATTTTTTGAAATCTTCCTTAGATGCACCAATGTTTTCATATCCTCCAACAATTTCCTTCATCATTTGAAAAGTTGTAACGGGACCAATATTCACCTATTTAAAGAACAAAATAGTTTATCAGATGAGCAAATAATTCAATGCTCATTTTTAAAATGAGCAAACAATTCAATGCTCATTTGTCAAATGAGAAAACAATTATTTTCCCATTTGTCAAATGAGCAACAGCTTTTATTAGAACATACAGAGAATTCATGAAACATAAGAGAATTTGAAACATAAGAGAATTCATGAAACAATTCAATGCTCATTTGGCAAATGAGCAAAAATTTATTTGCTCATTTGTCAAATGAGCAAACAACTTTTATTAGAAAATACATAGAATTCATGAAACATAAGAGAATTTGAAAGTGTTACCTTAGAATTATTCACAATTATTTTATTTTGTAAAATGTTCATTTTCCTTCCTTCTTTTTGGAATAGATTGCAGCTAGGTGTATAAAGTGCATGAGTATGTCCCTCATGAAATTGTGTCACTATGAATGTGTTATCATCACAATGCTTTAGGACAATATGTATCTTGCACCCAACACGAGTAACGAGTCTCTTCCTTTGATTGAAGCTTTTTCTTCATTGTTTTCCCCTTCCTTGTTATTTAAATCTTTTTCTACAGTAGTCTTTCTTTTCTCTTTGTATCCTTCCTTATTGCACAAGATATACTGATATTTCAATTCTTTGCTTCTTCTTTGTCTTTTAGTTGTAGACTTCCTTGTATTGAAACCAGAAGCAAATGCATAGCCTTTATAAAATTCAAGGCCCTCTTCAAGATTATTAAACTTCATCCCTATAGCTGGTTTCAACTCATTGGGGCATATTGGATGCCATTCTTTTGTTCCTCCAGGAGTGATCAAAGGTGCTACTTTAGGAGAAACTACTATTGTAGGAGTAGTTGGCACATTTGTGATGGTACTTGATTAACTCTCAACTTGTTTGTTGTTGCTCATCATTTGTGAATATGCACCTCCTTAAACACACTTAAACACACACACACACACACACACACACTCTCTCTCTCTCTCTCTCTCTCTCTCTCTCTCAATAATTAGAACTAAAATCAGATTCTTAAACAAACTTACACACACACAGATATAGATACACACTTACACACACACACACACACACACACACACACACACACAATAATTTCAGAATCTATAATTAGAACTGAAATCAGTTTTTGAAATCAGAATTGCAAGCAGAAAGAGGAGGGGGCATGGGGGATAGGTTTGCTCATTTGTCAAATGAACATGCAATTCAATGCATGCCCACATACATAAACTCTTACACTCACTCACACTCACACTCACACTCACACACAGACACACTGCTACACTCACTCACACTCACACAGACACACACACATACATACACAATTCTGTATACTGAGTGTTTTTACCTGAAACACTGAGTACTTATAATTATAAATCCTTGAATTACTTATGAATGTAATTAATATTTGCTCATTTTAATTGTAGTTACCTCATTTTAAATGTTCTATTATACATATTTAGGTTTGCTCATTTTAATTTATTTGCTCATTTTAAATTTGATTGAAAATAAGAACATAATAACAACATTCAATTGAAAATAAAAACCTACTAACAACATAATATGAGCATTCAATTGGAAATTTCAGAACATTTTTTATCATAAGTTTAATATGACGTCATTACAATCACTATCAAGTTTAATCTGATATTATTAAAATCTCTATCAAATCAATCAAACCTAAATAATTGATTCAATTCAACCAAATAATTGATGCAATTAAACATTCAATTCGATTAATGTAATTCGAAAATTAACATGTAATTCAATTCGAAAATTAATGCAATTCCAAAATTTTCAGAGATGTAAAATCAAAATATTTTGAACATTCAGATTAACATGCAATTCAAAATTAAAAGTACGAACAAACCTCAATGATGGATGAAATTGCGACCGTTGAAATTTGCAGAAAGAAACCGTTGAAATTTGCCGAAAGAAGAGCATACTCAGTGAATCGCCATTGATAAGTAAATCGCCATTGATGAGCTTTGATTTGCAGACAGAATAGAGGAGAGAGATAAAGTAGAGGCTGAAGGTTAGTTTGTTAGGCAGGCTTATAAACTCAGCGGTTGGATTTCATCTAATCTAGCGGCGGAGATTTGTCCTCACATAAGGTGTGGGTTCTCACATAAAGGGTGGTTCTCACCGGATCCCGACCCTATATATATATATATATATATATTACCATAATTTTTAAGACTTAATTAATTGTTGTTTTTATAACTTTTAATTACCATTTATATATATATCAGTGCATTCCATGGAGTTGAATGGTTGAACCTAGATATCATGCATTGACATAGTTTGATTTCTACAATGGGCTTTGTTTATAAAAGATTGGTACTAAGTCTGGCATGACACAGCATATTGACACAACTAACTATTTCTTAGCCTGTTTTAGGTACACTGTTTGAACAAGAGACGTGCTAGCACGACATGATGAGACTACATGGCATGACCTATGCGCATCTTTTATTATAATTTTATTTTCAATTCTCCCATTTCTTTATTTTGAGGAGATGCAAGTAGTGAAATAATTAAACTTTTATTTGGAGACAAAGGGAATAATGTTCCATATTTACTTTCAATTTCCTCCTAGAAGATCATATGTTGGTGCTTTATTACCTTCGTTACAATTTGACCTTTATAAACTTTGATAAACTTTCTTATACAAACATTATTATAATCAATATCAAAACAAATTGAAGAGAACATACATCAAATATTAAAGTCACAATTTTGAAATCACATACTAGAACATTTGGCGGGGAATCCCCTAATAATGGCCTTATTTATGAAATATTATATCTATCACTAATACATGTTTTTTTTTTTCTTGAAAAATCTATCACTCGTTACATAGTTTTTTCTTAAAATTTCTATCACTCATTACATGAACAAGTCAAAAATATCATTCCCATGATATGGCGGCTGTCCAAACTCAAATTAAATGTCAACAACTTGTACATGTAAAAAACACACCTTACATACGGCGTTTACTTAGTCTTCTTTCCTTGTTGATCTCTATATAAACCCATTTTTGCAATGTCTAACTCATCATCAGTCATCACATACTCAAAAGCTCAACAAGTAAAATGTCTTCTCTAGGACAAATTTTCGCCATACTCGTGGCAATGGCTTGTATGTCATGTACAATGGTTGCAGCTCAAAACTGTGGGTGTGCTTCCGGCGTTTGCTGTAGCCAATATGGTTATTGTGGCAACGGCGATGCCTACTGTGGTGAGGGGTGCAAACAAGGCCCTTGTTACTCTTCAACGGGCAGTGGTGCTATTTCGGTACAAAGTTTGGTGACAGACGCGTTCTTTAATGGGATTATTAACCAAGCAGGCTCTAGCTGTGCTGGTAAGAGGTTCTACACCAGATCTGCTTTCTTGAATGCTCTCGGAAACTATGCTCAGTTCGGCAAAGGTGGATCCTCCGATGATACTAAGCGTGAAGTCGCCGCCTTCTTTGCTCATGTCACCCATGAAACTGGAAGTAAGTGTTATTAGAAACTTGTTCTTCATGCTTAAATATACTTTATATTGAGGATGCCCCAGTTTCTCACGGTGAGACGCATGACATTTTCATAAATAAACCAACAACTTTATTCAACTTTATTCAATTGTGGAGCCCACAGTAATGAAAAAGTTGTTGATTTATTTACGAAAATGCCCTCATGAGAAACAAACTTCGTTCATCACCATGAGAAACAGAGAATTTCCCCTTTATATTTAGTTGTTACTAGATTGAACATAGTATCATAATGTTTTCTCTAATTCTTGGCATGTAAGATAAAGATAATATGAAAATGTATTTTTTCATAACTACGAGTACAATATAAACTTAGAGGTATAAATCAAGCAAAAAAAAAAAGCCTAAAAAATTCTAATGTTACTGATGAAAATTTTACAGTATCGATTAAAATATGGATACCATAATGTTTTAATCATTATGTTGTTCATGAATGACTTATTTTTCTTGAAGTAATAAATTGTATTTCTTTAGTTTTTGGTATAAAATAGCATATATATCAACATTTTTTTTATTTATCCAATTTTTAGGTTCATTTATGTAATTTTAGTTTTAATTTTGAAATTTTTTGCAAAGTATTTTTTATGCTGGATTAAAAGTTTAAAAAATTATATTTACATTGTTGATATTAAAAGACTAATTGTCTCCATATTATAACATGAAAATATGAACTGATCATATTGTCATATATTTGTATTAAACTACTATGGTAGTCATATTTTAAACGACTATTATTAGAAAAAAAAAAAATCCTATTTTAATTACTGTTTCAAAATGGTTGGTGATTATATATTTTAAAAATCTAAATCATAACCCCCTGAAAATACATCGTTTGAAAAATAACTACCACAATTTTTTAAAATAAACATTTGTGATTAATGATTTTTGAACCATTTTTTAATGCTAAAATTAATTTTTCTTATTTTTGGAATTCATTTTAAATTTTAGAAAATCAATTGATCTAATTTATTTTTTTCAAATTAATTTATGAAATTCAGTTTTGTTGATTTATAATCTTTTTTACAAAAAAAAAAAAAAAAAAGATAATTTAATTAGTTTTATTCCTGGAAATAATTCAATTAATTTTTAATTAGTATTAACACTTACCAAAATTCAAAAATCATAAAATCTGAATCGTTCATTTTTTAAAAAATATGGTTCAAATGACAGCTATAAAATCATCCTACATATGGTGTTATTTTTTTATTTTTTTTTAATTTTAGTGAAGACGAGGGGCAAGCCCCAAAACAAAGAGAAACCTTAAACTAGAAAAATAAAAGGGCAGAAAGCAATAAACAAAACAGAACAAAAAACAGAAAAATAAAACACTAGCAAGCGAGTCTAAGCTTCATCACGCCGAGGGATGCTCCTTGGAATCGCCCTTCCACCCAAATGGCCAAATCCTCCAATAAAACAGCACAAAGGTCCATTGGGACCGCCTCGAAAATCATAACTTTTGGTTGAGGGATACACCGAAATTGGCCAGCCAATCAGCCACCCTATTTGATTCCCTATAGCAATGATCAACAGTTACTTCCCAACCTTCTCTTGATATTAAGGCCTTACAGTTCCTAATAATGTGGATTTATATGAACCTAGTAATGAAACTTTGTTTTATTTTGTAGGTTTTTGCTACATAGAGGAGATAGCGAAATCAACCTACTGTAAAGCAACCGCAACATGGCCATGCAATTCAAGCAAGCAATACTATGGCAGAGGGCCTCTTCAACTCACATGGAACTACAACTATGGAGCAGCTGGTAAAAGCATTGGATTCGACGGTATCAATGCACCAGAGACAGTTGCTAACAACCCTGTTACTGCTTTTAAAACAGCCTTATGGTTTTGGATGAACAACGTCCACTCCACCTCCAGCCGAGGGTTCGGTTCTACCATACGAGCTATCAATAGCATCGAATGTAATGGTGGTAATACAGGTGCTGTCAATTCTCGGATTCAGTACTATAGACAGTATTGTAATCAATTTGGTGTTTCTCCTGGGAACAATCTCAGTTGCTAAGTACATCAGTATGTTATATAGTAAGAAGGGTGTTGGTTGCTACTCTATACTACTAACCAACTATTATATTGTAATTCATGCAAAATAAAAGGACACCTGCTTCAAATTCATACAATAATGAGCAAGCTTATAATATGAAATAAAAGTATATACTCCGTAGATTGTTACTGTCCTCTAATTTCTGTTTTTCTATGTTTCCTCTGTTATTTTTTTATATCTTATTCAACTAGCTTATGTACTAATTCATCGTTTTGACCATAATGTTTTTTCTTTACGCTTAAGTTAAAATAATAGAAAAATTAATATTAAAAAGGAAAAATTAGAAATAATAATCCCAACTTTGATGAATTTTGCTAAAATAATCCCAATTTTAAATTATTCTGGAATAATTTGAACTTTAGGGTTCTTCTTTTTCTTCAATCCCTAACCGGTCAACAAAAGTCAATGACCTACTATATCAGATCACTTGACACGTCTCAAGCCCTGATTGGTCCAAAAAAATTATTTTAAAAAAAAAACAAAAAATCACTAAACCACCAGTGAGCCTCCCCTTCCCTCACCGGATCACCCTAACAACCACCCAATTACCCAGCCTACCGCCCCTTTCTCGCTGGGGAGACGCGCGAAACAACCTTCGCCGCGTCGCTGCCTTCCTCCATCCCCGAAAACACCGCCCATTCTCCACGAAACACCCCGAAACTTCAAATCCACCAATGAAACCCTTCTCCACTACCAAAAACCCCAAATCGTTCCTCCCACCACCCCGAAACCCTAAGCAGTTAGAGTTTTCGATGGTGAGGATGAGATTTTGGGGTTTTCGGGAGTGGAAGATATGGTTTTAAGTGGCAATTTTCGAGTGGAGGAGATTGGGGGGAAAAGAAGAACTGGCGAGTGGGGAAGGGAAACCGGCACAGGGGAGGGAAATTAGTGTCGCCGTTTAGGGTTTGATCGGTGGTTTTTGGGATTAGGCCGGTGGTTTTTGGGGTTGGCTGGTGGCTGGGATTTTGGGTTTTTTTTTTATTGTTTATATATTGTTTTAGCCAATTCACTTGTGACACGTGTCACTTTAATTAAAAAAAACAAAAATTTAACCGATTCAACTGATCACCAGTTTTTGGGATTGAAGAAAAAGAGAAACCCACAAAGTTCGTATTATTCCAGAAAAATCCAAAATTGGGATTATTCTAGCAAAATTCATCAAAGTTGGGATTATTATTTCTAATTTAACTACTATTTTGTGCATGGGTAATTCCCCATGTTGATGATTGAATTTGGGATAAACTTTTTGGCCCAAATGACGAATTGTGTAATGCATATCATTACTATAAATAAATCATACAATATTTTAGGAAAATTTGTGAGAACCCATCTTTTCTAACAATTTTTGTTGTGAAAATTAAATCACCTTATAATTTTTTTTTTAATTTCAAAAACACACCTAAAACCAGATTATTTTTGCGAGATAACACCTTAAGTTGGTTTCGAGTCATCGTTTTGACCAAAAGTACTATTGTGGTATTTCAATTGATATTTATGTCCTGTGATGAGGATGGAGCAATAATTTTAAGGGGGCCAAAAGTATTATTGTGGTATTATTCCAATTGATATTTATGCCCGTCCCTCGTTCTCATTGTAACAACCTTCCTTTTTTACCTATGGTAGAAAATGATAGACAAATTTAGCTAAGTACAAAAGTAGAAATTAAGTTAGAAATTAGACGAGAGAGAAAAACTAAAACCTACTCTTTTACTTGGCCCTAAATTAACCCACGAATTGAAGCATTGAATTCATTTCTTCCATGGCAGTCGTTCATTGCCGAGTAGTAATGGTGAGGAAGATAGAGCAAAGTTAATGAGGGTTGAGAGGAGAAAACAAGTTCAATTGGAGGAAAAATAGGGGGAAATATAACGGGAGGGTTTTAATTTGAGCATGGGAGTCTCACGTGATGGGTCAACGCCAGGAAACCAAGGCACTACCTGAAACTGGCTTTAGGTGTTCTCTCGCATAATAATAATAATAATAATAATAACAATAACAATAAGGGGGTTGTTCACAAAAAAATTAAAAAATAAAAAATTAATAAATATTGGACAAAGTCATAAATAAGATGATTTGTGACATATTTTCCAATAGCCAGTCAGGCCAATGCGGATCGATAATGGGCAAGCCAACAAACTATCAATTAAAATAAATATTGGACAAAGTCATAATTAAAAACATACGAATATGAAAATATGTATGCAAATTTTTTTTTATATTATTTGTTTCCCTAATTTATTGAATTGGACAAACATTTTGGCCCTACATTAACCCTACCTAATAAGGGCAATATTCATTAATTAAAACTCTATCCATTAAAGGTCCTATAAGTTTGGCTCTAACCCTATTATCATTAAACTACCTTCTCTAATAATCAGGTCTACTCATTATAAGGCTGTTTGTTTATTTCAATCAGCTTATTTCAGTATTAGACCAGAAAAATAAGTTTTGATTAGGTCTGATTAGAATTGAAAAAATAAATTTTGAATATATATATACCTTGTCATTTTATGTGAGTTTTTTTATCGCTAAATATCTTTAATTTGTAATATTTGTCGGCACAATCTATATTTTTTTTTAATCTTGAGGAGATGTATGCAATTGGTGAAATCGAAATAATATTCCATGTTTTCTTTCAATTTCTTCCTAGAAGATCATAATCATATTGTACTTTATCAGACTCTTTAAATTACAACTTGAGCTTTTAATTTATAAACTTTTTTTTTATACAAACATAAGTATAATCGCAAATCAAAAACAAGTTGAAGGGAACGATTACGTCAAAAAGCTGGTCACAACTCCGAAATCACCTACTAGAACATTTGGTGCGGAATCCCCTAATAATGGCCTTATCCATATAATATAGAAGTAATATCTACCACTCATTACAATTATTTATTTTTATTTTTTTTATTTTTTCTGAAAAATCTATCACTCGCTCGTTATAATGAAAGTCATGAACAAGTCAAAAATATCAGTCGCATATTACGACTGTCCAAAGTCAAATGTCAACATTTTGAACATATTAAAATGATATCCTACATACATTATCTTTGTCGTCTTTCCTAGATGATCACTATATAAACCCATTTTTGTAGTGTCTAATTCATCAGTCATCAACTCATCACATACTCAAAAACTCAACAACTAAAATGTCTTCCCTTACACAATTTTTCGCCATATTCATGGCAATTGCTTGTATGTCATGCACAATGACTACCGCTCAAAACTGTGGGTGTGCTTCCGGCCTTTGCTGTAGCAAATATGGTTATTGTGGCACCACCGCAGCCTATTGTGGCGACGGGTGCAAACAAGGCCCTTGTTACTCTTCCACCCCTACTACCCCATCAGGTGGTGGTGGTGCTTCGGTACAAAGTTTGGTGACTAACGCGTTCTTTAATGGGATTCTTAACCAAGCAGGCTCTGGCTGTGCTGGTAAGAGCTTCTACACCAGATCTGCTTTCTTGAATGCTCTCGGAAACTATCCTCAGTTCGGTAAAGGCGGATCCTCCGATGATACTAAACGTGAAGTCGCCGCCTTCTTTGCTCATGTCACCCATGAAACTGGACGTAAGTGTTTTAATAGAAATTTGTTCTTCATGCTTAATTATATATACTTCATATTTAGTTTTTGAACAACTTATTATCATAATGTCATCCTCTAATTCTTGTCAGAGCAACTTTGTTTTTAATGTGTGATAAGATGTTATAAAAACGTACGTATTTTTGTTATGTAAACCAAGGGGTGACATAGTGGTGTCCACCTAAAAAAGCCGTAAACTTTTTTTATTTATAGTTTTAAAGTGGTTGGTGTTTTTAAATTATTTTTTAAAATGTAAAGCATGCATCGCATGCATATAGATCTAGCACGAACTCTATAATTAAACGAGTAATAAAACTTTGTTTTATATTGTAGATTTTTGCTACATAGAGGAGATTGCGAAATCAACCTATTGTCAATCAAGTGCACAATGGCCATGCAACCCAAACAAGCAATACTACGGCAGAGGACCAATTCAGATCACATGGAACTACAACTACGGAGCTGCAGGTAAAAGCATCGGATTCGACGGTATCAATGCACCAGAAACCGTTGCAAACAATCCAGTAATTGCCTTCAAGACAGCCTTCTGGTTTTGGATGAACAATGTCCACTCTAGGATCGTATCCGGCCAAGGGTTCGGATCCACCATTCGAGCTGTCAATGGCGGAGAATGTGGTGGTGGAAACACACCTGCTGTCAATGCTCGTGTTGGTTACTATACTCAGTACTGTAAGCAGCTTGGTGTTTCGCCTGGAAATAACCTTTCTTGCTAAGCTACTCGATCACAAGCCAAAAAACAACACGAATAACAATATGAACTCTATGTTCACTAAGCCATTGAAGTAGAATAATTCAGTACACCTTCACTAAGGGTTGTAGTTGGCAATGCTAGGATGCTTTTATTTGTAACTTCACTATAATATTTTGGTTAAGAAATAAGGATGCAATAACGTACTTCTACTACTTTTGTCATATACTACTACTCTCGGTTTTAGTAATTGTCTGCTTTCCATTTTTGGAAGCTTCAATATATTCATTGTCTTCTTTTTTCATTTGGGGAAAATGACATTAAAGGATGCACATGAGAAGTTATCAACAGTGAAGATATTTAAATTAAACAATAATTACACTTTTGATGTTTAGAGAGCCACTAGGGCGGGGGTGAGAATCGATCCCAGGATCTCCTGAAATCGGGAGGGAAGATCTAACCACTTGAGCTATCTCTCACTCTCTTTTTGGGTGAAGATGAACATAAACTCTAAGTCATAAGATCTAAAAAAATGATCAACATAAACCCAAAAAATGACAAAGAACATATCTAATCGGTTAAACACTAATAAAAAAAAATTCTTTTTTTTTTCAATAATTAAAAGAACATGGGGTCATATTAAAAATTATATATTAAATGAACATAATACGTAGAAGTTAATTATTCAAAATCAAATAACAAATGTAAGTTAAATTATGTTGATCGCTATATCATGATCAGCACGACATCACTATACACTCGGATGCATCAGTTAATTTGCACCTTATGAACAATTGCACTAATATATTTCAATCTACTAATTGATTAATCATAATTTATAAACACTTCTTCTATACAAATATGTAAGTAACAAACCTTTAAGATAAAACGAAAACTAAACAACTATATTAGGAGAGAGTTGGAGACCCCTACAAATAAACAATTTTTTTGATTGATGCTTGTGAAATTATAAATTTTTTTCTATTGTCTAACTGTCTAAGTGAAAATCCAAGACCTATGCATATGATTCCTCAAAAATATTAGGACTAATTTCGTAAGATGGATTCCTTTTCAAGCATCTACAAATCTACAATATGAACATAAAACAAATTTCACATGGTCTAACACTAAAGAAGAATCTGAATATATAATAATGGAAGACAACCCATACAATGAATAACGACTTCTCGTCATCAAATCCAACTAGCCGCAACTCTTGAGATACATACTTCTTAACCTTAGACTTTGCTTAACTAATTATATGGCTAGAAAATGGAGGAATTTGACTCTTATTTCATCCTTTGTTCTTATTTTGACAAAATAAATATATATAGATAAGCAAAAGGGTTTGATCAATACCTTATTATTACGTATGTATACAAGATAATCCGATTGAAGAAAGTACAGTCCACAATGTACACTAGCACAATAAAACGTTAGCTCAATCATATTGAATTCGGTTAGCATGACTTCAGTTAGCAATCATCTAAGGGATGTGATCATGTGAATATGAGATCATGAGAAACATACTCTACATGATTGAAAATATAAACCGATCCTGAGCTTCAACATCAGCTTAAGCTTTTGATATGAGGGCCAACATGATACAAAAATCATGTGTTCAAATTTCATTATACCTCTCTCCATTCTAGAATAATTGACACAGTCAAACTTTGCACACATGTCGATGTACTAATAATCAATGTTTATACTTCGAAAGAATAGTGAAAAGAATTGCAACGTGTCGATTATTTTGGGCGAAGGGAGTAAATTGGTTGCTTCATATGAATTTTTAACAATTTACTAAACTACTACTTTAACATTCATAGAAGTCCGTATGTTACAATAGTAGAGAATGTTGGAATAAGAAAGTAGTTCACAATGAAAGACAAGGAAAGAACTTGTTAGTATATAAATTGTAAACAAAACCAAATCATCTAAGAACTAAGCTAACAATGGTGCTAGATATGTAGAGGAAGTGGCCAAGTTAGTGTCCCACTACTTTAATCCACCTCTCATTACCAAAAACACATGCGTAATGACTTACTAGAAACAAACTTGACTAAAAATAATGAAACAAATTAGTGAATAACCCACTAACTATAAATAATTTGAAGTATAGCTAGTAGCTACACCCCCTTGCTTTAAATTTGTGAAGATCATTATGAAAAATCTCTTTCATTTTGTGATGCCCTTCACATAAACTACACATTTGATTTGTTTATGCATCTGACTAAAACCAAAATCTTTGGAGCACTTCCCTCCATGGTGCACATCTCACTCATAATTCTTATATGAATTTTCTTCTCTTGAATAAATTTTCTTCCACGACGACTTATGGTAAAGATGCTTGGTTATCATTTGGGAACCTACAATTCTTTGTCAAATGCCTAAATTTTGACATTTCAAGCATGTGGCTTGCCATTGTGCCAACAATCTTTTTCCTGGTGACCATATTTATGATATGACAATAGTTGTATATGTTGGTGTTCCTTTTTATATATATATATGTACATAATTTGTTTGAATGAAAAAATGTAGTCTAAAGGGATGGAAAAGGTTTTTATTTTTTTTTATTTTTTTTTATTTTTTATTATTATTATTGAATCTAAAGAAATATAAACTTTTCTCAGACTAATGGTCATTTTGTAAATAACTTGAACAGTATACATGACACAACATACTGTTGTTGCTCAAGTTATCAACATCTTTCATCCTCCGTCATATGCTTCAGCCTCCAATACAGTTATCTCCTTCCTCCGCCTTCTTCCACTGACACCACAACTACCACCGCTTTTGACATTTTCGACATCATCTTTCACCGACAAATTTGACACCACTTTCCACTAACGATGACGGTGGCTTTGCCACCAAATCAAAACGAAAACCCTATGAAAAAGGTGAAATTAAGAGTATGGTCATGTCCTCCATTGAAGCTTCCATTGAGCTCGATTTTGTCTGTTGATGTTCTCCATTGTTCTTCAGATACACATGAATATGATGTTGAAGATCTGATTTCCATTGCATTTTACTTTCCATAAATTCATAATACATACAATTCAATTGAAAATGTTCTATTTTAAACCAAATACAGCCTAGTTAGCAAGAAAATTTATAAAGTCCAAATAGAAAGGGATCAAAATCAGTCAATATGGAGGTTTGAACACTAAGAGAAACCGATAATGAAAGTTGAAGGCTTTTTTTTTTTCTCCCTGATATTGATATAGAAGAGGATGAGTGGTTGATTAACCTGGCATAAACTGGCAACCTCTCAGTGTAGGCGCAATCTTTGTAGCATCATATTGAACTACGTACGGGACGAATCCAACTGAATTTATTCACTTCAAACTCCCTACAAATTATGAAGATGCTGCAAAGATCTGCACCAGATTAGACTCCCAAAATAAGGAAAAATTTTGAAGACTATATTGAAATATCTTAATTTCACTGGGCAAAAATCCTTATCATTTCATTCCAAACATTCATTCATATGACTTGAATGTTGGGAAACTAGATACAATCAGTTGTATAATGAGACAGTTCTTATATACAACTGAACTCAATAATGATACCTACATACAATTGAATTACACAATGCTATACTTAATCGGTGTATAATTATTATTAAATGAATCCCTTTTAAGAATGCAGGGATGATGTTTGGTTAGTTGTATGACTGGAAGCCACTTCAATAATGGCTTCATCTCGTGAGGGAACTTGCAGGAACAATTTCATTGAATCATACACAGTGAAGCCAATTGCCACCGAGGGCACAACCTGAAGCACAAAAGTCAATGACAATGCATGTAAACTACATATCTCTTTAGTAAAGCATATTTTGTGTTGGAAGGCATTAAAAGTTTAGATGAGATCCTTAGCTTGGTTGGTTACCTTCAAATAATTCAGACTTAGCCCTGAGAACAAATGCTTCCAGCCTTGCTCTCGAGCTATTGCGACAAGTGTGTGTAAAGTTCCCTTTGCATTACTAGCATTAGACATCCGCTCAACCTGTCAGATAAATCCTTTTTTCAGCCCTTTAGGGTTCTATAACATCTAAACCACAAATATCTATAGATATCACATCAAAAGTCTAGAAGGTAGAGCTGAACTACCTGCATTTGGCGCCTAACAACATCAAGAGGATATGTGAAGGTTTGGCCCAATAATCCAGCTACAGAGCCACATGTCAATTTCATCAATATATCTTTTTTGTGTTCTTCAGGTACATGACTCTTCATCTTCTCATAGAAGTAAAATTTTAATCCCGCGTATGGGAATATACCATAAAGTGATGGTGCTGACAAAGAAATAAAACATGTAAGTAAGAGACCATAGAACGTAGACATAGTTAAACACACAGTTTCATGTAAACAGCACACCTACTCCCCGGTAAAGACCTTTCCAACCAGCTTCTTTAAATGTCATGGAAAAGCAGTCACGTATTCCTTTATACAATTGTTCATGATGGATAAGGCCTTTAACATTTAAATTGGAAGATCCAACAACCTGTGCTATATTCAGCCACTATGAGACATTTTATGAATACTAGAACATTTCCATGAAAGATGAAAGTTGATCGAAACAAGACACCAATAGAACATTTTCTAAGGAAAGAATCATAAGCTGTTTGTCCATGTGTTTACCTGATAAGCCAACTTGGTCCGCACTAAATCAAGGGGATATGTAAAAAGAACAGCAGTTCCACCAGCAAAAGATCCTGCAACAAGGTCAAGCACTGGGCCTTTCCAGACATCAGGGTAAGCAAGAATTATCCATCGCCTGTACTCCTCATATGCCATGTAATGCAGCGCAGCATAAGGAACAATTCGTGCAACACTTGCCCCATTTCCTCTAAAGTTGACAAGAACACCCTTATAAGAATTATGTTACCAACAACATAACCCACACAGTATAAATAGTTAGGAGACAGTAATGCAGGGATACAAAAATTTCCAATGCCCAACCCAAATTGGTTCAATTTTAAATAACAAGTTAAACCCAGATTATGTCAAGTCAACCAAATTTAAAGTGTTTCATACTATAGTTATACCCAAACTGAATTTCAATATTATTCTCCCCTTACATAGATCATCCCCACCCCCCACCCCCAAAAAAAAAAAAAAAAAAAAAAAAAACAGTCCACTTCTGCATTGATTTGAGTCTTGGTACTCTTGTGATATTGGCTTCTAGGCAAAATTTGTTTTTGAGGGTTAAATAGAGAGAGAGAAAGATAGAGATACAGAACAAATGACAGCTCAAAAAGAAAAGAAAACATTGGTAGAATTATATGAAACATCCATGTTTGGCAAATGTTGCAAATGATATGAAAAGGAGGTAATAATAACAATATAATCAATGAAACAAATATCAAATTCAAAAACCGAAAATTGCTAATAGCAAAGACGAAAAATTCAACATAAACTTGGATCCTAAATCTTGAATCCTAGTCCAACTTGATGTTTGAGTTTTTTTTCATAAAAGTAAAATCCAGTCCAAATAGAGCCAAAAAGTTCATGCGAACAGCTAACTCACTTAAATTTTAAACAAAATTGGAGTTTGTCTAAATATTACCCCCTTGGTAAAATGTATCTGGGATCAAAATTTCCACCTGTAGAAACCGAGTATTCCCTCTGTTCTAGCTATTTTAGTAACTGACCCTTTCAAACCAATACTTTTGAATTCTGCTTGTCTTGTCTGCAAAACAACAAAAGGGATATACGTTATAGTCAAATGTAGATTAACTTTTCAAATTAGTAGATGTGCAAAATAAAAAAATGATCTTGGTTATACATTCCAGCTTCTTTGTGAACTTTTCAAATTAGTAGATGTGCAAAATAATAATCTTTTGTTATATTTTCTGGCTTCATTGTTATACCAGTCTTTGTCACTTAGAAGCTTGAAGGTATGACAAAAGATTATAATTTTTAAGGCCGTCAAGAGAATAGTTATGAAGAAAAAGAATGAATTTACATATAGCATGTATAGACTTCAGAGATTGAATTCCATCTCTTCTAACGAATTGATCAAAATTTTGGGTTCATTTAGACCAAAGTCTTATATTATGATGCTATCGTGATTCGTGAAGCTTTAGTGATTGAGTTCAGTGAACTTTTTTCTACGGACTTTATACATATGCCAGATGGCCTAAGATCAAATATTGTTTAAGAGAAACTTAAAAGTTGATCTCAGCTCATGTCTCATTCAAGGGTATATAAGGCATCTTCATCCTCAGATTGACCCTCATCACCGATTCATCGAGGAGTTTAAAATCTAATGAATTCAAAGATCACCAACATGGCAACACCTAGTCAAAAACACAAGGATTTTACTCTAGTCAATAATGATTGGTCGAATAAATCACTGATGCATTCCACGTAAACTAGCTTGAAGTTACTTTTGGAAAGTGGGAAAGGGGGACCCATCTGATATTTGAATGGGCTCCACAAATGTCTTCACCGAACCTCAGCTAATTTCACCGAACCTCAGCTAGCTGAAAGACTAAAGCTTCCATGGGGAACCCTTAAGGCCTTGCATAATTCAGGTGATTAAATAGCAAAAAAAAGTTATCTAAAATGACTACAACTTGCAAAAGAACAGAATATTTTCAAGGAAATAAATCGTATAGGATCAATATGCCATGTGCAACCACCCACTCCTTCAATAAAATAACTGCGACTCAGCTGAACCCACTCAATATCAACTAAAAGTAAGTAAGATCAGTAAGGTACTCTAAGACTATTGGTCCCAATTTTTTTTAAGTCTGGTTTGATCTAATTTTATCTCATTGTTTGTTTGAACTTGACCATACTTGTACCCTGAATTATTAGATTTGCATTAATGTAATTCCAAATATCTAATAATCATAATTTTAAATCTTACAAAATTCCAGCAAAAAGCAAACATAAATAACAAGATCTATGGTTTTTCTTTTTGTTTTTTGTTTGTATCTTCGATTTAATGATAACAAGGGCAGGTAATAAGTTCTTGAAATAAGTCGAAAGAACATAGCCAACTCTCATAAACAAAAAAACTAAAAAGTAGTTGGTAAAGTTAAGTAAGACCATTAACGCCTCTTTAGTTTAAAATGGAAAAAAGCAAAGAAATCAAGAAAGTATTAAGTTCCAATAAGAAATTGATTCACTTATATGTATCATATATTTAACACCCACCATACTAACTACACCACTTCTCCCCCACCATTGCACATTTGCACCCTTGCCCCCTTCACTCTCATTGTCATTTGTCTTCCCTTTACCACCTCTGTTCTTCGTTTCACTATCACAATCATCTCTGCTACTTCTTCTCAGAATAACATAATTGGAAAATAATTCAGAGAATTTAGATAGTGAATTAAATTAGGATTATATCGATAAATTAAGGTAATCAATCAAATACCAACCACTTTCAAAAGGTAAATTCTCTCCCATTACTAAAATGACATTGGCGGTTAGTTCTCTGGAAGCCCATACTATGAGTCTCCATCACCTTTTTAGTTTTTATACGTTCTCCAACATGCTTTTCCTTCACTCTAGATGTATAACAAACTCCTTACTAATATCCTTATTTACCCGGCTATCGTTTCTGTAACAAACTCTTGAACAATAGCACATCTATCATTCTACTCTCCTAGCGTAAGAGATTAGCACTCTCAGCCTTAAGTTCTAATACAGTATACAGCCAACAAGGTTTCAAAATCGCAACCTTTTTGGGAAGATTCAACGACTAATAAGGGCCTACCCTTCCTCTAGGTTATTGTTATCTAAGTATAGCCTACAAATCTTTTTCCTTAAAAAAAAATAGTGTTGATAAAAGAAGCTTCTGTCTACATATGTTTTCTTCCTTGTCAGCTCTTGAACAATGCTCCTAGGTGCATTTCTTTCCCTCTCTACTAAAGGAAGCAGAAATGAGGATGTAATCATGGTTTAGAGGTGTAACTTGGTTGAGGGAGGGAGTAGAGGCAGAGGACTTAAGCATTCTTTTTGTTTTTGTGGTGTTTGGTTGTTACTCATTAAATCATTGAAGTTGTTGGTTGTCGGCATCTTGGTGATTGTGGTGGTGATGGTGAATTCGTGATTGACAGTTGCAAAGGTGGTGCTTGATATGGAGGGGGTGCTACTGGGAATAAAATACAAAATAAAATGTAGAACAAACACACACAAAAGCAACGGCGGTTTAGCCTATGTAAAAGTGATATTCAATCATTCGTATTTCAGTTCATCTTCGATTTTGATTTATTTAAAATTAACAAAAAAGTTGATGCTAAATCTAAAATAACAGTTTGGATTTTCCTGATTTTTTGCCAACCCTACTGACAGCTAAATAAGCACCTCAAGACTCTCATATATCTATAACCATAGAGACCAACTGCCTTCCCAAATGGTATTTCACGAGTATCCCTCCACCCCCCCTAGGGATATGTGGTAAGTACAATAACTCTAAACCAAAGATAATTACAATTGGTTCACTACACTATTAAGCTTAATAAGTAAATTCTACTACGTACTTGCAGTCATTAACGACTCTCGACCATTAGAAAAACACCCACCAATATCATACTCATCCCATCTAATGCCATGCCTGCAATCAGTCAGCAGTCACAATTTGTCAAGTTACTTTAGACTTCAACCAACAAACCAATAGTTTCCAACCTTTCCATAAATAATGAATCAAGCCAAAACTTCACCATTATACCATGACCTTATCTTTCTCAGCAATGAATTTCCATTTTATCAGGACTTTAAGTAGCACACAACTTAAGCTCCTTCAATAAAAAATCATATAAATTCATCAGCAAATTACACTTCCTTCTCAATATCTTCCATACCTAATTTAGACTAGCTTCATTCACAGAACAACATACTCTCCAACTATATCCCTTCAAAACACATTCTTTTCGCGCTTCCCGGCTCTCACCATATACAATGGAACTTCATTCAACGAGTTAATTATCTTCCTAATTACTTCCTCAAGATTATTATCATCTAAAAACCAAAAAAAAAACATCACCTAATACCAATCCAAACCTAACTTGCATAAATACGATCCAAATTATACTCAATAACAAACTAATTTCATCATAAAATAAAAAATAACCTCAAACAAACTTCAAATCAAGCAAAATTCACAATTAAAACCCCTAAATTATCGAAAAAAAACACAAAATTAAAAGTAATTGAAGATCGGAAAATCACCTGAAAAAGAATCTTAATTCGTTCAAGAGGAGCTACGGCAGACTTAGCGACGCCGCCGGCAACACCGCCGGCAATAAGCTCCTTGGCAAAAACCGGCATAGCTCCAATGATTCCATCGAAGGAAATTCCATCCTCTCTCTTCGCCATTGAAATTGTGGTTTGCAAAGAGAGTTAGGAATTCTGGTTTTTTTTTTTTTTTTTTTTTTTTTTTTTTTTTTTTTTTTTTTTTTGTTGAATGGTTGGTTTGTATTTTTATATGTTTTGGAAAGTCAGAGAGAATCTGACTTTTTGAAGAATAGAACATTTTTAAAAAGAATAAAATTGATTTTAAAATCTTGGAGGTAAGGAAATTTTTTAGGCTTGCGCCATGCTTATTACGTACGCCATTAGGCATCAAATACACCCTCCATTTTTAATTAAGTTGTTCTCACTTACTTACGGGTTGTTCCGATTTATTGAAAATAATTAAACGGAATTGAAGTGAATTAAATTGAAATGAACTAAATTGTTTAAAAGAAAATTGAAAACTGAACTGAATTGAAATTAAGCTAAATAGAACAAGCCCTTGGGTTTTGTTTAGTTCAGCTTATTTTTATTTATTATCGTTTATGCGTGGCACTTTATCGCTACATATATTTAATTTCGTACTAAAAAAAATTATGAAAATTACATATTATTACGAATCTAACAAGATCCCACTTGATATTTTTTTCCTTATAGATTATCATACACATAAGGACAAATTTTGGTAATATTAGACAAACATATCAGTTTAGACCAGACCGGATTTGATCAAATACACAAAAATAAGGTGAATTAAACAAGTCTTTACGGTTTCCTAAAATAATAATAATAAAAATAAAAAATAAATAAAAGAAAAGAAAAAACCCACGCCCATATGAGTAGATAATTTCTTAGCCATGTTTTACTTTTAAAACGACAAATACAAGTTTATCTTCTAGATAAACGAAATTTTATTAATATGGTGACATTTCTGTAAATATATTGAAAAAAGTGGTCATTTGTTTAGTACTTTTGGTGAGGTGTCCAATCATTGTTTGCAACTTGCATTGATTTTACTGTTTGGTGAGGAAATTACACATGTACCCATCAACTAGTACATAAAAAGACACATGTACCCCTCCACTGGTACTTAAAAAGACGATTATACCTCCAAATAAACAAATTAACTGGGGGTTTGTTTATCCGGGAGATTAATTGGGCACAGCTCCTTTTAATTAAAATTCAAACATAGAAGTCTCTGGAGAAAAACTAACAAGATATATAGATAGATTGTGCTAAATATTTTTTTATTTTGTTCAACCTATATAGTGGTTATTAATACTATAACTCATTTGAATAAATAAATAATAAAAGACTTATAGTAGGAACATGAAAAAAAAAAAAAAAAAAAAAACACTAATTTCCATTTGTAAATTAAAAACTATGTTTAATACTCTATACACCTTATTTTTGCTTATACGATCTTATTTGAACTTTGTTTTTTTCTTGATTTAATCTGTATGTTTTTTTTTTTTTTTATCTGATCTTATTATTTCATTTCCCTAAACTTTTGTTAGATGTGTTTGCAATCTATATGAAAAAAAATATGACATGGTGTAGGGAATAATTTCAAGCCTTAAAAATCCCACTAGTTTGAACCCCACTGTGATCATACACTAAAGTACGGTGGCGTCCAAAAGGGAAGAAGATAGAGCAAAAGAGTCGCCAACAAGTTTTTAAGGAACTTGTAAACCGTTCACGAGGTGAAGGTTACACCCCTTAACGATCCAAGAGATCGTCAACTCCATAAGGTCATGAACCAAATAAGGGTTCGGGGACGATGGTACAAATCCAACCTAAAAGAGATTGAACCTGCCCTAATAATAGGCCTCTACTTTATTCTGCTCGTATTCATGTGCGCTTTCTGATTAACATACAATCAATAGGATTAACCCTAAACCTGTTTAATCTATGTTGGTTGAACATTAATGCACAAACAAATCTATTATTGGCGATCACTTGAAATTATAATCACAATAAACCCTAAACAAGATTATTAATATCTTATTAAGCGTGATTACAAGTACCAAGTTCCCTTTAAACATGCATAAAAAGGTGTGATCAAGCAATAAATAAATAAATCATCAAGCAACATAATAAATAATCAATATCATGAATAATAATTATAATAATAATAATAACAATCATAATCATGTTAAAGCATAGCAAGATCCTAGGCATGATACTAACAAGATTAATAACAAACCCTAGCATGTCACTAAGCAATAAAAATCAAATCTTTAGCCCTAACATGATACTAACAATCATAAATATTAGGAAGAGAATAAAAGACATCATACTTTTAATCATACTTAATATTAAAGTTACCCTAGACATGATACTAGGAATCAAAATAACAATCTAAGCATGATTTCTATATCATAATATCAATTAAACCATTAAAGTACTTACTTGGATGCCTCGTACCTCTTTCTAATAACAAAATACACACATTAGTAACTTCAAGGAAAATAATAATCAAAACAATTAAATTAAATAATTTAAATAGAGATTTGGGACCAAACCCTCAAAAATTAAAACCTTTCACGTCTAGGGCGAAGGCAACTTCGAATATGGCTAGGTGTTTCTAGATCTAATGAATGCGGAATTTTGTATGAAAACCAAAGTTTAGAAAAGAAAGAATGAATGAAGAGATGAATGAATTCAAAGAATTTGATGAATGATTGAGAGTTGATGAAGACTTAAGAATAGAGAGAATTGGTGAATGATAGATGTAAATGATGAAGATAGTTGATGAAGACTTAAGAATAAGGAGAATTCGTGAATGAAAACGGAGTTTTTGATACGATATTTATAGAGAAAATCATCCAAAAAAGATAATTTATCAAAACAGAGTATGAAGACCACAAATCCACCTTGGCGCCAGGAACTGTGGCTAGCGCCAGGCGCCAATTCTGGCGTCTGACGCTAATATTGATTCTAGGCGCCAAGGCCTGGGGTTGGACGCCAAACCGGATTTTAACGCGTTTTCGAAAATCTGATAATTTTACCGTACTGGAAGATAAAATAATATAATTTCGGTCGAAAATGCTATTTGATCTAATTAAAACTCTGAAGAATCCTAATTGAATTAAAAATGATAAAACCTTCTAGAAGACCAAAACCATTCCTAATTACATTAGGAATGATAAATCATATTAGGCCCTCCCCTAGATCATTGGGCCGTACTTAAAACTCAAACCGGGCCCAGTTTAGTAAATTAGCCATAAATTCCTCAATATTCATCGGAATTGGGCTTATAATATATCGTTGGAAAGGTCTTTGCAAGCCCCATCCAACTACACTACTATTGGACCCATATTATGGACCAACCAAACTGGATTGGCTGTTTTCTTAAAAATAAAGTTTTCAAAAACAGGGAGAAGAGAAAAGAAAAGAAATAAAACTTTCCGCAACACTAGACCTTTCCACACTTTCGTTTCATTCGATTATGATTCAACGTGAAAGGTACTCATCACTGGGTTTGGTTTTGGGGAGACACAAATGGGTGTCTACAGAAGCCCCCACTTTGACTGAGTTTGGAGAAACGCAAGTTTCGAAAACGAAAGTCAAAGTAGCGATAGGGACGGAGAATGATTCAAAACGTTCTGCGATCCTAAACCAATCTTATAACGCTGATACCTGCAAAACTAGCATTAGTTAAACAGATAGAAGAGTTAAGAAACGCGTATCTTGCACCGTCGAGCACACGTCTCTGAAAGTAACCGATTGTTGCTGCTTTACTGTTTTGATGACCTCCTGCAAGCTAGAGAATGCCATCCCGCTTGAAAACCGCTACGCCTTGTAACTGCTTCCAAATTAGAAGATTGCTTTGACTGAAACGATCCTCCTCCGCATTGATAATATTCCACATCCTAGGGAACATTATCGAAGATTGCTTCTGTTGAAACAATCCTCAGTTGTTCGTGACACTCTCCATAATCCAAGGAACGCCACCTTGCTGTTTCGATGTTCACTCGTCTCTGAACAAAGAGCTTCTTTTTTATATGATCTTCTGAATAATGTGTCCACGCGTCTCTGAACGAAGAGCTTGATAATAGGAAATCTTTGATGATATGTCCACGCGTCTCTGAACAAAAGAGCTTGAAAATAGGAAATGTCCACGCGTCTCTGAACAAAAGAGCTTGAAAGAAATGTCCACGCGTCTCTGAACAAAAGAGCTTTGAATGAAATGTCCACGCGTCTCTGAACAAAAGAGCTTTGATGATATGCCCACGCGTCTCTGGAGTAAAAGAGCTTTTGATGGAAATGTTCACGCGTCTCTGAACAATAGAGCTTTTGAATGATATGCCCACGCGTCTCTGAGCAAAAGAGCTTCAATGAAATGTCCACGCGTCTCTGAACAATAGAGCTTCGGTGCTTGAATGTTTGTTGCGATAATGTTCTGAAGAAAAATTTCCAAAGACCAACGTTTGTCGATCTCTGAAGCTTGCCTGAACTTTATTCCGCTAAAACCAGTATGTCGGTGTTTCCGTAATGAGCCATATCTTAGGCGCTTTAAGCTAAGTGAGACGATCTTTCATCAGGTCGATCACTTATTGCAATTGTAATCAAACTGACTACTTAATCATGTCAAATTGCTTATAGGGGCTAACTGGCGCACCAAGGAACCCGAAATTGCTGTATGAAGTCGAAATCACCTTTCTGAGAGGCTTCGAGCTCTGTTGTTGTTGAGATATTTCTGGCGCCAAGAATTGATTCTGTCGCCGAACGCTGTGATAGGGTCTTCCCTGTTCTGCTGCACCTGTATTTATTTTTGACCATAGAACTTTGGCAATTTCTTTAATTATCTTAGGGTTGACCTAAGGCTTAGAATTATCTTAAGGTTGACCTAAGGTTTAATGTTGCTTGACTCATCGACTTGACACGACTCAAGGTATAAACTTGACTCGATATGATTGACTGACTCGAGGTTGACTCGACTCGAAGTGTAATGACACATGTGTTAGACTCAAATCAAAGTGATATGGCACGACATGACTCAATGTGTACATGACTCGTGTGTGCATTGTAATGTGATCGTGCGACTCGAAAAAATGCAAAAAAAGCAAAAATTTTCCGTCAATTTTGTGGAGGGTACCGACTTTCTCCCGAAAAAGAAAGACGTGAAAAAGAAAATCGAAAGTTTGAAGATGCATGTTGAATGAGCTTAGTCAAATGTTGTTTGATACTATCTCTCAAGGTTCAAGGATTAATCCATCCTAGGCTATCTCAACTGTTGACTCCATGATGAAAGTATTTGGGTAACTTAGGCACGGAGGCTAAGAACTTCATACTTCGTGATACAATGACAATTGTGATTGATAAGCAATTTTGATATGATAAGGCATACTTCAGCGTTGTGTTAAGATTTCATGACAAAGGGTTCCTAAGGGAAGTATATTTGGTCATGTATCTGTGATGTGTGTGATAGTGACACTAAAGCTAGGCCGCAAGAGCTAAGTGTGTGAAAAGATATTATTGAAAAGAGTCAAATGGTGGTGACTCTTAGGCTAGGTAAGCTAATAATATAGGGATCAAGCCCCCAAGTCTAGCTCTAAATGAAAAGGGATGAGCATAGGGAATTCGTTGATATGATCATGGTGCAAGTGTGTGAATGTGAATATGAATGCATGTTTATTACGGCCGCACCTCGATGGGAGGTTGCCTACGTATCCGTAAGGAATCAGGCCAAACGTAGCTCTAGCCAAACCTCGCACAAGTGTGTATACCTCAAAAAGGTCTTTTTAAGGGTTGTAACGTGGTTAGGCTAAAGGTTTAAAGAAGAAGGGGATAAAGGCTCAAGACCCTAGATAAGCCCCCAAGGTATGCAACCTTGCTTTTATGCTTGAGTTTCTACTCTTTTTAGCTCTTTTTGCTTTAGCATTTATTTTATTTTTATAAGTGTGAGCAATCTCGATCATGCGGTCTATCACTCACTTGGCATTCATGTTTCTCAGGCACGGTACCGAGCACTCGATAAGAGACGCAATCTGAGACGTGTTCTTATCGAAGATATTTTCATATCAAAGACATTGGAACACTTGCCCTTTCGTACACTTTTATTTATTTATTTTTTGCTTATTTTTGCTATTGCTTTCTTTTGAATTTGCTCAAGCTTTCTTTAGAATGGCATAAGTTGCACACCATCCCATCCCTAGGTTAGATAGATGTAGGTTGAAAAAAGAAAGGTCTATCGTTAGACGAGGCTCAAAGTGGTTTATGAAGAAAGGATTTGTAAATTAGAAAGGCGAAAGGAGATATGATGTGGCTACAAGGGTGCCTCAAATCATTGGTATAACTTGTGCTTAATTCGACATGGTTTTTTTTTTTTTTTTTTTTTTTTTTTTTTTTTTTTTTTTTTTTTTTTGTATTTGATGCAATGCAATGTGATGATCATGTGCAAGGAAATAAATGCTCATTTAATTAGAAGAAAATAAAGAATCTACAAAGTTAATCTAAGGAAAGGAAAAAGGCGCCTATTCTAGACTTATTGGGGAAAGAAAAGATGAAAAAGAAATAGAAAAAAAAGGCCATGAAATCTTGTCGTTGCAGCTCGCCTCTTGTCTTGTGTTTCTTCCCTTATCATTACTCGCTTTTCTTGTTAACTGGAGGTATGGGAAGCTTGTTGTTATCAATCAAATACTGAATGGCCTCCTTTAGCTTCCAACAGCTCTCAGTAATATGACCCCTACCTTGGTGGTATTTGCAGTGTTCGTCTGGATTCCAACTAGATCATCCAACTACACCACTATTGGACCCATATTATGGACCAACCAAACTGGATTGGCTGTTTTCTTAAAAATAAAGTTTTCAAAAACAGAGAGAAGAGAAAAGAAAAGAAAAGAAATAAAACTTTCCGCAACACTAGACCTTTCCACACTTTCGTTTCATTCGATTATGATTCAACGTGAAAGGTACTCATCACTGGGTTTGGTTTTGGGGAGACACAAATGGGTGTCTACACATGGGGTCTTACTATATTTGAATTAATGTGTATTTTCCAAATAATATGTAATTTTCACATTTATTTTCAAAATAGAATAAAATATTTAGCAATAAAAAATCTCACTAAAATGATATATTATGATCAAAGCTTGTAATTACTTTTTCTAATTTAATCTGATGATCTGATCCAAATTTATATTTTCTAATCTAATATAAATTCCTTTCTTTTTTTTAGAAAAATTAGACATATCTTAGTTTTGTAACTAAAAATACGCATCAAGATCACACAAAAACCCTAGCCTCCTCTCTCTTCTCTCTCCTAAACCTTAGCCTCCATTGTCAATTTTGAAAAGCACTACAAGAAAACAGACTTTTTACGACAGCTTTTTTCTGTCGCAAAGAAGTAGTAAACCGTCGCAATTACTAGTTACGACGGCTAACTGTCGTAATTTTTTTGTCGCTATCAATGTTGTCGCCAAAAAAAAAAATTACGACAGATTGACTGTCGCAATCACCATTACGACGGTTTTTTGTAATTTTAGCGACAGATTCAAAATTTGTCGTTGTAATTGTGTTGCGATAGATAAAAACTGTCGCAAAAATGTGATTTTACGACAGTTTATAGTTGTCGCAGATTGCGACGGTTTTACAAACTGTCGTAATTTGCGATAGCCAAAACCTGTCGCAAATATACGACAGTTTAAAGCTGTCGCTGAGAACGACGGTTTAAAGCCTTCGTAACCTACGACAGCTTATACCTGTCACCATTTTCTTATTTACGACAACTTTTTTCTGTCGCAATATACGTGAGATATAAATTGTCTTCTTCTCCGCCACCTATTTCACCCTAAGCTGAACCTATATCCATTCATCCAGAGCACTAGTAATATAAATAAATGCATAAATTAAACTCATACTAATTTCATTAAAGTTAAATAACATTTAGTAACAAAAGTTATTCACCAAGTTAGAAACATAACATCCAAAAGGTTAGTACTAACAAAATAGCATACAAAAGGTTAGTACTAACTATATAGTATAGCATACAAAAGGTTAGTACTAAAATATAATACAAAAGGTTAGTACTACACATAATTAACATGCTGAAGGTTAGTACTAATAACCACTAACACCTACGAGCTAAGACATCGGAGTCTTGTCAGCACCATCACCTCCCATATCTGAGTCATCCTCCCGCCTAGGATGGAGAGGTGGAGTGCAAGAAGAAAGGTACTCATGGCCAAACTCAGACCAACCCTTCAACATCTGCGTAATGAGAACCTTGCTCGCTCGTTGTGCCTCCTCCCTTTCTTTTTTGAGTGCCTCTTGCAGCCTGACATCGAACTGAGCATGGATGTCCTCCAAGCGCGCTGCAACCTTCTCTTGTACACGGGCTTCAACCTGAGAATTAATTGATGGACAGTATGGTTGCGACAAACCGTCTCCACGACCAGGAGGGGGTTCATAGAACAGGCGATCACTCTGACCTAGTCCCTTAACCAAACCCCGCTTCCTACCACCAACTGCCTCCCAGTACAACTGGTTGGGGTTAAGTTGTGAACCCTGAGTAGTGCATTCTTCCACCTTCTTCTCATATGCATCCTGCAAAAATACACATACATACATACAAACAGAGTTAAGTTTCTCATCATTTTACTACATTTTAGTTTGAAGTTGCAACAAAGAACAAAGATCATATTAATACCATCTGTTTTATGCATCTAAAGAGTAAAAAGGAAGACTTAGTTTTAGGAAAAACCTAAAAATTTGCAATTATGTGTATTTGCAGACTTATATTAGTCTCTTTGAGTGGGCAGGGATGCTAGTATCTTAGGGAACGTTGGATAAAGAGCTCTTTACAACGTGTTGTTATCTTCGGTGACATGGGAAAGGTACAATACATTAGTTCAATGTAAATAAAAAGTATCTAGCATTTATGCGGCCAACTTGTGATTACAGTTCATTAAAAAGGGGGGGGGGGTTGGAATTTATTGTACTTTGGTCAAAAGGCAATTACCAGCCTCTCTAATTCATATTAGGAAGCTATGCCAGATTGTTGACTAGCTGACAGTACAGAACCCTTATAATTGTATATAAGAAAGATTGCTGACAGTGGGATAATGTAAACCAATAAACTGAAGAAATAGTGCTCCTGCTTCAGTAGAGCTAAGCTTATTTAAATTCTCTATTTCACTTGAGTTGAGTGTAACCAAACTCTCTTCCTCGTGCGTTGTCGTAAGTAACACATAAACATAGTTTTCAGTGAAGACTTAACCACAAACTGCGACTGAGGGCTTCGCATTCAGAGCCCCCTTCCAGCAACCATTTCAATGGCGTTGAATGGTGTGTAAATCGTACGACACACTAATCTTTCCACAAACTTGTGCACTTCTAAGAGTTGAACAATTTTTTGTAATAATTTCTACTTATGGCTTCACTTTAGCTCTTCCAAACAATGCTATTTCTGGTTAAAACCACTTTTCTGTCATTGAGTTACTAATCATATTTCTATAACTAAGCACAGTAGAACAGAGAAAATGGAGGAGAAACATGAGGTTGATAAGGTTGATGATGTTATTTTTCCGGGTTTTCGGTTTCACCCAACTGATGAAGAGCTTGTTGGGTTCTACCTCAAAAGGAAGATACTTCAGCAATCTTTAACTATTGAGCTTATAAGGGTTCTGTACTGTCAGCTAACAAGGAGAGGATGAGAGTCATGGGACGTGTAAAAGAAAGCAAAATACCTAGGACAATAACCTAACCCTTATAATTGTATATAAGGACATACAAATCGAGTCAGAAAACTCAGAAGAAAGCAACACTCACTTCTAACAACTTTAGGCCACATAGGAATAATATAAAGTAAAAAGGAAACCTGTGCACTGGGAGAAGACAGTGATGCATTTTTTTTATAAATTGAGCATTCACTAAAGATTATGACTTGAGAAGCACTTGAATTAGATGATGGATGAATAAGGTAGGTGTTGAGTCTTAATAGCTTTAAGGACTTTCCTTTAATTGTGAAGGATATAGGTTACATTTGATAAACCAAATGAACATAACTATAAGGGTTAGATTTTGCCCATACGGCCATTTTAAATGAATGACTTAATTATTTTACCATTTTTTTATGCATGCATTGAAGTTTGTAACACTTGTAATAACCACATTTAGATCATATTTCTAACATTTCAACTAATTCTAGTTAAAGTATATCTCAAAATGGTCATTAATATGCATATAATTCAGATTATAAAGTGAATAAGAATTCTTGGATATTACCGCGATCTCTCTGGCCCTCTTATTGGCTGGCACTTTTCCTTTACCGGGAACGTCCTTGAAATGGGTCTTCAAGAACACCTTAGGGGCGGACGGGAGAACTCCACCAGAACTCATTGCCTATTTGCATTCAAAGACGATAGATTAGTATGGAATAGTATTAGACAGCAACTAAATATCATATTAAAATGGTGTAGATATTATTATGATTTACCATTTTCTTAGCATGCTGAACCGAAGAAATAAAACCCTGGAAGTGTGACGGTTCAATAGGATTAGACAGGGAACCGCATCTTCTGTTCTTTTTAGCTTGTTCAGACTTCTTTAAGAACTTATCATCCTTTCGAAGTGCCAATAATTGTTCGAAGACAGTTTCTCCCATCCAAATTGGGCGGTCTGGATGTCTAACACTATAATTGTAGGACAAGTCGCTCAAACGTTTTGCAGCCTTCTTCTTGTACTCTTTTTCAACAATATTCTGCAAGTTTGGAGACCAAATGAACCGAGCCTAGCACAAGGGCAAAAAAATGTATGAGAAATTAAATGTTTATGTAAAATCGTAAAAAAAGAAACCTTAAACTTACAAAAAATAAACCTTAAACTGGTTCCACCAATGAGCCTTAGTGCCATTGTCGACCTTCTTGTAGTTAATCCAAGGTTTGCGAAAGTGAGCCTGGAAGATGTCTGTGATTGCATTGGACACTTTATTGTTATGGAACCTGGGAAATAATCCATAAAAACCAGTCAACACTAATAAATATTCATGCATCACAATTTTAATTTTCAAACTTAATAACATGCTTACCATAACTCATCAGGGTGTAAAGTCTGTCTCGCCCCTTGGAAAGAACTCTCACCAGGCTCAACAACAGGTGTCGACGTACTCTGGGAAGCTGGTGTACTATCATTAATTAGAGGGGACCCAAAATACTGTGTCTCTGAGTCATCTACTGGGGTCTCTGGCATCGGTGTCTCTGGAACATGACTTTCATCTACTGGTGTCTCTGGAACATGACTACATGGGCTGTTTTATGTTTCTGACGATGGGAAAAGTTCCTTCCTATGTCCAGTGACCCCCCGTACCAAAATTCGTCGTTTACCTGTTGTCATAAGAACCTGGGCAAAAAAAAAAAAAAAAAAAAAAAAAACATGTGCCAGTTTAGCAAGCAAATAAGTCAATAATAGTATTGTAGACACCCATTTGTGTCTCCCCAAAACCAAACCCAGTGATGAATACCTTTCACGTTGAACCATAATCGAATGAGGTGAAAGTGTGAAAAGTCTAGTGTTGCGGTTAGTTTTTGTTAAAATTCTTTCTTTCTGTTTTCGAAAACCCACTCTATTTTATGAAAACAGCCAATCCAGTTTAGTTTTGTCCATGATAAGGGTCCAATAATGGTGTAGTTGGATGGGGCTTGCAAAGACCTTTCCAACGATATATTATAAGCCCAATTCCGATGAATATTGAGGAAATTATGGTCAATTTACTAAACTGGGCCCAAGCCGGATTTTACCTACGACCCAATGATCATGAGGAGGGTCCAAAGGTTTAATCCTATTCCTAAACTAATTATGATTGATTAGAATCTTCTATAAGTTTCTAAAATATCTTAATTATCCTTTTTTGAAAAGATAAGATTAAGGAATTTGATTTAAATATAAACTTTCCTTTTTTATAAAACTTTCCTTTTTAAAAGTCCTAATTCTATTCGGATTTAAACATGTTCAAAGACAGTCAGATATTATTTTTGTGCCTCATAATTTTTATCCAAATTTTATATGGTTGGATAGATCTTGAAATTATCTTTCCAATGATATATTATAATAATAATTCCGAGCTATAACGAAAAAGATATGAATAAGATATCAAACTCTATCCAAAACTGACACCGTCTCACTATTTCATTCATATCTTTTATTCTACAACATATTTTAATCTGATTTTAATTGGGTTAGAAAGTAGACTTCAAGATGTTTCCAACGACATCTTATTCATCTTATTCCAATTCCTGGATCAAAAGATATGATAAAAACAAAACCCGCAAAAACTGTTGTCTACAAGTTTTATTTCGATTCGAATTTGGATTCTTTTCTTAATTCTTCGACCCTCTTTTTTCCTATAAATAGAGGTCATATCTCCCCTTTTTCAATCACCAACTCTCATCAAGATTTTCTTGATTATTCTCTCTCTCTTTTTCTAAGCTAGCCTTTTCTCAAATACATAATTCCGCATTCGCAAGATCTAGAAACACCTAGCCATATTCGAAGTTGCCTTCGCCCTAGACGTGAAAGGTTTAATTTCTGAGGGTTTGGTCCCAAATCTCTCTTTCAATTATTTAATTTAATTGCTTTGATTATTATTTTCCTTGAAGTTACTAACGTGTGTATTTTGTTATTAGAAAGAGGTACGAGGCATCCAAGTAAGTACTTTAATTGATTTGATTGATTTTATGATGTAGAAATCATGTTTATATTGTTGTTATGATGTTCCTAGTATCATGTCTAGGGTATTTTTAATATTAAATATGATTGCTATGATGCCTTTTATTCTCTTCCTAATATTTATTCATGTTAGTATCATGTTAGGGTTAAAGACTTGATTTTTATTGTTTAGTGACATGCTAGGGTTTGTTATTAATCTTGTTAGTATCATGCCTAGGATCTTGCTATTATTATTATGCTTTAACATGATCTATGATTATTTTTATAATTGTTTTGATTATGATTATAATTTTATTATTGTTATAATTATTATCATGATTATTATTATGTTGCTTGATATTTATTGCTTGATCACCTTTTATGCATGTTTAAAGGGAATTGGTACTTGTAATCGCGCTTAATAAGATAATTAATAATCTTGTTAGGGTTAATATGATTATAATCAAGTGATCGCCAATAATAGATTTATTTGTGCATTAATGTTCAACCAACATAGATTAAACAGGTTTAGGGTTAATCCTATTGATTGTATGTTAATCAGAAAGCGCAAATGAATACGAGCAGAATAAAGTAGAGGCCTATTATTAGGGCAGGTTCAATCTCTTTTAGGTTGGATTTGTACCTTCATCCCCGAACCCTTATTTGGTTCATGACCTTATGGAGTTGACGATCTCTTGGATCGTTAAGGGGTGTAACCTTCACCTCGTGAACGGTTTACAAGTTCCTTAAAAACTTGTTGGCGACTCTTTTGCTCTATCTTCTTCCCTTTTGGACGCCACCGTACTTTAGTGTATGATCACAGTGGGGTTCAAGCTAGTGGGATTTTTAAAGACTTGAAATTATTCCCTACAAGTATTGGAAGCAATTTAGGGGGGAAAACACAAAATAACAAGCAATTATAGCAATATATACTATCAAATGCAGCAGGAAATAGCAATCAAAACCGTAGAAATTAACACCATTGATCGAAAAATAGTAATAAAAAAATGAGGGATAACCTTGAGATTGTGGATTTCAGGAAATTAGAAGTAAGAAAATCTATATTACTAAAACCTAACATTGTTTTAATTGTTACATATATAACTATCCGATTACACAAACTCTAGAGGTTCTCATGCATCCCCCTCATCACTATCATCATCCTCATCAGTATCATCATCCCAAAAAATATCATTGTAGACACCCATTTGTGTCTCCCCAAAACCAAACCCGGTGATGAGTACCTTTCACGTCGAATCATAATCGAATGAAACGAAAGTGTGGAAAGGTCTAGTGTTGCGGAAAGTTTTATTTTATTTCTTTTCTTTTCTCTTCTCTCTGTTTTAGAAAACTTTATTTTAAGAAAACAGCCAATCCAGTTTGGTTGGTCCATGATATGGGTCCAATAGTGGTGTAGTTGGATGGGGTTTGCAAAGACCTTTCCAACGATATATTATAAGCCCAATTCCGATGAATATTGAGGAATTTATGGCCAATTTACTAAACTGGGTCCGGTTTGAGCTTTAAGTACGGCCCAATGATCTAGGGGAGGGCCTAATATGATTTATCATTCCTAATGCAATTAGGAATGGTTTTGGTCTTCTAGAACATTCTAGAAGGTTCTTTTCATTCTTAATTCAGTTAGGACTCTTCAGAGTTTTAATTAGATCAAATAACATTTTCGACTGAAATTATATTATTTTATCTTCCAGTACGGGAAATTTATCAGAATTTCGAAAACGCGTTGAAATCCAAATTGGCGTCCAACCCCAGGCCTTGGCGCCTGGAATCAGGATTGGCGCCAGACGCCAGCCATTGGCGCCTGGCGCTAGCCACTGGTCCTGGCGCCAAGGTTTTTCTTTGGTCTTCAGACTCTGTTTTGATAAATTATCTTTTTTGGATGATTTTCTCTATAAATATCGTATTAAAAACTCCGGTTTCATTCATCAACAATCACTTTATTCATTCATCAACAATCACTGTATTTATTCATCAACAATCACCTTTTTTTTTTTTTACCAATATTCAATTCTTTTTTACATCATTCATTCATCAATAATTCTTAACATTTATGCATTCTTTCTTCTTTGTTTTTTAATACAAAATTCCGCATTCGCAAGATCTAGAAACACCTAGCCATATTCGAAGTTGCCTTCGTCCTAGACGTGAAAGGTTTTAATTTCTGAGGGTTTGGTCCCAAATCTCTATTTCAATTATTTAATTTAATTGTTTGATTATTATTTTCCTTGAAGTTACTAACGTGTGTATTTTGTTATTATAAAGAGGTACGAGGCATCCAAGTAAGTACTTTAATGGTTTAATTGATATTATGATGTAGAAATCATGCTTATATTGTTATTTTTATTCCTAGTATCATGTCTAGGGTATTTTTAATATTAAATATGATTGCTATGATGCCTTTTATTCTCTTTCTAATATTAATTCATGTTAGTATCATGTTAGGGCTAAAGATTTGATTTTTATTGCTTAGTGACATGCTAGGGTTTGTTATTAATCTTGTTAGTATCATGCCTAGGATCTTGCTATTTTTATTATGCTTTAATATTAACATGAACATGATTATGAGCATGATTATAATTAATTGTTATAATTTATTATTATTATTATTATTATTATTATTATTATTATTATTATTATTATTATTATTATTATTATTTTGATGATGATTATTTTATTTATGATGATATTATTATTATTATAATTATTATTCATGATATTGATTATTTATTATTATGTTGCTTGATATGTATTATTTATTATTTATTGCTTTATCACCTTTTATGCATGTTAAAGGGAATTTGTACTTGCAATCACGCTTAATAAGATAATTAAAAATCTTGTTAGGGTTAATTGTGATTATAATTCAAGTGATCGCCAATGATAGTTTATTTGTGCATTAATGTTCAACCAACATAGATTAAACAGGTTTAGGGTTAATTCCTATTGATTGCATGTTAGTCAGAAAGCGCACATGAGTACGAGCAGAATAAAGTAGAGGCCTTTTATTAGGGCAGGTTCAATCTCTTTTAGGTTGGATTTGTACCATCATCCCCGAACCCTTATTTGGTTCATGACCTTATGGAGTTGACGATCTCTTGGATCGTTAAGGGGTGTAACCTTCACCTCGTGATTGTTTACAAGTTCCTTAAAAACTTGTTGGCGACTCTTTTGCTCTATCTTCTTCCCTTTTGGACGCCACCGTACTTTAGTGTATGATCACAGTGGGGTTCAAGCTAGTGGGATTTTTAAGGCTTGAAACTATTCCCTACAGTTTTTGGCGACTCCGCTGGGGAGGATGTCTATTTTAATTCCTGAATTTGTTTCGGCAATGATTTAGAATTAGTGGATGAGACTCGAAAAGTTCTAAGTATTTCATGTGCGTAATTTTGATTAACATTGTGGCATATGCATAAAAAGATTCTCATTGGAAAGACCATCCGTAATGAGTAAAAAACATAGGATTTTTACACGTAGGAAATTTGAGAAATGTCTTTCACAACTAGGACTGAAATAACACCGCGCGAAACTGGATGATTTTATTGAGCACAGAAAGCTGCTGAGGCATGTGGGAAGTAGCGTCAGGGGCCAGAGCTTGGCGCCACACGTTTTTCCGTAGCGCCAGATGCCAGTATTGGCGCCAGGCGCTATAGTTAAAAGTTGGCGCCGGTCTCTGTTTGCTGGCGCCAATTTCCCCCAATACCGAGCCAGAAATATGCGTTCTAATTTTGACCGGTTTTTCGTATTGTTTGCTTGATCCTACTTCCTGATTGAATTTTTTCTCACTTTTCTGAAACCCATATGTGTTCTACATATGGACATAACCCTCTGGGAATTCATGCTCTATCTACCCGATTGAACGCTCCTGGCAACAAAGGGTACATCTGAGATGTTGAATTCACCAAACCATGGAAGTGAGTTTTTTTCTAAAAACTCGCAGTGTTCTATCCACACGCGTTAACCCTTCACGGTTAGGCTTCTACGCGGTGCATCTGGACAATTAACCATGGACCCTATTTGACTAAACCATATCCCGAACTTTAGAGAACTAGAGCCATGGTTAGGTTGCGAACTCATTGCATCATATTGTGCCTACTTGCCTAATTGTGCATTATTTGTTGTGCATATATATCCTATGCTCCTCCTAACCGTTTGTTGATTTGTGTTGAGATTAAAATCAATGACTTAAAAAACTTTGCCTAATTAATTAATTAATTTGAGTCAATAAAGTTTTTTTTCTTCTTTTAATCGGAATTGACCTAATACGACTTTAGGCATACCTCAGTTGACTAATAATACCGAAAACAGTCCCGGATCGAGGCTCCAAAGTTGGTGCCAAAATCTGAGCTGTAGCGCCACTGTATGGTGTGTAGCGCCAGACATTTACTAAAAAGTCTGGCGCCAACCACCATATTGTGACGCCAGTCCTGTCGCTTGGCCGACAGTTCGGATTATTTGTCGAGTCATCACCTAATGTCTAATTAATCAGTTTCCTGTTTAATTCGGTTAATTTTGCTGGCAATAATACTTAATTGAATCAATATTCGAGTTTATGCACTAAGTCCCATGGTCTTACACAAGAGTCCAAGCATGTCACTTACACTCAATACACACACCAATACACATGTCTTGACCATGATTAAGGGAGTCTTGTATGCGCACGTTATTTTTCGTCATTTTTTTAGGGGGGTAAGTCGGATATTAATCCTCCAATAAATAATAATACTTAAGTTCCCTAAACACATGTACATTATTGCTCCCTAAAAAATATGCATACTTTTTTAAAAATAAGCATAATTTTTTTAAAATAAAAGCCATAAAGTCAAATTGATTCAAGTCAAGTAATTAAAACGCAAACTGGCTTAATTTACAACGCGTGGTCAAGAAAGGAAGGACGATTAATCAAAGATAACCTCTTCGTACAAGTCCAACTTTTCGACAAACCTATAGCTCGCAAGAGGAAGGCAAGAGTTATAATGGCAACTCAGGAAGAAGTTAATGATCTCAAGAACCAACTGGCTACTGTAACTGAGACACTAAAGCTTCTCGCACTTAAGATTGAGGATCCCGCGAAGCAACAACAAATGGACCTAATGCAAGAAAGCCTAAGCAAGTTGTCCAGCGACTACAAGTTTCAAGAACTCACATCCCAAGGGGTCTCAGTGGATAAAGATCTTCTTCCGCAGAAGTTCAGTGCCAACGACATCCCAAAGTTTAGGGAAATCGACAACCCCTACTTCCATCTAAGGGCATTTGAAACAATAATGAGTATCAAGGGTATCGATAAGAAAGTTTTCCCTTCTCTGTTCTCGCTATCTCTCGAGACCGTTTGCCAACAATGGTTCTTTTCTCTTGAAAAAGAAAAGACCTCTACCTGGGAATCCATAGCAAACGCTTTCGTCGATAGGTACAAGTGCAACGTTCAAGTCGAAACTGACCATAGAGAACTGGAAATCCTCAAGCAGAAGGAGAATGAAGGCTTCACATCTTTCTTTAACAAGTGGAGAGAAACCTCAGCTAAAATGATTGAGGTACCAAGTGAAAAAGAGTCCGTGAGATTTTTCATTAAAAACCTCCAAGAAAAATATTCAAAACATCTTAAATATCAAAATAACCTTCATACCTTTAAGGCTGTTTATGATATTGGGATTAATATTGAAGATGACTTAGCTAAATCTAAAGCTGCCAACAATAACTCCAACAGTGGCTGGAAAGGAAAGAAGAACGACAATCCTTCTTCTTCCAAAACCGCCCACTCAAATAATGTTAGCGCCTTTAATCTAGGAGAAGTCCTCGCCATGAACAACCAAGGACAAAAGAAACCGTTTAGGAGAAACTTCACTCCTATTGGCATGAGTTATGACACCGCGTTTGATCGGCTAAATGCAAAAGGTCTTATAACTCCCATTGGACCATTTGGAGATCCACCAGTCGAGAAGAGGTCGCCTAATTAGAACCCCAATGCGCATTGCAAATATCATCAAGGTAGGGGCCATTCTACTGAAAGCTGTTGGAAGCTTAAGGAAGCTATCCAAGACCTAATTGACAGTAACAAGCTGTCGTTGCCCCCTGCCAGTAAGAAACCGAGTATTGACAATGCACCTCTAGCCCACACATTGGCTATCTCCGATGAAGAAAGCGAAGTTGACCCCTCATCTCTCATTAAGCCTGTCAAAGAAACCAATGTCGAAGAGGAAGAAGAAGAGACCTTTTTCGATGTTGAAGATAATCTTCCAGAACTAGCAAATGAGGTAGAGATACGAATACTCACACTGTATCTGAGGGGGACATGGCAACTGTTACATGAAAATCTCAAAAATTTGAATGAACTTCACAAGGAATATGATGAAGAACCTAAGAAAGAATCCGCACCAGTAAAAACGACTTATGAGGCAAAATACTTTCCCTTACAAGTCACCGAAAGACCCAAGAAGAGCAATAAAGTTTATGCTCCAATTGGGATCCCGTATGCACAAATGTTTAAAATGCTCTCCGAGAGTGGCAAGGTCAAACCTCTCGAACCGAGACCATTTGAATCATTAAAAAGAACAGCTAGATATTATTGTCAATACCATCAGTCAGGAGGACACACCCTAGAAAACTGCTTCAGGTTCAAGGGTTTGGTGCAGAAAATGATTGACAGAAAGGAATTAGTCCAAATTCAACAAGAAGAGGATATAAATGTTAATGGAGTATGGGATAGTGACGAAGAAGATGTCTATCTAAAAGACATATTAGGACATTCACCTTCTGTATCATACACCACGGACGGCATTTGGGCTGAAGAAGATTCATCAATAGACGTCCTCACAAGATCCGGGAGAATACAACCTCCTGTTTCAACACAACCTATGCCTACTGTACAACAAGTTCCCATACCTATCATCGAAGACAATGACATCGTTAAACAATTCAAGAAAACAAAAGTGGAGATGAATGTATGGAAGCTTCTGGCAACATCTCGAGAACATAGGTTGGCTGTGATGAATGCCTTGGATAAAATCGGGATAGATTCTGATACCACTCCTGAGGGACTAGCTAACTTCCTCACGAGTGACCTCCCTAGTCCGATTAATCTAATCACCTTCTCTGATAAAGATTTACCCCCGGAAGGTGACAAGCACTACAAGGCGTTAAACCTCACAGTAGTCTGCAAAAGAATGAATGTTCCCATGACTCTTGTAGACAATGGATCGGCTATTAATGTCTGTCCACTTAGGACTGCGAGGATGCTCGGCATAAAGGATGAGGATTTAACTCCGTCCACACAAGGAATAAGAGCCTACGATAATACTCGACGTCAAGCTCTTGGCAAAATAACTCTAAATGTGACGGCAGGAGCAATAGAACATGCTACTACTTTTCAAGTGGTAGACATCAAAGCCTCATTCAATCTGTTGTTAGGACGCCCTTGGCTCCATGATCTAAAGGCCGTCCCTTCATCTCTCCACCAACAAGTGAAAGCCATAGTTGGAGGAATCCCCATCACCATTGATGCTTCGCCAATGAGGATCAAATCAATAGAGAATCCAATCATTAATGTAGAGCACGACGAAGATGATGAAGACCTATGGGGCTTTAACGAAGAAGTCTCCTTAATCCAAGAGGATGAAAGGACATCTCTTTGCCACGACCCCCATTCCAACATGATTATCAACACTATGCTAAAGAAACAAGGACACTTCCCTGGGATGACCTTAGGAAAGAAGAAGGGGATAGCAAAATCGATAGATTCACCTGGCCTCCCTAAGCTAGATACTTTCGGACTTGGTTTCGAACTGACTCGGAAAGATCTCAAGCGAGCCCAGGACAAATTGAAAGCACGTAGGAACGCTCGCATTCAAAAGAAAGCAATTCCAATGGATCAGTACCCTCTTACGCTTAATGGACAGTTTATAAAAGAAGGAGAGGACTATCCATGCCATGAATTTCCCGAACCATTTGTTGTAAATGGCATACGACAACCAGGATTCGAGATTTTCTTGGATTGCTACTTTACTGACGAAATCCCAACTCCCGTCCACAAGGAGAAAGCACCCCCATGCTTTGACTTTAACGTCATGGGATTACTGTTTGGGCGAGAAAAGAATGAGCCAGTTTATGAGGAAGATAACTCCTCACTCATTCAAACGGTCCTACAAAGCAAAAACTTCGACCCCTCAAAGCTAATTACTCCAGCTGAAGGATCACTGCAAGGGTGGCGCAAGACTATCAAGGTGACCACTCCGAGTGGGAGGAAGATATCAATCACGACAGGACAAGGGCCAATGTTTGAAGAATCGTCAGAGTCAGAGTCAGAGTCTGAGTCAGAGTCTTTCCCCATAGAATCTTTTGGGTCTTTAGTTATAACGCCTCCCCTTCCTATTTCTTCTCCTAGGATAGTTAGTGATCCAGTCCCTGAGGACATATCACTCTTTGATGTAATGATCTCAGAGTATAATAACATCGCTCATTCTCCTTACTTCTCGTTTTCTTCCCTAACCCAAGATGACGAACTTTGCTTAGCTAACGATGAAAAAGATAAAGAATTTATTAAAGCAATGGAAACACTTGAAAAGAAAACACCAGTAATTGAAGAGACTGAAACAGTTGACATCTCAAATGATTCAACTCATAAAAGAGATGTTAAAATCGGACTAACATTGAATAAATAAGAAAGAACCGATTTAATTAACTTGCTTAAAGAATTTATCGATGTATTTGCTTGGTCATATGAAGATATGCCAGGCATTAACAGAGAAATAGCTCAACACACTATACCATTAATCCCAGGAATGAAACCTGTAAAACAAAAGTTACGTCGAATGAAACCCGACGTAGCACTTAAAATAAAAGAAGAAGTTCAAAAACAAATAACTGCAGGTTTCATCAAGGTATCCAAATACCCCGAATGGGTCGCCAACGTCGTCCCAGTTCCAAAGAAAGACGGAAGGGTAAGGATGTGTGTCGACTATCGAGATCTAAATAAGGCAAGTCCTAAGGACGACTTCCCTTTGCCACACATCGATATTCTGGTAGACAACACGACAAATCACGCGCTTCTCTCATTCATGGACGGATACGCAGGGTACAATCAGATTCTCATGGCGGAAGAAGACATGGAGAAGACAACTTTTATCACACCATGGGGCACTTACTGTTACACGGTAATGCCATTTGGGTTGAAAAACGCAGGTGCTACTTACCAACGTGCAGCAACTGCCTTGCTCCATGACATGATGCACAAAGAAGTTGAAGTATATGTCGACGACATGATTGTGAAATCAAAGGACCGTCCAGGCCATCAAGTAGCCTTAAGGAAATTTTTCGAAAGGTTAAGAAAATACAATATGAGGTTGAATCCATCAAAATGTGCTTTTGGAGTCACCTCAGGCAAGCTCTTGGGGTACGTTATAAGCTCTAGAGGAATAGAGATAGATCCAACCAAGATTAAAGCAATCACGTCGATGCCACCGCCCAAGACCGAGAAATAGATTCGAGGATTCATTGGCCGGTTACAATACATAAGTAGGTTCATATCCAAACTAACGACGATATGTGAACCAATTTCAAAAAACTCAAGAGGAATGTACCAGTAATATGGGATGACGAATGTCAAAAAGCCTTTGACCGGATCAAAGCCTATCTCGCAAATCCTCCCGTATTAGCGCCAGCACTTCCCGGAATACCTCTTAGGTTATATTTGACGGTCACCAAAGAGACAATGGGAGCCATGCTAGCACAAGAGGTAGAAAACAAAGAGAATGCAATCTATTACTTAAGTAAGAAGATGCTTGAATACGAAACACGCTATACACCACTCGAGAAATTGTGCCTCGCTTTGGTGTGGGCCACAACTAAGTTAAGACATTACATGTTGGTGCATACCGTTTTCGTGGTATCTCGATTGGATCCACTCAAATACTTGTTCGAGAAATCAACACTCAATGGACGTATTTCAAGATGGATAGTCAACTTAGCCCAGTTCAATGTGCGGTTTATGCCACAAAAAGCTATTAAAGGATCCGTGGTGTCAAACTTTATGGCAGATTTTCCAATAGAAGACTCGACACCAGTACAGGACAACGAATTTCCAGATGAAGATTTGATGGTCACCGAAGATGATACTTGGACCTTGTATTTAGACGGAGCCTCAAACCAAAAGGGATGTGGTGTCGGAGTGCTACTAGTATCACCTAAGGAAGAACACGTCCCAATCTCAATAAAGCTTGATTTCAACGTTACCAACAATGCTGCTGAATATGAAGCATGTGTGGTAGGCCTTGAAACAGCTCTGGCATTGGGAGTAAAGAAGTTAAGGATATTCGGAGATTCCTCTCTAATCATCAATCAAATATCTAAAAGGTGGAAAGTAAGGAGCGAAAGCCTAGCCCCTTACCAAACTTATCTGGAAGCTCTTACCTATCAGTTAGAGAAGGTAGAATACACATATCTACCTAGAGAAGAAAATCAATTTGCTGATGCCTTGGCAAGATTAGCCTCAATGGTTAGGATTCCCACGGATATCGAGCAAATGCCCCTAACTATCGAAAAAAGGCACAAACCAGCATATATACAGGCTATAGAAGACGACGACCCAGTCTAAGATGAAGATGAAGAACAAGAAGAAGAACCATGGTACACAGACATTCTCAACTATGTCACCAATGGAGAATACCCTCCTCATGCTGACAAAAGAGCAAAACGAGCCTTGAGACTTTTGGCTTCTCAATATGTACTCATAGACAACGAGCTACATAAAAGGGTACCTAAAGGTCGCGCCCTCCTATGTGTAGGGAAGGTGGATGCACAAAGAATAATGAGAATGGTCCACGAAGGAATCTGTGGAACTCATATAAATGGCAAAATGTTAGTCCAAAAAATAACGCGAGAAGGGTATTATTGGACTACCATGAATAGGGATTGCCATCAATACGTGAAAAGATGCCCTAAGTGTCAAATTTACGCCAATTTACAGCACGTTCCTCCATCTTTGCTCTACACCTACACATCACCATGGCCATTCTCTACATGGGGAATTGACATAATTGGCAAGATCACTCCTCCAGGGACAGGAGGCCACGAATTTATTCTAGTAGCAATTGATTACTTTACAAAGTGGGTTGAAGCGCAATCATACGCTAAACTCACCGCAAAACATGTAGCACTATTTATCGAGAGAAATATCATTTGTCGATATGGAGTCCCACATGAAATGATAAGTGACAATGGAACTCACTTTCAAGCCGAATGTGAAGAATTACTACATAAATATGGTATCCAACATCATCATTCGTCCCCTTATAGACCTCAAGCAAACGGAGCAGTCGAGGCAGCTAATAAGAATTTAAAGATTAAAGAGAGCTATGTTCGGCCTGATTCCTTAGGAAAGGATACGTAGGCAACCCATTACGGGTGCGGCCACTTTATTTTTCGACATCTCCGCGTTCCAGAATCAACAAAAGTTAACAAAAGTCGGAAAAGCAACTGGCGTCACAGAACAGAGTCTGGCGCCAGCCAAAAGCCATTAGCGCCAGAAGATGGAATTGGCGCCTGGCGCCAGACCTCAATAGCTGGCGCCAATCTACAATCACTGACGCCAATTCAGTCATAAAATCTGGGCGAATTTCGGTTTTTTTTTTCGGATAATTTTCGACTTCCGTACTCGAAAGATGTCTAGAAAATTATTTTTTTTCGGTTTTTCATTGCTTTAATAAAATAAATTTAAAGTAACAATTTAATTGAAAGCTGAAATTTCATTAATGAAATAAAATTGCATTGTTAATGGAATTTAAATAAGGCTGAAATAAATTAACTTTAAATAAAAATTAAGAATCTAATTAATCTAAAGCTAAGCAATGTTCTAGTCTTTCTTCTCCTTCTTTGCTCTTTTCCAATTCTTTTCCGCCTCCTCTTCTTCATCCATTACTTTAGCCAGTAGGAATCCTTTAGAGGACCTACATTCAATTTTAGAATAGATTGTTTCTCCTTCAGCTAGCACCCCATGTTTCTTTTCCACCCAAGCCTTCTTGTCTATAGCTTTCCTTTTCCCCTTGTCTTTAGTAGTATTCTTCTTCTTAGGTATTGTAGGTGTCTTGAACTCAATTCTTGCGCCTAAGCATTCTTTGGCCGGTGTCACCCTGTCACCTAGACGATTCTTCACATCGGTTCTACCCTGATCAATTGAAGACTTCTTCAGCAACCACTTCTTTACATCATTAGGTAAAACCTTTTGGGTAATCACCTCCCATAAAGGTCTAGCGCTCCAGTAAGTGTCAAATTTATCTACTTCTTGAGATATGGGATACTCATAGGGAGGACGAAGATCCCCGGAAGGAATATTTTGAAGCAAGCCATATTGTCTCTTTACTCTGCAGGGGTAATAATATGTCATGCGAGACAAGCTTGGAAGACGGTAGAAAGGTTGCTTGTTAACACCAACCATCCTTTTTATTTTCCACCATGGGATGACCCACTTGATAGCGAAATCACGTGATTCAAAGACTTTCTTCCACCCATGGCGCCCAATTTTAGGGATGCGCTTCTTTCTTCTCACAAAGCAAGTGGGCGTATAACTTTCAATGTCGTCCGGAGGGCTAATTAATCCTAGCCTCTCCATTAGCCACATCTGTAAAAAAATTCCAATGCAAATAAATTAATATTACAATACAAAAATATATTTTTTGATTTCTGTAATTAAAAATATTATTTTTCTACCTGTAATAAAATTGGAGAACCGCGAAGAGGTGCTTTTGGGTCCCTTTTCAACTCATCTAGACTAATCATAGTCTCTCCAACTATCAATGGCATTGGATTTCTCCCTGATTCAATTTGTTCTAGCACAGTGGTTATATTTGATTGACCCTCGTTAATTTTACCACTACTAAGACAATATTGATTAAGCATGCAGAATAAGAACGCCCTTCTTCTATATATGTGAAAAGATTCAGAAAGCGGTTTATCAAAATAATAGCGTGCGAATTCTTTTAAGTTCACCACATTGCCATCTACTATCTTTGATAAATCCCTTTCCTTCAAGTTAAAAAAGCGCTCAAAATCCTTATAGTAATATGCATCTACTCTAGGGATTACTACCAGGTCTATTGCAGGGAAGCCTAAAATAGCACCAAATTCCTCTGGCAAAGGGCTAATTTCATCATACCCTATTCTAAAACAATGTGTATCAATGTTCCAATATTCTAAAGCGGTATGTATGAAGTCTATGTCTAGATCTACCCCTTTAATGCCATAAATTCCCCCCAAGTGAAATAAATCCAATTCTTTTCTTTCTCTAGCATTAAGAGATCGACACCATTCATGAGAATATTGGGTGAAGGTTTTAGTGGCTAAAGACATGATTATTATTTTTAAAGAGAAAAATAATTTTTTTCGCTGGAATTATGTGGAGAATCGGCTGAGCAGGGGGCTATTTATGCACAAATTGCGAGGAATTTCAATCTGACTGGAATACGGAGTTAGCGTCATTTGGCGTCACCCACCCAGAATTGGCGTCACCCATCAGCTCCTGGCGCCACACGCTAGAAATAGCGCCTGGCGCCAGCTGGCGCCAAGTCAGCCGGACATCCGCGCGTGCTCAGTTTGCGTTTTGATATTAAATTGGAGTCGGTTAATGACTTTATGGCCCCGTTTTTATTTTTCTAAATATTTTTCTATTTATTAATTAAATATAGCAATTATTTTTAGTTAATTTTTATTTTCTTTTTTGGATGTTATATTAAAAATCAGCCTTTCTCTCCGTTTTATTTTTCCTTTTTACTTTTTCCTTTTGGGGGAGAGAGTCGGATAATACCCTCCATCAATAATAAAAATGACGGAATTTTTGCGCTTATCACATTTACACACACTAACATACACTAACATAATAATAGATAAATTCACAATAACAATAAAGTACAAGTGTCTAAATAACAAGTCAAAGGCAAAGTTCTATAAAAAGTCAAAATAAAATACTTATACAGAAATGAACTACGGCGCCGGAGGACGTAGGCCCATCATGCCATAAAACTGCGCCGTCCGAGGAGTCACCTCTCCACCAGCTCCGGCCTCAGCACCAGCTCCAGTCTTCGTAGGAGGAGGGAAACTCAAAACAGGACCGCTCCAGCCAAGGTCAACCTGAGGCTGAGACCACGGAGGCTGCTGCGATGACGAGTAAACCTCGTACATCCCACCACCTCTGAAAGCTGAGGTAGCCTCTCCTACCGGTGCAGCAGAAGCACCCTCAGAAGAAGATCCTGAACCCTCAGCAACGTCGGCTCGAGCAGCCTCGGAACGACCACCTCTACCTCCTGACGAAGTGCGACGATGTCTCAAGCTAGACCTCGCCGGCTCTCTCCACCCCTCAGGCCTCGTACAGGTGTGAGAAGCGATTGGCTGACCCTGCAAAAAGAATTAAGTCAGAAACAAGGTAAAAAACTGAAGCCATAATGCAGATATAATGAGTAAAGAAAAGTTACCTCTCGGACAGCGTCGTCTCGACGACAGGTAGCCGCATTCCTCATCCGAACGAGCTGGCTCCGGAAGGCATCTATGCATCGTGCCATAGCTGAAACCACCTCGCGTGAGAACTGTCAAGAAAATAAGTCAGTGAAAATACATGATGACTGAATACAAGACTCTGAAGTAAAACTAGGCTTACCCTAGTCTGGTGACGAGGGATCGACCGCTCCACGAAGCGCTCGCCCTCAGGAGCCGGAGAAATCATCTCCTCGATCGGCCCGTACATCCCCTGGTAGTGGATGGACATACGGGGTGGCACAAACCAGTGGGACCATCCTGCTAAGACAAAAAGAAATTAGCAAGGTATCACTTGGGGGCTACTCAGCGAAAAACAAAAGTTAAGGATCTTACCCTCACATCCTCGGCCGGTACAGGGGCTGGAGCTAACAAAGGAAGTAGCTCCTCAGCATAACTCCGCCCAAGGATCACATGGGACCGCCAAAGGGAACCAGACTCCTCAGCCATGCTCGACAACTCTCTCTCGTCAAACATGTGACGTGGTGGAGGAGCAGGAACAACAAAAATATCGGAAGAGTGCTGTCTAGCAACTCTCTCTTCTAAGTATACAACTGCTCCGTAGGTCCCCAGAAAGTAGCGACGCTCAGCAGAGTACTGTGCGGCTAATCCAGGGACTGTCCAACCGCCCCATGGTCGGTATACTACCTCAGGTCCCTATAAGAATACCAATCAGGTAAGGACATGTATAAAACGTCGCAGAAGAGCAAGATAAACACTAAAAGTCGTACCGAGATGATCCGACTCCGGACACGTGCAGTAGACAGGTCCACATGGTGGCCGCCCCAAGAGGCGCTCACCGGATACCCCCTCGGCGATGGTCTCGCCGGCGCAATGGAAGGAAAGTACTCATAGAACCAGATCTACAAAAAAGCTAAAGCATGAGTAAATGTTGCCTAACATATAGGGCTAAACTTTATAGGGAATAATGTTTACCTCTACGACTTTCCAGAAAGCAGACAGAGCAACATTCGTCCTAAAGGACCGATGGCGACACAAGTCCCTCAGTGTGCGAACGAAGTCAGTATAGGCCAAGCTGGGCCAGTCATAAGTCCCGATCCGCCGGAGATCGCGAACAGCAGGGAGGTAATAAAGCAACGCCCTACTACCCCTGTCAGGGGAGAATGTCCCTGACAACAACATCAGCACAAAGATGCGTACCCGCTGCTCTCGGGTGGTCGCATCGTCATCAAGAGCCGCTGCCAGCGTCGAGCGGCGAATCCCCCTAGCACTGAACTGAGTCGTCTCGACCTCAGCTCGGGCCCGAACAGCAATCGGCCCCAACAGTTCCTCGACCTCTGGAGAAAAGACGTCGATACCACCGTCAAACGGCAGCGGCACAGAAGAGAACTCCAGTCCTGTGATGAGACTGAAGTCTGTAGGAGTGACCATCATCTCACCCCAAGGAAAATGAAAGGTGTTGGTGGTGTCCCAGAAGAACTCCACCAGAGCGCGTACTACGTGGTGACCCCCGCTGGAGGCAACCATAGCCTCGGAGGTCTCGAACAGGGCAACCAGTCCGCAAGACTCCCATAGGAGTCTCGTCTCTCGATCTCTGGCGATATGCATCCTATACAAATCGCCTAGACCATCACAGCCAGAACCGTGATGTCGTGTCCTCCCAGGCTTGGTTCCCCGTCTCACCCTCTCAGAAATGTGGTGGACAGGGGCAAAGAACAGGGTCTGCTCATCCCACTCTGGGAGCTGACCAAGCGAAGTGAACGGTGTAGTGTCGTCCTCCACGGGCTCATGCTCACGTCTAGTGTTTCGGGACCGTGAACCTGAGCCTCTTTGTCTAGCCATGCTACATTGTGCAGAATCATCATAAATTAAGGTTCTATAGTATCAAAAGGTTCGTCTAGCCGCATGATACTATGTTCGCAAAAACAGAGTACGTAGTACTAAAACAGAGCACAAATTCAAGTTGAGCATGACATCATTTTTTCAAGCAATCAAACAATTTCTTGCAACACTATAGTGATTATTGTGACAAATTGAACAAGAATTGCTAGCAAAAACAACAAGAACATGCCACATTGTTCTTCACGACCTTAGGAGGTCCAACAATGGTGGATTGCTCGTTTCTTCACCAAATTGAGTCAAACAAGTCTCAAATTGCTCCCAAGGCAATATACAAACATAAACAAGCAATTTCATGGCATAAAACTTGACAAACAAAGCAAATTGAGCATCATAAGTTTCGAATTTTCATGAAATTCGTGAATGAACATGCCAAAAATTCATAAAAACCGGTGTGAGTTGGAGGAAAACTTACATAGATCGGTAATATGGATGAGAAGAGCTTTGATTTGCAACAAATTTGAGCAAATTCGGTTGAGAAACGAATGAGCAACGATCAATTGAAGTTTTCGGACTTCTCTCGGGCTGTTTCGTGACGAACAGAGCAAGAAATAAAACGGAAAACTATTTTTAAAGAAGAATTCGTGCTGGCGCCAGTCCCTAGGCATTGGCGTCACATTCTGTGCTTGGCGCCAGACGCCAATTTCAGCGCATGGCGCTAATGCCATACTGCTGGCGCTGATTGATTTTCAGCGACGCCAAGGCAGCCAGCCACCTGATGGGATTGTGCTAGCTTTCTGCAACATATTTTGGGTTCCTTGGTACGCCAGTTAGCCCCTCTAAGCAATTTGACATGATTAAGTAATCGGCTTGATTACATAAAGTGATCGACCTGATAAAAAGATCGTCTCACTTAGCTTAAAGCGCCTAAGCATTGGTTCAAGAGCATAAAGCACCGACATATAGGTTCAAGAGCATAAAGCATCGACATACAGGTTCAAGAGCAAAGAGCGCCGACGTACAGGCATAGCAAAAGCAAGGTTCAGGCGAACTTTTAAAGATCGACGGGCGTGGATCTTCGGTATTTTCCTTTGGGAGATTATCGCATCAAATGAGGATGACTTCAAGAGAAGATGTCTTCGACATCATTCCCTAGCTTGCGGAAAGTTGTCACAAACAACTGAAGGTAATTTCGGGCGAAGTTGTCTTCGATCATAATTCCTGAGGCATGGAAGATGATCATAATGCGGATGAGAATTATTTCAAGAGAAATAATTTTCGATGATATTCCCTTGGACATGGGATATTATCATAGCGAGGAGGATAGTTTCAGGCGAAGCAATCTTCTAATTGGAAGCAGTTACAAGGCGTAGCGGTTTTCAAGCGGGATGGCATTCTCTAGCTTGCAGGAGGTCGTCAAAACACAAACAATCGGTTACTTTCAGAGACGTGTGCTCGACGGTGCAAGATACGCGTTTCTTAACTCTTTTATCTGTTTAACTAATGCTAGATTTGATTTTTAATGCTTAGTGACATGCTAGGGTTTGTTATTAATCTTGTTAGTATCATGCCTAGGATCTTGCTATTTTTATTATGCTTTAATATTAACATGAATATGATTATAATTATAATTGTTATAATGATTATGAATATTATTATTTTGATGATTATTTTATTTATGATAATTATTTCAATTATTATTAATATGATGATTATTTTCTTTTATAATTATTATGATGATTATTTCAATTATAATTTATTTTTATGATGATGATATTCATTATTATGTTGCTTGATACATTATTTTATATTGTTATTGCTTGATCACCTTTTATTGCATGTTAAAGGGAATTTGTATTTGCAGTCACGCTTAATAAGATATTAATAATCTTGTTTAGGGTTAATTGTGATAATAATTTCAAGTGATCGCCAATAATAGATTTGTTTGTGCATTAATGTTCAACCAACATAGATTAAACAGGTTTAGGGTTAATCAGAAAGCGCACATGAATACGAGCAGAATAAAGTAGAGGCCTATTATTAGGGCAGGTTCAATCTCTTTTAGGTTGGATTTGTACCATCATCCCCGAACCCTTATTTGGTTCATGACCTTATGGAGTTGACGATCTCTTGGATCGTTAAGGGGTGTAACCTTCACCTCGTGAACGGTTTACAAGTTCCTTAAAAACTTGTTGGCGACTCTTTTGCTCTATCTTCTTCCCTTTTGGACGCCACCGTACTTTATTGTATGATCACAGTGGGGTTCAAGCTAGTGGGATTTTAAAGGCTTGAAATTATTCCCTACAGTTTTTGGCGACTCCACTGGGGAGGATTTCTATTTTAATTCCTGAATTTGTTTCGGCAATGATTTAGAATGAGTGGATGAGACTCGAAAAGTTCTAAGTATTTCATGTGCGTAATTTTGATTAACATTATTGTCATATGCATAAAAAGGTTCTCATTGGAAAGACCATCCGTAATGAGTCAAAAACATAGGATTTTACACGTAGGAAATTTGAGAAATGTCTTTCACAACTAGGACTGAAATAACACCACGCGAAACTGGATGATTTTATTGAGCACAGAAAGCTGCTGAGGCATGTGGGAAGTAGCGTCAGGGGCCAGAGCTTGGCGCCACACTTTTAGCCGTAGCGCCAGACGCCAATATTGGCGCCAGGAGCTACAGTTAAAAGTTGGCGCCAGTCTCTGTTTGCTGGCGCCAATTTCCCCCAATACCGAGCCAGAAATATGCGTTCTAATTTCGACCGGTTTTTCGTATTGTTTGCTTGATCCTACTTCCTGATTGAATTTTTTTCTCACTTTTCTGAAACCCATATGTGTTCTACATATGGACATAACCCTCTGGGAATTCATGCTCTATCTACCCGATTGAACGCTCCTGGCAACAAAGGGTACATCTGAGAGGTTGAATTCACCAAACCATGGAAGTGAGTTTTTTCTAAAAACTCGCGGTGTTCTATCCACACGCGTTAACCCTTCACGGTTAGGCTTCTACGCGGTGCATCTGGACAATTAACCATGGACCCTATTTGACTAAACCATATCCCGAACTTTAGAGAACTAGAGCCATGGTTAGGTTGCAAACTCATTGCATCATATTGTGCCTACTTGACTAATTGTGCATTATTTGTTGTGCATACTCTATGTGATTTTTCCTAACCGTTTGTTTGACTTGTGTTAAGACTAAATAAACTGATTAATGACTAAAGGACTTTGTTTAATTAATTAATTAATTAATTTGAGCTAATAAATAAACATAAAATCGAGTCATAGTTCCTTTAAGTCAACCCGGATTTTTATTCCCGTATACTGCACAAACGTCAACTTGTTTTGGTCATAGCTGGAGTTCTAGAAAGAACTACGAGTCTTACAACCTATGGATCTGTAGCCCCGAGATTTATCTTTAATTTAGAGTTGGTTTCATCCCAATCAGAGTCGCAGATCAAAATTTATGACTAAAATACCACAGTCTGTCCAGTTTAATGCATATACGTAAAGTCTTAACTTAATCTTTGCTTGAGTCTAGTTACATAGTCTAGCCACATGGTCATGACACGAGTCTTAACATGTCACCTACACTCACTAGTCTTAGCACACACTTTGAGTATACATCACCATGGTCATGTCTTAGGTTCATGCATGAGTCGGTTTTTTTCCGTCATTTGAGTTGAGGGGGTACATTCTATTCTTAATTCTTCACATCCCTCCACCTAAATCTTCTTCACATTCTTCCATCTTTCTTCACCTTCTCCATCCATGTGTGTTGAATCGAGTTTGAGTCATGTGATTGACAAACAAAAAATGAGGGTAATGATGAAACAACACAAGACAAGAGGCGAGCTTCAACGAAAAAATTTCATGACCTCTTTTTCTATTTCTTTTTCATTTTTTCCTTTCCCCAATAAGTCTAGCATAGGAACCTTTTCTTTTCCTTTAGATTATTTTGTAGTTTTTCTTTTCTTTTCCCTTTTTAATAAAATGAGCATTTATTTCCTTGCATATGATAATTTCATTAAAAAAAAAAAAAACAAATCCATGTCGAATTAAGCACAAGGTATACCAATGATTTGAGGCACCTCTTGTAGCCACATCATATCTCCTTTCGCCTTTCTAATTTACAAATCCTTTCTTCATAAACCACTTTGAGCCTCGTCTAACGATAGACCTTTCTTTTTTCAACCTACATCTATCTAACCTAGGGATGTGATGGTGTGCAACTTATGCCATTCTAAAGAAAGCTTGAGCAAATTCAAAAAATAGCAAAAATAAGCAAAAGCAAAAATAAATAAAAGTGTACGAAAGGGCAAGTGTTCCAATGTCTTTGATATGAAAATATCTTCGATAAGAACACGTCTCAGATTGCGTCTCTTATCGAGTGCTCGGTACCGTGCCTGAGAAACATGAATGTCAAGTGAGTGATAGACCGCATGATCGAGATTGCTCACACTTATAAAAATAAAATAAATGCTAAAGCAAAAAGAGCTAAAAAGAGTAGAAACTCAAGCATAAAAGCAAGGTTGCATACCTTGGGGGCTTATCTAGGGTCTTGAGCCTTTATCCCCTTCTTCTTTAAACCTTTAGCCTAACCACGTTACAACCCTTAAAAAGACCTTTTTGAGGTATACACACTTGTGCGAGGTTTGGCTAGAGCTACGTTTGGCCTGATTCCTTACGGATACGTAGGCAACCTCCCATCGAGGTGCGGCCGTAATAAACATGCATTCATATTCACATTCACACACTTGCACCATCATCATATCAAGGAATTCCCTATGCTCATCCCTTTTCATTTAGAGCTAGACTTGGGGGCTTGATCCCTATATTATTAGCTTACCTAGCCTAAGAGTCACCACCATTTGACTCTTTTCAATAATATCTTTTCACACACTTAGCTCTTGCGGCCTAGCTTTAGTGTCACTATCACACACATCACAGATACATGACCAAATATACTTCCCTTAGGAACCCTTTGTCATGAAATCTTAACACAACGCTGAAGCATGCCTTATCATATCAAAATTGCTTATCAATCACAATTGTCATTGTATCACGAAGTATGAAGTGCTTAGCCTCCGTGCCTAAGTTACCCAAATACTTTCATCATGGAGTCAACAGTTGAGATAGCCTAGGATGAATTAATCCTTGAACCTTGAGAGATAGTATCAAACAACATTTGACTAAGATCATTCAACATGCATCTTCAAACTTTTGATTTTTCTTTTTCACGTCTTTCTTTTTCGGGAGAAAGTCGGTACCCTCCACAAAAATGACGGAAAATTTTTGAATTTTTGCTTTTTTGCATTTTTCAAGTCGCATAATCATCACAATGCACACACGAGTCATGTACACATTGAGTCATGTCGTGTCATATCATTTTGATTTGAGTCTAACACATGTGTCATTACACTTCGAGTCGAGTCAACCTCGAGTCAGTCAATCAGCGAGTCAAGTTTATACCTTGAGTCGTGCCAAGTCGATGAGTCAAGCAACATTAAACCTTAGGTCAACCCTAAGATAATTAAAGAAATTGCCAAAGTTCTATAGTCAAAAATAAATACAGGTGCAGCAGAACAGGGAAGACCCTATCACAGCGTTCGGCGACAGAATCAATTCTTGGCGCCAGAAATATCTCAACAACAACAAAGCTCGAAGCCTCTCAGAAAGGTGATTTCGACTTCATACAGCAATTTCGGGTTCCTTGGTGCGCCAGTTAGCCCCTATAAGCAATTTGACATGATTAAGTAGTCAGTTTGATTACAATTGCAATAAGTGATCGACCTGATGAAAGATCGTCTCACTTAGCTTAAAGCGCCTAAGATATGGCTCATTACGGAAACACCGACATACTGGTTTTAGCGGAATAAAGTTCAGGCGAACTTCAGAGATCGACAAACGTTGGTCTTTGGAAATTTTTCTTCAGAACATTATCGCAACAAACATTCAAGCACCGAAGCTCTATTGTTCAGAGACGCGTGGACATTTCATTGAAGCTCTTTTGCTCAGAGACGCGTGGGCATATCATTCAAAAGCTCTATTGTTCAGAGACGCATGAACATTTCCATCAAAAGCTCTTTTGCTCCAGAGAAGCGTGGGCATATCATCAAAGCTCTTTTGTTCAGAGACGCGTGGACATTTCATTCAAAGCTCTTTTGTTCACAGACGCGTGGACATTTCATTCAAAGCTCTTTTGTTCAGAGACGCGTGGACATTTCATTCAAAGCTCTTTTGTTCAGAGACGCGTGGACATTTCTTTCAAGCTCTTTTGTTCAGAGACGCGTGAACATTTCCATCAAAAGCTCTTTTGCTCCAGAGACGCGTGGGCATATCATCAAAGCTCTTTTGTTCAGAGACGCGTGGACATTTCCTATTTTCAAGCTGTTTTGTTCAGAGACGCGTGGACATTTCCTATTTTCAAGCTCTTTTGTTCAGAGACGCGTGGACATATCATCAAAGATTTCCTATTATCAAGCTCTTCGTTCAGAGACGCGTGGACACATTATTCAGAAGATCATATCAAAAAGAAGCTCTTTGTTCAGAGACGAGTGAACATCGAAACAACAAGGTGGCGTTCCCTGGATTATGGAGAGTGTCACAAACAACTGAGGATTGTTTCAACAGAAGCAATCTTCGATAATGTTCCCTAGGATGTGGAATATTATCAATGCGGAGGAGGATCATTTCAGTCAAAGCAATCTTCTAATTTGGAAGCAGTTACAAGGCGTAGCGGTTTTCAAGCGGGATGGAATTCTCTAGCTTGCAGGAGGTCATCAAAACAGTACAGCAGCAACAATCGGTTACTTTCAGAGACGTGTGCTCGACGGTGCAAGATACGCGTTTCTTAACTCTTCTATCTGTTTAACTAACGCTAGTTTTGCAGGTATCGGCGTTACAAGATTGGTTTAGGATCGCAGAACGTTCTGAATCATTCTCCGTCCCTATCGATACTTTGACTTTCGTTTTCGAAACTTGCGTTTCTCCAAACTCAGTCAAAGTGGGGGCTTCTGTAGACACCCATTTGTGTCTCCCCAAAACCAAACCCAGTGATGAGTACCTTTCACGTTGAATCATAATCGAATGAAACGAAAGTGTGGAAAGATCTAGTGTTGCGGAAAGTTTTATTTCTTTTCTTTTCTCTTCTCCCTGTTTTTGAAAACTTTATTTTTAAGAAAACAGCCAATCCAGTTTGGTTGGTCCATAATATGTGTCCAATAGTGGTGTAGTTGGATGGGGCTTGCAAAGACCTTTCCAACGATATATTATAAGCCCAATTCCGATGAATATTGAGGAATTTATGGCCAATTTACTAAACTGGGCCTTGTTTGAGTTTTAGTACGGCCCAATGATCTAGGGGAGGGCCTAATATGATTTATCATTCCTAATGTAATTAGGAATGGTTTTGGTCTTCTAGAACATTCTAGAAGGTTTTATCATTTTTAATTCAATTAGGATTCTTTAGAGTTTTAATTAGATCAAATAGCATTTTCGACCGAAATTATATTATTTTATCTTCCAGTACGGTAAAATTATCAGATTTTCGAAAACGCATTAAAATCCGGTTTGGCGTCCAACCCCAGGCCTTGGCGCCTGGAATCAAGATTAGCGCCAGACGCCAGAATTGGCGCCTGGCGCTAGCCACAGTTCCTGGCGCCAATGAGCCAGGTCTGGCGCCAAGGTGGATTTGTGGTCTTCATACTCTGTTTTGATAAATTATCTTTTTTGGATGATTTTCTCTATAAATATCGTATCAAAAACTCCGTTTTCATTTGCGAATTCTCCTTATTCTTAAGTCTTCATCAACTATCTTCATCATTCATCAAATTCTTTGAATTCATTCATCTCTTCATTCATTCTTTCTTTTCTAAACTTTGGTTTTCATACAAAATTCCGCATTCACAAGATTTTGAAGCACCTAGCCATATTCGAAGTTGCCTTCGCCCTAGACGTGAAAGGTTTTAATTTCTGAGGGTTTGGTCCCAAATCTCTATTTCAATTATTTAATTTAATTGCTTTGATTTATTATTTTCCTTGAAGTTACTAACGTGTGTATTTTGTTATTAGAAAGAGGTACGAGGCATCCAAGTAAGTACTTTAATGGTTTAATTGATTTTATGATGTAGATATCATGCTTATATTGTTATTTTGATTCCTAGTATCATGTCTAGGGTAAATTTAATATTAAGTATGATTAAAAGTACGATGCTTCCTATGTTCTTCCTAATATTTATTCATGTTAGTATCATGTTAGGGCTAAAGATTTGATTTTTAATGCTTAGTGACATGCTAGGGTTTGTTATTAATCTTGTTAGTATCATGCCTAGGATCTTGCTATTTTTTATTATGCTTTAATATTAACATGAATATGATTATAATTATAATTGTTATAATGATTATGAATATTATTATTTTGATGATTATTTTATTTATGATAATTATTTCAATTATTATTAATATGATGATTATTTTCTTTTATAATTATTATGATGATTATTTCAATTATAATTTATTTTTATGATGATGATATTCATTATTATGTTGCTTGATACATTATTTTATATTGTTATTCCTTGATCACCTTTTATTGCATGTTAAAGGGAATTTGTATTTGCAGTCACGCTTAATAAGATATTAATAATCTTGTTTAGGGTTAATTGTGATTATAATTTCAAGTGATCGCCAATAATAGATTTGTTTGTGCATTAATGTTCAACCAACATAGATTAAACAGGTTTAGGGTTAATCAGAAAGCGCACATGAATACGAGCAGAATAAAGTAGAGGCCTATTATTAGGGCAGGTTCAATCTCTTTTAGGTTGGATTTGTACCATCATCCCCGAACCCTTATTTGGTTCATGACCTTATGGAGTTGACGATCTCTTGGATCGTTATGGGGTGTAACCTTCACCTCGTGAACGGTTTACAAGTTCCTTAAAAACTTGTTGGCGACTCTTTTGCTCTATCTTCTTCCCTTTTGGACTCCACCGTACTTTATTGTATGATCACAGTGGGGTTCAAGCTAGTGGGATTTTAAAGGCTTGAAATTATTCCCTACAGCCGGTAACAAATGTTTATTCCTGCATTTCACACAAGGGCATCTAACTTCATCTAACCCTGGGCTCTCGGGATTTGCTTTGCAAAAAGCAATGAAATCTTCGACCCCTTTCAAGAACTCGGGCCTAAAGTTACTACCGTCTTTTCTATCGTACATCCACCAGCGCTCCTTCCTTTTCATGGTGACAAATTCTACAACACTATTTGGGGCGGGCCGAGGTCAAAAAAATTGCCCATTTCTCGGGCCGGGCTAAGTCAGGCCAAGCTTCGGGGTGGAAAATGTGTGCCCAAACCCACCCGAACAAGTCGGACCATACGGGCATTTTGGGCCGGGCCAAAAAAAACAACTAAAAATGCAAAAAAAATCCATTTCCCAAACCCGTCCAAACTTTTAAAAAGCGGGCAGGCCCGACCCGATTTTGGGCTGGAAAATTATGCCCAAAATTAGGTCAGCTCGGGCCGGACCAGCGGGGCGGGCTCAGTGTGATCATCTCTACTTTGTATTCAATCTTGAAAGAAACAGAAGGGAAAAGAAAAGAGATGGGATGCAAGTACATGTAAATCTATGACAAAGAAAAGAGATGGGATGCAAGTCGAGGAATCATTTTGGCTCCTCTTTGCAAACAATAATATCTATCACTAATTAAAAATGTATAGTTGTGAGTCACATATATAAGGTTATTATTGTGTCTAAAGATTTGGTGAATACGATGGGTAAAGCAAATATTCGATTGTATAAATGCTGAAGTGAATGGTATTGTAATAAAAATTTTGTTTTTATAAATGATTTAGTCTACTTCTCTTATATAATTATATGTTATAAAAAAATAAAAGGGAATAAAATAAATCAAATACCAAAGACATAATTAATTTGTTTGTGAAACAGATCCCTTTATTACTAAATTGAAAATGATGTTAGTTTTTTTTTCCCTACGGGATTAATAATTTTTTAAAAAAAAAATTTAATGAGTTGATTTATAAATTGTGCATCGCACGGGCACTAAGCTAGTATCTATCACTAATTATTAAGGAAAATGCCTTTAATTTACTTGCTAAGTTATCGTTAAATTAGTTGACAAGTTTATTGGTCTAGTCAATATTCTCACTTTTAAAAGATTTATTCAGCAAATGTGGTACTCTGGACATATATGTGAGTGAATTTTAATTAGAATCTTAAGGATAGATGTATAATAATATATTGAAAAATTTGTTAAATAAAACCTTTTAAATGTATTTTTTTCATCAAAAACGACCTTTTAATTTAATTTATTTATTTTTTTCAAAATGAAACCGGAACATAATTTTTTTTAAAGTTTAAACCTATAGCCAGAATCTAGCCGACTGGCCGTTGACTCAATTTTTCCGGCATTGACTCGTCATGCGAGAGTCACGTGACCTATTTAATTACCCTTTTATTTTATTTTCCCTTATTTCACTCTGATTTTATCCCTCTCTCTTCTCTGTTCCACGACATTAGAACTCTTCCATTAATCTCTCAAATCTACCATGGTTGAGATCGAATTAATGATAGTAAATTGAACCAACTACTTCAGCCTTCCAAAACCAGTAAGTTCTCATCACTCACTTCTCCTCTCTTTGTCCTTTTTATTTTTTTGATTAATCTAATTGAAAGCGATTCTGCAGAATTTGATTAATGCTTTAAATTTAGGTATGTCGCAAACTTGCACTTGCTTCCAGCCATCGTCTTTGCAAGAACCGCACCATTTGTAGAATTAAATCAAAATCCCCAGAATTTCAAAACCTAATTTGCGAAAACCCCTTATTTTAGAAATTGAATCATAAAATAAATCATAGCAATTATTTGCAACAATTATGCCGTAATTGAATTTTAATAAAGAAATTACCACATTTTATAATGGTTTTTGGGCTTTCAGGGAAGAACAATGAAGGCTCTCTGTAACGTAATTGTAGAACAGAGAAGTGAGATGAGAGAGGAAAAAAATTAAAGGGAAAATAGCGAAAATAAAATAAAAGGGTAATTAAATAGGTCACGTGAGATAGTCAATGTCGGAAAAATCGAGTCAACGGCCAAATTCCACCTACAGGTTTTAACTTAATAAAAAGTAATTATGTTCGGGTTTCATTTTGCAAAAAAAATTAAAATTAAAAGGTTGTTTTTCATAAAAAAAAAAAAAATACATTTAGGTTTTACTACTCTCTCCGTTTTATAATAATAGTCGTGTATGGAATCAATCACACAAAATAAGAAAAGAAATATATTTAAAATCTAACATTAAAGTACAACATAATTCATAATTAGTTTATCTTATTTAAATTTTTAAATTTTTTTATTAGGAAAGCACAAGTCATAATTGCATAATGTAAGGTAAAGATTTCCTTACTTAAAGTCATGTCATCAATCCACAACTTATTAATTCCAAAAAAATTCAAGTTATAAATTAAATATATTCAATATGGGTATATCTTCTTAAAACGCTCAAAATAGTATACGGGACTAAGATAATGGAACGAAGGGAGTTGTAGTTAACAAATTTTCCTAATCTATTAACTATTATTAAAGCAGAAAATGTTGACGTCACCACTGTCCATGTGTCGCTCTCTAAATATAAAATTTCCCGCCTAAATGCAATGATGATATCATTTTGCATTTTTTTTTTGTTTTGTAGAGCTATCCTACTTAACAGTTTTGAAATTTAAATATTAAAAGTTCTACCTTACAACTAAAACTTATCAATTTATCGTAGGAAATTGAAACAATTTTAAATAGCACGCTAATAAATGACCTCCTACATCAATCAATCAATCAATCAATATTATATACTAAAGCAGTCACCAAAAAATCCCATAAGTATAGGTGTCGCGTCCACATTAAAAAATTTCCCGCCAAAAACCTTTTTTTTATTTTATTTTTTTTCCTTAAAAAATAATAAGAGATTATACAACATACAATAACATAGTAAGGGACTGTTAATACATTACTTCCTCTGTGTTGGACGAAAATGATATATTGGACGATCAATGAAATAAGCAGGATTGGCCATAACTTGGAGTGGGGTAGAATTCGTAAAGAACAAAGATCAAAGGTTGAAGAGGCTCATCAAATGGCAAAGATGGCTGCTACAAATGCTATAAACTCGAGACCTGATTCTGCTATGCTTTTTAATTACCTAGCTTTAGTTTAGTTTCTTGTTTTCTGCTTTAGTCTGTGTCAAAAAAATAGGGAAATTCTCTTTGGTGAACTCCAACTTTTTAGTTTTCTAAGTGGTAAACATTCTTAAATTTTATTATCAATGGTAAACCTAAATTATTGTTTACCATTGATAAGTCTTATTTCCTTAACTATATTTAGTTTTTTTTTTATTTTTTTATTATATTAAAATTAAAAAAAATAACCCAACCCCTCCCCAAACCCACTGCCAGCCCCCTCCCCCAACCAAGCCCTTTCTCGGCAGCCGAAAACCGGCGACCCTCCTGCGCTAACGATTCTCCCCCTAGCGCCGGCGACCTATACCGCCTCCCTCTCCTCCACCTCGACACCGGCCTCCACTCTCTCCTAAAACCCAAACCCGTTTCCCCGTCACCATCCTCTCCTTTTCGCACCCCCAACGCCCACCGTCGTTCGCTAACCACCTGGAAAATCACCCCCCTTCCCCGACGACTCCTTTCCCCTTTTCACGTGCCCCAGAAACCTTAAACGGCACCCAAAACCAGATGAAAACTCAAACCCGTTTTCTGGGTTTAGTTTTAAAACCCTAAACGGGTTAGGGTATTTTTGGTGTTTCAATTTACAAGAGGTTCGGCAGGGGTGGGGGCATCGTCGCTTGTGGTGGGGAACTGGACATCGGCCGACCTAGGGGAGGGGGTAAGGTGGCTGGCTAGGTGGGTGGGGAAAAGGGGTTGGTTTTTTTCTTAAAAAAAAAAGAATTAATTCCGGCGAGGTTGAGGGTTGGACGCCAACGGTGGGTCAGGTGGCTAGATGGTGGCTCAGGTAGCTAAGTGGGCGGGTCAAGTGGCTAAGTGGGTAGGTCAGGTGGCTACTGGCTAGGCGAGTGGGTGAGGTGGCTAGGCGGTTGGGTTAGGTGGGTAGGTCAAGTGGCTAGGTTGGTGGGTCAGGTGGCTAGGGCTTAGGTCAAGGGGTTAGGTGGGTGGGTCAGGTGGTTAGGTTGATGGGTCATGTGGCTAGGGCTTAGGTCAAGTGGCTAGGTGGTTACTATTAATATTAAAAAAAAAAAAACCTGACTATGATTAAATATTTTCCTAACTATGGTTAAATATTTAGTTCAAATTTGTCATTAATGTTATAGTTAGTTTAATATAAAAAATTCAGGTTTACCATTGATAATAAAATTTAAGAACGTTTACCACTTAGAAAATTAAAAAGTTGGAGTTCACCAAAGAGAATTTCCCAAAAAAATATATATATTATGCACTCATAAACATAGTAAGGGACTGTTAATACATTACTTCCTTTGTGTTTTTAGATGCATGCATGCATCACTTTCTATAAATGAAAGTTTTAATTAAGATGTATCACTTTCCTTTTACCTAGTTAATTCTCACCTACCTCACTTAACATTAAAGATCCATTAAGACATTGTTTGGTTCAACTTATTTACTTATTTCAGAAGAAATAAGTTCGGATCAGATCATCGTTTTTATTCGGTATTTTTTATCGCTATAGACAAAATTATGAAAATTACATATTAATACATTACACATTATTACAAATCTAACAAGACCCCTCTTGATATATACTGTAATTATATATGTAGTTACACATATAAGTTCAAAGCTTGGTCAAATTAGATAATTAAACCAGATCAAATCAAATCAAATCATCATATAAGTAAAATAAGTTGAACTAAACAAGCCCTTAGTTTGATGAAAAGCATTTCAATGAAATATATATGAATTTATGTGGAAAACATATTTTCAAGAAAAATTACAATTTCAACTTAGTTCTTTTTCTTACTAAAAAAATTCAAAGAGAGATTGAATAGGAGAGATTAAAAGGTCAAAATGAATAAAAGGAAAGAAAAAAGAGATAAGGAGAGGGTAGCAAAATGTACTATGTCTTCCCTTATTTTGTAAATGAAAATGTTTTAGTGTCAAGAGTGAAATTTTCACCATTGAGAAAATTAGTTTCCACTCCTTCACAAACCAAATGTCATTTTCATCAACAGTAACAATATGACCAGCTATCTTAGGGGTTATTACTTTGTTAGTGTTACAAGGGTTAGTTCCCGTGCCATACACGATAATATTAATATCCATTATTAAAGTATTATTATATATAATTTGTTTATTATAAACAAAAAAATATCTAAAAACATTGCTGACAAAATTTGATCAAAAGAAAAGATTCTAAAAGATTTGTTAGATATAAAATGGTGTATATAATGATCCATGTGTTAAAAAAAACAAAATTTGTGAAATAATATTTAAATATTGAAATGTATGAAAAGAAAATTTATTGGTTTGTGTAGGACAAATTTGTAGTATTAGTCAATAGGAAGATTTGTAATATAAATTATTTTGGAGAATTTTTATTTTCTATAAGAAGCCTTGGAAGAAAGAAAAAGATTGAGAATGAGGATGAAAATATTAATAATAACAATTTACTATAGTTAAATTTTACAAAATATTGTTTTGTTACTTAAATAGTTTTACATATGTTTAATTTGGAGCTATTTTCATATTAACATATTAATATTTTAGTATTTTAATGATTTGAATATAAAAATTTAAATGTAGTAGAATCATAAAAAAATTATGGTGTCTAATCATTGACTATATAGACAAATATTTTTAGGTAAAAAATATGAATATTTTTTATAAGAATGTATTGCAAATTATGTTATGAATATTTTTTTATAGCTATAATTATTTGTCCTAAAGATATGTCAATTTTTTTTTAAGTAACTATATTGTATAAGATAAGAGAAATATTTTTGTATAAGATTTTGTTTTTTTAATAGAATTTTATTAAGAAAAAAAAAACCCCACTAAGGACATACCAGGATCGGAGATGACATATGTCATTGCCGGTGTATCTTTTAGTATATATTTATTAATATTGATAGGGGTTACTTCGTCAATGTTATAAGGAATACCTTGTTATTTTATAGACGATTTGACTAGTTGCACTCAAACACGTACGTTTACATCAAACCATACACGCCTTTTATAATTTAGTACTTCGTAATTGATTAACTCATTCAATTTTTTTTAAACTTGTGTTTAATATATTGTGTGAATTATTGCGGAATGGAATGAATAATACAGAGTAATGAATAAATGCAGAGTACAACTCGTGGAAGTACAACTCGCTAGAAAACTTGTAGCTTCCCACGTTCTTGTCCAATCAAATCTTTCCATGCCTTATCACTTAAGATCTCATTAACTTAATTCGGACACCTACACATAACATTATTATAAACTATCCCATGCTATGCATTTATTCGTGTTACACCAAAATACAGATACAAAAAAATAGCCAAAACCCAAAAAACAACAAACTCCACTACTCCTTCACAATAACAAACGACACAACAAGCTAAGCTAAGGCAAACCACCTTAAGGGTCCAAAATGCTGACCATATCAACCATGTCAGCCCCAAACCCAATCCCCACCACCATAACACCAACACCTCCACCGAGTGGCGGCAACCTCCCGCTCCGGTCCATCCCCGGAAGCTACGGGTTGCCGCTACTCGGGCCGATTGGTGATAGGCTAAACTACTTTTGGTTCCAAGGGCAAGACACTTTCTTTAAGAAGAAAAGGGAGAAACATAATAGTAGTGTGTTTAGGACAAATATCCCTCCTTGCTTCCCTTTCTTTGTTGATGTTAATCCAAAAGTAATTGCTGTCTTAGATGTTCCATCTTTCTCTCATCTATTTGATATGAACATTATTGAAAAGAAGGACATTCTTGTTGGAGATTATATGCCTAGTACAAAGTTTACGGGAGATATGAGGGTTGGTGTTTATCTTGATACAGCTGAGGAAAAACATGCTAAGGTATGGAATTAGACTATATTATATAATGATTTACATTTTGATTCATACTTTATTTTTAATTGTATCATATTATCATCTACTTGATTTACATATTAATTAACTATGCTAGATGAATTGAATTGTGTTTGAACATATTCTTTCAAAAATTTAGCTTTGTTGAAACGGCTAGTTTAAGAGCTAATAAATAATCAAAACTTGAGATCAAATTTCGTCTACATACATTTCTCATTGATCTTTATAAACCAAAGACTATGATGGTCTCATGGTCTTAAGATTGCCAAAGTAACTCTTTCATAGTTCTTATTTAAAAGTTATGGTCGTGTATGTTGACATGTTGTGAACTTGTAATAGAAAGGTTCTAAATTAAAACTATTGTAAGAACATTTTTTGTTGGTATTGTTATATTGCAAATTTACAATGGTAATTGATTTCATAATGTCACCATTATGCAACCGAAAATAAATAGAGTTCTTGGTTTGCTCCATACCTTTGAATAGTTTGAGCTCAAAGACTCAATTTCAAATCTTTTATTACTCTTATGGATTTAAGTTCTTTCCTCCATTCTTTCTAATTAAGATAAAGTACGGCTACATATAATTATATTCACAATAAATTACATGTAAAAAATCTCCCTTTTCAAATAAAATGCAATTTCTCCTTCAAATAAGAAAATATCAAATAATTACCTCAAAAAAAAAAAAAAAAAAAAATCAAATAAGAATTTGTCTTGTATGAAATTTTGTCATTTATAGTTCTTCCGTTTTTCAATAATTGCATTATTTGAAAACGACTCAAAATTTTAAATAGTAGTAAATAAAAATAAAAGGGGGAATAGGAATTTTTTTTTTTTTCAATATAAACATTTATTTTGAAAAAAGTAGGAGAAAGAAATAAAACAGTGGTTTAACATTATATTTTAATTTTTTCACAAAAAAAAAAAAAAAAAAAAAAAAAAAAAAAAAAACATTATATTTTAATTTTTGATGCGGATAATATTTCCCTAAAATGAAATTGACCCTATTATTGCAAGGTATGTATCCGAATAGAATCCTTATTAGAGCAATTGATACAGAGTTCTCTGTAACTAAAAAACAAAAGTTTTATTTTATTCTACCCAAATAATACGGAGTAATAATACTGTAATAGGTTTATAAAATATCTGTGGATCACCCCTGGCCACATGCACACACCAACCCATATAATACCTTCATTAAATATCTTGAAATGATTTGTGGAATCCATATTATCTTCATTAAATAATATGTGGAATTCATATTATCTTCATATTCTTCATTAAATAATTTGCGGTATTCAAAATAGATATTGAATCATTAAATATCTCAATAATATACATATAGTAGTAGCAAAATTGTGCAAGAAAATATTGTTACATTTTTTGTGCAAGAAAATATTGTCACATTTAAAGCTGGAAAAGCACGTTCTTTTCTTTTAACAAGCTAGCTGTCTTAATTGTCTATATTTGAAAAATAATAGAACTGAGATAAATTAGATTTAGAGTTTATTGATAAATTTGATAGCCACTCTACTGTGCAATAAAACACGAAACACGTTTATGGTCCTCCACTTTCAAGTTTCAACTATCTTTAAAAAAAAATGTACTCATTCAGTTTTTTTTTGCTTTTGGAATGTTGCATAAAATTGTTTTATATGATTAGGTTCCAAATATTTGGTCCCACAAATCTACACACTCCGTTTGCTCTGCCTTATCAAAACTTAGAAGTATTAAACCTCTGCCCAAAATTAAAAATACTATTTTCGTAAGAGTAAAAAATAACTCAAGTGGTTATGGTTCATCTTCAGATTTCAAGAAATCTGGATCGATTCTCATCATCTGTCTTGATGCCTCTCTAAAAAAATCCATTTTAATCAATTAAAATAAAGGGGTATTATTATTTTTATTTATTTATTTTTTTTTTTTTTGTGTGGTGGTTAATAAGAAATGAAGGTAGTTATAAAGATAACGAAAGCAATATGATTTTTTGTACTTATAAAGTGTAATAGCTAGTTTCCTGTAGAGTACAGAATAGATCACAATTTTTTGGCACTTGACCTTAATACTTTGTGTGTGATTGAAATCTGTGAATTGAAAATATAGGCACAAGTAAACAACACATGCACCTATAACTACTCTTTTCATTTATATTAATCGCAACACTTTTTATTTATGTCCATTACATATTACGGAGTAAATGAATATTTTCTTATTTGGTGATGACCCATTATTATTTTATGAAATATTATTTCTCTCTTCCTCTACTACACAAATATTATTTATGGAATCTCTCTCCTACTAGTACTAACCTTACTATCCTCCTTTTTTTTTTAAACTTCGTTCGCTCGCTCTTTTCTAAAAATTAAATATATTCTCACCAACTACACATCATATTATAAAAATTTTCATCTGGAATATATTCCTAAAAGATTGGGCAATGCCTAGTGTTTTAAATACTGTAATATACTTTTAAAATAGTTTTGATATAAAATTTGAGAAAATTGTGTTACGTACTCGGTGCTCCATAATAATCTTGTTTTGAGAAAAATATATTGTGTACTCCCTCTATTCAGAGGTGCTCTTTTCCCTTTACAAAGAAAAGGACATTTAATAGCCCAAAAAATTAACACAAAAGGTAAGTGGTGATACTAATCAAGTAAATAAAGTATACAATCATTACAAAAAAATGCAAATATGCCCAAATTGCTAAAAGATTAAAAGGAAATACATTAATTGAAAAATCGTGACTGGTGACTTGATAGATGATGTGTGTTTGATTGTTTATTTAAATTATTTATGATTAGGGCTTTTTTTCTACTCAAACAAGTTAAGAAACTCAATCACATATAGAAAAAACTAATTTTAGTTTAATATAAATTTCAAAATAAATAATTTTTAATAATCAATAAAATTCAGTAACTTTAGAAAATAAATATCAATGAGAAAATTAAGAATAATTTAAATCTAGTATAAATATTGTAATTTAATAAAAAATTAATTTCAGTTTAGTATAAATTTTTCATTTAACAAAAGAAAAAATTCAATGCAACAAAAATAACTTAAATTAAAATAAAAATAAGGTGAATACATAGTCTAATAATTCAACCTCAAATATACTACAGAATCTATAATTTTCTTTAAAAACTAAATAACTTCAATATAAACTCAATTTAATACTTATCAACTCTTAATAGGTAGGCCCACTTCACTAATCTTTGTATGGAATATAAGGCCCCGTTCACTTCAACTTATTTTTTCTTAATTGAAATTATGTTTATTGAACTGAAATTATATTTATTGAACTTACATTATTTTTATTAAACTTAAATTAATTTTACTGAATTGAAATTATTTTTGTTGAACTGAAATTATTATTTTTTAGAATTTCTATTATATTTCTTTTTTAAAGTTACTGATTTTTATTTTACTAAAATTAATTTTACCGAACTGAAATTAATTTTACTGAACTGAAATTATTTTTACTGAACTAAACTTATTTTTACTAAACTGAAACTATTTTTATTGAATATTATTTTTTTAAGGTAAAGTAAGAAAAACTATTTATATTTAATTAAATTTACTTTTGCAATTCTTTGTTAACAAAAATGAAGAAAATTCTCTCTTTACATTAATTAAATAAATAAGTGGAGCATATGATATGGCCATACATAAGAGAATGATAAGAAGGATAGTTAGAACATAAATGCTTAGAGAACTTTGTCACATAATAGCGAAGTAAAAGTAAAAGTAGAGAAGATGGATAAATTATACTTCGTATTTTCGTACATCAAAAGAGAGAAATAATTAAATTTATAGGTATATTATTAAAAGTTCATGAGATAATTACTAATTTGTAAAGAAAAAGGTTGATAAATGAAGATATTTAGATATGAGCTTGCCCTTTTTATTCAAAATTACAGTATTTGTATAAGCTTAGAAGGATATCAAGATTTTTTTTTTTTTAATGCACACTACAAGCTTATATAATTATAGAGATAAAATGTGCGACAAACCCAAAACTACAAACGTTTCAATTGAAAATTAACGTTGTATACTTGTATTGTGGTAAGTATTTCGCAGTATACATCGTGTGCATGTTACGTTTTTTTCATGCGGTACAAATTGTTTTGGTATGGCACTATGGCCTATTGTTGCCTTGTTGGGGTGAATGTTGCTCCAAAAAAATGGGCTGACTTTTCACATGGATGTGGCCCTTGTGTTTTGTTACCATCTTGCTTTAGTGAAAAGCTATAAAAGTACAGTAGCCTCTTCGATTCTTCGTCGCATAGCATTTGCATGTTTTTCCGAATATAATATTCATGTATGTAATTTTTACTTATTTGAACATATCTTATTCTATGTTAATGTATTTGAACTTATGGAGTATATGAATTCATCTAAACTTATCTAAATCTATTAAACCTTATTTTAGTTGTAATTTATATTTTAAATAAACAAAACAATATCTTAACTATGCTAAACATTTTTATAAATTTTTTAATATACTTTTATTTATGGAAAATTATAAACATTACCCTAAGTGCTATGTTAAAAAAACTAAAAAGGAAATATTTAGGATAAATTAACATTAATTACACCGATTTGTGCGTGATTTTGTCATAATTTCCAACTTAATTCCGTTTTAATATGTATATTTAATGTTTATATATAGTTCTAATAGCTACACATATCATTAACCTTTATTTATTATTATCCACTCCACATTTTTAATTTCAGTTTCAATATAAGTATTACTCTTATAAGAGAAATATTTAAATACATTTAAATAAAAAACTTTTTAAAATAATTTACTACACTCCTTTATATTTGTTTCATGACACTTTTTATTTATTTATTCAACTCGTGATACAACGTATTAAAGATGTCATCGTTTAAACCGAAAACTATTAATGAGATGATTGTATCCTTAAGTAGTAAAGTATCGTACTTTGTATTAGTTTAAGTCATTAAAGTCTAATTAGTAGGGCTTGTTCTGATTTACTAAATTGAGTTGAATTGTATTATTTATGACAGAAGGAAATTAAGAACTATAGTGAACTAATAAGAACTGAAATGAACTGAAATTAAGCGAACAAGCCCTTGGTACCCTTTTATTAACACCCTGGCCCACTTTATGGATAGCTTTTTGGGTCACATGGTGCAAACATTAAGAGACATAGGATTTACTTACAAGTTGCTGATATATTTTGTTGATGTGAACAGATTAAGAACTTTACAACAGACATTCTAAGGAAAAGCTCAGGAGTATGGGTGTCTTCACTCATATCAAATTTAGAGATCATGTGGAACACGGTCGAACAATCGATCTCCAAAGATGGCAATGCCAACGTGTTAAACCCATTACAGAAATGCCTATTCAACTTCCTTGCACAAGGAATGCTTAGAGCCGACCCTGCAAACTACTCACCAGAACTCGCCGAAACAGGCCATGTTATGATCGATAAATGGCTTGCTATACAACTCCTTCCGATAGTCAACATAAACTTATTCCAACCTCTTGAAGAAATCTTCTTACATTCATGGACATACCCTTTTTTCTTGGTTAAAGGGGACTATAACAAGCTCGTAAGCTTCGTGTCTAAGGAAGCACAAGAAGTCATTCAACGAGGCAAAACAGAGTTTGGGTTGACTGAACAAGAAGCAATACATAACTTGTTATTCATCATAGGGTTTAATGCATTTGGTGGATTTTCGCGGTTTTTACCTGCCTTGGTTAACAATCTAGGGTTAAACAACGGCAAAATTCAAAATACCCTAAGGAAGGAAGTAAGGGAAAAATGTACCTCACCTTCATTGTTGAGCTTTGGTGCAGTCCAAGACATGCCTAACGTGGCATCATTCGTGTACGAAACACTACGATTTCAACCACCCGTACCTCTACAATTTGGACGTGCTAGGAAGGATTTTGAGTTACAAACACACGATACAAGGTTCGCGGTTAAGAAGGGTGAGTTACTTTGTGGGTATCAAACAATTGTAATGAGGGATCCAAAGATCTTCGATGACCCAGAAACATTCGTACCGGATCGATTTACGGGTGACAAAGGTGCTGAATTGTTGAACTACTTGTTTTGGTCAAATGGACCACAAACAGGGAAATCTGATGCAAGTAATAAGCAATGTGCTGCTAGAGATTATGTTCCTCTAACAGCATGCCTGTTTTTGGCACACTTATTCTTACGATACGATTCGATATCGATCGATTCATCGGGCTCCATTACTGGGGTAGAGAAAGCTAAGTGAAATTATACAAGAACAAGGTATTACATGTGAATTTGGTGTTGGAATCACCAGTATAAATAAGAGCTTCAAAAGTTCAAGACATGCATAGACAAGTTATTTTTATTATTGATTTGTAACTTGTAGCACTTCATTTGATGTGATTGTGTGAAAAAGTGTATTTAGTTATTTACCTAGTTGTGTGAATAAGGGGTGATAATAACTAGTACCCGGTCAAATATCTAGGAAAGGGAACTAGAACTTGAATCGGTCAAATTGGTCGTTCCTAAACTCTAGAATTGAAATGGGTTCAGTATCATATGTATCTGATTATATATTTAATTTGTTCAAAACACATCATTGTATATATTTTAGGCATTTTCATATTGGGACATTTAATAAACGTTTAATTAGGTCATTTTACTTGTTATTTTGGATTTTTGGTCATAATTATGACATCTTAATAAACAATACTCCGTAGTATTTTTTTTTATTTACCTACCATATTTATTTATTTTTTATTTTACCTGCTTTAGTTTTTAATTTTTTTTACCACTATTACATAGATAGTTTCAGTTAGGAAAACCGTTATTAGGGCCCACTCATTACTTCTTTTTGTTTTAATCTTTCTTGATTTATACGTTAAGAACGTTGCTTGGCTAAAGATTTAGGGAGTCTTTTGTATACTTGGCAATCGGGTCATTTTGGGTCAAATGTTAATTGGGTTAGTTTGGGTCAATATATGATCATGTCGAGGTCAAGTTTGGGTATTGTTGGATCAATTTGGGTCGTGTTAGTTTAAGTCGGGTGAATTTTTGGGTTCATATACCGGGTCATGTTTGGGTCTGGTCAAGATCAGATTGGGTACAGTTGAGCCAACTTCGGGTAATTATCTATCCCTACACCCTAAGGCAGGGATCTCTACCTACACTCCCATCAAAATGCTACATTTTACCCAATTACCTTCATATTGTACAAAACCTCTATTTGCATTTTCTCTCTCCTCACTCATTTCTCAGCCATTTTCTCTCTCCTCACCCATTTCTCAACCATTTTTTCTCTCATAAAAAACTTTAATGACAAAATTATTACAAAAAATTGTTCAACCACTTCAAAATTCAACAAAACAATGGCAAAATTCTAAAAGAGTAAGTTATTTTCTTCAAGTTTGGAATAAAAAATAGTATAAACTCTAGTTTGTTGCGATTGTATTTCAGGAACATAGTTGAAATATCAACCATGGAAATGGTATCAACATAAGTATAATACTATATTTTTAGTAGTTTTTGTTCTAAAACTAGTTAATTAAATCAATACATTCTTTGTATTTTATTTTTTATTTTATTTTTATTTGTATAATGAAGGAAACACTTTCAGAGAAGAAAAAAAAATTCTGGAAGGAATATAAGTATTAGCAAATTTGGTTCGTTGTTTTTATTTATTTATTTATTTATTTATTTATTTATTTTAATTTTTTTTATGCATGTTCGTTTTCATTTTGATAAAATGTTCATTTATATATTAGTAACTGGCATATCATAATATATTGATAAATGTTTATTTTTATTTTGGTATATGTTCAATCACATAATAGTATATGGTCATTCACATATTAACACACGATTATTAAAATTTTGATAAATGTTCATGTTTTTGTTATCTACTTTAAATATTTCAGGTTCATTTTGATTCTTTTCTCATATGGATATATAGTCAATCACATACTGATAGCTTCAAGAGTGTTTATTTACGTATATTTTTTATGTACGTGTTCATCCATAATTATCTTTTATGGTCATTTTCAAACTAATACGAAGTATATGTTCATTTATATATTAATAAATGTTCATATTCATAAATATGTTCATTCATGTATTAATAGTTGTTCATTTTCACATTAATAGATGATCATTTTAACATTAATACATGTTCATTCATATATTAATACATATTCATTTATATACTGAACGATCATGTCAATTTTCATACTTATCCGTGTTTATATTCATATGAAAATTGGATCATTTCAATCTTTATTCTTGCTCAAATTTAATATAGTATTTTATTTTAATTAAATAAGACTTGTGCATATAGTGTGTTAGGCCGCACAATAGCAAGGAAAGAAGATGACAAAAAGAAGAAAACCAAAAGGACATGGAGTCGCACAACATGCATAAATGATACAAGCTTGAGTTTTATCAGGATCGAGAAGTTTATTCAATTTATTGTGTTTGATATATAATATATGTAGAATTGTATTGTACTCTTAGTTTAATATCCAATTATTCAATTTTTGGTGGCACTACTATAAATGAACTTTATTAAGAAGGAAATAAACTTTTTCTTTGTCCTTGATTACTACTATAAATAGTTATCTAGAAACACAAACATAAAACTACAATAATTTTAATATTTCATGTCGTATTAGCATAATTGAGCATTTAATAATTATTATACAGAAATGAACATTTAATAATACAAAAGTGAACATTTACAGTGATGAAAATGAACATTATTTTATAGGCAATTCACAACGGAAAAAACAACCAAGATGACGTCATTAAGAAGGAGTGGGGGTGTAGGCATCTCTACCAACTTCGGGGTGTAGGCAAAAATTTTCAAACTTCGGGTATCAACACTATCAAGTCAAGATTGGGTCAAGTCCACTTCGAGTTGGGTGGATTTTAGGTTTCGAGTCAATTTTGGGTCAATTTCGGGTCACAAGTTGGGTCATTTATGTTGGGTCATTGGGTTTAGGTTAAGATTGCCAGGTCTAGTATTTTGGCCCTTGAGAATCCAATCTGAGGTCAAAATAACAAATCATCAATCAATTATTCAATTAATCAATCATCAATCAATAACTATATACTGAAAGACACACCAGCAAAAACACGTGTCATCTTCCGATGTGTGCCTTAGTTCTTTTTTTTTATTTTTTTATTTTTTTAATACCTATATAGGAAATAAATCTTATACATAAATAAAAGGCTACAAAAGATTTTCCTTACAAAAAAATTCGAAAAAATTTAGTGTATCCTTCCAAATATATATTGATACCATAAACTCTTAATATAATTTATGACATATGTATGCAATCACTCGAGGGTTCTTATGGGGCAGCAATAGTGAACAAAAAAAAATGCATGTTGTAGCCTGGAACAGAGTGACTACTCTGAAGAAGGAAAGGGGGGTTAGGACTTAGGTAAGTGAGGCAAGCCAATGCAGCTTTTCTAACCAAACTAGGGTGGCGCGTTCTACCTGAGGCATTGTGGTCACTTGTAATTCGCCACAAATATTGTAAAGGCCACTGCGACGTGGAGATGTTAATGCTTGGAGGGGAATGGTGGAAAACGTGGATGTGCTGCGAAGGGGCATTGATGTAACGGTTAACAATGGCCATTCCACATCTTTCTGGAAACAAAAGTGGGAAACCAAGGTTCCCTTGGTGGAATTAACCATTGCCGCAGATCCTCCTAATTCTTCTTTAGAAAGGATGGTTCGCGAGATGTGGGACCCTAACAGGGGTTGGATCTTTGAATACTTTGCTGACTATTTTCCACGTGATGTATTGAAAAATATAATGTCACGTGAACTGATTGAAGATGAGGATTATTCCATTGATAGCATCTTCTGGAATGGCTCTTCCTCTGGGGATTTACAATCAATTTAGCTATGTAGATTATTAGGATGGAGCAAGGAAATCAAGCATCTGGAACAGTGAAGTGGGATCAAATTTGGAAATTACTAGCTCCTCAGAGAATCAGGTTCTTTTTATGGTTGGCTTGCAAGGATAATCTTATGACAAATTCGAATCGATTTTTTAGACATATTGCTATGGATCCTCGTTGTTATACTTGTGGATATATTGAGGAGAATATGAATCATATTCTTATAGAGTGCCCGGCTTCTCAATTGATTTGGAGAAAAAAGGGATTTGATGCTACTGTTAATTGGAACACTGATTTGTTCCGAACCTGGTTAATGAATAACTTAGGCTAGGCCAAGAAGAAGCATATGGGTATCAGGACTGGCCTTTGGTGTTTGCCACATCGTGCTAGTGGTTATGGAGGTGGAAAAAAGAGCAAAGCTTTGAGAGGGCTTCTGCTATTCCTATACACCAAGTGAGTTTTATTATGACTCGAGTAGGAGACATAAAAAGAGCTTATGAAGACAATTTGCTATGTACTTCTCCTGGTAAGAGGAAGCGGACAGAAATGCCAATTAGGTGGATTCCTCCTAGGGAGAACTGGGTCAGACTTAATATAGACGGGGCCTCTAAAGGCAACCCAGGCCCTGTAGGCGTTGGAGGTTTAATTAGAGGCCATCATGGTGAGTTGTATGAGGCTTTTGCGATGAACTGTGGCAACTTTTTGAATACTAAGGCAAAGCTTTTGGCTGTCATGCGTGGCTTAGCAGTGGCTTGGAATGGTGGACATCGGAAAGTAAGTATCACAGTTGACTCAGAGATTGTTGTCAGAATGTTGGTGGATCCTATGATTCCTATCCCAACCAACTCCCCTTTTATTCATATCATCCGTAAGTGTAAGGCCCTGATTGAGAATCGAGATTGGGAACTTACAATAGGACATTGCTATCGAGAAGCTAATCGAACGGCCGATTGGTTATTTAATTTCGAAGTAACGTCCATTGAGAAAATAGTCTTCTTTGAGGCGATCCCGGGGGAACTTCGAGCCGTTTTATTGGAGGACTTGCGGGGAGTAACAAGGCTTTGGATGGTGCCTTCTTCGTCAGCTTGATTTTAAGTAGCTTGGAATAAATTGTTGAGTAGTGCGCTGCTTAGCTTGGAGTGTTTAGTTTTGGTTTGTGTTTTTTCTTTGTTCTCTGTTTTGTTTTTTCTGTTTTCTATTTTTTTTCCCTGTTTTCGCTTTGTAATTTCTTCTTGAGGCTTGCCCCTCGTGATCACAAAAAAAAAAATTATGACATATGTAGACTTACGTACTACTCTACCATAAATAAAACAAAGTTTTACGGGTTAAATACATATTGTTAAGACTTTATTTAGTTAACAAGAAGAAACGATATATATTTGTTGGTGAAATATATATAAATATGCATACATACGCATTTTAAAATATCTATTTTGCTAATAATAGACTTTCATAATAAATTCATTTACCAAATTATATATATACGACTTTTTTTCCCTCTAGGTTTTCCTTGGGAGGGTTTCTTCTAGTCGCTTGGGGCTAGGTTTTCTTGTTTTTCAAGGCTTTTCTCGATTGTGGATCGAGTTTCCTCTTCTGTTTTGTGTGAATTTGTTCCTTCATAGCATTGTTATTCTCTCGTTCTAGTTTTTGTACGATCAATTATGGGAGATAGCTCACAATCTCTTGTCGGGGTAGGGAAGGAAGGAGAGGAGAATGGAATTAAGGAGATCATAACTAATTCTGATTTGAATGATGCAATCGATTGGGATGATACGGGTGAGGATGATGAGGACGATCGTGTTGAACTAGCTTTAATTGGAAGAATTTGGACGAGTCGTAATATCAATACCAATGCCTTTATCGCAACTATCAAAGGTGTTTGGCAACCTAAACATAGTGTGGACATTACCAATATTGGCAAAAACCTTTTCATGTTCCAATTTTATCATTGGAGAGATAAGCATAGGGTGATTGATGAACAACCATGGCACTTTGATAGACATGCCCTGATTCTTGGTGAAATTGCTGATTCGGTAAAGTCCTCTGACACTCAACTTTTTCATTTGCCAATGTGGATTAGAGTGTACAACCTTCCTCTTAAAGGTCGCTTAAATATTGCTAATGTTGAAAAAATTGGTAATAAAGTAGGAGTTTTTGTAAAATTTGATAATGCTACTCAACTGGGCATTGATAAATCAATTAGAATTCGTGTTCTAATTGATGTGAGAAAACCTCTAATCAAGCATGTGAAATTGAAATTAAGAGGGGGTATTGGAGAATTCTTTGACGTGAAATATGAGAAGTTGCCTTTGTTCTGTTATTGTTGTGGGCTTATGGGACATGGGATAAAGGACTGTGATGAGATCAAAGAAACAGATAATCCGAATATCGCTTTTGGGGCATGGATGAAAGCTTTTCCTTAGAAGTATAATGCAGGAATTAATGTGCAGCCGGAAGGGGTGGACAAAAAAGGGTGTGCGAAGGCCCTGTTTATTACAAAGCCGAAGGAGAAATGCTCGAATTCAGAGGTGTCTGCCCAGGTGCAAGATATGGTTAATAAGATAGGGGAGGTGGAATTGAGCGTTGATAGCTCTGCCAATCTTTTTGCAAATAGTGAAGACTCGGGGAAGAAATCAGAGAGTGATGTCTTTTTGTTTACTAGTGGGGAAACAAGGACTTAAGAGAAGGGGCAATTGGCAATTGATGATAGTAGTAAAAAGGGGGGTGGAAAGGGGGCAAAAGGGTGGAAAAGAATGCATAGGGATGATGATCATAGTATGAAGAGTGATGTGCTGATTTCTGGAGAAAAAAGGAGAGAGTGTGAACCTGATCAAAATAATGTTGAAACTTTTAATAGTGAGCAGGAGGGAGGGAATAAGAGGAGATTGGTGTCCGTACCTGCTGAAAAGGTGGCGAGCCTGACAGGGTAAAGTCGTATCCCCTAATAAAAAATAATTACCTAAATCACTAACTACAGTAGATAGGGAAGTAGGGTCGAACTCCACAGGGAAACAAGTCTTTTTAATTCTAATTAATTATTATACTCTAAATTATCTAAATAACAAATATTTTTAGGTAAGAATTCTATACTACGAAGAATAAGTTTAGGGAGAAAAGAATCAATAATAAGGAAACCTAGGGTCACAGGTTCACCAATAATTAATATTCCGGGATAGAACGAAGTAATTAATAATTAACAATGCATAGATAACATGATTAACAGGCTCTCGCAATTTATTAATCAACATAGATCTAACAGGCTCTCGCAATTTACTAGACCTAAGTTCCTATTAAAATTAGCCTTTAATATTAAATCAACATCTGCTCGATTCATCAATTCAATATTGCTAAACATTTACAATCAAATTACATCTGCTCGATTCATAATCTAATTGCAAAGAATTAAAACAATTCAATAGGAAATTATCATGCAATATCAAAAATCAATAATAACAAACTATCCCTTCATATTAATCATGGATCCCCATAAACCCTAGAATTAAACTACTCACTAATCATCATAACTAAGCCAATCAAATAAATAATTAAAAGCATAATCAAGAAAACAATTAAAATAGCTGAAATTAAAAAGGGAAGAAATTGTACAAAAGTAAATCTGGAATCAATGAAGGAATTAAGAGCAAAAGTTTAGAGAGAATTTAAGAGAGAGAAAAATACTAAGTAGAGAGAGAAAGTCTAAGAGAGAAGGTAACTAATAATTCCGTACAAAACGTATTTAAACCTTTCCTAAAACACGAATTAAAACTAAACTAATCAGACTCTAGGAAAACACGCGCCCGATCGGGCGAAGGGTCGCCCGATCGGACCCGCCTTTTTTACAACGCCCTATACTGATGTGCCGCGCCCGATCGAGCCTACGCTCACCCGATCGGGCGCGCTTCTCCCTTAAGGTCCCTTTTGTGTGCAGCCGCCCGATCGGGCGTATGCTTGCCCGATCGGGCCCAGTCTTTTTCTTCGAGGCTTGAACTTCGATTGGGCTAGATTTCTCGGCCCAATCCATATTTCTTCTCGGGTCTCGAATACTTGGTCCAAATGCCTCGTGATCCAAATTACCAAGCCCTTAATCACCGGCTCTCACCGATCTTGGGCTCCAAAAGTGGTCGTGTCCTTCTAGCTTCCGTAGTCGATCCAATAAAGCCCGAGAAAATGCTCCAAGAGTGCAATTTCCTGTAAAATACAACTAAAACTACGAAAACACTAGAACACACAAATTAGTAATAAAAGTGGCCCGAAAGAGCCAAAAAAACTACTAATAACGACCACGGGACGGGGATAAAACACTATATAAACTAGACATATCAAACTCCCCCAAGCCAAACCTTTGCTTGTCCCTAAGCAAAGAGCTCATCAACGAACATATAAAACATACTTCACCCCAATAATCAAATCAAAAACCAACGATTCAAGGCAAAATTAATGAACATGCTTCAACATCAATCAATCTTATTCATCTAATTACCCTTCCTCCCCAACAATTGCCAAGTAGAGAAAACCACAAGAGCATATAGAATTCAAGACTAATGCTCACACACTCTACTCTCATTTATGTGGCGAGTAAAGAATGTACTCAATCGCTCTCCAACCAACCCCTTTAATGTGAACAATGCCCTCCCAACTCACACTCTCGTGTGTATAAAAACATTGAACGCTCATCCTACTAGTCGACTTGTAATATGCCAAGTCATAACTTGCATTGAAAAACAACACTTTCGCATTTACATAACTTATATGCACAAGGTCGGAAGGTCTTTTAAGCTTGTAATGTAAGGCTAGGGTAAAGGTAGGATAAATTTGGGAGTATGTGAGAGACAAGCTATGCATTAAGGGAGCCAAAACCTAATAAACCCATGATCAAAAATAATGATCATAAACATCTCCAACATAACCAACTCCAAACAACAATCCACCAAATATACTCCAAACAAAATAAACCATCCCAACACTTACAATTTCACTCATAAGAATATGATAATATAGAACTTTGAGTGAAAAACAAATTTTGAACTCATTCTTTTTTTCATTTTCTTTCAAACTTGAATTTTTTTTCCTCTTTTTTCTTCTTTAGAACAACCTTCAAATAGAACACTTGAGCATTAATTTTTTTCTTTTGCTCTTTGTTTCTTTTTATTTCATATTGGAATTTTCAACTTTGAAACACAACATCAATATTTTCCAATCAAAAATCAAAGAACAATAACTCTTCTTTTATTCCCACATTGTGCAAATAATATGCACACCACAACTCCCTCACCTCACCAACTAATAGCTCCCCCAAGCCAAGCTTGAGACTAGTAACCAATGGGGCTCATATAGGCTTGTAATGTGGCTAAATAAACAATAAAAGGGCACAAGCAACAACATGGGTAACAAGAAGGGAACAAATGTATCTAAATACTCTGAAGGCTACCTAAAAGAATGAACGCCTTCGTCCTCCTCATGTGCATAATAATAAGTCATGAAACACTACTCATAGTTGCAAATCAATACTCAAATTCATTGACATACCAGGAATTATGGAACTATCACACATTTCCTAACCAAATCAACTAGTCAAGCACTATATTCACAAGTAGTTGGGCAAAATTGACGCATGTTTAGGAATCCAAACAATTAAACTTCAAATCATGACCAACAAATCCACAATATTCATCATCGAATACCAAGAATCAAAATAATTTTTCTCAAGTATGGGGCACAGGGAAGCATGATTTACAATTCATTGGAACGTATTTTTGAATTTTTTATTTTTGAATTTTTTTTGTATTTTTCATATATAAGAAAGCAATAAAAACTACACTAGGAAAACAAATAAAAACTATACTAGAAAGCAAATAAAGAGAGAAAAGGAAGAGAATTACCAAGTGAAAGAACACCCCCCCAAGCCAAATCAAGTAATGCCCTCATTGACTTGGGAGAGTAGCCTACTCCTCATCCTCATCCATCCTCGAATAGCCCCCGCCGTGGCTAGAATCGGCTCCTCCATGGCTAGAGCCACCACCTCCATACCCCGAACCACCTGCATAGTAGTTAGGGTCTACATTCCCACCCATACCCCCAAAAGGAGCATCACCCCCATATCCGTGGACCGAAGAGTAGTCCACGTAAGTACCATACGCACCGGGGTGAGAATACCCTCCTTGGGGGTATTGGAACCAATCAAGAGTAAGTGAATCGGGAGGAATAGCCCCCCGACGGGCATAATCATCATACATGGGGTAAAGGCCCCTCCCTAGTGTAGGGAATAATTTCAAGCCTTAAAAATCCCACTAGCTTGAACCCCACTGTGATCATACACTAAAGTACGGTGGCGTCCAAAAGGGAAGAAGATAGAGCAAAAGAGTCGCCAACAAGTTTTTAAGGAACTTGTAAACCGTTCACGAGGTGAAGGTTACACCCCTTAACGATCCAAGAGATCGTCAACTCCATAAGGTCATGAACCAAATAAGGGTTCGGGGATGATGGTACAAATCCAACCTAAAAGAGATTGAACCTGCCCTAATAATAGGCCTCTACTTTATTCTGCTCGTATTCATGTGCGCTTTCTGATTAACCCTAAACCTGTTTAATCTATGTTGGTTGAACATTAATGCACAAACAAATCTATTATTGGCGATCACTTGAAATTATAATCACAATTAACCCTAAACAAGATTATTAATATCTTATTAAGCGTGACTGCAAATACAAATTCCCTTTAACATGCAATAAAAGGTGATCAAGCAATAACAATATAAAATAATGTATCAAGCAACATAATAATGAATATCATCATCATAAAAATAAATTATAATTGAAATAATCATCATAATAATTATAAAAGAAAATAATCATCATATTAATAATAATTGAAATAATTATCATAAATAAAATAATCATCAAAATAATAATATTCATAATCATTATAACAATTATAATTATAATCATATTCATGTTAATATTAAAGCATAATAAAAATAGCAAGATCCTAGGCATGATACTAACAAGATTAATAACAAACCCTAGCATGTCACTAAGCATTAAAAATCAAATCTAGCATTAGTTAAACAGATAAAAGAGTTAAGAAACGCGTATCTTGCACCGTCGAGCACACGTCTCTGAAAGTAACCGATTGTTTGTGTTTTGACGACCTCCTGCAAGCTAGAGAATGCCATCCCGCTTGAAAACCGCTACGCCTTGTAACTGCTTCCAATTAGAAGATTGCTTCGCCTGAAACTATCCTCCTCGCTATGATAATATCCCATGTCCAAGGGAATATCATCGAAAATTATTTCTCTTGAAATAATTCTCATCCGCATTATGATCATCTTCCATGCCTCAGGAATTATGATCGAAGACAACTTCGCCCGAAATTACCTTCAGTTGTTTGTGACAACTTTCCGCAAGCTAGGGAATGATGTCGAAGACATCTTCTCTTGAAGTCATCCTCATTTGATGCGATAATCTCCCAAAGGAAAATACCGAAGATCCACGCCCGTCGATCTTTAAAAGTTCGCCTGAACCTTGCTTTTGCTATGCCTGTACGTCGGCGCTCTTTGCTCTTGAACCTGTATGTCGATGCTTTATGCTCTTGAACCTATATGTCGGTGCTTTATGCTCTTGAACCAATGCTTAGGCGCTTTAAGCTAAGTGAGACGATCTTTTTATCAGGTCGATCACTTTATGTAATCAAGCCGATTACTTAATCATGTCAAATTGCTTAGAGGGGCTAACTGGCGTACCAAGGAACCCAAAATATGTTGCAGAAAGCTAGCACAATCCCATCAGGTGGCTGGCTGCCTTGGCGTCGCTGAAAATCAATCAGCGCCAGCAATATGGCATTAGCGCCATGCGCTGAAATTGGCGTCTGGCGCCAAGCACAGAATGTGACGCCAATGCCTAGGGACTGGCGCCAGCACGGATTCTTCTTTAAAAATAGTTTTCCGTTTTATTTCTTGCTCTGTTCGTCACGAAACAGCCCGAGAGAAGTCCGAAAACTTCAATTGATCGTTGCTCATTCGTTTCTCAACCGAATTTGCTCAAATTTGTTGCAAATCAAAGCTCTTCTCATCCATATTACCGATCTATGTAAGTTTTCCTCCAACTCACACCGGTTTTTATGAATTTTTGGCATGTTCATTCACGAATTTCATGAAAATTCGAAACTTATGATGCTCAATTTGCTTTGTTTGTCAAGTTTTATGCCATGAAATTGCTTGTTTATGTTTGTATATTGCCTTGGGAGCAATTTGAGACTTGTTTGACTCAATTTGGTGAAGAAACGAGCAATCCACCATTGTTGGACCTCCTAAGGTCGTGAAGAACAATGTGGCATGTTCTTGTTGTTTTTGCTAGCAATTCTTGTTCAATTTGTCACAATAATCACTATAGTGTTGCAAGAAATTGTTTGATTGCTTGAAAAAATGATGTCATGCTCAACTTGAATTTGTGCTCTGTTTTAGTACTACGTACTCTGTTTTTGCGAACATAGTATCATGCGGCTAGACGAACCTTTTGATACTATAGAACCTTAATTTATGATGATTCTGCACAATGTAGCATGGCTAGACAAAGAGGCTCAGGTTCACGGTCCCGAAACACTAGACGTGAGCATGAGCCCGTGGAGGACGACACTACACCGTTCACTTCGCTTGGTCAGCTCCCAGAGTGGGATGAGCAGACCCTGTTCTTTGCCCCTGTCCACCACATTTCTGAGAGGGTGAGACGGGGAACCAAGCCTGGGAGGACACGACATCACGGTTCTGGCTGTGATGGTCTAGGCGATTTGTATAGGATGCATATCGCCAGAGATCGAGAGACGAGACTCCTATGGGAGTCTTGCGGACTGGTTGCCCTGTTCGAGACCTCCGAGGCTATGGTTGCCTCCAGCGGGGGTCACCACGTAGTACGCGCTCTGGTGGAGTTCTTCTGGGACACCACCAACACCTTTCATTTTCCTTGGGGTGAGATGATGGTCACTCCTACAGACTTCAGTCTCATCACAGGACTGGAGTTCTCTTCTGTGCCGCTGCCGTTTGACGGTGGTATCGACGTCTTTTCTCCAGAGGTCGAGGAACTGTTGGGGCCGATTGCTGTTCGGGCCCGAGCTGAGGTCGAGACGACTCAGTTCAGTGCTAGGGGGATTCGCCGCTCGACGCTGGCAGCGGCTCTTGATGACGATGCGACCACCCGAGAGCAGCGGGTACGCATCTTTGTGCTGATGTTGTTGTCAGGGACATTCTCCCCTGACAGGGGTAGTAGGGCGTTGCTTTATTACCTCCCTGCTGTTCGCGATCTCCGGCGGATCGGGACTTATGACTGGCCCAGCTTGGCCTATACTGACTTCGTTCGCACACTGAGGGACTTGTGTCGCCATCGGTCCTTTAGGACGAATGTTGCTCTGTCTGCTTTCTGGAAAGTCGTAGAGGTAAACATTATTCCCTATAAAGTTTAGCCCTATATGTTAGGCAACATTTACTCATGCTTTAGCTTTTTTGTAGATCTGGTTCTATGAGTACTTTCCTTCCATTGCGCCGGCGAGACCATCGCCGAGGGGGTATCCGGTGAGCGCCTCTTGGGGCGGCCACCATGTGGACCTGTCTACTGCACGTGTCCGGAGTCGGATCATCTCGGTACGACTTTTAGTGTTTATCTTGCTCTTCTGCGACGTTTTATACATGTCCTTACCTGATTGGTATTCTTATAGGGACCTGAGGTAGTATACCGACCATGGGGCGGTTGGACAGTCCCTGGATTAGCCGCACAGTACTCTGCTGAGCGTCGCTACTTTCTGGGGACCTACGGAGCAGTTGTATACTTAGAAGAGAGAGTTGCTAGACAGCACTCTTCCGATATTTTTGTTGTTCCTGCTCCTCCACCACGTCACATGTTTGACGAGAGAGAGTTGTCGAGCATGGCTGAGGAGTCTGGTTCCCTTTGGCGGTCCCATGTGATCCTTGGGCGGAGTTATGCTGAGGAGCTACTTCCTTTGTTAGCTCCAGCCCCTGTACCGGCCGAGGATGTGAGGGTAAGATCCTTAACTTTTGTTTTTCGCTGAGTAGCCCCCAAGTGATACCTTGCTAATTTCTTTTTGTCTTAGCAGGATGGTCCCACTGGTTTGTGCCACCCCGTATGTCCATCCACTACCAGGGGATGTACGGGCCGATCGAGGAGATGATTTCTCCGGCTCCTGAGGGCGAGCGCTTCGTGGAGCGGTCGATCCCTCGTCACCAGACTAGGGTAAGCCTAGTTTTACTTCAGAGTCTTGTATTCAGTCATCATGTATTTTAATCATACTAGGAATAGAATAAAAGGCATCATACTTTTAATCATACTTAATATTAAAGTTACCCTAGACATGATACTAGGAATCAAAATAACAATCTAAGCATGATTTCTATATCATAATATCAATTAAACCATTAAAGTACTTACTTGGATGCCTCGTACCTCTTTCTAATAACAAAATACACACATTAGTAACTTCAAGGAAAATAATAATCAAAACAATTAAATTAAATAATTTAAATAGAGATTTGGGACCAAACCCTCAGAAATTAAAACCTTTCACGTCTAGGGCGAAGGCAACTTCGAATATGGCTAGGTGTTTCTAGATCTAATGAATGCGGAATTTTGTATGAAAACCAAAGTTTAGAAAAGAAAGAATGAATGAAGAGATGAATGAATTCAAAGAATTTGATGAATGATTGAGAGTTGATGAAGACTTAAGAATAAGGAGAATTCGTGAATGAAAACGGAGTTTTTGATACGATATTTATAGAGAAAATCATCCAAAAAGATAATTTATCAAAAAAGAGTATGAAGGCCACAAATCCACCTTGGCGCCAGACCTGGCTCATTGGCGCCAGGAACTGTGGCTAGCGCCAGGCGCCAATTCTGGCGTCTGGCGCTAATCTTGATTCCAGGCGCCAAGGCCTGAGGTTGGATGCCAAACCGGATTTTAACGCGTTTTTGAAAATCTGATAATTTTACCGTACTGGAAGATAAAATAATATAATTTCGGTCGAAAATGCTATTTGATCTAATTAAAACTCTGAAGAATCCTAACTGAATTAAAAATGATAAAACCTTCTAGAATGTTCTAGAAGACCAAAACCATTCCTAATTACATTAGGAATGATAAATCATATTAGGCCCTCCCCTAGATCATTGGGCCGTACTTAAAACTCAAACCGGGCCCAGTTTAGTAAATTGGCCATAAATTCCTCAATATTCATCAGAATTGGGCTTATAATATATCGTTGGAAAGGTCTTTGCAAGCCCCATCCAACTACACCACTATTGGACCCATATTATGGACCAACCAAACTGGATTGGCTGTTTTCTTAAAAATAAAGTTTTCAAAAACAGGGAGAAGAGAAAAGAAAAGAAATAAAACTTTCCGCAACACTAGACCTTTCCACACTTTCGTTTCATTCGATTATGATTCAACGTGAAAGGTACTCATCACTGGGTTTGGTTTTGGGGAGACACAAATGGGTGTCTACACCTAGGTTCCTCTCTATAAGACCAACCCGCCCATCTAAGGTGCTTAACCTAGAGTCTAGGTTTTGCATCATACCCTCAACCCTCCCTTGCCCCGTCTCGATGCGGTCTAATTGGCTTCTAAAATCCGAAAAGTCATATGGGGCATTGGGGTCGACGTTGTAATCGACCGAGGAAGTGGGCATGCCATAGGTGAAGGGTGGAGGTGGTTGGTAGTGTGGTGAGTGGTGAATGGGGGAATGGTGGGGTTGTGGTGAGGGGTGAGGTGGTTGAACCTCACCTTGACCATTTATCTCGAAAGTATAAGAGGGCTTCCCCCTCTCAAATTTGGTTAAGGCGGGGTTGGGTAAGGTAAAGGCTTGGTCTCTCCTACCCGATTGTCGGTGGACAATCCACCAAGTATCACTCCCCACCGGTTGCACCCAGTTCAAGCTCCCTAAATAGGGTAGGTCCATGAGGTTCGATCCCACAACTTTCCTATGTCCATCGGGGTTCCAACCTAGGTGTTTCCTAGCAATATGGGTCACTAACCCCCCAAAGTAAATAGGTGCTCTAGACCTACTAGCCTCGGCCGCATTGGCCGCCCTTTGGAAGTGATTGGCTATCCTATGGGGTATGTTCAATTTTTCAGCATTAGGAATTATATAGGATGCCAATAGTTCCAATTCATCTCTCCTAACATTTGTCGGTTCATGCCTCCCAAAAATAGTGAGGCCGACAAATCTTTGCCAAAGTTTTGGGACGGGATGTTGAATCCACGTCCCTTTGGCATGTTGGAGGTTCACTAAATCCTCCCCAGTTAACCTCTTATAGACCACGGCGGTGTGGTATTGAGAGGGCTCAATAGGTTTATCCGATTTTAAATCAAACAACTTTCCAAATTCTTTAAGAGTTAGTCTCACATCGTTATTTAATAATCGGAATTGTACATGAGTGATTAGTGCATTCATTTTAATAACATTAAAACTTGAGATAAATTCCAATGTTAAATAATCATATGTATCATGGCACATTTGAAAAAAACCACTCATGCCTATACCTTTGAATAATTTTTCCACATATTTATCAAGGCCTAACCTAGCTAATGTGGGATGATGAATAAAACGGGTAGAGATTACCTGACGATCGATGAGGTTGACCATCCTAACCCGTTGCTCCTCCGAGGTGATGATAACCTCCTCCCATCCCGGAATTTGAAGATCCGGGTTGATTGTTGGTTGTGGTGCACTTGAGCTCTCACCCCTTTGGTTCCTTGAACGCTTTGAGGCCATTTTCTTGCAAAATAGTGGCAAATTGGAGGTTTCTCTCTCTTAGGGTTTGAGAAAATTTGAGAGAAAATGGGGGAAAATTAGTGTAGATTGTAGAGGAGGATGAGGGGAGATGGAATATGTAAGAATTTTTTAGTTTGGATGGAAGAATTGGAGGAGATCTTGGATTGAAGTGTAAGTTGAAGGTTTGAAAATGGAGGTTTTAGAGAGAGAAAGTGAAATGAAGAAGATGAAATAAGGAGAAAGTGAGGAAAGAAAGAAGAGAAAAGAAAATAAAAGGGGGACGGACTGATGGCGCGCCCGATCGGGCGCGAACGCGAACAAAATTTTCGCCCTTTGCTCGCCCGATCGGGCGAGCTTCGCCCGACATATCTTTTCCTTTTCGCTCGATTTTCCAAAAAAAGCGCCCGATCGGGCGAAAATAGTCTCTGAATTCAACCTTGCTTGCGCAGCCGATCGGGCTGTTTCGCCCGATCGGGCGAAAATGGTTCCGATTTTTAGCATGCTTGCGCGCCCGATCGGGCGAATTTGCTGCTGATTTCTGGGTTGCTTGCGCGCCCGATCGGGCGAGCCTCGCCCGATCGGGCCTGAGCAACCCTTTTTCTCCGATTTCTTTTCTTCTTCAAATTTTTTCTAAGTCTTTATACCTGTCAAATTCATACCTGTACAACAACACTTAAAACTGGTGAAATATCACTCTCCTCGCCTCTCTAAAAAAAACAAAAATAAGGAAAAAGGAAAACTAGTCTAGAAAGCATGAAATACGGGTTGCCTCCCGCAAAGCGCTGGTTTATCTAGGTCCCGCACGACCTTCTTACCACCTTGAAGCTCATGTTGGAAGTGGAGTTAGGAGAGTCTCCTCCACATCTGTAATGGTAGCACCTTCATGATACACTTTCAACCTTTGGCCATTTACCTTGAACTCTTCACCTTTGTCATTCACCAACTCCACCGAACCAAATTTGTTCACCTTTGTGACAGTGAAGGGACCGGACCACCTAGACTTTAACTTTCCTGGGAAAATCTTCAATCTAGAATTAAAGAGAAGAACCTTATCACCCGGTGCAAACTCTCTTGGTAAGATCCTCTTGTCATGCCACTTCTTGGTCTTCTCCTTGTAGATCCGCGCACTATCATATGCCGACAATCTAAACTCATCCAACTCATTGAGTTTAAGAAGTCTCTTCTTACCCGCGGCCTTAGAATCCATATTAAGCTCTTTGATCGCCCAAAAGGCTTTGTACTCTAATTCTACGGGAAGATGACATGCCTTACCATAAATCAATCTATAAGGTGAAGTACCAATCGATGTCTTAAATGCTGTTCGGTATGCCCAAAGTGTGTCATCAAGCTTCATGCTCCAATCTTTCCTTGACTTGGCTACTACCTTTTCTAGGATCGCCTTGATTTCCCTATTAGAGACCTCAACTTGACCACTAGTTTGAGGGTGGTAACTAAGCCCTATTCTATGATATACGCCATACTTCTTGAGGAGGTTATCCAATTGTTTTTCATGGAAGTGGGTACCCCCATCACTAATAATAGCTCGTGGAACACCAAACCTGGGAAATATGATCTTCTTGAAGAGCTTGATGACTACCTTAGAATCGTTTGTTGGTGAAGCTATGGCTTCTACCCACTTGGACACATAATCGACGGCTACAAGTATGTAACAATTCCCATTGGAAGATGGGAACGGCCCCATATAATCGATACCCCAAACATCAAATATTTCAACTTCGAGAATCCCAGTTTGGGGCATCTCATGCCTCCGCGAAATGTTGCCAGTCCTCTGGCAAGAGTCACAAGCCTGCACAAAAGTGTTAGCATCTTTAAACATAGTAGGCCAAAAGAAGCCTGACTCATTGATCTTGGCCACCGTTTTAGTGGGGCCATGATGTCCACCGTAGGGTGAGGTATGACAACTGGTAAGGATGCCGTGAACCTCCCATTCGGGAACACACCTGCGAAATAATCCATCTGCACACTCACGAAACAAAAGAGGATCATCCCAAAAATAATGTTTAATATCATAAAGGAATTTCTTTTTCTGTTGGTAGGACACGTCAGGAGGTAGAGTACCACCCACTATATAATTAGCAAAATCAGCATACCAAGGGTGATGTTCTACAACTGCATACAGGTTGTCATCAGGGAAAGAATCATCTATAGGTAAAGAATCCTTACCCTCATCATACTTGATACGTGACAAGTGGTCTGCCACTACGTTCTCTGCTCCCTTTTTATCTTTTATTTCTATGTTGAAATCTTGGAGCAGGAGAACCCACCGGAGTAGCCTTGGCTTTGATTCCGCCTTGGCTATCAAGTATTTCAATGCTGCATGATCAGTAAAAACAATAACTTTAGAACCAACTAGATATGATCTAAATTTTTCTAAAGCATAAATAACAGCAAGAAACTCCTTTTCTGTGGTGGCATAGTTGACTTGGGCTTCATCCAAGGTTTTGCTAGCATAATAAATAGCATGCAAAACCTTGTCCTTCCTCTGTCCGAGCACGGCTCCTAGTGCAAAGTCACTTGCATCACACATGATTTCGAAAGGAAGGTTCCAATCGGGAGCACATATGATGGGTGCCGATATCAAAGCCTGCTTAATCCTGTTAAAAGCCTCAAGACACTCGTCAGTAAAAATAAATGGGGCATCCTTGAGCAAAAGCTGTGTCAGTGGTTTAGCAATTTTAGAAAAATCTTTGATAAAGCGGCGATAAAACCCCGCATGACCTAAGAAGCTTCTAACTCCCTTAACATTGACTGGGGGAGGTAATTGCTCAATCACTGAAATTTTAGCCTTGTCTACTTGTATGCCCTTATCAGATATAATATGGCCAAGGACTACTCCCTCTGTCACCATAAAGTGACATTTTTCCCAATTAAGGACCAAGTTGCACTCTTCACATCTTTTCAAAATTTTAGCGAGATTAATTAAACATGAATCAAATGAAGAACCATATACGCTAAAATCATCCATAAAGACCTCCATAATAGACTCTATGAAATCAGAAAAAATGCTCATCATGCAACGTTGAAAGGTAGCGGGTGCATTACATAAACCAAAGGGCATTCTACGATATGCAAAAGTGCCATAAGGGCATGTAAAGGTGGTCTTTTCCTGATCTTCAGGGTGAATCGGAATTTGGAAAAATCCCGAATACCCGTCCAAATAGCAAAAGAATTTGTGATTGGCTAACCTCTCAAGCATTTGATTAATAAAGGGAAGAGGGAAGTGATCCTTTTTAGTGGCGATATTTAATCTACGATAGTCTATGCACATACGCCACCCTGTTACAGTTCTAGTGGGAATTAATTCATTTTTTTCATTTGTTATCACAGTCATCACACCCTTCTTCGGTACTACCTGCACAGGACTTACCCACTTGGAGTCAGAAATAGGATAGATAATACCTGCATCAAGTAATTTCATCACCTCCTTCTTGACTACTTCCTGCATGTTGGGATTTAATCTTCATTGGGGTTGAATGCAGGGCTTGTAATTTTCCTCTAGATGAATCCTGTGCATGCAAAAATCAGGGCTAATACCCTTGAGATCATCAATACTGTACCCTATAGCCTTCTTATGGGTTTTGAGGACCCCTAGAAGTTGGGAAGATTGTAGGTCAGTGTGTGCAGTACTGATGATCACGGGGTGTAGTTCTTGTTCATCAAGAAAAACATATTTCAAATGAGAAGGGAGAGGTTTTAGCTCAGGTTTCTTGACCTCTGCAGGTTTTGATTCCTGAACTAAATTTACTACCTTCATTGTCTCCTTGGGGCTTAACTCTTCTAAGGAAAGAGCCTTTTCAATATCCTGTACCTCATTACCCCAAATGCTTGCATTGTCGCTAGATAAATTCCCGCAGAGAACTTCCTCTAAGGGATCCTTCGCAAGAACCTGTGGCAAGCTATCAACACAAATATCGTCCATTATATCAATTGTATCAATGAAGCAACAATTTTCCTCTAACATAGGCCCTTTCAAAACCTTCCCTAAATTAAAGGTAACATTATCGTCACCTATAGAAAGGTTTAGTTTACCATTTTTCACATCAATAATCGCTCCTGCAGTGTGGAGGAAAGGCCTACCTAATATAATGGGTATTTGTGTGTCCTCTGCCATATCTAAAACAACAAAATCAACCCGAATAAAAAATTTACCAACTCTGACAGGTACGTCCTCTAAAATACCTAAGGTATATTTTACCAAACGATCTGCCATTTGCAAAGTTATATTAGTAATTTTTAATTCTCCCATATTTAATTTAGCGCAGATAGATGATGGCATGACACTGACACTAGCACTCAAATCACACAAAGCTTTATCAATAAAAACATTCCCAATGTGACAAGGGATAGAAAAACTACCGGTATCCTTTAATTTAGGAGGGGATTTGTTTTGCAAATAAGAGCTACACTCCTCTGTGAAAGCTACAGTTTCTACTTCATTAAAGGCCCTTTTCCTAGTCAGAATGTCTTTCATGAATTTAGCATAAGCAGGTACTTAAGTGATTAAATCAGTGAAAAGAACTGTTACCTGCAGGTTTTTCACAACCTCTAAAAACTTACCGAATTGTTTATCAAGCTTACTCTTCAATTGTCGATTAGGGAATGGAAGCTTGATAACTGGGCTCTGCACATCTCCTCCCTTATCCTGCAATTTACCCTGCACAGAACATTAGTAGGGTTAGTATCTATTTGTAGCCCTGCAGGGCTAGTAGGATTACCGTTTGGTATAGAGGAATCTAGATCAGGAACTGGTCCATCTTCCTTTGGCATAGGAGGTCCATCATAATGTGAACCACTCCTTAGAGTGATTCCATTAGCATGATCTGTAGGATGGATAGGTTGTGATGGTAGAGCTCCCTGCTGACGGGATTATAGGGTAGATGAAAGTTGTGCAATTTGATTGTCCATGATTTTATTATGGGCTAGAATAGAATCAATTTGCGCATCCCTACTCTCCATATGCTTTTGCATATTGGCAAGCATTGCTCTAATTTCTGTCATGGCAGGGTCGGAAGATGATGAGGGTGATGCTTGGCTTTTCTGGCCGGCATTAGGATGATAATATTTTTGCTGTGGTGGTGTTTGCTGTTGTGGTTGTTGTGGAGGTGGAGGGTTTTGTACATTGGTACTCCGGTATGAAAGATAAGGATGATTTTATAACCGGCATTGTAGGAATTGGAATAGGGGTTATTTTGCCTATAGGTTTGAAAGGCATTAACTTGTTCCATAAAGCTCCTACAATCTTGCTCCCAATGACTTACAATTCCACAATTTTCACAAAAAACTTCATGGTTAGCAACAGCAGAAACATTAGCTACAGAGTTAGGAGCAGTAGTAAGATTATCTAATTTTTGACAAATAGATGTTAATTGAGCTTGCAAAAAGGATACGGAATCGACATTATGTTTTCCCTTATTTGCAAACCCCCTCGGATTCCCATATTTGGAATTGTGTATTGCCATGTCTTCGATAACCTGTCCTGCATCATCCACATTTAAATTCATAAACCTCCCACTAGCTGCCGAATCTAGTACTGATCTAGAAGAATTTCCAAGTCCATTATAAAATGCTTGGATCAATTGCCATTGTGCTAGATTGTGGTGGGGGCACTCTCTCTGTAGATCCTTGAACCTCTCCCAAGCCTCATATAATGTTTCGTCGGCCTCTTGAGCGAAGTTCTGAATAGCACTCCTTAGCACCGCTGTTCTCTCTGCAGGATAATATTTATTATAGAAATTCAAAGCAAGAGTTTCCCAGTCAGTAATACCAAGTGCAGTTCTATTCAAACCATTAAACCATAATTTTGCTTTGCCACATAATGAAAAGGGAAAAAGAATCTCCCTGATTTGGTCTTGCGTGACCCCGGCTTGTCTAATGGTGTTACAATATTGGCAGAAATCTGCGATGTGAAGATTGAGATCTTCACCCTTAGCTCCGCTGAACTGCTTCCTCTCTATCATAGTGATAAATTGGGGCTTGATCTCAAATTGAACTCCATCTAGAGCCGGAGTGGGAGTAAGGTGCGGGAAATCTGTGAGCTTCGGTTGCGAATAATCACTGAGTTTCTTCTGGGCCGTCATCTCTGATTCTGAATCTGAAGGAATATCTGTATCACTAGAATCAAGGGGAGGATCTCTTCGATCGTTGTCCTCCTCAGAACCCGCCAGAATTTGTCTATAGAGTCTCCTTTACCTATGAAAAGAACGCTCGATCTCAGGATCAAAAGGGATGTCACCTGATCTAGAACACCTGGGCATAAACAAAGAACTAAAGACAAATATGAGATTTGCCTCAAAGAACTAATGTTCTCTGAGGCAAAAAAGGGGGATAATCTAGACTACAAAAATATAATCAGAAAAAAAAAATAAATCCGTTTCCCGGCAACGACGCCAAATTTTGACAGGGTAAAGTCGTATCCCCTAATAAAAAATAATTACCTAAATCACTAACTACAGTAGATAGGGAAGTAAGGTCGAACTCCACAGGGAAACATGTCTTTTTAATTCTAATTAATTATTATACTCTAAATTATCTAAGTAACCAATATTTTTAGGTAAGAATTTTATACTACGAAGAATAAGTTTAGGGAGAAAAGAATCAATAATAAGGAAACCTAGGGTCACAGGTTCACCAATAATTAATATTCCGAGATAGAACGAAGTAATTAATAATTAACAATGCATAGATAACATGATTAACAGGCTCTCGCAATTTATTAATCAACATAGATCTAACAGGCTCTCGCAATTTACTAGACCTAAGTTCCTATTAAAATTAGCCTTTAATATTAAATCAACATCTGCTCGATTCATCAATTCAATATTGCTAAACATTCACAATCAAATTACATCTGCTCGATTCATAATCTAATTGCAAAGAATTAAAACAATTCAATAGGAAATTATCATGCAATACCAAAAATCAATAATAACAAACTATCCCTTCATATTAATTATGGATCCCCATAAACCCTAGAATTAAACTACTCACTAATCATCATAACTAAGCCAATCAAATAAATAATTAAAAGCATAATCAAGAAAACAATTAAAATAGCTGAAATTAAAAAGGGAAGAAATTGTACCAAAGTAAATCTGGAATTAATGAAGGAATTAAGAGCAAAAGTTTAGAGAGAATTTAAGAGAGAGAAAAATACTAAGTAGAGAGAGAAAGTCTAAGAGAGAAGGTAACTAATAATTCCGCACAAAACGTATTTAAACCTTTCCTAAAACACGAATTAAAACTAAACTAATCAGACTCTAGGAAATCACGCGCCCGATCGGGCGAAGGGCCGCCCGATCGGGCCCGCCTTTTTTACAACGCCCTATACTGATGTGCCGCGCCCGATCGAGCCTACGCTCACCCGATCGGGCGCACTTCTCCCTTAAGGTCCCTTTTGCGCGCAGCCGCCCGATCGGGCGTATGCTTGCCCGATCGGGCCCGGTCTTCTTCTTCGAGGCTTGAACTTCGATTGGGCTAGATTTCTTGGCCCAATCCATATTTCCTCTCGGATCTCGAATACTTGGTCCAAATGCCTCGTGATCCAAATTACCGAGCCCTTAATCACCGGCTCTCACCAATCTTGGGCTCCAAAAGTGGTCGTGTCCTTCTAGCTTCCGTAGTCGATCCAATAAAGCCCGGGAAAATGCTCCAAGAGTGCAATTTCCTGTAAAATACAACTAAAACTACGAAAACACTAGAACACACAAATTAGTAATAAAAGTGGCCCGAAAGAGCCAAAAACACTACTAATAACGACCACGAGACGGGGATAAAACACTATATAAACTAGACATATCAGAGCCCCACTACTTGGGCTCTCGGTGATAAATGAGTTACATCCTCTCGTGGAACTGTAGGGGTTTGGGGAGTTTTGTTGCAGTTAATGCGTTAAAACGTATTATTTTCTTAGAAAATCCCCAAATTGTTTTTCTTTCGGAAACTAAGTTGAAAGCTTTTGAAATGGAAAAAATAAAACAAAAAATAAAGTTTACTTCGGGTTTTATTGTGGAGTGTGAAGGGGAGGGTAGGAGACGGAGGGGGGTCCGGCTTTGTTCTGAAAAAATGAGTTGACGGTGGCAGTGAAGTCCTTCTCTTTAAATCATATTGATATTGGGGTAGGATCTCAGGGGAATGATGAGTGGAGGTTTACTGGTGTGTACGGGCATCCGGAGGACGAAAACAAGTACAAGATTGGTGTACTTTTGGAGAGCTTAACGGGGTCAGATGACAAGCCATGGTTATGTGGAGGGGATTTTAACTTGATGCTTCACTTAGGGGAAAAAATTAGTGGAAGGAGTTTTTGTGTAGAGGAGGCAGAGATATTGCGCAATGCCATGAGCTATTGCCATTTTGAGGATTTGGGTTTTATTGGGCATAGCTATACGTGGACTAATAATAGGGGTGGGGAGGAAAATATCCAAGAAAGACTTGATAGATTTTTTGCAAATTAGCTCTGGAGAGAGATGTTCATGGGCTCGTTTGTTACTCATCTCACTAAGAGAAGGTCGGATCATTTACCTATCCTATTGTGTATTAAAAGCTGTGCCAAAGCAAAAGAAAAAAAAGTTGTATTGTTTTGAAGAAATGTGGCTCTGTGATGAAAATTGTGCTGAGATTATTTCGGAGGCTTGGGAACGTGGAGGGGACTTATGTTCGAAAATTGCATTTACTTCTACATGTTTAAGTGCATGGAGTAGGGAGAAATTTGGGGATTTTGTGAAGGAACTAAATGCGTGTAAAGCTCAGATGAAGCATTTGATGGGTGAGTATCAATCGGAGGAAGTTATTTCTCAAATGAGGGCTTTAGATGACCGTATGGATGAGCTTGAAAATAGGGAGGAAATGTACTGGAAGCAACGGAGTAGGCAAGAATGGTTGAAGCACGGTGATAAGAATACATCTTTCTTTCACTAGAAGGCAAAACAAAGAGAGGCGAGAAATAATATTCACCACATCAAGGATGCGGCTGGTAACTCCTATGATGATGAAGAACGGATTTCGGAGGCTTTTGTTAATTTTTTTGAAGATCTCTTTGCAAGAAGTAGTGTAACACCCCAATAATTCTCTCTTAAAAACCTGTGAGAAACCTGTATATAATCTGAACAATTTCAAGAGAATTACTGGTGTGCTACCGCCACGTGTTCAAACGTTAAGGCTATCTCAGAAATTAGCAGCGGAAAACCAAAACAGTTATAAATAAACCTCAAAACAAAGGATTAAATCAAAATAAGTATTACAAGTTGGAACCATTAAGGCCCTTATTCAAAACTCAATAAAAGTAGTAAGTGACTAAATTCAGTGTTCAAATAAATTCAAACCCAAAAGAATTAGTTTCAAATAAAATCGAATTAAAATAAATTCAAACTTGCAAAAGAAATAAAATGCAAACAACCAACTCTCTACTCAAGATCCCACAACCCTGATGAATGCTGCATGTGTAAGAACCTGGGGTTATTCTGCTCCCCAATATTACAAGTGTAAAAATTAGATCGTCACAGGGTCATTGAAAGGCGAAGGCCATGACCAAAGAAAGACACACACAAAAGCACGCAGTCAGCAAAGCTGAGTACATACAAGCTGCGAAATAAATTAAGAAAATACCTAACATGCTACTAATAATCAAGCACAAGCATCATTAAATATAGACTCAATTCATGACTCGATTATTAAATTTATTAAGACCTCACTAGTTAATATTAACTGACTCATTTATTTATTTCATTGGATTTAGCAATAGACAAGGTTGTCCAACCCATGTCCCATTTGGAACATCAATAAAGAAAAACCTCATGCCTCCTTTCGGAAACATCAATAAACATCCAACGACCACGGGCGCGACTCCGTGACCGTAGTTAGTATGAGATCTCACCTAACTCATAGTTTTAGAAAAATAATATTTGAAATAGGAGACTCGTAGATCAGACGGCCTCGATAAAAGTACACGGCTAATACCCCATGTACCCCAACCCCTGATTGTCATTACTCCATATGTGCACCATTCCAGAGTTTTATTGCTCATCCATCTTGCACTTTACGTGATTTACAGGTTTAGACTTGGTGATGACTCATATACATTTCAATACAAACACCCCAAAAACAATTCAATCAAACATGACAAATTCTCAATTTAGATTCTTGATTTATTAGTGATAAACAACATTTATTAATTATTCCATTACTACCTCGGTGTATAAACACCTTGAGTGCATAAGGCACCCCAAAACCTTAACCTCGTCTTAAAAGACTTGAATTTCTCCTTTACTCATCCTGTTTACATAATCATGAATGAGTAATACTTTGATCTATACACCAATCACATACCTTTGCCTTTAGGCGCACCTTGCATAATTAAAGCACAAATAATACTTGCATTATAAACTAGTGCACATCATTTGAAATTCACAATGTATAACCAGGCAATTTAACCCAGTCAATCCTATACATGATACTAAGTTCTCGATCTGTCCTTAAACATGCACCTACAAGCAAGGTTTCGTAACTTGTACGTACCTTGTGTAAACAATCCGGTTGGCCACTTTAAAACTAGAAGTCGCCTTCTACAAAGTCCTCTCCTAAACCAAACAATTAGAAATAAATCGATACCAAAGCAATTAAAATTACAGCAATACTAAACTACTTTAAAACCTCTTAAATCATCAAAATAAAGCCTTTAAATTGTCCCCAATAATCAAAGTTAGTAATATAACATCCCAACTTTAAGTTTATATGTTAGAATTATGAAAATATAGTGCTTTATATCAAATTACAGCAACTTTAAGGTGGGTAAATAAATCTGGAATTTTGTTTTAAGTATATAAAATAACCCCGTAATCATAATTACTTGAAACAATCATTATATAGCAAGTTAGTGTGTTAAAAAAAACCAAGAATATATCAATTCAATACAATTAGAGGCTTCAAAATAAAAGGTATGAAATCTGAAAATTATTTTTAAAGTTAGAATTTAAAGTTCAAAGCTTTTTCAATCACAAAATACTCACAATAATTATTTTATAGGTTTAGAAGCATAAAAACATGAAATTAACACTACTTGTTCATAAAAATTGAAAGTTTAATAAATCTGAAAATTTATATATGATTAAGATAATTATACTCTAATGTAATTTAAACATAGTATGATTAGATGACTTGTTTAATACGTTATCAAGCCCTAAAACATGAAAAATCAATACTTTAAACCTTAAATTCGTACATATACCAAATCTGAAATTTTATTTAATACTTTAGACATACAAAACCCATAAATTTATAGTCTTTTGTAATTTATACATACTATCAAAGCCTAATAACAATAATTTTATAATTGAAATCAAATAAAAATAGAATCTTTAATCAAAATAACAAGAAATAAAGAAAAGGGAAGAAGAAGAAGAGGCGAACTGCAGGGGAGGCGTGGCTGTGCAGGCGGTGGTGGCCGGAGGTTCGGGTGGCTGGTGCGGCGGCAGAAGCTTCAAGGAGTTTTTTTTTTTTTTTTTTTTCTTGTTTGCTGCTCGTGAATGAAGGAGAAGGAAGAGAGTGAAAGCTCTTTTTTTTTTTTACGTGAGAAAGAGAAGAAGAAGGGTAAGGGTTTTTGAGGGTTTTATTTGGGCTTTGGGTTTCCTAATTAGATTAGGAGTAATATTTGGGTTTTGGGCTATAATGTTAAAATTGTTTGTAAATTAGTAAAAACACATTAGTTTACTTAAATCTTTTCATAAAAATAATTTATTTAATGAAACTGACATAAAAATATTTGTAAGAATAATATATAAATAAATTATGATTAAGTTAAAAATATGGGGGATTACAAATAGTAATATTGAAACCGAGCCAGTGATGGAGAAAGTGACGCCTATTGTTGATGAGAGACATTATACGAGCTTGGCTGCCCCTTTTAGTGCGGATGAGGTTCGAGATGCGCTTTTCTAAATGCACTCGACTAAGGCCCCTGGGCCCGATGGTATGTCTGCAATATTTTTTCAAAAATTTTGGGATGTTGTTGGTAATGATGTAGTTGGGAAAGTGCTTGATATTTTAAATAATAATAGGGATATAGCTTCTATTAACCAGACTCATATTGTTTTAATCCCAAAAAAGAAAGAGTGTGAGTCTCCTATTGATTATAGGCCTATTAGCCTGTGTAATGTTTTATATAAAATTGTTACGAAGGTGCTAGTGACAGGGTAAAGTCGTATCCCCTAATCAAAAGTAAATACCTAAATCCTCTAACTAAAGTAGATAGGGAAGTAGGGTCGATCTCCACAGGGAAACAAGTCTTTTTACTCCTAATTAATTATTATAATCTAAATTATCTAAGTAACCAATATTTATATTTGAGTATGAAACTAAACTACAAAGAATAGGAATAGGGAGAAAACAATATATAAAAGGATCTAGGGCATAGGTTCACCAATAAATAATACTCCAGGGTAAAACATAGTAATCAATCATTGACATTGCATAAATAACATGATTAACAGGCTCTCGCAATTTATTAATCAACATAGATCTAACAGGCTCTCGCAATTTACTAGATCTAAGTTCTTATTGAAAATAGCCTTTAATATCAAATTAACATCTGCTCGATTCATCAATTTAATATTGCTATACTTTTACAAGCCGCAATTGTAAAACATTAAAACAATTCAATAAGAAATTATCATGCAATACCAATAATCAATAATAGTCAATCATCAATGCATCAATTAACCAGATTGTAAAGGGCTTTCGCTACGTATTACAATCACACAATTAATTTACCGATATTAAATCTCATCTCTCGAATCTCGACTTAACCATTTATTTAACCTGCCTATTGAAACTAGACCTAAACATCAATTATCATCTCTCGAATCTTGAATCAATATTGTCAAACTCATGCATAAAAGATAGGCCTAATCTAGTCACAGAGCATTAAATCAATCAATAGGAAATTAATCTAGCATTGATAACCAACAACAACAATTTACCCCTTCATATTATTTATTAGATCCCCATAAACCCTAGAAATTAAACTACTCACAAATCATCATGACTAAACTAATCAAATAAATAAATAAAAGCATAATCAAGGGAGTAAATAAAATAACTGAAATTGAAGGGGAAGAAATTGTTACCAAAAAGTAATCTGGAATTAATGGAAGAATTAAGAACAAAAGTTGAGAGAAAGGATTCTAAGAGAATAATTAAGAGAGTAAAAGAAAGAGTAAAAAGGAGAAGAAAAAGTCTAAAATCGTATTACGGAGGAGTATTTATACTCCGTACAAAAATGCTAAACTAAAACAAATTAAAACGACGCTAATCGTCTACTAAGAAATACACGCGCCCGATCGGGCGAGGCACCGCTCGATCGGGCGCGCCTTTTTTATCATAGTACAAATCTCGCTCCCGGCCGGACGCGTCACCGGGCGCCAAACTAAGCTTCTCCCGCCCGGCCAGGCGCGCCTCCGGGCGCCAGCCTCTTTGGCCGGGCGGCTCATTTGGGCCACTATTTGGACTTCGATTGGGCTCCAATTCTTCGGGCCAATCTGGGTTTCCTCTTTGGGTCTTGAATACTCGGTCCAAATGCCCCGGTATCACCTATACCGAGCCCTTAATCACCGGTTCGATGGCTCTAACCGGCCCTGGGCTATTGAATCTGGTCGTGCTTCTCCAATGCTCGTGATTGCTCCAAAATATCTCGGGAAAATACTCCAAAAGCATAAATCCCTGCAAAAGTCAACCAAATCTACGAAGACACTAGAAAACACCAATTAGTAATAAAAGTGGCTCTAAAGAGCCAAAAACACTACCAATTATGACCAAGGGACGGGGGTAAAATACTATATAAAATAGACACATCAGCTAGCAAACAGGTTGAAATTAGTACTTCCGTTCATCATCCATGAGTCGCAGAGTGGATTTGTTCCGGGGTGTTTGATCATTGATAATGTGTTGGTGGCCTATGAATGTTTTCATTATCTCAGGAAGAAAAAAAAGGGAAAAAGGCTATCTTGGGCTCAAACTTGATATGAGCAAGGCGTATAATAGAGTTGAATGGGAGTTCTTACAGAAGATGATGCTGAAACTGGGTATGTCGGATTCTTTTGTGGGGTTGGTGATGAAGTGTGTTAGTACGGCCTCCTTTGATGTTCTGATTAATGGCCAACCGTCGAGAAAGTCCAAGTCTAGTCGAGGTCTCAGACAAGGGGATCCGATTTCTCCTTTTTTATTTATATTGTAGGCTGAGGGACTGTCAGCTCTACTTAGATATGTGGAAAATAGGAAGTTAATCCATGGGGTTAAAATTGGGAGACATGTTCAACCTATTTCTCATTTATTTTTCGCAGATGATAGCTTGCTGTTTGTGAGAGCGACGGAAGAGGAAATTGAGAATGTGCTTGGGATTCTTTCTACTTATGAGGTGGCTTCGGGTCTGAATATGGATAAATCGGAGGTGTCTTTTAGCCGAAACATTGAGCAAGAACGGAAAAATATACTTCAGATGAAGTTATCATTTAAGGCTGTCGAAAGACATGACAAATATCTTGGTTTACCAACTAACTTACATTGGTGGATCAAAGAAACAGGTTTTCCAGAATATTCAAGATCGGATTTGGAAGAAACTAAAGGGGTGGAAGGAGAAATATCTATCTCAAGACGGAAAGGAAATTTTGATCAAATCAATTGCCCAAGCAATTCCGACTTATGCTATGCAATGTTTTTCGATCCCGGCTAGCATTTTAGATGTAGTTGAAAGGCTATGTCGACAGTTTTTTTGGGGCCAAAAAGGAGAGGAGAAAAAAATTTGTTGGGTCTCTTGGGATAAACTGTACATATCGAAAAAGCAAGGTGGGCTTGGTTTCCGAAATATGAGAAATTTTAATAAGGCTCTACTTGAAAAGCAAGCTTGGCGTGTGTTATCCAATGAGAAGTCCCTTATGTCTAAGGTGCTTACAGGAAAATATTTTTCTAACTCGACTTTGATGGAGGCAAAAGTGAGTCCGAATTCGAGCTATACATGGAGGTCTATTTTGGGTGCTCGTGAAGTTCTTATGAGGGGTGCAAAAAAGAATATTGGTGATGGATCATCAATCCATATCTGGAAAGATGCCTGGATCCCGGGTCTCCCTGGTTTTAAACCTATTTCGAGGCAAGATGAGAATGAGCAGAATTTGAGTTATGTGCGACAGCTTTGGCATGATAGGAGTTGGGATATTGCAGCCCTTAATGCCAACTTTTCTCAGAATGAAGTGTGCAAAATCCTAAGTATTCCTATCCCCCTTTATGATTGTAGGGATTCTTGGACTTGGCATTATACGAAGGATGGCAGTTACTCGGTAAGAAGTGCTTACAATTTAATTATTGATGATCAAATTATAAATGAGCCTACCACCTCTCATAGTGGAAGGCAATTTGATTGGAAGGTTATATGGAGTGCTGAAATTCCTTAGAAAATCAAGTTGTTTGCTTGGAGAGAAATTAAAGATGTTGTAGCTGCTCGTGCTAATTTAGATCGCAGAGGTATGGAGGTTGACCAAGTATGCTCGATTTGTGGGGAGGGGAGTGAATCAACTCTACATATGTTGGTAAATTGTGGGGATGTGAAGATGATATGGTATATTTCTCCTTTGCGTTTGGATGTGGGGAGATATGCAGGGGAGAGCTTCAGAGAGTGGTGTGCTGCTGTGCGTGAGTTGCATAAGGATGCAAACTGGTGGTGTATATTTTGGTGTATTTGTGTCGGGTGTGCGGGTGCGCCATAATAGGTGGGTTTTTTTTTTTTTTTATAGAAAGCGAATTGTTTTGAGTGATGTTATTTGCAAAGCAGTTGGTTTAATTGGTGGGGGAATTTGTGCTGGCGAAGAGGTTGGTAACTTAAGCCCTCCCTCTCCTATCCTTGAAGCTAGGTGGAAGCCTCCTTTGAGGGGTATAATAAAAGTCAATTCAGATGCTGCCGTGTTCTCGCCTAGTGGTGTGGGTTTGGGGGGTGTGATGAGAGATGAAATCGGACATGGTGGCCTCTACGTGTTTGCGAATGGAAGGGTGTTTTTGATGCTGATGTTGCGGAGGCCCTTGCTCTGCGCCATGCTTTGAACATTACAATTGAAGCGGGCTTTCGGAAGGTGTGTTTAGAAACCGATGATTGCTTGAAGCTCCATAATCATTTGGTGAAGGGGGTAGTGCATCCGACGGCTTTTGGGATGGTGGTTAAGGACATTTTGCAACTCACTCTGCTTTGTCAGGATGTATCTTACTCCTTTGTGAAGAGAAGTGGCAATGGTGTTGCCCATGGGCTTGCCAAGTTATGTAATCGATTTAGTGATCTTAGAGTTTGGCTTGAGGAATTTCCAAATGATGTTTCTGCTTTGGTTTTGGCTAGCTGATTTAAGCCTTCTTGTTTAATTAATAAAATGCTCTTGCTTACCGTAAAAAAAAAAAAAAAAAAAAAAAAAAAAAAAAAAAAAAAAAAAAAAAACTTAGCCATATTGTTTTTTATAATTAAATATAATGTTAATTAAAGAATAGTTATTGAAAGTTACCGTGCATAGCTCGGAACCTAACCTAGTAATTACTAGAAATGAGTCAGTTTCCAAAAAATTACCTTAGTATATGAAATATCTCGTGTGTCACAATTGTCAATTCGAGAAAATTTCTTAGTTAAGATTTTGGAGTCATTTTGACTCTTAACAGTCAAATATAAGGTAAGAATTGACAAAATAAAAAATACCGAAAACACTTTAGTATTGAAACTTGGAGGACTTCTAAGAAGATTACTACAAACTTTTAAATAAAGACCTGGTTTACATTGTGGACTTGAGGAATATACACAACAATTGATGTTATGTAAACAGGTCCACACAAGATTATTCGGCAAATTACAAGTATGTAATTTATTAAAACAATATCTTAACATAAATTATACCAAATGTATTATAATCCCAATAATATCAATATGGAAAACACATTGTTATGAATTAATTCAAATCAGATTAGGTCAGATCAGATTAGATCAAATCAGATAAGTTCAGATAAGCAAATATAAAGTAAATTTAAGAGTGTTCTGATTTACTGAACTAGATTAAACTAAAATGAATACTCTGAAATTATAATCGAAACTGAAGTGAAGCTGAAGATAACATCCCTAAACTAGTCCGCAAACCGCACAGATAAGTACGAGGAGGCGAGGAGCTAACAAACAGAAACAGCAGAACAATAGTAGAAACCAAAAAAATGGAACCAAAGCAAACAGCAATACCCAAAGCTCGCAAGAAGCAGCCATGGCAGAACAACCCCAACATCATCACCCTCTTCTCCATAACTCTAGCTTCCCTCAAAACCCCATTAAACCCTTTATCCAAACCCTTAATTCTCAATTCCTCAAACAAACTCCTCCGTTTTCTACACCCCAATTCACCCTTTACCTCAAATTCACCCCTTCTCAATCCAATTCTCTCTCTTCTACCTCTCATGCTCCACTCAAGTGACGAAGAAATCATACGCACGGCCGTGAAGATTGTTGGGGCGGTATCACTTGTTTCGATTGAGGCCAATGAGAGGGTTGCTGGGGATTCAGGGATTGTAAAGGGTTTGGTGTTGAATATTTTGAGGTTTGAAATGATGGAAACTAAGAAACTTGTTTGTAATGCGATTTTGGATCTTTCTATCACTTCTTTGGGGTGTCAAAGATTGTTGGATGTTTCTGGTTTGAATTATATTATGTAAGTGTCTCCTCCTTTTTTAAATTTCTGTTGCTGTTTTTATTGTTTTTTGATTTAATTTGGTTTATTTGGATGTTAATATGTATTGCACATTATATTATTGAACCAGATACAATTTATGAGTCAATAATAAGGATTTTTTCAGTGTTGGTTATTGTGGTATAAGTACTAAAACAGAAATTTATCTAGCTAAGGGTTTGAGTTTTGACATTCGAATATGATAGAAAATTTTGTGAGCTGATGTTTCAAATAGTGCATAAATTTCGGGAGCCAAGGTTTAAATATTGTACTCTAGTAAGTAGTAACAAACTAACAGAACTGTGAGCCTGTGAATGAGTGCTCCTTCGTGTCATGTAGTCGTGGTCTATTGTATGGCTGTTGAAGCTGAGATCATATGCAATGGGGAATGTGGTGGGAATCGGCTTTTAAATTTTGCTAATAAGATGTCATGGCTGCATCTTATTGCTCATTTAGCATGACTTCATGACCACCAATTTGTAATGTGCTTTTGAAGATAGAAGCAAGCTGGCTATAAACCATATTTTCACTTGAGAACCATCCGAAATATTTAGGCTCTTACATTAGCCTTAGTATGTGCCTATGTGGCTTCTTTTACACTTTGTTCGGATAGCATTATCATAGAGAGAAAGGGAGGAAAGGGAAGGAGAAGGAAGGGGAGGGAAGAAGTGAGCTTATAAATAATAATGTCCTTCCAAAATTTTTCCAAACTTACATACTGTACAAGGGATAATTAGTCCCTCGTTTTCTCATCCCTTTCATTTCCCTCTGAATTGCCAATTTGGACACACTGTAATTGTATTTGTTTGGTGTAGTATTGCTTTGTCATCATGTCAAAAGTTTGTATTGGCTATTGATATTCTCTAGCAAAGATCCTTTGAACCAAGCTAGCGGGTTTGGTTAATTTTTCCTCCTGTTTTGTAATAATTAAAATTATCCTTTATGTACAAATCATCCCAAATAAAGGAACTACATGACTGTCTCAAACAAAAAAAAAAAAAAAAAAAAAAGAGAGGAACTTTATGGCTTAAAATTGCAAAATATTTGATAGCTGAGAAAACAACATTGATTCAATTGACAAGAATATGCAGACATTTGAGATATATAATATTTCTGATCTTTCATAATCATGTAACCAATTGTTTCCTGGGTGGATTGTTTATAAAGCCTTCAGGTATTCATGTGCTTTTTAAATTTTCTGTCACTCTTTTTCTTATGGAATCCACTTTTTACTCGTACTTAAAATTATGTATGCCAATATTTATGATATGGTATAATATGTTTTAGGCTTGGGTTCCTTCAGGTTCAAAAATCCCTGGTGTCTTCCCTGTATATAAATCTCGTCGAAAACGAGGGTGATTTTTTACTAGGAGTTAAACATAAACAAGAAAAAATTCCATTGCTACTACTCAATGCTGCTGCTACTCTTATCAACTTCTGCCACCCCGAACAGCTCAAAAGCATTCCAAGGAAGCTAAAAGAAGCAACTTTTCCTTATTTGGGAGAAATATGGTCTAAAGTACGTGCAAAATTGCTAGCTTCTGAAATTCTGAATGTCTCTAAAGTAAAATGCTGCTACAAGAGCAACCTTACAGCTAAGAGCTTGGCAGAAAGCATTTTTAGGCTGTCAATGGATGCCCTTTCTGTTATAAACTCCATGCCTTCAGAAGTTGTCATGGGACACATATTTGGGCCTTCGTCAACGAGTTTTACAAACTTCATGTTGGAGCACTGGGAATCATCACCTTTTCTGATTAGGAATCAACCAAAATATCCGGAGGCACCACATGCCATTTTCAGCTCATTTATGCATTCACTTACATCTGAAGAAGAATTGCCTAAATGTCTTTCTTCTATCCTACGAGGAATGGTTTCCTGTCCTCCTGTAGCTTTAAACGAAATAGACTGCTTGAGTTTACTTAATGATGTAAGGGACACACTTGGTTCCCCAATAATATATCAGCAGGACATACGTGTGGTAAAGACTAGCATGCATTCTAAACTTGAGGAGCATTACTTTCAGGAATATTTAAGAAATGGCATTGAAGGTCCCAGGGCTTTCTCTGCGGAGGACATCTTAAAGTGTGAGGGAGCATACAGGAAGGGTTATACTACAGCTGTACGTGGTATGGAGTTCCGCAATAGTGATATTGCTGCAGTCACACGAGAAATTGCTTCTATGTTTGGTCAACCATCAGTAGGTGCTAATTTATATGTTACACCACCTAATTCTCAAGGTTTATCCTGCCATTATGATGATCATTGTGTCTTTGTCTGTCAACTTTATGGAGCTAAGCAGTGGACAGTCTATCCAAAACCAATTATCGAATTACCTCGACTATATGAGTGTCTTGAGGTTCCTCAGGAGTTACTGGTGCAAAGCAGACAAATTTTGCTTGATGAAGGTGATGTCCTTTATCTTCCAAGGGGTTTTGCTCATGAAGCATGCACAGTTGCAGATCTCGGTGAAAGCAGCAAGGTTTATGAGTCCTCTGTACATCTTACTCTTGCGATTGAGGTTGAGCCTCCTTTTGAGTAAGTCACTGAACCTCCTTCTGACAATGTAGAACTTGATTATTGCTGATTTTACATTATCTCTATAAACAATGGTCAATGGTTTATCTTGTGTGAGTGTAACAAATTAGTATTCTATTAAAATCAAAGGCCTATATGATGATTGCTTTGACTACAGTTTAAGAAACTGTATTTTGAATAAGTGCTGTGCAATTACTTTACAGCATAATTATTTTGAGGTGAATTTTGCTTTTAGATATTGGAGCCAGGGATCTACAACTATTTTATTCAATTAATGCTGGTTTTTCTACATTAAACTTCAATATAAGGTATTGAGAGCATAAGTCTAGTGTGAGTTAAGGGGGGCCAATATGAAGGCTCTAAATCTATGTGATGATTAAATGATTTGTTCACTGTTTGTGGTGTTCTCTGGGGACTCATTTTGGTGTTGATAACTTGCACATATGGTGATGGTAGCAATGCGAGAGCCGTCCAGAGACTTTCCTCTAATATTTAATGAACCAGCCATAGGATGTGCATAATCTTAATCAGAAATGCAAAATGAATCCGTTAGGAAGCATGAGAAAAAAAAGAGAGGCTGGAATCAAGTTATAGGGAAAGGGGAATTCAGAAGTCTGTATAAATAGAGGAAGTTAGGAAGAGAAGAATCATGAGAAGTTTATTTTAGCTTAATTTATTAAGCTTTGAGAGAGCGTCCAGTCTCTCAAATATTTTACATTTATCTTCAATTTCCTGTGATACTCACCATTTTCATCTCTGTCATTTTCTTCAATTTGCTGATGCATAACATGATACCAATTGACCTTGGGTAGCTTCTTCCAAGCAGCTCTGGATTCCCTTGCGCGTTGTCTTAAAAGTGATAAAAATCAATATTAGGTAAATTCCCTTGAGCTGAAATGATTCGGAAGCAAGGAAGTACTAAAGGTTACACAATTTGTTACATGTCTGGTTTAATTAAGGGTTAATTGAAGTAAAAAATAGGTACCAAGCCACAAATGACACTTACTAAGCCATATTCAACGTCATAGATTGACTATGTCAATTTTCTCCATGTTGCTGCAAAAGAAATCAGTGCCAAGGGCAATCTGAGATTAAGATTTTGGCTGACTCTGTACCCTCTTAAATCAGCTTGAGAAGTGAATTTACACTGTCTACAGTCCGGAAACCATAGTTAATTGAATCATACATTGGTGCATGTCCTGTACTTTGGGTGATGGGCTTTGTAGTGTGGGGCCAAATGTGCTTGGAATATCTGTCATAGAACTCGTCAATTAGCCTTCCAATTGAGTGCTAAAGCATGTTGCACTTGTCATTGCAGCAGAACTGAAATCTATTTATCGACCTTGCCTAGGATCTTCTAGTTCTCTAGTTGCTTTAATAATTTTAGCATATTATTGTCTAAGTAGACTTGGTTATTGGGTAGGGTAGCCCAATGATAATAGTGTCAGGCTAAGCTTAAAGGACTTTTAATGGGTAGGACCTTTATTGGGTAGGGTCAATATAAGGCCAAATTGTTTTTCCAATTTAATAAGAAAATAGATAATATAAAAATAATTACATAGATAAATTCGTATTCATTTATACTTAATAATGACTTTGTCCATAAATTATTTTAATTGACATTTTGTTGGACCGCCCATTATCAACCCGCGACCCGCATTGACCCGACCCGATATCGACCCTTTAAAGTGTGACCCTCTTTGACCCAATCTGCAAATGAACCTCACCGACCCTAACCCGACCTGCCCAATAACCAGAGCTTGCTTTAGTAGTAAATAGTGCAGTTTTGCAAAGTACAGCTGCTTCACTACCTAGCTTGGTTCCTACTCCATGCTTATAGGGTTTGAGGATGCTAATAGGTGCACAATCTTATCCTCACAAGTACAAATGCAATCTGCAATGAACTATTACAGAACTACCTGTTTAGTGTTGAAGAGAAAATTAAAAGATATTAAAAAAAAAAAAAAAAAAAAAAAAAACTTCTTTTCCTTAAATAAATATGCTTAGAAAGATTTTTTTTTTTTACTTTTTTTAAAAGCCAAGCAAGGTGTAATGGACTAAGGCCGATTTCACTTAACAATGCTCATTATTAACAGAAGGATTGCTTCTTCATTAACTAAACGATTAAGGGATACAAGTAGTAGCTTGAGGCTACAAATCTCCTAGCAACTTGAGGTTGCAACTCTCCAAGTTTTCCTTAACAATTTTCTGCCTGCCTTTTCCTTACCCATACTACTTATACTAAGATGGTCAAGGATGACCTTAACGCTTAACATGTGAAACTTAGCTAATATAGAAAAACATAAATAAACATCCTAGAACCAAGGTTGCTTTCTTTCCTTCTCCTCTTCTTAATTGATTTTGTCCCTTGCTCTTTGTGGTTTGTGTTGTTGATACCCTTGTCTGACTCTTCTAGCGTAGACCCGTATAGGTTGTGGCTGACCCCCCCCCCCCCCTAAAGCCGATCTATTACAATGTAATAGACCGGCTTTAGGGGGAGGGGGGGTCATCTTAGTATAAGTAGTATGGGTATTGTTAGTAGAAAAGGCAGGCAGAAAATTGGTAAGGAAAACTTGGAGAGTTGCAACCTCAAGTTGCTAGGAGATTTGTAGCCTCAAGCTACTACTTGTATCCCTTAATCGTTTAGTTAATGAAGAAGCAGTCCTTCTATTAATAATGAGCATTGTTGAGTGAAATCGGCCTGAGTCCATTACACAAGGTTTGGTCTGTGACTTTGGTCATGAGATCCAAATCCACTAGTAATGATTGACTGGATTTACCTATGTGAGGGTGATTGTTCAATAGGATCCTTCTTCCTTACCTTCTAAATAAAAACCCTCTTGTTTGTCATTTAACATAATGATAAAAAAAAAAAGAATCTTTAACTCCTTTTCCAAAGTTTTTAAAACTGTCAATCTTTTTTATATAATCTATTTTATATTCATAGAAGTACTACAATGATTCTAGTGCGATGGTGATGGGAATCATGAGATAAGGGTCGTTCTTGGTAGAAAATATCTTTGTTAGATTTATCCTAAGACATGTGCCAAAAGACTATAACTTGATAACTTTTAGAAAGACAATGATTAAAAGTGATTACAAAATAGTTTGATTTCCCACAAAAAATAAAAGTGAAATGTTTACTTTTTTCAATGTCAGAGATGCAATTAATACGAAGTGGAAATAATGCTAATGATGCATTATATTATGTCAAATCAAAACTATGTAATTGATAAACAATTACACAAAATTTGCAAAAAGAGGCCCCCTGCCTAGGATCACTAAGTGAGCCCTAGAAGGTCTCTAAATCGCATCAATGTCTTCTTTTTTAGCCATAAGTGTATGATAAACATCCCAATTCTTCTACAGTGTCCCCATTCCATTTGTAATCATTTGTTATGATCTTTCTATGCTATGAAGATCCTTTGATATGATCTTACTATTTTAGTTTCTTCCCTAATGTATCAAACCAACTGCATTTCTGGTGTTAACTTGTAGAGCTATAACCGCCAGTGGACGTTACTTCATTTCATATCTGATTAATTCGTTGTTCGTTCTGATTTTTTGTGTCTATAGATCTAACTTCTTGTCCTCGTTTTGAGATTAATATGAGAGTATCTTATTCAGCTATTCATGCAGTATAGAGTATATACACAGTTATTGGTCAATATCTTTAACCTCAAACAATGTTGATTTTATAACCACATGTTTAGTTTTGAGTCCAATTCTAATCATCCTGTTGCAAAACCCAAATGAGATGCTCCACCATTTCAAGGCAGCAGGTCCTGCACTCATGCAATCTTTTATCTTTTTGTTTTTGCTATATTACATCATGGATATCATTCTCAGCGTTCATTCATTGAATTCATTAACATTCTTGTCTTCTATTGGGTATGAAATTCTTCTGGTTTAGATCAAACCACCAAATATCCATCTTAAATTAGTGTTAACAAGTTTACTGATTGCCTTTTCGGCTACTCAATTTTGATGATATCAGGTGGGAAGGATTTGCCCATATTGCACTTTATCTGTGGAGCCGAAAAACAGGGTCTGATACTTTTGCCCATGATACTTCTGGCATGCTATCTATTTCTGTGTTTATCTTGCATATCGCAATGAGGCTTCTTAGCAGTACTGAGCCCATATTTCGAAAAGCTTGCTTGGCTGCTGCTAGTTCTTTGCCTATTGACACTATAGAATGGCATGAAAAGAACCAGAGAGCCACTTTCAAATTAGCAAGTGATAAAATCAATGAGCTATGCAGCTTCACAGATTCTCTCGAATATCTGCAAAAGGCAGTTGAAAGAGATGATGATCCTTTTCATTGGCTTAGATGGCTTGAGCTTCTCAATGGGAGAGACGTATATGTACAGAATTTTTGTAACTTTAATTCAGATCGAGTTTGTAACATTTTATCATTTATTAATCAACACAAGGATGATGCTGAAGCTGCATTTGCCCATGTTAAGTCAAACTTTTGTAATGAAGATCTCTTTGACGATGCAAAAGAGAGCTTTAAGACTTTGCATGCCTTGTACAAGGAGGCCCGGATGCGATATATGAATGGAATGCTTTCCTTACATCATTAATTAACCATATTACTTAACAAACCATTTTTTTTTTTTCGAATTTTGGTTTCACCATTACCTGTTAGACTGATGTGTATCTCTATTTATGATTACTATCTTCTCTAAAAGCTCTGATCAACAAAGCTTTATTCTGATTTTGGTAACTTACCCTTTTCAATATAAACTTGGCTATGAGCACTGATATTTTGCAGAAGGATTCATTTTCTTACACTGCTATTGTGCATGCTTTGTTGCTAAGATTTCAGACTTGCATAAGGTGTTGAATACAGAAGAAGTGACATGATTGAGGCTTTTGAGGTATGCAATGATCTGTAATTTTTTACATAAAGAATAGGCTAATATTGTTCAATGTAAAAAGAAAATCTTAATAACAACATTGATTATCTATATCATGTTACATGTATTCAATATAGTTGATGACAACCTGATGACTGTTCTATGGTTTTCCATGTTTAGGATTTGGACCAGGATGGGTCGTCACGCCATGATAATCTATATGATAGACTAATTCTTCTTCACCATCATCATTGGCGTGGCCATTCTTCAGGGGCTCTTCTCTTCTGTATGCTTCTTGGTGAGGTGAGTGCTTCGTTGCATCCAAAACCTGCATGTTTATTATGATGCCGATACTTTATACTGTCTTGTGAATGATAGTATGATATGAACTTGATGATGGTGTATAAAATGTGACAATTATTCATAAGCTCACCTTGACTGCTCTTGACTCATGTTGAGTCAGATGTCTGCTCAAAGCTCTCCTTGATGCTAGTCCTTGTAGATCGTTTGTAGGAGACGCTACAGAAAATAGAGGCGATGAGGATAGGCTTGTGTATTTGGCGAATAAACAGAAAGTTGTAATAATAATGATGAAGTATAGAATTATGCCAGAATGTTTCATTCTGATAGATGGGTGGCTGGCTATGAGTTTTGAAATTAAAAGAATCGGATAGAATACCTTATAAAGAGGTGTCCATTATTCAATTCTATTTGCCTCCTTCCTTCTCTCTACCCCCCTTTATGTATGTCTACAAGTTTGAGTAGAAATTATTAGATAGCTTAGGACCACCACATTAATCATGGTTTCAACTATATATGAATTTGACATGCATTAGTTTTCACTGTCTATCATAGATTTGCTTATGTGGTAATCTATTGAATTGACGTGCAATTTGTTATTGATCTATCTAGTGGTTGAGGAGACGGAAAATCAGGCGAGGATTAGGTTGAACTAGGGGTGATAAAAAGAGCCTCACCCTAGAAGTCAGCCTGAACTCGGGCTCGGAAAGCCCGACCCTGAAACCCGTGAGGTGAATGATAGAAAATTACAAGGACGGACCATTGAAAAGTGTCAGAAGGCAGATCACTTTCAAATCTTTGACGAGTCTAGTGGGTGGTGCATGATTAGAAATTTGGAGGTATATTGAGAAAGTGGGGCTTAATAGTAATAGAGCCATTATTTGGTAAGTAGACGTGTATGGTGATCATATATTGGACACTATTTTTCATTACATTAAAAGTCTCACATGGTGGGAGACTATCTGTCTATTCTCAATCTGTTAAAGACCAGAGATTTGTTGTTTTTGCAATTTGCATGATATAAGCTGGATTGGGGCTATTTGTTGCATCATTCATTTTAGATTTGGTAACTGTGAACTTGATTCTTTACATCATTGATAAATTATTGAATTCTCACCAACTTTGAACTTCACTACTTCAAGCTAATTTCATCACAGTATTCACTACTGCTTAGTAGTTTGTGTTTGGAAGTTGGATGCTTATGTTTAGAGTTGTGCATGGGCCGAGTTGACATAAGGTTATGCCTGACATGAAAATGGGCCAACTCGACACGTTTCACAACCACACGACACAGGAGGCACGCCAATGAGCCATGTGCAATTAGTCTAAGGTGCACCCTTATGCACCTTAGATAGGTGTAACAACGCAGCTCAAAAGTCCAATTACACACAACCCAATTAAAAAAAGCCTTAAAATTAAAAAACACGGAAACTAAAATACACCCACCCACACCCAATACATGTAACGTCACCTCCAAGCTCAAAACTCTTCTTCTATATATGATTTTCTCTCTCCTCTTTTTCACTTTCTCTCTTCTCTATTTCATTTTCTCTCACTAAAAAACTGCAAAAACATCAATGGACATTAGAGAAGAAATGCAAAATCAAAAGGATCCTCCCTAAAAAAAAAGCAATTTTATGTAAATTTCACTTAATGTTTGAATATATATGATTATCACTAAATTTTGTTTGAATATTGTTTGATACTCTATTGTTCGAAATTTTTTATTGGAATTTTCAAAAAAAAAAAAATAAAAAAATAGTGAAATCTAACGGATACCTTACGTTCACATTCCGAAATGATTATGTTCATATTTTGAATTCTTATGTTCATATTTTGAATCCTTTTGTAAACTTTCTGAAATGCTTATATTCACTTTCTAAATCCATATGTTCATATTTTTTTTATCTATATGTTCACCTTCTGAAATGCTTAATTATGTTCATACGCATTAAAAAATGAACCAATGCATATGTTCATATTTTGAATGCATATGTTCATATTTTGAATGCATATGTTCATATTTTGAATGCATATGTTCATATTTTGAATGCATATGTTCATATTTTGAATACTTATGATGCATATGTTTCATAATCATATTATTTTTTATTTCTTCAATTTTTTTATGTTCATAATTAAATGTCTTATATTCATAATAATATTTTATATGCTCATAATGTAAATATTCATAGTAAATATTTGTTGTTCATAAATATTCTCATTATGTCTGTATGCATATGTTCTCTTTCTTAAATTCATATGTTCATATTTTTTACGCATATGTTCCCCTTTTAAATGGTTATATTCACTTTAAGGAAACCAATGCTTACGTTCATATTTTATATTGTTATGTTTATTTTCTGAAATGCATATGTTCATATGTTTTATGCCTATGTTCACTTTCTGAAAAGCTAAGGTTCACATTTAAGGGAACTTATGCATATGTTCATATTTTGCATGATTATGTTCATTGATAAAAAAAAAATGCAGAAAATCAGATGAAATTCATACACAAATGAAATTGATCAAAGCTAAAAAATTCAATTCATATGAATTAAAAAAACACAAACTTTAAAAAAAATCGGGTGTACAATAATTATTGTACATCCACTATAAAGATAGACTAATTTGATCAAAAGTTACCCCTAAAATAAATAAAAGTTACCCTATTATGCATAAAAGTAATCCAATACAAATAAAAATTATTAATAATGAATCACATTTTAAATGACTAAAAATCAATTATTAGTGATTGAATATAATTAAATTACCATTATAAAACTTTTCTTATTGTCTATATATATAAAAATTGTATTATGTTTAAAGTTACCCAAAAAAGGCAAAAAGTTACCCTTAAATTAGGTAAAAGTTACCCTTATACTGCTCGATGTACAATAATATTAGTGTAAACCGGGTGTATACAAAAGTTTTTGTTCAAAAAATCAAATAAACAACCAATTCCATACTGTAAGAAACAAATTCAATCGTTAAATCGAAAAAACGAGAAAAATAGAAAGAAGAAAAATAGAGGAAAAAGGAATTAAAGAAGGAAGGAGAAAAAGCAGAGTATAATTTGTGAATTCAAAGATTCATATGAACCTTAATTAATCGAAAATAAAGCACAAAATTGAAATTCACACAAAAATTCATAGTTATAAACTACTTTCATGTTGTAAGAAACAAATTCAATCAAAAAAGTGTAAAAAAGTAAGGGGAAAATTAAAAAAACAAAGGAGAGAGAAAATAAAAAAACGAAGGAGAAAAATTGAGGAGAAGAAAGCTAATGTTCAGTTTCTGAAAAGCTAATGTTCATATTGCACTGTTGTTACACCTATTTCTAGGTGCATGAGTGTGCACCTAAGAATATGCGGAGCCCTGTGTGCATAAAAATCAATTTTCAAAAATTTGGCACAGACACAAGCCCGTATCGAGCATGGTGGGCTGCCTGCATATTTTTGACCAATTTACCAAAATCTAAAAAATTATTAAGGGTCCGTTGATACAAAACATACTGGAATGACATGACATGTGAGTTGAGTCGTGCACAAGTTTCGTTTATGAAAGATCAACACAAGCATAACCCAATATGACTTTATCTTGGCTTATACCAAACACAACTCGTTTGGTCACGAGGTATATTGATACGACACAACACGAGGGCTTACACGGCTTAGCATGATCCTAGCTTTACCTTCGGTCTTACTATGCAAGGTTTGTATTATTTCCCCCACCCTAATAGATTTGGATCAGTTTGGTTTGGGTCATCTTTGGTCTTCTTGGGTTGATGAAGGCTTCAAAAAAAGTTACTCGTATGTGATAGGTGCTGTGTCGACTAAGCTCTTGGCCTCTTGGGTAATATTCCCAATGGATGATGACGGATGAGCCAGCCGGCTGTGACCTGCTCGTATTTGGGTCTATGTTCAGTCTATTATGAGAAAAGAGATTAATTGTAGTTGTAGTTGTAGTAATTTAAGGTTCAAGCTGATTTAGGTATTATGGGGCTGTGTAGTTTTTGGTGCAGTTTAAGTGTAATCCAATTTGATGTTGAGCCGAGCTGATATTTGGCAATATCATATCCAGTTGGTCTGCCCATGGTTAAGGCTGGCAGTATGGACCAACCCATCATGTGTTTATTTTGGTGATTTTTCCAGCGTTTTGTAGCTTGGCTTCTCTACTTGTAAAGTGATTGACCTGATTGTTCTCCCGAACCTCTGTATATTATAAGGTTGTATTTGACGTAAGCCTCAAGGTCATTAACTCATTGTATAGTCCATGATATGATTGAACTGGAAAATTTTGTTAAAATAATTCCACTTTAATAAAAATAAGTTAATTTTAGCAAAAAAATCAATTTAGTTCGTAAAAATAAATTAAACTAATACAGCATTATAATAATAATGATACTTCGTAATAATTTTCATTTCACTTTAAGTCATTCAACTCAACTTAGCACTTTCGAAACATCACTCAATTTTGATCAAATGACTATGATTTTTAGAGTGCGGATAATCTCTCACCTCTCTTGCAAAACCTGATTTTTTTATCGAGTTCACAACCCTCACAAGCAGGGATGGCTGCCGCGCACCTCACCTAGCCGCATTTGGATCGTGGAGCCCCCTGCCGCATCACTCCTCAGCTGATACTGCCTCCCCAGCTTGCAAGACAGCTCCTCACTGTCCTGAGCGTGTTGCCGCAAAAATTCCAGCGTGCCAGGTAGCTTCCTGCACACTGGGGCAGCTGCCGGTGGTATTCAGGCAGCCTTACTCGACCCCAGCAAGGCAGCAACACAATCAGTTGCACATAGTCTACTCCTCCCTCACCTTACACTTGCACACCGCCCCTACTTTGAGGCCAACCACCTATACACAAACTAGACCTCTACCTTCATCGCCATAAATGCAAACCGCTCAAAGCATGGTATCTTTAAACCGAACCCAAAATTTGGTTTAGCTGTCAGCCTGTCACTACCTCCGGTCAATACTTTTATCGTTCCCCGCTTCATAGAAATAACAAATAAGCTTTATCAGATCCCAATTGGAATGTCGCGATGCGTGATGAATATAATGCTTTAATTGAAATTAGGACTTGTGAATTGGTGTCTAGGCCAACGAGGGTGAGTATTGTTAGTTGCATGTGGTTATTTCGTCATAAATTGAATGTTAACGGTGATCTAGAACAACACAAAGCTCGTCTTGTTTGTGATGGAAAATCTTTGAAGGTGTTGATTGTGATGAAACATTCTGATTGTTAAACCGACTACCATTTGCACGGTATTGAATTTGGATATGACTCGTAAGTGGTCTATTCACCAACTTGATGTTAAAAAAGCTTTTTACATGGTGACTTGAATGAGTGTGTGTATATGCATTAACCCTCAGTCGGGTTTGTTGACAAGAGGTTCCCAGGCTATGTTTGCAAGCTCCATAAGTCTCTCTATTGTCTAAAACAAGCTCGAAGGACTTGGTCGTATTAGTGGTTTGCTAAGAGTTACACTTCTTTACTCATTTTCCGGCATGGGAATGATATGGCATATACTATTATATGCTGATGATATTGTGTTGGTTACATCCTCAGATCTGTTACATGAACGCATCATCTCTCACTTACGTACAAGATTTCCAATGACTGATTTAGGTCATCTGAATTTGTGGCCATTGATGTTACTCGTACTCCATCATATTTGTTTATGTCTCATCATAATTATGCATTGGAAATTTAAGAGCGCGCAGGTATGGCTAGTTGTAAACCTACGACAACCCTTGTGGATACTCAATCCAAGTTTAGTGCAGAGACAAGGCCTAAATTTCATAACCCAACACTTTATCGTAGTCTTGCAGGTTCATTACAGTACCTTACTTTTACTCATGTTCAGCAAGTTTGTTTATTCATGCATGACCATAGAGAGGGTCATTATGATGCATTGAAATGCACCCTGCATTACATTTAGGGCTCCATTGATCACAGGTTACATTTATATCCTTCATCACTTATGAATTTGATCACATATACCAATGCAGATTTGGGCGGGTGTCCAAACACTCGTCGTTCGATTTTAGGATAGTGTTGTTTTCTAGGGTACAATCTTATTTCTTGGTCTTCTAAGCATCAGGCTACTCTTTCTATATCAAGTACTGAGGCAGAATACAGGATGTCACGAATGTTGTTGTCGAGGCTTATTGGCTTCATAATCTTCTTTAGAGCAGGCTGCTATTATTTATTATGATGATGTAAGTGCAATTTATTTATCTCATAATCTTGTAAAGCACCAACGTATCAAGCACGTCAAAATGGATATTCATTTCGATTAAGAAAGGTGGCGTTGGGGCAAGTATGGGTCCTGCACGTTCCAACTCGATATCAGTTTGCAGACATCTTCACGAAAGGCCTACCTTGACAATTGTTCTTGGATTTCAGATCAAGTCTTAGCATTCATCTTCCTCCCGTTATGATTGCAGGGGTGTGATAGAGTATATGATAAATATTCTAGATATTATGTAATAGAAGGATATACTTTTGTGAATAATCTATAAATATCTTCTGAGACTTCTTAACATGATTAGGAGTATCTTTGTAACCATGTATATATGAATAAATGGAATACACTCCAATTTGAGGAGGTTTATAAAATCTTACAAGTAATGTAATTATCATATACTCATTAACTCATCCTTATCGTTGGTATTTGCAAGTGGTACTACATTGCGGTAGTAGTTTTTATTCATAAAGGGTACAACTAACAATATCCAAAAAATTCTTAAACATGAAACTACAAAATTAAAAAATATACTAAGCATGAAACAAGAAAAACCTTCTCATGTGAGAAGTAAAAACTTGTAGGCAAACTCTAAATATGTATAGCAACTACTAATGTCTTGCACTGTGTTTCACAATTCCTGATGACCTCCAGGCTGACCAACAGAACTTGGTTCTTCAGCAGGTAGGTCAATACCACGGTTGTACCGAGGCAATATGGGTCGTAAAGAAGGCCAGTTGTTAGGAAGGATTTTCTTGACCCCGCCAATAATGTAGTCATTTGTTGAACCAGGAGCGAAGTTTATGAGCGCATATGAATCTCCTTTAAACAGGTAGGCCTCTTTATGGTTGTAGTGTGAAGAAAATGCTGCATCGAATCCGCTTTCAAAGATGGTGTTTCTCAAACCACCAAAGCCCTGCGATATAGGACGGATGGCAACAAGACGAGGTGGTAAACTAGAACCACCATTATTGTAGTTTATAAGAGCATATTGATCACCTTTAAAGAGATAAGCTTCATATTTAATTGATGACTCAAATGCGGCATCTGCTCCGTTTTCGAAGACCGTCTTTCTAAAGAACGAGAACATCCTAGTGATAATCATAGGACCATCAATTATATAGTCGTCTGTAGTGCCCGGAGCAAAGTTTATCCGGGCACAGAATTTTCCGGAGAAGATGAAAGACTCATTGTTATTATGAGACCCAAAAGCACAGTCTATTCCATACTCTGCAAAGGGGGTACCCTTTAGTGAAGGGAACCCGTCGCGTATAAGAAGCGGTCCATTAACTACTCTGTCATTTGTTGACCCAGGTGCATAGTTCAGTAGCAAATACTCATTCTTCATGAATAGGTATGCTTCATTTTTCCGCGAGGAACGAAATGCAGCATCTACATAACTCTCTAAGTTACCCACCCCATCCATGTACCAATCTATGAGGGAGGTGGTTCTTAGATCCCTCTTTTGAAAGGAAGTGGTGTTATAGGTGCCATCGTTTGGATGATATCTGCTAATGCTTAGACTTCGCCTTGTGCCATTTTCATCTATATAATAACTTATTGGCCTTTGAATGCTGATCTGCCTTTCCGGATGGGATTGTGGGCTGAAATTTGAGTTTATGATTAATACATTGTCCACTCTTTCTCGTCTTGTATACCTGGATCGAATTATAAAATTTTTGTAAATATTTTTGGGTATCCTTGTTATGAGATGTACAATACTATAATGTGTATCTTCTCCCCCGGTTCAATTTATTCTGATTTGTTCAAAGAATTTTAGTTCAAACAAAGTTAATTGTGCTTCCTCAATTCACTAATATTTGCACCATTAAAAATTACGTATATTTTGTAATTTAAAATCTCTAATTTTTTATTTTTTAAATTATGATATAGTATACGTTCGACGTTGTCTAATTCATACTTTAATGTAGGAGGTCATTTATTAGTGTGCTATTTAAAATTGTTTTAATTTCCTACGATAAAACACTTGTAGAAAAATTGAAAAAGGCACCGCTCAATGGCCACCGGTTTTTGAAAACCGGTGGCTTAAAAAATGGGCGGGATTAGGCATATGTACATTGCCACCGGTTCAAACCGAATCGGTGACATAAATGATAAAGGCCACCGGTTTTGAACCGGTGGCAATAATCAACTAATAAAAAAAAAACCGGACCTTTCTCTTTCCCCTTCCTTTATATACCCTAACCCTAATCTTCTCTCTCCTCTATCGCCTCTCCTCCTGCTCTCCTCCTTCTCTCTATCTCCTTCGTTCTTACTCCCCCTCTCTCTATCCTGCTCTCCCTCTCTGAATCGCTCTAGTCGTCCTCCCTTTCTGAATCTCCCTCTCTAAATATCCCTCAAAGGCCACTACCACCACCGCCACTGACCACCGCCACTGACCACTGCAACCACCAAGACCGACATCAACAACAAGTTTTAAACGGTTTTCAGTTTCCCACACCGTCGCCACTGACCACCGCAGCCACCAACATCGTCGCACTTTCTCTCTCCTCGTGATGAAACCATAGGTTTTCAGGTCAAATTCGACCATCAAAACTCTAGATCTAGAGTTTTTATGGTCGAATTTGGCCTCGTAAACCTAATTCAAAGTATGGAGAGTCGTCGAATGAAGATTTGTGTGTTTTTTTCATTTTTTTTTCATTTTTTCTGTTTTTGGGTGGTGGGTGATTGGTCGATTTTTTCTGTTTTTGTTAATTTTGGGTTGTTATTTGCGAAGGCGGTGGTTTTAGGTGGGTGGTGTGGTGGTTTAAGGTGGGTGGTGGGGTGGGTGGTGGGTCGTTGAATCTGGGTGGTGGGTCGAGGGTTCTGGGTGGTGGGTCGTTGAATCTGGGTGGTGGGTCGTTGGTTCTTGGTGGTGGGTCGTGGGTTGTTGGGTGGTGGGTCGTGGGTTGTGGGTGGATTGTGGGTTTTGGTGGTGTTTTTTTTTTTAAAAAATTTTCATATCTAAAGTTTTTGTTTATCATTTCTGATTTTTATTTTTTTTCAGATTTTTTTTTATTTTGATTTTTAATTGTGTTTTAATTTTTTGTGTTTTTTTTGCAGATCTATTGCAATTACATTATTATGCGAATTCTTTTTGAGTTGTCAAGATCGTAATTTTGATAAATAAGGTTACGAAGCTAGGAACATATGAAATGTATAATTTATTTGTATTATGTTTTTAAAGTATGATTTAGCTAATAAAAATAAAACATTATCCCATTTCCTTTTAATAAAATTATCATTCTTGATAATTGCATGTAATATAATAATTATTTCTCAATTTCTAGGGGAAAAAAAAAGATGTATATTATGATTTTATGTAAGTGTCTCTTGATTTTTAAGTGAAAAAAATGAATTTTTTTTTTGTTTTTGTTTTTTTTGGGCATTATTGCCACCGGTTCCACCGAAAAACCGGTGGCAATACTTACTAATACCAAAAAAAAAAAAATGCGGGAAGTGTTATTGCCACCGGTTAACCGGTGGCCTTAAGCCTTTTTGCCACCGGTTTTGAACCGGTGGCCTTGCTTTAGTTTATTGCCACCCCCCAAATGACAGGCCTTGGGGGGTTTTGAACAAGTGGCCAATTCATATTTTCGCCTAGTGAAATGATTGGTTTTAGTTGTAAGGTAGAAACTTCTAATATTTAAATTACAAAAATGTTTAATATGATAACTCTACAAAAAAAAAAAAAATGACATCATCATTGCATTTAGACAGGCAAATTTTTATGAAGAGAGCGACACGTGGACAGTGGTGACAACACCATTTTCTGTTTTAGTAATAGTTAATAGATTTCTAATTATACAATAATAAAATCTACAAAATGATGTACATTGAAATGAGTCAAATGACTATGTGCACAATATTATTTGAAGATGACATTGGAAAGAGGCATGATATAACACAGACCCACAGAGGCAAACCTAATTGATATTCTCTTCGTTAAAATCTCCAATTTTTCCTCCAAAATAAATGTATAATAAAGTCTTCTTTCTCTACCACCACTAATATTTTCTTCTCTCTCCTCCCCACCCATGGCTATGCCGGTGATGGGCCACCTTGGGAACTATAAATTGGCCAGCCGGCCAAACAAAAGACACCCTAGTTACAAAGCAAGTAATGTGGGCCCATATTTAACCTTTAGGGAAAGGAACTTGCTTGTGAAATGGTGTTCATAGCTGTGTGGTGGTGCTAACTCTCATAATGTGATGCGATGGGTGGCTCTAAAGGTTGTGCGGTGGTTGCGCGATAGTGTTTATGGATATGTGGTGGTTGGGCGGTAATTCCTAGTGGTTGTGCAGTGGTTGCACGGGTGGTGGTTATGGTAGTTATGCGGTGACGGTAAGGTGAAGGTAAAAATCGTGACATATTAACGCCAATTAATATGCTACACCTTGGATTAGCTAAAACGGGTTGGTCCAGGCCCTAGATATTTGTTACATTAATGATAAACATGTGGAACAAAATGAACGTTAAGTAATTCATAGATAAACATGATTATCATTATAAAAATAAACATAAACATTCAATTTATAGGTTCATATATAAACAAGTTATATTCCCAGACGATGCCCTGGATTGGTGAAGATAAAATTTTTTAAAAAATAATTAGCTTGAATGTTAAACCATATCACATAGAGAATACAACCAATACACATAAAAGGCATATGATCTCTTTTATCACATACATAAGTATTTAGAGAGCCACAAGGGCAAGTGATGAGAATTATTGATTTAGCATCACCTGGAATCGAGAGGAAAACTTTAACCACTTAAGCTATACATCTTTCACACTCTATAAATTTTCTAATTGATTTACATATATTACAAATGTATCTTGCTTTAAAACATATATTAATACGGATTTTATGATGCAAAAATTACAATTTTATAAGAAAAGTATTGAAAATTATAAATAATAATTTTGTGTATGTGAAAAAATAAAAATTTATCTAAATAAAATTCTAGAATAATGTCTATCCTTCTAAATCTATTTGATATCACTTACCTTACATCTAATATGTCATGTTTATGCTTAATTGTCGTGTATATGGCTCAATCGCACGACGTATGGAGAGAAATTGGAATATCAAACGTCGATGTCTCATTATAATACAATCAATAACATAATACTAGACTTGATCATGGTGAGACCAATCCGATTTTGGGCGAGTTTTGGGTATAATTTTCCGGGTCGAAATCAAGTTAGGCCCTGCCCAATTTTTTAAAATTTTGGGCAGGCTTGGGAAATCGATTTTATGCAATTGTAATTAGATTTTTTACCGGCTCAAAATTGGCCATAAAAGCCTGCACGACCTAGCTAGTTTGGGCGAGAAATTACACATATAGGAATGGGCTTTACTCTTTCCCTTGGCCTTTCTGGCCCGCCCAATAATCACCTCCACATAATACTAAAATAGACACCAGAATTGACACATGTCATTCCATGGACCCGTTTATTCCCTCCAAAACTCCTCCTCCCATATTTTAGCAAAACTCTTTTTATTATTGGAATATTTGTATAATACAGCTATAATAACATTATTCCTAATCTTATATATTATGTTAATAATTGTATTCCTTTGTATATCATGTTCTATTTACTTACAATAGTTACCCAAGATTTTAAGACTATTTTTTGAAAGACCAAAATAAGCCAAAATTTAAAAGGTTGAAATATGGTAGAGAGTATATATAAAATAACGGATCCAAAAATACTATTAACATTTTAATTATGTTTCGGGTATTTTTGTGATCTCCTCGGATACTGGTCACGCTCTCCTGGCAACGAGACTGAGACACCTGCAAAACAACAAATATTCCTTTGACGATCAAGTTAGTGATCGGAAACGAAAAAGGCTAGAGAGAGAAAGTAGAGAGAAGTTGGAGCTATTTAATGCTCTTTTCTTTGTAATGTCGTAATCCACCCCTCCCATCATAAATGATTGGGGTATTTATAGGGGGTGGGAGAGTGTGCCCCTTTAGGGTTTGTACCCTAAAATTCCGTGACATGATTGGCTGCGCAATCAGAGAATGCCACGTGTCGTATGGGGGGGCGCCGCTTTGCGGCTTTCAATGATTTTCCTCGGGATTTGGGCCCTGACGTAATAAGGGCCCTTTCTCTTGCTGATTTTCAGGTGCTCTTTAGGGCATTTGACACGCGTCATCTTCCTGAAGGGACACGTGTCACCCTTTGACTGGGCCACGTGTCACTACGGGATCAGACCACGTTTTTTAGGGCTATTTTTATCCTAAACATTTGCCCCTCAGAGGGGGTGGCTCGTACGCTTATAGGTCGCCTCCTCTGATCCTCTACTCGTCTTAATGCGTCCGAGTATGGGGAGATTTTGAGCTTGTGTAGGGGCGGACAGATCCTGTCTGTCAATTGAAGGGGCGAACGCTTTTTAGACCGAAAGTCGTGTCTTGTTCGCATAGAATTTTTCCAGACTGATAAAGTCCATAAATTAGGCGGCCGGATCTTGCCACCTAGGCTTTTGGAGAAAGGTGCAGACGATATGCCTTTCGAGATGAAAACTTTAATTCTATTTGGACGCGCTATTAGTCGTCCGTCTCTTTTTTCATCCAAATTGACGGATCCCTGTAACGACCTTTTGAATTCTAGGTTAATTTTTTCAAAAAGTATCCGTTTAAATTCCTGGGCGGGAAAGATGGATTTACCATTTTACCCCCATAAATTTTGCCTATAAATATGAGGGGTTTGATCTCATTTTAGTACTTTACATTCTTGAGAATTCTAGAGAGAAGTCAGAGCATTTCTAGAGAGAGAAAATGATTTCCCCTGAATCTTCAAGAGTTCCGCCGCTTAGTTTGAGTTCTCCGGACGTTTTTGAGTTTTTCGGTCAATCTTTCAAGACCTTCAAGAACTCCTCAAGTTTTCAACACGTACAGAGGTAGGCCGCCTGCTTTCTTTTCCTTGAATTTTATTTTTCTTTTCATCACCTTTTTAAAAAATCTGGCTCAACACTCGGCTTCGTCCGTTTCTCCTCATGAGGCCGGTCGTTTGCCTGGGACTGAGGAGTCTAGAGTGGATGGAGACGAGCTGTCTCCTTCATGGAGTGAGTCTATTTCTAGTGCGTACCAACTCACCTCCACCTATTCTTCTCTGTCCCTGCAGTCGAACATGGCAAGAACCATGCAGACGCATGATCGTCACGCGACCAGAAATCCAGACGGCAGTCTGGTGAATCCTAGGGTCCCTTATGACCCAAATAATACCGATATCGAGACCAGGTCTACTACCCAGACAACTGCCTCCACGGGCACGCATCATTCGGCCGTGGAGGTTACCTCTTCCTTTGAGGAGCGCCAAAGAGCTTAAGGCGTTTCTATTATGGTGGGAACGTCCTGGTGAAATCCGGAACTAATGTTCCCCCAATATGCCAACTCGGCCATGGATGAGGCCGAGTTGCTACTTCGTGAAGGACCTCCTTCCTCTTCTCGGGCGGACGCTGATCCATTCGTCCCAACTCCTTCACAACTCTATCTCCAATATAGCAGGTCGGACAGGTCGGACAGACCAAGGACTGCGGTTGCGATTAATGAACCGTCCGACCTGCCTCCTCGTGGTGCCCCTCTTTCTGGAAGTCAAGCGGCCACTTCTAAAGACAAGGGCAAGAGCCCCTTAATCCCTAAGGTCTTTCCCTCAACCAGAGGCGGCCATAGCTCTAGGGGCTGGAGCTCGGCCGAGGAAGCAGATCTGGAAAGAGTGGTGTCCTCTGAGTTTGGGAGTGCTCCTAACTAAGAGGGAGAGGAAGAAGTTGAGAAGGCGGCCAAGGGTGAAACGACTGAAGGTAAGGCGGCGACCGAGGAGGTTGTCGCCAATATTGATAACTTCAAAGATCCGTACGCCTGTACGGTGGGTAGCACGGCCTTGGGCTTCCTAAATGACAAGTTTGAAACATACTAGGCATTCCGCCAGCTTGGGGAGGGATTTGAGATCCAGCCTCCAAGGAAGTCACATGTTGTGGCCGCCTGGGAGGCTGAGAAGCCGTGCCAAAGAGCCTTCAGCGTCTATAGGGCAGCTTTGGACGTGGGACTGCGCTTCCCTCTCCACCCTTTTGTCCGTACTATTTTAGACGAGTATGACATCACTCTCTTCTAGCTGATGCCGAACGGCTGATTAAACATATTTGGGTATTTGGTGACGTGCATCTGTAAAGGCTTCAAGCCGGACTTTGCAGTCTTCTGTGAGATGCACACGCTGACCAAGCTGGACTCTGACACGGACGACTGGCTCGTTCTGAGCTCCAACAGAGACTACATTGTGGTAGTCAACCGCGTCTCCAAATGGCGTGATTGGAAGCACCGATTCTACCGCATAAAAACTAAGGATGTTGAGTTCAACTTGCGGATGAATCAGTTTAACGCCGAGCCAATTCAGCTTGGGCGCGGGGATCTCAAGCCTGATAAGCCACCCGTACACCCCAGCCAAGAGCATCAGCTTGAATACTTTAAAGTCAAGAGGGTGAAGAGGGACGGCAAAACTGAGCGCGTTCCGAGTAACTGGGTCCCTCTATCCAGTTGGCTTCGGGACCCTACGTTCATGTCGATCTACGGCATGTACAAGAACTTGCTCCAAGGTGGACGCTTGGACATATATAGTTTTCGTACGTACATAGCTTTTTGGAGTTGAAAAATTTTCTAACACTTTCTTCTTTTTCTTTTACAGCTGAGGCGTTCAAGATGCTGGATTCAGAACAAAAGGGGGAGGTGAACATGTCGAAAATTGACTTAGCCCGCTATAAGGCTCGTCAAAAGTTGTACGAGAAAACTAAGGGGGTAAGAACATCCTTCCTCCTCCATATCTCCCTTTCGTCCGTGTTGGTATGTTGAGAAAGTCCTCCTTTCTGAATTCTCACGGACGTAACTTTGCGTCCGTGTTGGCAGGGTGGGAGGGACCTCCTTCCCAGCTTAACATTGACATTGATGTATTGTTCTGCTTATTTTACACTAACTTTTGCCTCTTTGCAACTGTTAACTCTAACCCCAAGGGCCAAACGAAATCAGTCGTCCCCTGCTTCTAAAACGGACAAGGATAGAAAGACGTCCAAGCAAAGGAAGACGGTCGCCTCTAAGACCACTACCACCACTGCGGCAAAGACTACGTCGCGGACTGTTTTCAAGCAGTCCAAAGGAGAACAACCCCGGCTGGGTGATAGCGGGGCCTCCAAGTCCATGGATCCGGCCGCCACGCCGGTCCATGATAAGTCCGAGAAATCGAATGATAGGGGTAAGTCGACCCCGGCAAAACCGACCGGGACAAAAGTGACTCCGCCCGTTCAAAGAGCCCAAGAATCTGATTGGCTTGAGGCCTCTCAGTCGGCCGGCAACCAGCCTGGCCGCACGGGTGAGGAGGGTGACGAGCCTGCACCGCCTCCTTCATTCACCTTAAATCCTCTTACTGCTCCGAGCTTCTCTGACGGTCAGTTTAAATATTTTTGCACTCTTTCCTTTTAACTCTGCTTGAGCTAAAACTAAACTCTTTACGCCCGCGTACAGATATTGCAGAGGAGCTAAATATGAAGCTGCCTGGACAATCTCTTACTGGCGCGGACAGAAAGGCAATGAGGGAAGCCATGGCCAGGGCCGTCCCCGCTGAGCAGCGAGACAAGCTGCGGGGAATTCATGAAGGCTTCCTCGGCCCAATGATCAATTGCAGTGCTGAGGTAGTTTATTCAACTTTCACACTTAGTTAATTTTTCATTCTCATTTTGCTAACTTGTTTTCTCTTGTACGCAGCTCTTCTTGCGGCTGACTGCCTTCCTTGAATGGAAGGACAAGTGAAACGAGAACCTGAAGCATGCTTGGGATAAGATTCAAAAGACCCAAGATGCTATTACCGGGGAAACGGCCGTCCAGCGCCGATACTTTGAAACCCAGATCAACGCGTTGTCCGACAAGGTAGCGCGACAAGCTGAAGATCTGGTGAAACTGGGCCAGACCCTTGAGCAAGAGTCCGTGGCCAGGGACGCCATGAGACAAGAAAGGGATCAGGCCATCCTGGATGGCCAGCGCTGGAGGGGAGGGTTCGAGGCCTCCGAAAAGCTTAAGAGCGAGGTGGCCTTAGCCCAGAAGCACTTTAAGGAGGCCTTGGATGAGGCGGACGCTCTTCGGGCCGAGGTTTAAACTTTAAAGAAGTTTTTTGAGGACTTAACCCAACAGCTGAAAACATCTCGGGCCCCTAGCGCAGACGAGGTCGTCCGTATTGAACAGAATGACGAGGATAGGTTGAAGAGCCACTTTTTCGAGGCGTTCGAGCTCATGGTGGAAGAGGGTGAGGCCGCCTTTTATCAGGAGCGCTTCACCAAATGCCTCAACTTCGTTTGCCACAAGGAAGAGGCTAAGAAGGCTGGGAAGCCTTCCCCCGAGCTGGACGTTACGCCAACCACCTCAGATGATGAGGACAACGAAGAGGTGGCGGACGGATCTGAAGGCGAGGAGGAAAGCAAAGATACTCCCGCTGATGATGCGTCCCTTCCTGCCTCCGAAGAGTTCGTCCAAGGCCAAGACCCAGCTAATTAGAGCCCCGGCCGCTCCCTGTTTTCAAATTTTTATTTTTCTGCCTTTATTGAACAATTTTTTTTTTTATTTTATTTTAAGTGCCGCCTTTTTTGAGCGGTTTCTGTAAGATATTTTGCCGCCCTTTGAGCGGTTTTTAATTAATTCAAGTTCTTGTTTTCATTTATTTCGTACTTAGCAACTTTTACATACTTTTTGCATGCATGTTTCTGCGTTTTCGTACGCGTTTTCGTTTCGTACGATGGGGGGTATGCCCCTTTATTTGGCGTTCGCCTAGTCCATACTTTGAATAGTTTGATTGACTTGGTAGTATCTATACCTTAAAGGGTATGACTACTAGCAAGTTAATCAAATCATAGTAATGATGGCCCTTGGATTAGGTGATACGCCGAATCAATAGATTATTCAGCCGTTTGATTGGCTTTATGCGAGTCGTCCGTTGAAACATCGCTCGGACATACTCAAGAGATTTCAAGTATTATCTCAACTTAAAATTTCTAAGTTTGGCTGGACTAGAATGCCTAGGTATTTCCTTGCCCCAATTGGGGTAACTTGGGATACCTTACCTTTACCGCCCGTCTAACAAGGGACGGACGTATATCCGCGACTTAGAGTCAATTCAAATTTTTTTTTTTGCCCTAGCGACCAGTTCGCTATTTTGCAAGCAACCTAGTTGCAGGTTTCACGCGACGTTTCAGCTTAGACCATGAGAGTGCAAATAAGCATAAGTAGAGTCGAAAATTATTATAACAATGTTTGACTTTTCATTAACTTGTCACAATTACATCGTTGTGGCCGTACGACTCTAATTACATTGGTCGGTCAAAAGACCTAGCTGTATACACAACTTTTTGGCTAAAACTAAGAAAAGACTTAAACATAATATTTCTTCAGATTGTCAGTGTTCCACGTTCGTGGGATTTGGCGGCCATCTATGGCTTCAAGACGGTACGTGCCATTTCTAACTTCTTCCCTGATTCGGTACGGCCCTTCCCAGTTTGGGGTCAATTTGCCATCCTCATTGGCTCGGCCAACGACCTCCATCTTTCTGAGCACAAGATCCCCTATCTTCAGCGGACGCCTAGACACTCGGCGATTAAATGCCCTTGTCATCCTTAAACGATAAATTTCGTGTCTGAGCGCCGCATTGCCCCTGGCCTCTGGAAGAAAGTCCAGGGCAGTCTTCATGGCCCCCCAATTGGCCGACTCATCATATAACATTACCCACAAAGTGGGCTCATACATCTCAATTGGAAGAACTGCTTCAGCCCCATAGACCAAAAAGAATGGAGTTTCCCCTGTGGAACTTTTTGCTGTTGTCCGTATGGACCACAATACATTAACCAACTCATCGGCCCATAGGTCGCCCGCTTTTTCCAGCTTGCGCTTGATTCCATTTGAGATCAACTTGTTGTACACCTCAACTTGGCCGTTAGCTTGTGGTCGGCCGACTGAAGCAAAACAATGAGTTATGCCCTGGTCTCCTAACCATTCCTTGAGCTGGCGCGTTTCAAACTGATGTCCATTGTCGAACACCATTGACTGAGGTACTCCGTAACGAGTAATTATGCTCTTCCATATGAAGGCTGACACATCCGTCCGCTAAATATCCCGAACGGCCTCGGCTTCGACCCATTTGGTGAAATAATCCACGGCCACAAGCACATAACGTCTTTGGCCGGACGCTGGAATATACGGCCCTAGAATGTCATACCCCATTTTGCTAAGGGGAGGGGACTGCTTATGACCGACAAGCTATTAGCCGGTCGATGGATTAAGGTCGCAAACTTCTGGCACTTATCACATTTTTTCACCATTTTCATGGCGTCCGACTTTAAGCTCGGCCAGTAATACCCCAAATGGGTGGCTTTTTCTGCCAAGGCTCATCCTCCAATATGGGAACCACAATGCCCCTGATGGAGGTCATCCAACACATCATACCCTCTCTCTGGCGTGATACACTTAAGATAGGGCTTTACAAAAGCCTTCTTGAATAACTCCCCATTCTTCATCTCGAACCAGGCCGCTCTCCTCTTCATCAGCCAACTCTCTTTAGGATCGTCCGGAAGAATTCCATTCCTTAAGTAGGAAATAATTCCGTCCATCCAGGTTGAACTTCTATTTATGATCTAAACAACATCAGCATCAATACTCCGCCTCTCTTTTACTTCCCAAAATACGGATTTAGGAGTGTCACATGATGCCGAGGACGCTAACTTGCAGAGCGCGTCTGCTTGATGATTTTCTGAACGAGAAACTTGTCGTAAAGAAAAATATTCTAGGCCCTCGGCCTCTTCCTTAACCATTTGCATATATTTCATCATGGCCGGCTCCCTTGCTTTGAAGCCACCATTGACTTGGCTGACTATTAGCAGAGAGTCCGAGTAAACTTCAACTTTGGTTGTCCCGGTCGCCTTACACATTCTAAGGCCGGCCAACAAGGCTTCATACTCAGCTTCATTGTTTGACGCTTGGAACTGAAATCTCATTGCATACTCAAACTTATCTCCTTCAGGAGACTGACATATGATACTAGCGCCACACCCGGTAGCTGTTGCACTACCATCCACAAACACTTTCCAGATCTGGTCTCCGGCCGGTTGAAGATCAGGCCGAGTCATCTCAGCCAAAAAGTCCGCAAAGGCTTGCCCCTTGATTGCTTTTCTTGGCTCGAACATAATGTCAAAGCCTCTCAGCTCTAAGGCCCATTTAACCATACGGCCACTGGCCTTTAAAGTTGTAAATGGCTTCTTCAGAGGTTGGTCTGTGTAGACCACAATTGAATGTGCCAAGAAGTATGGTCGCAGCTTCTTTGATGCCATATACAATGCTACACCAAATTTTTCAACAGGGGGGTACTGAAGCTCGACGTTGTGAAGCACATGACTGATAAAAATAGACTGAGATCTGGTGGCTGTCCCTTTTAGCAAGCGGGACGACACTTAGAGAGTGTTCGGAGATGGCGAGATAGATTAATAACTTCTCATTCTTGAGTGGACTGACGAGCCGAGGCAATGTGTGCAGATGGCTTTTTAAGTGTATGAGGGCTTCCTCGACCTCTTCTGTCCACTCAAACATGGCTTTCTTCTTGATGGTTTGAAAGAAATAACGGCACTCATCTCCTGACCTTGACAGAAATCTACCAAGTGCTGCTAAACAGTCGGTCAGCCTTTGCACTTCCTTGATCGTCCTTGGTGACTTCATGTCCAGGACGGCTTGAATTTTTTTAGGGTTGGCCTCAATTCCACGTTGATCAATAAAAAATCCAAGAAATTTACCGGACTCAACACCAAAGACACATTTCTTTGGATTTAACATCATCTTATGCCTCCTGAGTTCGGTAAAAGTTTCTCGCAGATCCTTCAGATGGTCGCCCAACTCTTTTAACTTGACAATCATGTCATCGATGTACGCTTCCATATTCCGGCCAAGCTGATCTCTAAAGACCGTATTAACAAGTCGCTGGAAGGTAGCAGGGGCATTCTTGAGGCCGAATGGCATAACTTTGTAACAGTACAACCCCTGCTCAATTACCAACGTTGTTTTCTCTTGATCTTCTTCCCATAGGGGAATATGATGGAATCCGGAGTATGCATCCATGAAACTCATCAGGGCATGCCCGGCCGTCGAATCAACCAGTCGGTCGATTTCGGGCAAGGGAAAGCTATCCTTAGGGCATGCCTTGTTCAGATCTGTGTAATCCACACACATTCTCCAAGTTCCACTCGGCTTTTTCACGAGAACTACATTGGCTACCCATTCTGGGTAATAACATTGCCGAATGAAACCGGCATCCAGCAGCTTCTTAACCTCAGTCGCGGCCGCTTGATTCCTTTCCTCTCCATGATTTATTTTCTTCTGTCGGATAGGTTTTACCAATGGATTCAGCGTAGGACGAACGAGTATGACGTTATATCCAGTCAAATTTTTTATCACTAGGAAGCGGACCACCATATCTCTTCCTTCCCCTTTTTGCCCAAAGCGGACGGGTAGGTCTATCCGCCCAACCGGGTGGATAACATTCTCCCCAAATCCTACCAACGGGTGAGTGATGTCTTGAAGAGCATCCTCTGGGAAGCTTAGACTCTTCAAGGCGGTCATGCTGATAATGTCGGCCGAGCTACCCGTATCAATCAATATTCGTCCGACCTTCAGATTGGCTATCTTCATAATGAATACCATAGGATCATTGTGCAGGGCTTTGACCTCTCCCCGGTCAGCCTCGCTGATGGTTACTTCAGGAAAGGGTTCGGCCTTTACTGCATCCGTTTGCATCACCTTTCCCAAGTTCCAGGCGTCCTGCTTGATCCCTTTCATGGTTGGGCCGCCCGAGGCAAAACCTCCCGATATCACGGCCACAAAGCCTGAATCAGTGCTATTCCCATCATCTTCCTTGTCTTTGTTCTTATCATTTCTTTGTTTCTTTTCGGACGTGTTATCTGGCCGTGTGTAGGTGAACTTGGACTTCATCACATAAGAGTTCAGCAGGCCCTTCTCGGCTAGCTTGTCCAACAATCTCTTCAAATTGATGCAATCGTTCGTGTCATGTCCCACATCCTTGTGGTAATGACAGTACTTGTTCTTGAACCTGTACTAAGCCGGGCCTCTCAGCGGATAAGGATTTTTAAACTCGAATTTGTCTTTGATTCCATCAGGATGGAATAACAGTCCTTGTTGAACTCATACTGGGGCTCGTACGTCTTGACCTTCTTGGATTTCTGTTGCTGGCCGTCGGCCACCCAGACTTCTTTTCTCCTTTTTCCTTCTTTCTTTTGGCCGGCCGAGTCTTGTTGAGAAGGTTGTTTCTTCTAAGCCCCCTTGGCCGGCGCTTCTGATTTTGTGAGCAAACAAAAGTTCGCCGCCTCAATGTAGGCTTCGGCTTCCCGCAAAACACCTGCGTATGACCGAATCTTTTTCCTTACCAAATCAAACTTAAAACGAACCATTATGCCTTAATCCCCGGAGAAATTCAGAATATGCCATTTCGTCCGGAAGATTATGAATTTGGGCCTTTTCTTGGTTAAATCTTTGGACATACGAGCGTAGTCCTTCATTTTTTCCTTGCACAATTGTTGCCAAGTTGAGAATTGTTTTTCTTGGTGGAATGTTGTAAGAGAAATTCCCTACAAACAGCAAACTGAGGATGGTAAAACAATTAATGCACCTGCCCGGAAGGCTATTGAACCAATCCTGCGCCACTCCTTTTAGGGTGGCCGGGAAGCATTTGCACCATGTAGCATCATCTACACTTTGCAAGTACATCAAATTCCTGTACGAAGTGATATGCTCCTCGGGGTTGCCCTTACCATCATAGGCACCCACGAGTACGCTCTTGACTTTGGCTGGTTGAGGTGATGTTAAGATGTCTTGCGAAAACGGAGGCGGCTTATCTCCAAGATTCAACAACCGCATCTGCAAATCAATTGGATGAGGCTACACAGGCTGTCCGGCCATATAAGGAGTCTGACCGAACGTCTGAACGAACGACCCATATTGTCCGAAAACCTAGGGGCTCGGCTGCACAATGCCGTTAAGACCCTGAAGGGGCGTATACTGAGGCGTTGCACTGGGATGGGGGTTAGAGTACGCAGAGCTTGACTCCTGCTGGAGATGGCCGTGTTGCTATGCTGAGAAAAAGAGTGGTTGGAAAATTCATCCGGCATAGTGAGGGTTGAGGCCGTGTCTGAGTAGGCGGCACGTTCCCGCTGCTTATGCCGAAGGTAATCCCTTGCATCCTTCCACCGTCTAGACGGCTCAGGCTCTTCTCTTCGAGGCTGCCTACTCCTCCCCCCAGCCGACTGGGTTTTCGCCAACAGATCAGAGAAATTTGTCCGCGGTACCCTTGGAGACCTTCCAGTCGGCCTACGAAATGGGGTGTTCCCAGCGTCTGTTGCATTAGTCGCTTTGTTCTGAGCTTTCTTTGGAGCCCTTTCCCCCTCCTTCCTGGGCGGTTGCCTAGAGGTAGAGGCTATGTTGCTCTCAAACTCCTTCCGGAGCTTGTTAAGTGCGGCCTTTTGAAATGAGGCGATTAGCGGATCGCTGGTATGGATTGTAGGGATTATATCCTCTACATGTCCGTCCTCGCCTCAACGAGGGCCAGGATTAGGTGTCTGACCGCCTATTGCCATAACGGACGAGTATCCCCACAAACGACGCCAAATGTTTTGGGTATTTTTGTGATCTCCTCAGATACCGGTCACGCTCTCCTGCCAACAAGACTGAGACACCTGCAAAACAAAAAATATTCCTTTGCCGGAATATTTGCCTCCGACGATCAAGTTAGTGATCGAAAACGAAAAAGGCTAGAGAGAGAAAGTAGAGAGAAGTTGGAGCTATTTAATGCTCTTTTCTTTGTAATGTCGTAATCCACCCCTCCCATCATAAATGATTGGGGTATTTATAAGGGTGGGAGAGTGTGCCCCTTTAGGGTTTGTACCCTAAAATTCCGTGACATGATTGGCTGCGCAATCAGAGAATGCCACGTGTCGTATGGGGGGCGCCTCTTTGCGGCTTTCAATGATTTTCCTCGGGATTAGGGCCCTGATGTAATAAGGGCCATTTCTCTTGCTGATTTCAGGTGCTCTTGGGCATTTGACACGCGCCATCTTCCTGTAGGGACACGTGTCACCCTTTTGACTGGGCCACGTGTCACTACGGGATTGGACCACGTTTTTTGGGGTTATTTTTACTCTAAACAAATTACATGTATATATAAAGTTGTATAATAGTAAGGGTTAAATGAAAAATAAAACATTTATATTCATGGTGTTGATTTGAATTCTTATGAAGCAATACAATTGAGTTACTTTCTTGTTAAATATATTTCTACATTAATTTATCAAATTATAATTTTTTTTATTTATTTTTCAAGAAATCTATAAAATATCATCAAATTAGATCATATTTACATTGATCATTTCAGACATATGTCAAGTTATCATTATAAAAATTTCTCGCCAATATAATGTATAACGCTGACTTTAAGTTTTTTTTAGTTATTTTACCTAACTTATTTTCAGGTTGTACATTGTATAGTCTTTTTTTTTTTTTTTTTTTTTTTTTGGGGGAGGGGGGGGGGGTGGGGAACAATTGCCTAGAATAATCCGACCTTTGCCTCACCCGCCCAAAATAATCTCACCTTTTGATTATTTTTTAATAATCCGACCTTTATATCAAATCCGCTCAAAATGGTTCAAATCGGTCATGTAATTTGTAATACAAAGTTATTTACCTAACATGTGGCGACTTGTGATTGGTAAAAAAATTATCATTTTTATTAAAGAAAAATAAAAAAGATTAATGTTTTAAAAACAACTCCACCAGCTGCCCAACCATTGTCCCCATTGCCTGAGTCCCCTACCCCGCGGCTCTGGCCACCTAACACCCAATGCCGACGTTGGTGTAATGCCAAACCCCCACCCCTGGCCTTAACCACCTACTTCCCTCCCTCCCCCTCTCGCGAAAACCTACCAGACATTGGTTCGAAAATAAAAACACTAGCGACCATATAACCATCCTCCAACCCTTGGAAACCCCTTCTCCATCCCGATCCTAGCTCCCTTCCCCTTCTTTTTTTTCCGGCCACCTCCCGTTCCCCACGCCCCGATTTCAGCCCTATCCCATTCCCATGCCTCGATTTCGACCACACCTTGATTTTGGTAATGCGTGTGGTGGTTTAGTGGCGACAGAAGGGGGTATAGGGCGGAGGGTGAGCTAACATCCGGTTAGTGAGGGAGCTGGGTTCTGGTCATGGTAAGGCTAGTGGCTCAAGGCCCATGATAAGGGTGGGAGATGGCTAGGGTCGCAGTGGGGCTGGGTATGGTTTTGTTTTGTTTTGTTTTTGTTTTTAGAAAAAAGTTGAAATACTCCCTTCGTCCCTTAATTGCATCCCTATTCTAAATTTGCACGGCAATTAAGGAACTTGGAGTAACCTTAAAACCCATGATTAGAAAGTACAATGGGAATTACAAGACATTTATTGCTGTTTTTGAATAAAACAAAGATAGAATGGTATTAAAGCAAGCACATGCCATCAGTTCCACTACAAGAAAATAACCTTTTCGTAGCGATTAATTTAACCTTTAGTATCGATTGTAATTGCAATAAAAAGCTTTCCCAACGAATGGTCATTCGATACAATATCCCTCGTTGCCTTAGCCATTAGTAGTGGTTTTCAATATCGTTGGGGTTGGCCTCAATAATCGATACGAAAAACTACATCCAATCGTGGTGATTATTGTAGCGATTACAATTGCTATAAATGTTTAACTCATTTTCTTCAAAAAAAAAAAAAACATGCGTATGATCTTTAGAAGATTCGAACATGCAACCTCAAACTCTTATATTAAATGTTTCACCAATAAGCTATGACATATTTTATAAATTCTTTGTCAAACAATATTTATATATCTAGTGTTGAAAAGGCTTTTCGTATCGATTTTTAGGATTTAGTGGCGATTGTAAATGATACGATTTCTCAAAATTATATAAATGTGTAAAAATAGTGTGGATATGTATTATTATGTTTTCCGTATCGATTTTATATGGGAAAACCATGGCGATTGTAAAATGATACGAATTCCTTAATTATTTCACAAACATACTTGCATATTGTAGCGAATGTACAATCGCTACGAAATAATCGTTATGAAAAGACATTTTTCTTGTAGTGTTCTTTGAAAAGAAAAAGGACTAATCACATTTGTTTATGAAAAATAAAAGGACCAATCATATTCAATTATAGTGTTGCACATGGATTCAAAATGTTATGAGTGGGAAAATATGAGTGAGAAAATTATATTATGGAAACTGTGCAACCATTAATTGCAAAAGAGAAAAATAATTAAAGTAGTGTCACATCACAACTATTTAGGGATAATTTGGGGATATTTGGTAAAAATTCACTTACTATAAAGGAAAAGTAGGAATGTAATTTTGAAACACCCAAAAAGAAAAGTAGGAATGGACAGAGGGATCAGAGTAGTTAATCACTAATAATCATTTCTTAAGACAAAATTAAGATTCAAACTTATTTTTTGACCAAGCATGTGGTGACACATGTAAATTAAACTTAATTAAAAATAATAATTACCTACTTAACCGGTTACAGGTAAGTTGCGAGCATTTTGAGGGGATTGAGTATAAAGGTCGGATTATTAAAAATAAGGTGGGAGTATTTTGGGCAAATGAGGCAAATGTTGGATTATTCTTGACATTTTTTTTTTTGTTTTGAATTAAATTAATTCATTAATAAAAAAAAAAGTCATACGACATATATATTCTATAGTTTTATTGGGAATAACATACATGATCAATGTAATTACTATTTTTAAATATTATCAACACAACTAATCAACAATACTTTTTTCTTTCAATTGTAGTTTTAATAATTTTTCCCTTATCATGTCCATTTTCTTATATGCATTGCATTAGTTTATTCCAAATGAGTTGCCTCATTTTTATGTTATTACAAGTTAATTATATGAAAAAAGTTTATTACTATCTTCTTGGTCTTGTATGGACCCGGTCTACAATAAATTATTGTAGACCCAAAATTTGACACTTTCAAATGATATAATCACATTCTGGATGATATAATCACTTTTTTAGACGATATAATTATTTTTTTTGTGAGTCATATTTTGAATTATATAATCTCATATTAAACCATTTAATGAGATTATATAATTATCTTTAGGATGATAAAATTTAAAAATCATCTTTTGAATGATGTAATTTATTATTTGATACTTTTTATAATGATAAATTTACTTTTTGAATAATACATTTACATAATAGTTTCAGGATGATATAATCACTTTTGTAGTAATATAATCACATTTCGTATGATATAATCACATTCGTATTGTATACTAGAAAGTTGGGTCTACAATAAGTTATTGTAGACCGGGTTTATTCTAGTCTTTATATACTATCTTACATCCCACAGACACTAATCTTAATCTAATGTTCATTTAAGATAATGCCGTATTCATATTTAACAAACACAATAATAGTATAGTGTATTAATGATATCAACAAATTTAAAACTTTAGTAGTCAATTTTAAATAAGTGTGTGTTCAAATTCAATGCAATAACAAAGTGTTTTTTAAAATACTAACCTTGAGCCAGTGTTAATAAAAAGCCTAAAGCGTTGGGCAGATCGGATGTATTGAGGTGCAATACCGGCAACATAACAAACCTCATCTTGGGAGGGAAACTGGTAACGATCACCAAGAGTTGCAGCAATCCAAATTCCACCAGGTGCGTAGATCTCATACCGCCATGTTTCCACAACTATACTATCTTGATTGCGGGGAAGCTGGAGCGGAGGGTGCCAGCCGCTATTGATCGTGGTGCTGACGAAGGCATAATTAACAGGTTCCGGAGAATTACCTAGAGGACGCCCACCATTGTTTATGTAGTGTTCTAAATTGTAAAAGATATTGTCCGGGGTGCCTTGTTGACGCCTCGCCTGAAATCCATCTCGAAACACCTCATTGTAATGGGCACGATCCCACCTGAACACATGCCGGCTGACATCTGCATCTCTGGTGCTGTTCCGGTACTCAATGTCAGCTAAAGGAGGATCTAGGAGCCGGCAGTTGAAGTAGTAAATTGTTTCTACTAAACATTGGACTCCCAGCTCTTCGCATTCGTCTAAAGGTTGTGGGTAGTTTGCAGCACAACCTCTCCAAGGAGAATTTGGAGGGATTGACATTTTTTTTAAAATCACAAATAACCAAGATAGCACCTCTCCTATATCTTCTTTAATCTGTAAACCTTTTAAAAGTTCAACGCTGTTCTAGAGTTCAAACATTTAAAAGTTTAACGCTCTTCTATTGTTCCTTATGAAAAGTCAACTACCAAAATGCCCCTAATTTACTATGGTCGGAATGACATGCCCTTGCGTCCTTTGAATTGACTCTTTGACCCCCTCTCTCTTTTATTCCCCCTCTTCAATTCGGTTGAGTTGACTAATATTGTATCACGTGTTTAAGCTGATGATTGAGACCTAAGAATATGTTTTATATTTTATCATTTTGATAATTTTCACCCGAATTGATTATAGCTCGATCTGATCAAGACGCGCATTAAAAATATATATAAAAAAAAAACAATCGAATTGTTTTGATAATTTTCGAAACCGGCCCGCTAATCATTTTAACCATAACCCGAAACCAAACCATTTACTCCCTCCGTTTTTTTATTTGCATCTCTTTGGATTGCACAAAATTTTAGGAGATTAATATAATATTTTGAGTGGGTGAATAAATTATTATTGTAAAAAAGTTAGATGGAGACCATAAAAGAAAAAGTATGTGAGAAAGAATAAATATTTTTATTATTTTAGTGGGGACCATGGAAGAGAGAGAAATGATAAAATACGTTAAGCGGGGTTTAAAGTAAGAGAGAGAGAAAAATGATAAAATATAATATAATGTTATCAATCACAGAAGTGATGCATTTAAAAAAAAAACACTCATAAAAGAAAAGTGATGCAAATAAAAAAAACAGAGGGAGTACTTGGCAATTTAGCATCCAATTATAGTTTCTTGTACAATTCCAAATATTAATCATTAATAAGTAAAAATTATAATAGATAATACTTTCTCCATTTCCATTTAGGGCTTGTTCATATTTACTGAACTGAGCTGAGCTGAACTAAACTGAACTAATTGGAGTTGAACTGAACTGAAATTAAGTAAATGTGAACATGTCCTAAGTTGACACGTTAAATTTAGGCACACGTATTATGGAGAGGAGAGAGAATAATAAATCAAGTGGGGTAGCTAAGCTAGTAAATATAAGGTATTAAACTTACCCAAAAAATAAACGTGTCAACTAAAAAAAAAAAAAAAAATTTAAAAAGGAATATGTGTCAACTAAAAAAAACAGACGTAAGTATAATTAAAATATAGTATATGTGTTGATTCTTGATATGATCCTAATATAATCCCACAAAAATAACTATATACCACAAAATCTAGTCAGAGTAGAGTATGTGAATAATGTTGTATTTAGGGATTGCAATTCTAAATGGATATCCGCAAATCCGATCCACCTGAAATAAATAAATGGACGAAAATTCGCATTAAATGGATGAAGGGCGGGTGACGGATGAAGCGGGTGACGGATCGGGTCGGATTCGGGTGGGGCTCCGTTTCATCCGTCACCCAATCCATCATCCGTTTATCACCCGATCCGCAGTCCATCCGTATATATATATATATAATTCCCAATTTTCTTATATACTAGTATACTACACTATGTATGTACTATATATTTCTAAAAAAAAAAAATTCTAAAAATTCTTTAATTTTATTTTAAAAAATATAAAACCTCCCTCAATTCCTAATTATGTAGTAGCGAAATAAGTTCATGATTCCGTTAAAAAAAAAAGTAAGTTCATGATTATTTTTATTGCTATAGTTTGGAATAAAAATTTAATTAATGGTTTACTTTTTAAGTTTAAAATTGGCTAAAAGTTTTTTTTATTTTTTTTATTTAACGTATTAGATTTTATAGTTAGAGTAGGATTATAATTTATTTTTTTTGAAATATTATAATTATCACCCGTTAAGCATCCGATCCACCCGTTTCATCCGCGGATGACGGATGGATCGGATGCGGGTGATGGGTTTTGCGGGTGACGGGTGGATCGGGTGGAGCGGATGATTAATTCGGGTGGATGCGGGTGGAGCTCCATCCGACCTGAATCCGATCCGTTGCCATTCCTAGTTGTATTTGTGAATAACAAGATCCCATAAAACATAACTATATGTTGAGGTTATATAAATGGAGGGTTGAGAGACAATAAAGTCATGTCTTACAAGGGTAATATAGGTTTTTCAGGCGCCAGTTTAAAATTGTCTCATTGAGTTATCAAATAATATCACTAGAGTTTATTTCTTCAGTGGTACAAAATACACTCTTAGTGATACAAAATATAGTCTTAGTGGTACTTCAAAAGGCTCCACTGGAGTTTTAGTGGAACAAAATATAAACTCAGTGGTAGTAGTCCCCAAAAATTTTGTCCGTTTTTGCACGTGATACATGTCTGAAAAATTTTAGTGGGGCCCACACCACCTTTTTTCACTCTTCCTATCTCTCTCCTTCATTCTCTCACTTCCTTATACTTTTATGTTATTTAAATAGTTGTGAGACATTTCCATTTGTCTCACAACCCTTGATTTATACTTCCTCCTATATGTTGTCAAAACTGTACTTATCGACGATTATAACGGTCTTTAGTACAATACTGACTCCTTGGGTGTAATATTTCGTACTTTTATACGTTTTACAAAACTGTACTTATCGACGATTATAATGGTCTTTAGTACAATACTGACTCATTGGGTATAATATTCGTACTTTTATACGTTTTACAAACTAATTTAATTTATTATTTTATAAAGGTAATAATTTTGTAGCATTTATTTATATTTAATTATATAAAAGTAATTTTGTAACAATTTTCCATCTATTATTTACTAGTGGGTTACAACTTACAAGTACAATAAGGAGTTTCTTTCAAGAGCTCTAAGGATTCTCTACCCAGCAAATGAATGCCTTGGCCTATTTATGAGCACTAACAACTACAAACCAATTAGTAACGATAACTACCCACTACACCAATAATCTAAGTTATTGCAATTGGATATATCTGGCCTTGTCCACGTATAATGGGAAAGTCATCCACGTTTTGCTTGACCAAGTAACCGTCAATAACCGTCTCACGTACCTTACTATGACATGCTCCTATATTTTCGGAGCCATGCATCAGTGGTGCTTATGTGGCATCCAACTGTCGAGCCAACTAGATTGTCTACTTTCCCTTAGTGTTGTTACTTTCTAGGAAAATCTAAGTGTAGACACCTAAAATAAATCCCTGAACAAAGTCCGATGACAAAACAACATTAATTGCCTAATTTGGTCCGGTTCAAATGATGAATTTAAGAATTACTTGAATAAACCTTTTGTTCTAGCCCCACTATTATTTTTCTAACCCATTTTAGCCATTTCAAAAACCCAAACCCCTTATTTTATCCCCAAATCCATAAATGTTCCCCCAATTTCTGCTTTTCATAATTGCAGCGGCCCAAAATCGAACAAGTTTGATTTTTAATCCAAATCTTAAATGTTTGGATAGCCCTTAAAATAAGCTTTCCAATGATATAAGAATCTCAATTTCGATTTAAAAACGAATAAGATATGATAAAAAAACTAAACTCCATCAAAACTGATGACACTACCCTACTATTTTGACCTATCTTATAATATATAAATTTGATTGAAATTGGCTTGGTTGGAAATAAAGTTGACTTTGAGAGCTTTCCAATGGTATATTATTCATCTTATTTCGAGTTCTGCATCAAATATTATGATAAAAATAAAAACCGCAAAATTGTTGACCCGTGTTATGCGTTTTCTAAACCATATCTTATTTTGAAACTCTATCTTCACTCGATTTTAAGCCTACAAATACCTCATCTTTTGTAGTTTTAGAGGAAGAAATTTTGAGATCCAGACAACTATTTTATCCCCACATTTTTCAAAAGGCTAAGAGGTAAAGTATCAACGTATAATTTCTATTGTTCTTACCTTTATTTCTAATCGTACTCAAGTAATTGGTAGTCCATAACAAGATACGAAAGTTCTACCTTTTTTTACTAAGGTGTGAAGGTATAAATCCTAAGGGTAAATCAATTTGAATAAGGTGTGAAGGTACAAAAAAGACTAATATTAGCAGCGGGCCTAACACTCGGCCAGTTGCGAATAATAACTTTCACTTTAAAAAGTGGACTATCGTAACTGGCCAATACATACGCCAGCTTTGAATTATGTCTATGAAGTGCTAGTTGCTAATAATATTCCCGGCTAAAGCCTCCGTAATAGCAGCGCTGGTACGACTGTCGCGTGTTTATAAAAAATAAACCTAACTAAAACCTCCTAAAATGTAGTAGGGTAAGCTAGGGTTGATCCCACAGAGAATTGGATTATCAAACTATTACTTTTGTAAGTTAGAAATCCCTGTTTTAAAGATATAATGATATGATCTAATAAATAAACCATTAACTAGATAAAAAATAAAGTACGGAGAAATAAACTAGTAAAAAATTGAAATACGATAAAATCAAGAATAATGAAATAGGGAATCGGGAGATGTATTATAACGTTGGAGTATCAACTGATCATTGAATTATATATAATCATGACTATATCTTAATGTTAACTAATGAACACAAACAAGCATTCAAAACTTCCTTTAATTGCAAATAGACCAAACAAGCTCTTGGAATATTGTCTTGCCAACTTATAACCTAGAACAAGCTCTCTAGACTTGATTAATTAGTAGCATTAATAACAAGGGAGTAATTAACTTAAGCCACAAATCTCACAAGCTCGGATTCGTGCAACTCAAAGGGTTGATAATCTTAGGCATTATAACAAGCTTTAGTCACCTATTAAACACCTAATTGCTACCAAGGGAAAATAATAAGGACAATTACGTGCCACAAGTTAAAATCCTAGCTATAAAACTAAAATATTATATTAAAGATGGACGGTCTAAAATATAATTCAACCAATTCATATCAATAAACCAAATTATCAATCCAATCAAGACGTAAGCATAATACCCAATAATTACAAAAAAATCTATACTATTCTCACAATACAACATATAGTCCAATGCATAATATTTCTCCCTACCCTTGTTAATCTGGCCTGACATACTAAGATACGAAAATTGAATAACAAAAGTAGAAATATACAATTCATATTATGACTAATGATCAAAGCAAGAAGTAATGACATATTATAGCTAGATAAATTTAATTAATAAGCCAAATTCCACTACCAACTTCTAAACTAATGTAGCAAGGAATTAATAAGAGGAATTCAAAGCACTAACTTCTTCTCTTTAATTATCAAAGCACATCATCTAAACTAGCAAACTAAACAAAAGTGGATGAGAAAATGACAATCCAATAACAAGAAAATCCAAATCAAAATTACAATACCAGATCTTCTAGTAAGAATTAGAGTTAACACAAATTGAACCGAGTTGCCTCCTGTTCGTCCCCCTCTGCTAGGGTTCTCTGTTTGTTTCTTCTCCTCTCGCTTCTCTCTGTTCGTTGCTAGATATCCCCCAAAATTTCAAATAAATTCCTCCATTTATTGGTGAAACCTAGCCCAGAAAAATCCCTAAAAATACGGATCTGATAACTCCCAAGAACTCTCCTCATAAAAATACGGATATGATATTTCCGAGTATTTCGCTCTAATAATTATCTGATTTCGTCTTTATCATCTTGCTAGACAGTTTGGTATCCGCGAAAGTCAGTCGAGAACTGTGTGTTTTACCCGCAAGAAGAGATGTTCTTGAGCTACCTCTTTCCTTCACTCAGCTAAGTAGGAAGATGTTTAGGGTGAAAACAATAGGACCTTCGGATAGGTCCTTTCTGGTGGGCTGAAGACTAAACTCGGTCCAATTGATGGCTGAGCCTAGGATTTCCTGCACAGCAAACACACGTAAACTGGCCTCGGGGGTTGTGCCGAGGAAGGCCCCTCCGATGCCGAAGTCAATATAGTGTTTAGAAAGAGAAAGTTATCCAAGAGTATTAATTACTTGAGGTTCTAAGTGAATTAATGTAGAGAGAGAAGATTCATTGCTTTTATACCTTGACATAAGGGATAAAGTGGGCCTCAAGTCAAGTGAGCTGGCCACTGCACGATGACTGGGCCTTTGACTGACTTGGCATGGATTGGATAGTTGAACCTTGACCTTGGGCTTTGTTATTGAATCATTTATGGACTGACCCAATTGGAGTAAATTGGACCCAAATAACTTGTCCCTTAGACCCGATTTGGAAGCATGACGGGTCGGGTTTTGACTTGCAAAAATGGAGGAAAGTAAATGATTTTTTTTGAACAAATTTAAAAAATTTGAATTTGGCTGTCATTAATGAAATAACGGCTGCTTTAAGAGTAATTAAGGAAGTTGGAAGGATTAGTGGGTAGTTTAATTGGAGGGAATGTAATTAACGGTTACTTAACGAGGAGTTAGTGGGATTTTAGTGGCGCGGACTCCCATAATTCCATTTCTAGAAAGATTTAAGCCACTTATACACTCTCTCTCCTCATTTCTTCACCAATTCCCACTAAACCTCGTGCAAACCCTTACTTCAGATTTCAATTCTTTGCTTATTCTCTGAAATTCATTCCGCCGAAACCAAAATTCGTTGCTCCGAACTTGTAGATTGACAAATTTTGCTTCAGATAAATGTAATTTTCTTTGAATTTTCTTCGGTTTTCCTTGACTTTCAAAACACCTATCTTTTTCCCAATTTTCTCTCGATTTTTTGAGTGGTCGAATTATGGCTCGAGGTTCGGCGCGGCGTCCTATGAATTCCGAGAGGGATGAGGGTGAGGAAGTTTCTCGACCCAATTGACACCAGGCTGAGGCTACTGTTCCTGCCGGTGGAGCAAGGACCAGCGTTGTGCCGATTTCTTCGGTGCCTCTTCAAGGGACGGAGGAGACTAGTACTTCTGGCCGAGCAAAGAATCCGGCCGCAGCTCCTTAGGAGTTGCTCCCTGGGGCTGAAGAATGGGGAGATATTGAGCAGAACTTCAGGATGATGCTTTCAGGCCCTATGATTGGTGGGTGAATAATAAGTTCACCTACCACTTTTCCGAGAAAATTGAGATCTTCTACGGTATCTTGGAAGAGGATGGGTACTGGTGCCGAAAGCCCACTACAGCCGACAGAACTTATGTCCACCCCTGGCTATGTAGGGGTGTACACTCGGCAGCTGCAATACGGGATTTGTTTCCCCTTGCACCCCTTTGTGGCAGGGGTGCTGAACTCGTACCGTATCTCTTTGTGTCAATTAACTCCCACCAGTATCCGAAGGATAATGACGTATCTCTGGGTGTGTTTGTTTAACGCCCTCAAGCCAAGCTACACTACTTCAGGAAGCTGAACAATCTTGTGCAGAACCTTTAGAGCGAGCACGGGGACCACGACCCTGGCTGGTGGCGTATTGAGAGTGCAAGGAAGCACCTCACCATGTGGTCGAATGATACTTCAGACAAGGAATGGAGAGGCTAATGGATCTGGGTCAGGGATCCTTCGGATGTGGACCATCCGAAATTTTTTCGGTGCTCCTAGATACTTGAGGAGCCTAATCCGGAGATGAAGGGTCTTGGCTCTGAAGAGGATGGGACAGCCGGGGATCCCAATTATATGCAACTGTCCCTCTTCAGCAAGAAGAGGAATCCTGGAGGAATGGGCTGAATGTATTATATGCCCGAGACTTGGTTGTCGTGCTTCCATTATGCCTTTTAGGAGCACATTCTTGATGTTGTCGGCCTCAGCTGAAAGTACCGAGGCTGTAAGAATCTTTGGCTGGGGCCGAGGACTTTATTTTTCTTTTTTTTTTTTCGCTTTAGTTTTCAGTATTTTCAGCATATGTTTTTGTTCTGCTACTTACTTGATCTTTGTTTTTCAGTGCTGCACGAGGGTAACACTGGTGTTGACTACAGGTGTCTCGGAATTGATGCCAACAGGGTTGTGATGAACAACAAGCCTGACATTACCGAGCCAAAAGATCGTCCTCTTACTCTGCACTCCAAGAGGTTTTTGATCACCCCCGCTTTTGACTATTTGAAGTAGAAACCTTGGTGGGAGAAGCATGATCCTTTCTTCTGCATGACTCTTGAAGAAGCAGAGGTTGCTGCTACTGCTGCTGAGGTAGCCGAGGCTTTTGAGAGCGGAGTTGGGACTTCTGCTGCCGTAGAGAGGGAAGAAGACGGGGCTGCTGAGGACGAGCGTCTGTTGAAGACTTTCGTGAGTCCTCCAGACTCTTTGCCTTAGCATTTTTTTTGCTGAAGGTTTTCTTATCTGTTTGCTTATCCTGTTTCCTGACCCCCATTTTCCAAAGTCTAATGAGATAGATGGCGGCAGAATAAGACATGAAGGAAAAGCTCCTGCTACTACCGAGGATCTTTCGTCTGACAGTTCTTCAGACGACGAAAGGATGGGGCCCCCGAGAAAGAAAAGGGCGCTGGTCCTTCCTAGCAGGTTTGCTGCCACTCCAATGCCGACTGGGGGCATCAAAATTCAGGAACCGAAGGAGGGAAAGACTCCTTCGAAGACTCCTCTTGGGAGTCCATCCAAGACTCCTTGTAGACACCTAAAAATGCACTAGGTGAAAAAAGGCATTTGGCAGCGGTTCAAACCCGGTCTAAGGCCCCGGTTTGAACCGCTGCCTATGTGAGGGGTGCCAAAAACCAAGTTTTTGGCACCGGTTCAAAACCGGTGCCATAGGGTGGAATAGGCACCGGTTAACCGGTGCCTAAAACTGCTCTCCCGCCAATTTTTTTTTTTGGTGGTAGATATTTTAGGCACCGGTTGCTGCCTAACCGGTGCCTATTCACCAAATTTTTTTTTGTTTTTTTTTTCCATCGTGCAATAATATTTAAAAAAAAAAACCTGTTTCCAGCAATAACAATAACCTGTAATTCCATCAATTATATTAAATATAATAATTAATAATATTATTATTATAATAACTAATAATAATATTATTATTAATTATTACAATAAGATACAAAAATAATATTAAAAACAAGAATTCAATAATATATATAGATATAAATATTCCCAAACGCAATACAAAAAAAAAAAAGTTGCTTACATATACAAATAATAGTAAGTACATATATAATGAATAATAAGTTATATAGTTCAAAAGTTAACATAAATAATTTACAATTACAATGCCATTTACATGTTGAAGGTGATAAAAGACGCCAACATGTCACGAACTTCATTAAGCTCCTTGATTGTCAACGGACCATCCTTTTGGACCTTGCAAAACTTGAAATACAAAAACATTATTTTAAAAATAATTAATTAGGCAAAACAATATGTATTTTATCAAATATTACCTATATGACTTCTATATAGCCCATTTCCTTCATTACTTATCAAATGAACTATTTCTTTCTCATAAAATGCCAACATTGGATAGTTGTATGTGTGTAAGCCCTAAAATTGTATAGGAGAACATTTTATTAAGGTTTATGACGCTTTTTACTCAAAATGGCCCGAATATGGCCTATATGACTTTACTTTGCCCATTTACTACATTTCTTATTAAATGAACTTTATTTATCTCATAACATGTCAATATTATCTAGTTATAGGTGTATAAGGAAAGAAATCATATCAAAAGAGCATATTAACACAAAATGGCCCTAATATGGCCCATATGACTTCTATTCAGCCCATTTTCTACCTTTCTTGTGAAATAGCCTTTTTGTTTCTCATAACATGTCATTGTTGGATAATATTAGGTGTCTAAGGCTAGAAATCACATCAATATAGCATTTCAATAAGTTTAACAACGCATTTTACTCAACATGGCCCAAATAGGGCTTATATGACTTCTATGTAGCCCATTTTCTACATTACTTATCAAATGAACTATTTCTTTCTCATAAAATGTCAATGTTGGGTAGTTGTATGTGTGTAAGTCCTAAAATTGTATAGGAGAGCATTTTATTAAGGTTTATGACGCTTTTTACTCAAAATGGCCCGAATATGGCCTATATGACTTTACTTTGCCCATTTCCTACATTTCTTATTAAATGAACTTTATTTATCTCATAACATGTCAATATTATCTAGTTATAGGTGTATAAGGAAAGAAATCACATCAAAAGAGCATATTAACACAAAATGGCCCTAATATGGCCCATATGACTTCTATTCAGCCCATTTTCTACCTTTCTTGTGAAATAGCCTTTTTGTTTCTCATAACATGTTATTGTTGGGTAATATTAGGTGTCTAAGGCTAGAAATCACATCAATATAGCATTTCAATAAGTTTAACAACGCATTTTACTCAACATGGCCCAAATAGGGCTTATATGACTTCTATGTAGCCCATTTTCTACATTACTTATCAAATGAACTAATTCTTTCTCATAACATGTCAATGTTGGGTAGTTGTATGTGTGTAAGCCCTAAAATTGTATAGGAGAGCATTTTATTAAGGTTTATCACGCTTTTTACTCAAAATGGCCCGAATATGGCCTATATGACTTTACTTTGCCCATTTACTACATTTCTTATTAAATGAACTTTATTTATCTCATAACATGTCAATATTATCTAGTTATAGGTGTATAAGGAAAGAAATCACATCAAAAGAGCATATTAACACAAAATGGCCCTAATATGGCCCATATGACTTCTATTTAGCCCATTTTCTACCTTTCTTGTGAAATAGCCTTTTTGTTTCTCATAACATGTCATTGTTGGGTAATATTAGGTTTCTAAGGCTAGAAATCACATCAATATAGCATTTCAATAAGTTTTAGGACTTACCTCATCAAGCCGTACAATGAGTCACAATGTCAAGCATGAATCTCATCACATACAAAGCACAATCAAGTCCATTCTCTTGTTGTGCGCACTAGCATATGACAAACAAATTACATCAGTGAAACATGCAAAGGAAATGAGCAAATACTTACTAACATAGATTTTCAAGATAATCACAATATCATGTAAATTACCAACGGTGTCTTCCATGTTGGACCCTTTGGAGCACGACAATGTAGCTTCTTCATAACACTGTAGTAAAAAAAAGTACATTCAAATTTGATTAGTCGTATGATTACTAAATTAGTTATTATTAGCAATAATCATCACTAGGTTGCTTTATATATTTACTTTTGCAATATAGACTTCACGAGCCACTTCTCCGATGATCGAGCTGAATCAAGGTGATAAATTGTGTTAGTGGAATTACAAATCACCATGAGGCTCCAATGCTCCCTACATAAGTTCACAATAGACAAGGTAATTAATCCCGTCCATGTGCTGTGTTGGGTACTAAGAGTGTCAAATGGATTCATCCCGTCCGTGCACAACCCAAGCTTTAAATTTCTGACTTCATTACCCATTAAAACACACAAATTTTTCAACTAAGGAACAAGGTAATGCAAAATTACTCTAATCTATAATATGTATTCAAAATTACTCTAAACATACAAAATTAATCTAATGTATAATATGTATTCAAAATTTTCTTAACAATAATTGTTCAAAATGCTTGTTACCATCATATAGACTTCCCACATTGAATATCACGCAAGTAGAGCAAATCTATTCAAGTTACGACTACTTTCATCTGGATTTAGTTGTCACGTTTGTACAAATAGTACCAAGAGTACATGTATAAGCATGAAATATTCAATCGAGGATCAAGAGTCAAAGCATTCAATCACAATAATTTGACTAAGAAATCACCATCTGGAACAAAAAGAAAAGTGCATGGAGAAAAATAAACTCACTCTTTTTCACCAAGCTTCATTGTAGTTCCTCCGTATTCAGGAAGGAGTACGGTATCCCCTTCTTTGACAGCAACAGGAATATGATTCCCCGTCTTGTCACGAAGGCCAGGTCCAACAGCAAGAACTTTGCCAGAATTCAGCTGAAATCGGATCCAAGCAACAAAATTCAGTAATAAATCCTTAAACTGATTCAATTATCAAAAACCAAACTCCCCAAAACAAGGCATCATAAACAAATTTCACAGCCAGCAACAGCTTGGAAATAATACTCAGTCAACCTATGAAGAACAAACATACAATTAATTTGCATAATAACCCCAACATCTCACAAATCACAATAATTCAGATGAATAGCAGAACATACTGCCATTGTAATCAGCAGATATTTTAATCAACAATAAAGTCAATCAGAATCATAAAACCCAATAATGTAGCACAATTTTAATCTAAAATAAGATGAACCCATTAATTTTCTTCGCATTTCATATACAATCTAAGCAGATAGATAACAAATCTACCAATTTGCTCTACTTGAATAGATTTGCTCTACTTTAATTTTCTTAACAATAATTGTTCAAAATGCTATTGAAAATAATAGAATTACATATTTCAAAATAATTGTTCAATTTTTAACAAAAAAATAAAAACTTACCCTAAATTAGTTGGAGGTGGAAGAAGCTAAGGGGATGAGAGAATGAGGAAGACCCTCGCTGGTGGAGGTCGACAGAAGGTGGTGCGCACTAGCGGAGGCAGCGCGGAGGTGGAGGCGGTGCGCACTGGTGGAGGTGGAGGCGGTGCGCGCTTCTGTTGTTATTTGTTTCGAACAGAGAAGGGCGGTGGAGGCCGGCCGTGAAAGACAGAGAAGGGCAGGGCAGGGAGAATTAACGGCGGTGGTTTTCGACTCCTCTATGGCCGGTGAAGGTGGCGGATGTGGTGGAGGGAAAAGGGGGAGGCACTTCAAATACTCTGAAAGAGAACGAAAGAAGGGATGAACGAATGAAGGGAAGGAAAGAGAAAGAGAGGAAGAAAAGAGAAAGACGCGGCTTTTTTTTTTTTAATTTTGCACCGGTTTGAATGGCACCGGTTCAAACCGGTACCTTTTTGATTTTTGGCACCGGTTCAGCCTGAACCGGTGCCTTTTCTCTTTTGGTAAAATCCCGCCCATTTCTAGACCGGTTTTGGGCACCGGTTTAGCCTGAACCGGTGCCATATGGGGGGTGCCTAATGCTTTTTTTCTACTAGTGATGTCTCCCCAAAACCAAACCCGATGATGAACAACCTTTCACCGCCATTATTGGTCGGGTTGAGTATTTAATCTTTGGAGTGCTTAAATCCATGTTCTATCCAATAAATTTCATATACCAATCCATTTCCTAGCTTTTTTCCCTAAAACATAACTTGTTTTCCACTTTTCGTGTCCACATCGCAAAACCGAGAGAAACTTATTTTTTGGTCTTATAATTTTGATCCAATTATTATTTGGTTGTATAGGCCTTTCAAAAATATTTCCAACCATATATCATAAGCCCAATTTCGAGCTATAACGAAGAAGATATGAGCAAAACACTAAACTCGGCCTAAAACTGATACCCTTCTATTAAAATGGCCATATCTTAAAATCTAAAAATTATTTTGACCTGATTCTAATTGGGTTAGAAAGTAGACTTGATAAGATTTCCAATGATATATTATCTGCCTTATTTTGAGTTACGGATCAAAATTTATGATGATTTTAAAAACGGGTAAAAAACTGGAATTACCGCGCAGCAGCTAAAATGTCGCGACGCGGCAAATGCTGACGTGTCACGGGGCTTATTGCCGTGAAACAATGCCTTTTTTTATTTTTCAATTTTTCACGTTTAATCCACCGTGTCACAGGATTTTTCATCGTGTCACAATACAATTTCCCGTGACACGGTGCCCATTCCGTGACACGGGGATATTCCGTGAAATTTCCGCGTACTTTTTTACCGTGGCACGGTGTACTGTACCGTGCCACGGTGGACAATGCTGTGTCATGGTACGTGTGCCGTGTCACGGAATTTTCTCGTGTCTTTTCAGCGTAATCCCTTCACGCGTTTCGCTTCCCGTAGGTCAAATATGTCCAGCGTCACTCCAATTTTCCCCATGTCATGGGATTTTCCCCCGTTTGACGGTGCCTGGCACCGTGTCACGGTGTTCTCTTCCGTGTCGCGGTGTTATTTTTTAAGGTTTTTTTTTTTTTTTTTTTTTATCTTTTTAGGGTTCCGTGTGTTCCCTCTACTCATTTTCCCTATAAAAAACTCCTTCCTTTCTGCAGTTTGGGGCATCAAATCCTTCTCTCTTTCTCTCCTTTACACCAAAAATCATTCTCTTCTCTTTCTCTCATAGTCTAAGCCTTAAACCTATATTCCGAATTACACCATTCTTCCCTTAAGCACTCCAAGGAGTCCATACAACACCCGAGGTTCCGTCCTTAAACCAAGGCGGGAAAGATATAAATAACTAAGGGTTTGGACCAAATCAAATCTACATTTATTTAATTTAATTTTCATTTGATTTATATTTTTTTTATTGAAGTTACTAAAAATTTATTCATGATGTAGCAATTTTAAGGAACGTGCGGAATGTGAGTAATTAATTAATTTAATTACTTATTTTATTTTATATTGCTAGTATCATGATTAGGGTTATTATTATTATTTGATTTGACTAACGATATTATTGTTGAATTGCTTCCAATATTAATGTTTATTTTATTATATTTTATGATCACCATATTGCATGTTTAAAGGGAATATGTAATTGAAAATCACGCCTAATAAGATAATTTGGACAACCGATTTAAGTTCCTTTTTAATATTGTTATTAAACCAAGTGATCACAATATTTTAGAACTATATGTTGCATTAATATTCAAACAATTTAGCATAATAATAGTTTGAAGCAAATTGAATATTTTGTTTGCATGCCTTTGAGATCGCAGGAATCACTTTTCACTATAAGAATCGAGTAGAGGCCAATACGGGCGAATGTGACTCCATGACTCACTTCGTACCATCATCCCCGATCCTCCTTTCGTGGTTCCGAACCATATGGAGCTAGTAATCTCATGGATTATAAATGGGGTGTAACCTTCACGGGTTAATCGTTGTTGCAATTTGTTGTCCCTTTATTCGTGGTTGCCATTATGATCCGTGAACGGTTTACAAGTTCCTTAAAAACTTATTGGCGGCTCCTGACATGCTAAAGTCGTATCGCCTAATCAAAAGTAATTTCTAAATCCTCTAACTAATGTAGATAGAGAAGTAGGGTCGAATCCACAGAGAAACGAGTCTTCCTATTCCTAATTAAATATTATAATCTAGATTATAAAGTAACCAATATATTGTAATCAAAGGAAACTAAACTACGATGATTAAGAGTAGGGAGAAAACAATGAATAAAAGGCCTAGGGCATACGTTCACCAATAAATAATATTCCAGGGTAAAATATAATAATCAATCATCAATGCATAAATTAATCAGATCATAAAGGGCTTTCTCTACGTATTACAATCACACAATTAATTTACCGGTATTAAATCTCATCTCTCGAATCTCGAATTAACCATTTATAAATTAACCTTCCTATTGAAACTAGACCTAAACATCAATTCTCATCTGTCAAATCTCGAATCAATATTGTTAAACTCATGCATAAAAGATTTGCGCAAATCTAGTCACAAAGCATTAAATCAATCAATAGGAAATTAATCTAGAATTGACAATTAACAACAATAAATTACCCCTTCATATTATTTATGGATCCCCACAAACCCTAGAAATAAAACTACTCACACATAATAAAAACTAAACTAATCAAAGCAATAAAACAAGACATGATCAAAGGAATAAAATAAATAACTAAGATTAAGAGAAGAGGAATCGTTACCAAAGAAATCTGGAATTAAGAATAGAGTTAAGAACAAAGTATATGAGAGAGAAACTAATCTAAAAGCTAAGTAGAGAGAGAAAATCTAAGAAAGAATTAAGAAAAAAGTAAAAGATGATACTAAACTCGCTTAATGGAGAAGTATTTATACTAAGCAAGAATCCTAAACTAAAACAAACTTAAACGTCGATAATTAACTCCTAATAATAACATGCGCCCGGTCGGGCGAGGCACCGCCCGATCGGGCGCGCCTTTTTCCTCTCAAGTATGAATCTTGCGCCCGGCCGGGCGCCAGCCTTGCTTCCCTCGCCCGGCCAGGAGCGCCGCTGGGCGCCAGCCTCTTTGGCCAGGCGGCACTCTTGGGCCACTATTTAGACTACGATTGGGCTCCAATTCTTCGGGCCAATCTGAGTTTCCTCTTCGGGTCTTGAATACTCAGTCCAAATGCCCCGGAATCACATATATCGAGCCTTTAATCACCGGTTCGATGACTCTAACAGGCCCTGGGCTATAGAATCTGGTCGTGCTTCTCCAATGCTCGTAGTTGCTCCATAATATCTCGGGAAAATGCTCCAAACGTGCAAATCCCTACAAAATCAACAAAACCTACGAAAACACTAGAAAACACCAATTAGTAATAAAAGTGGATCTAAAGAGCCAAAAACACTACTAATTATGACCAAGGGACGGGGGTAAAATACTATATAAATCGGACATATCAGCTCCCTACTTTCCTTGTCCCTAATCGTATTATTTCAATTCCAACTTCCAATGAGTGCCAAGCATATTCACCACATGCTTTAAGGTAGGCGCACTTCGAACGACGCCTACAATTTGGCGACTCCACTAGGGAGGATTCTTGGTTATTTATCGATTTGAGTGATCGGTATTTAATTAAGATGAGTAGATGAGACTTGAAAGATTATTGAAAATATTCCTGTGATTAAATTGTCATTTTTACATATGCGTAGACGTTTTGACGTCGTATTTCAGGTCGGTCCCGTAGGAAAAATTGGATAACCTGGTCGTGAACGAAGAAAACAGAGACACCGGTCAGATTTCCTGACTGTCGCGCCATGGCAGAGCTTGCCGTGTCACGGCACTGGGCACGTCACGCGGTGTTTGGCACCGTGACATGGTGTCCTCTGCCGTGTCGCGGCAGTCCTGAAATCCTTCCAGTGGCTTTATTTCTCTTCTCACGGTCAGCTTCCTTCGATTTTTCTGAAAAAACATGTGTGTTCTACATACGTCTTAGCCCCGGGGGATTTATGCTCTATCAACCCAAAAACGCTCATGGCAATAAGGTTTCATCCAAGTTTTTAAATCCACCTAAACCATGGAGTCGAGTTCGATTTCATCACGAACTCGCGGAGCCGCCCGTTGGCATACACCCTCAAGGGAGGCTTCCTTGCTAACGCGTCCAAAATCTTAACCATGGTACCCTTTTGACACCAAATAAACCTGACTATAGTGGAACATAGAATTTGACTTTAGGTTACGAACTCTTCTTTTCATCATTGTGCCTACGTGTTCTATGTGTGTAAATTTGATCGTTTTGATCCTAACCTTATCGATCTTTCTTTGTCTATGTGTGGATTATTTTATGACTAACGATTGCCAATGGACCGTACTCACTTAGTAATTAGGGAAAACTAAAAAAAATAAAAAATAAAAAATGTCGTGCCACGTCAGCATCCACCGCGCCGTGGGACTGTTTACCGTGTCACGGTGGATTTCCAGCAAAAAAAAACAATAAAATAAAAAATATTGTGCCACGTCAGCATCCACCGCGCTGCAAGAATGTTTACCGTGGCACGGTGGATTTCCAGCAAAAAAAAAAAAATTCCGTGCCACATCAGCATCCACCGCGCCGCAGGAATGTTTACCGTATCACGGCAATTTTCACCGTGGCACGGCGGATTTCCAGCAAAAAAAAAAGAAAAAAAAAACTGGAAATGATCAGCGCGTCACGGCAATCAATACCGTGTCACGGAAGCTTGTACCGTGACACGTATTAAGAACATTAACAAGTCCATTGAGACAATGTCTAACATGTTACAAGCACTCACTACCAGAGTCAACACTATAGAGCAAAACAAAGTTACCGCGGCTGCAATGGACAAGATCAAAGAGCAAATGAGCAAGATTTATGAGGATTTCACCTATGTGGAACAGCCTCCCACTCCCTTGGATATGAAGGACAGACTGCCTGAGAAGTTCTCCACTGCTGATATCCCCAAGTTCAAGCCAACTGACAACCCAATGTTCCGTTTAAAGGCGTTCTCTACAACCATGGCTCTCAAGAGATTGGACGTAACACTTTTCCCTATGGTGTTCCCTCTCTCCTTAGAGCATGCTTGCCAACAATGGTTTTATTCTCTAGATGCCAAACACATTGCAACTTGGGAAGATGTCACCGAAAGTTTCGTGAATCGTTACAAGTGTAACATTCAAGCTAGAACTTCTGAACGTGTACTCTCCATTCTCAAACAGAAAGAGAATGAAGGCTTCACCGCTTATCTGAATAGGTGGAGGGAAACAGCTGCACTCTTGATAGATCCTCCCAAAGAAAAAGAGATGATTCGCCTCTTCATCCAAAATTTGACTCACAAGTACAAGCAACATCTCAAATTTCTTCCTTTGAACACTTTTGAAGATGTATATGACATTGGCATCAATATCGAGGATGATCTAATAAAGACTGCCGGTAGTAACAATAATAACACTTGAAAAAACAAGAAGAAAGACATTCCTTCTTCTTTGTCTTCTAAGCACGAAAATACTACAAACAATATAAGCCAAATTAATCTCAATGAAGTATTAGCTCTTTAGCTCTTGATTCTCCATTGCCCAAGAAAATGAGAACCTACACTCCTTTAGGAATGACCTATGATGCGGCCTTTGATCGCCTTTACAGTCAAGGCTTGATCACACCTATTAGGCCATTTCCATAGCATAAACCTAAAGAAAGGAGAGCCAAGTGGAACCCTAACGCCCATTGCAGGTTCCATCAAGGAAGGGGTCACTCTACCGAACAATGCCGAAATTTGAAGGACGCTATTCAATATCTTGTTGATGCCAACAAACTTTCAGTCCCTCCAGGCGGCAAGAAATGATAAGCAGCAATGAAGACAAGCTCGTGGCAAGCCTTTCGTGTAGGATTTCATGATTTTTTTTGGAATTTTTTTCCCCCTTTCAAGTCTAGCATAGATTTCCTATTCTGAGTTTTGTGTTGTGTTCACCCTTATTCCATTAATAAAATGAGTAATTTCCTTTACTTCTCGGTCATAGCATTTTTCATTCACTCATTCTAAAAAAACAATCAATTACTGAACTAAACACAAGGTACACCAATGAATAGAGGCACCTTTGCAACCCTGCCATTCCCTGTTAACCGTTCAATCACATTCCATTTCTTCATCAACCATTTTGAGCCTCGTCTAACGTTTGGCCTTCATTTCTTCAACCCATATTCACTTAACCCTGGGATTGGAAGATATGTAATTGTATAACATTCAAAAAGCAAGAAAAAAAAGCAGCAAAGCAACAATAAAACAATGTCTAAAGGCAAGTGTTCCAATGTCTTTGATATGAACACGTCTCAAATTGCGTCTCTCATCGAGTGCTTGGTACCGTGCCTGAGAAACATGAATGCTAAGTGAGTGATGGACCGCATGATCTGAGATTGCCTACATTGATTCAAAAGAATGAAAAAAAAAGAAATTCAAAACAAAAAATATATGAAAAATAAAACTTGCAAAGTCTAATACTTAATTGCATATCTTGGGGACGACTTCTCACGGGTCTTGAGCCTTTAACCCCTTTCTTCCTTAAACCATCAGCTTAACCACATTAAAACCCTTGAAAGACCTCTTTGAGGTGTACATACACTTGTGCAAAGTTCGGTTAGAGCTACGTTCGGCCTGATTGCTAACGGATACGTAGGCAACCTCACATCGAAGTGCGGCCACATTCATATTCACATTTATATTCATATCCATGCTTTATCGAGTTAAAGAATATCTAATGCTTACCCCTATCCATATAGAGCTAGACTTAGGGGCTTGAACCCACATCCTTTAGCCTACCTAGCCTAAAGAGTCATCATCTTTGACCTTTCTCACATATATTTCCATCACCATAACCCTTGCAGCCAGCCTTAGTATCACATTCACAAACTTCACTCACACATACATATCCATATCACCTTTCCTTCTAGGAACCCTCTATCATGAAATCTTACTTCAACGCTGCGCATGTTTCGTCATCTTTCAAGACAACATCAAAAGAGACATTGTAAACTTGCTTAGCTTCTAGACCTAAGCAATGTTCATTGTTTCATACATCGCATATCGTTGTTAGCTCCTTGACCTATGTAACATTCATTATGGGATACTCATCGATCACTTCATCTATATACGTGCTTAGCTTCCAGACCTAAGTAACGTTCAAGATCGTTTCTTTACACCATATATGATGCTTAGCTCCATGACCTAAGTTCATTCATCTATCGTGTCACATGACGTAATTGTCCTTAATCTCCTCGCCTAAGAACATGCATCATGCATACATTAATTTCGAGGGAAGTTCAAGAATAAAAGTTCAGTTTTTACGTCTTTCTTTTTCGGGAGAAAGTCGGTACCCTCCACTCATGACAAAAATGACGGAAAATTTTTGCTTTTGCATTTTTAATTGTTTGTGTCAGTGCACACACTCTTTCTAGACACACACAATCACAAGTCATACACAAGTCAAACTTGGTCAAGTCAGTTGGTCAAGTTAATCACAGTATTGTAGACACCCATTTGTGTCTCCCCAAAACCAAACCCGGTGATGAGTACCTTTCGCGTCGAATCATAATCGAATGAAGCGAAAGTGTGGAAAGTTTAGTGTTGCAGATAGTTTTAATTTCTTTTCTCTTCACTCTGTTTTTGAAAACTTATTTTAAGAAAACAGCCAATACAGTTTGGTTGGTCCATGATATGGGTCCAATAGTAGTGTAGTTGGATGGGGCTTGACAAGAGCTTTCCAACGATATATTATAAGCCCAATTCCGATGAATATTGAGGAAGTTATGGCCAATTTACTAAACTGGGTCCGGTTTGAGCCTTATATGCGGCCCAATGATCTAAGGGAGGGCCTAATATGATTTATCATTCCTAATGCGATTAGGAATGGTTTCAGTCTTCTAGATTCTTCTAGAAGGTTCTTTTCATTCCTAATTCAATTAGCATTGATAAATTGACTTTTGTTGACTTTTCAGAGTTTTAATTAAAATCAAAGAACATTTTTGAGAAAAGATATGATTTTATCCTCCTGTACGGCAAAATTTATCTGATTTTAGAAAACGCGTCAAAAACAGGGTTAGTGCCTAACGCCAGGCATTGGCGTCTGGCGCTAAGCCTAGCGCCTGGCGCCAATAAGCCAGCGTTGGCACCAGCTCAGTTTTAGGTGCGCCAATGCTCTGTGTTGTTTATTTTATCTTTTTGGATGATTTTCTCTATAAATAATGTATTAAAAACTCCGTTTTCATCCATAAACAACTAGCTTTTCAATTATATTCACCTACAATCAGTTTTCGATTCTCTTTTTCTCTTTAATCATTCACCATCTTTCTCTCTCTCCCTTTTTCTAAACTTGCTTTTTACATACAAAATTCCGCATTCGCAAGATCTAGAAACACCTAGCCATATTCGAATTTGCCTTCGCCCTAGACGTGAAAGGTTTAATTTCTGAGGGTTTGGCCCCAAATCTCTCTTTCAATTATTTAATTTAATTGTTTTGTTTATTATTTTCCTTGAAGTTACTAACGCGTGTATTTTGTTATTAGAAAGAGATACAAGGCATCAAAGTAAGTACTTTAATTGATTCATTGATCTTATGATGTAGAGAGCATGCTTAGATTGTTATTATGATTCCTAGTATCATGTCTAGGGTAGTTTTAATATCAAGTATGATTGAAAGTATGATGCTTCCTATTTTCTTCCTAATATTTATGATTGTTAGTATTATGTTAGGGTTAAAGATTTGATTTTTATTGCTTAGTGACATGCCAGGGTTTGTTATTAATCTTGTTAGTATCATGCCTAGGATCTTGCTATTTTTATTATGCTTTAACATGATTTATGATTATCTTTATAATTATTTTGTTTATGATTATAATTTTATTTTGATAATTATTATTATTATGATTAACATGATTATTATGATTATGATTATTATAATTATTATTATGATGATTATTGTTATGTGATGTGTCTATTTTATATAGTATTTTACCCCGTCCCTTGGTCATAATTAGTAGTGTTTTTGGCTCTTTAGAGCCACTTTTATTACTAATTGGTGTTTTCCAGTGTTTTCGTAGAATTGGTTGACTTTTGCAGGGATTTATGCTTTTGGAGTATTTTCCCGAGATATTTTGGAGCAATCACGAGCATTGGAGAAACATGACCAAATTTTATAGCCCAAGGCCGGTTAGAGCCATCGAACCGGTGATTAAGGGCTCGGTATAGGTGATACCGGGGCATTTGGACCGAGTATTCAAGACCCAAAGAGGAAACCCAGATTGGCCCGAAGAATTGGAGCCCAATCGAAGTCCAAGTATTGGCCCAAATGAGCCGCCCGACCAAAAAGGCTGGCGCCCGGCCGGGCGGGAGAAGCTTAGTCTGGCGCCCAGTGACGCGCCCGGCCGGGCGCGAGATTTGTAATGGAGTCAAAAAGGTGCGCCCGATCGGGCGGTGCCTCGCCCGATCGGGCGCGTGTATTTTTAGGAGACGATTAGTGTCGTTTTCATTTGTTTTAGTTTAGGATTTTTGTACGGAGTATAAATACTCCTCCGTAATACGATTTTAATAATTTTCTTCTCTTAGATCTTCTCTCTTAGACTTTCTCTCTCTACTTAGTTTTCTCTCTCTTAATCTCTCTCTAAACCTTTGTTCTTATTTCTTTGATTAATTCCAGATTTATTTTGGTAACGATTTCTCTTCCTTTAATCTTAATTATTTATTTTATTCCTTTCATCATGATTTATTTTATTACTCTGATTAGTTTAGTTGTTACTATGTGTGAGTAGTTTAATTTCTAGGGTTTATGGGGATCTAATAAATAATATGAAGGGGTAAATTATTGTTGTTGATTATTAATGCTAGATTAATTTCCTATTGATTGATTTAATGCTCTGTGACTAGATTAGGCCTATCTTTTATGCATGAGTTTGACAATATTGATTCAAGAATCGAGAGATGAGAATTAATGTTTAGGTCTAGTTTCAATAGGCAAGTTAGTTTATAAATGGTTAAGTCAAAATTCGAGAGATGAGATTTAATACCGATAAATTAATTGTGTGATTGTAATACGTAGCGAGAGCCCTTTACAATCTGGTTAATTGATGCATTGATGATTGACTATTATTGATTATTGGTATTGCATGATAATTTCTTATTGGATTGTTTTAATGTTTTACAATTGCGGCTTGTAAAAGTATAGCAATATTAAATTGATGAATCGAGCAGATGTTAATTTGATATTAAAGGCTATTTTCAATAAGAACTTAGATCTAGTAAATTGCGAGAGCCTGTTAGATCTATGTTGATTAATAAATTGCGAGACCCTGTTAATCATGTTATTTATGCAATGTCAATGATTGATTACTATGTTTTACCCTAGAGTATTATTTATTGGTGAACCTGTGCCCTAGATCCCTTTATATATCGTTTTCTCCCTACTCTTATTCTTTGTAGTTTAGTTTCATAATTAATTATAAATATTGGTTACTTAAATAATTTAGATTATAATAATTAATTAGGAGCAAAAAGACTTGTTTCCCTGTGGAGATCGACCCTACTTCCCTATCTACCTTAGTTAGTGATTTAGGTAATTATTTTTTATTAGGGGATACGACTTTACCCTATCATTATGATTATTGTTTTGATAATTATTATGATTATTTTAATTTTAATTTATTATTATTATGGTTTTAATTATGATGATTATATTATGTTGCTTGATATTTTTATTGTTATTGCTTGATCACATCTTTTTATGCATGTTTAAAGGGAATTGGTACTTGTAATCACGCTTAATAAGATAATTGGTAATCTTGTTTAGGGTTAATGTGATTATAATTCAAGTGATCGCCAATAATAGATTTATTTGCACATTAAATTCAACCAACATAGATGAACAAGTTTAGGGTTAATCCTATTGATTGCATGTTAATCGAAAAGCGCACATGAATACGATCTGAATAAAGTAAAGCCCTATTATTAGGGCAGGTTCAATCTCTTTTAGGTTGGATTTGTACCTTCATCTTCGAACTACCAATCATGGTTCCAGACCTATTGGAGTTGACGATCTCTTGGATCGTTAAGGGGTGTAACCTTCACCCTGTGAACGGTTTACAAGTTCCTAAAACTTGTTGGCGACTCTTTTGCTCTATCTTCTTCCCTTTCCTTTTGGACGCCACCGTACTTTAGTGTATGATCACAGTGGGGTTCAAGCTAGGGGGTTAACGCTTGAAATTATTCCCTACAAGTATATACGAGTCCCTTGGAATTTTTTTTTTGCAGGTCTCATCTACAGCCCACGGATGGGGACAAGCGGACCATTTACATCTCACGTCCGGGGACAAGCGGACCATCTACAGCCCACGTTCGGGGACAAGCGAACCATCTACAGCCCACGTTCGAGGACAAGTAAACCATCTACCGCCCATGTTCGGGGACAAGCAAATCATTTATAGCCCACGTTCGGGGAGAAGGGAACCATTTATAGCCCACGTTTGGGGACAAGCGAACCAACTACAACCCATATTCGGGTACAATCGAACCTGCCAAAATCAGACAAGTCTTTCCTCAAGCATGGAAAGTGTCATCTAGTGGATTTCTTCAAGCATAAAAAGCCGCCAAATTCATATGTCGACTTTCCTCAAGCATGGAAAGTATTATCCGGTGGATTTCTTCAAGCATAGAAAGCCGCCAAATTCATATGTCAACTTTCCTTAAGCATGGGAAGTATTATCCAGTGGATTTCTTCAAGCATAGAAAGCCGCTAAATTCATATGTCGACTTTCCTCAAGCATGAAAAGTATCATCCGGTAGATTTCTTCAGGCTTAGAAAGCTACCAAACTCATCAGTCGATTTTCCTCAAGCATGGAAAGTATTTCAACAAAACGTCATTCGGTGGATTCCTTCAAGCATAGGAAGCTACCAAAATCACTTGTCACCGATACACTGGTGTCGGATACGCATTCTATCCCTTTACTCTTTTTATCTGTGGAACTAACAGTTTTCTCAGGTATCGGCATATATAGAGTGATTTAGGATCGTAGAACGTCTTAAATCATTTTCCGTCCCAATCGACTACTTTGACTATCGTTTTCGAAACTAACGTTTCTACAAACTCAGTCAAAGTGGGGGCTTCTGTAGATACCTTAAAATGTCTCCCCAAAAACAAACCTGATGATGAACAACCTTTCACCGCCATTATTGGTCGGGTTGAGTATTTAATCTTTGGAGTGATTAAATCCATGTTCTATCCAATACATTTCATAAACCAATCCATTTCCTAGCTCTTTTTTCTAAAACATAACTTGTTTTCCACTTTTCATGTCCACATCGCAAAACTGAGAGACACTGATTTTTTGGTCTTATAATTTTGATCAAATTATTTTTTTTTTGTATAGGAATTTCAATAATCTTTCCAACCATATATCATAAGCCCAATTCCGAGCTATAACGAAGAAGTTATGAGCAAAACACTAAACTCGGCCCAAAACCGATACCCTTCTACTAAAACGGCCACATCTTAAAATATAAATATTATTTTGACCTGATTCTAATTGGGTTCGAAATTAGACTTGATAATATTTCCAATGATATATTATATACCTTATTCCAAGTTACGGATCAAAAGTTATGATGATTTTAAAAACGGGTAAAAAACAGGAATTACCGCGCAATAGCTAAAACGCCGCGACGCGGCAAATGCTGACGTGACACGGGGCTTATTGCCGTGACACGGTGCCTTTTTTTTGAAATTCTACGATTTTAATCTACCGTGTCATGGGATTTTGCACCGTGTCACGGTACAATTTCCCGTGTCACGGTGCCCATTCCATGACGCGGGGATGTTCCGTGTAATTTCCGCGTACTGTTTTTTACCGTGACACGGTGTACTGTACCGTGCCACGGTGGATAATGCCGTGTAACGGAATTTTCTCGTGTCTTTTCAGCGTAATCCCTTCACGTGTTTTCACTTCCCGTAGGTCAAATATGTCCCGCGTCACTCCAATTTTCCCCGCGTCACGGGACTTTCCCCCGTCTGACGGTGCCAGGCATCGTGTCACGGTGTTCTTTTCCGTGTCGCGGTGTTATTTTTTAGGGTTTTATATTTTTAGAGTTCCGTGCGTTCCCTTTACTCATTTTCCCTATAAATACCCCCCTCCTTTCTGCAGTTTTGGGGCATCAAATCTTTCTCTCTTTCTCTCTTTTACACCAAAAATCATTCTCTTTTCTTTATATCATATTCTAAGCCTTAAACCTATATTCCTAATTACACCATTCTTCCCTTAAGCACTCCAAGGAGTCCATACAACACCTGAGGTTCCTTCCTTAAACCAAGGCGTGAAAGATATAAATAATTGAGGGTTTGGACCAAATCAAATCTGCATTTATTTAATTTAATGTTCATTTGATTTATATTTTTTATTGAAGTTACTAACAATTTATTCATGATGTAGCAATTTTAAGGAACGTGTGGAATGTGAGTAATTAATTAATTAATTTAATTACTTATTTTATTTTATATTGCTAGTATCATGATTAGGGTTATTATTATTATTTGATTTAACTAACGATATTAATGTTGAATTGCTTCCAATATTAATGTTTATTTTATTATATTTTATGATCACCATATTGCATGTTCAAAGGGAATATGTAATTGAAAATCACGCCTAATAAGATAATTTGGACAACCGGTTTAGGTTCCTTTTTAATCTTGTTATTAAACCAAGTGATCACAATATTTTAGAATTATATGTTGCATTAATATTCAACCAATTTAGCATAATAATAGTTTGGAGCAAATTGAATATTTTGTTTGCATGCCTTTGAGATCGCAGGAATCCCTTTTCACTATAAGAATCGAGTAGAGGCCAATACGGGCGAATGTGACTCCATGACTCACTTCGTACCATCATCCCCAATCCTCGTTTCGTGGTTTTGAACCATATAGAGTTAGTAATCTCATGGATTATGAATGGGGTGTAACCTTCACGGGTCAATCGTTGTTGCAATTTGTTGTCCCTTTATTCGTGGTTGCCTTTATGATCCGTGAACGGTTTACAAGTTCCTTAAAAACTTGTTGGCGGATCCCTACTTTCCTTGTTCCTAATCGTATTATGTCAATTCCCACTTCCTATGAGTGCCAAGCATATTCACCACATGCTTTAAGGTAGGCGCACTTCGAACGACGCCTACACTCCTCCACCACCTCCGGGAACTTAGGATGTGAAGGTGAATCAGAAGGCTCTTGATCCGATGGGGGTGGTTTAGGAAGAGGAGTTGAGTAAAGAATGTGATGCGGAAAATGCAGCTGAGGATCATGTTGCTGTTGATACAAAAGAGAAAAGTGTTGTTGCTGATGAAACTCGAAAAGAGATTCGCACAACTGGTGAGGGCTCTTTCACTGATGATGTCCGGCGAGAGGTTGATGCTTTATTGGTGCATCAGCCTACTGCGGAAGAAGTAATTAACCTTGAGGGGGGTCAAATGGGCTCTATTGAAGAGGTGAAGGATGTGACTTAACCAACCGAGCCTGAAAAGCCTGAAAAGGTTCCTTCGTCCTCCATTCCCTCCTTTCGGACTTTCCAGTCCGGTGACATTGGCTTTTCAGCGCCCCTTGTCATTGTCCCAGCTGGTGTCTGAGGCATCATTTGGGGCAACTATCGTGAAGAGCAAGCAACCTATTTTGGGGACCTTCCGGCTACGTTTGAAGTGATAGGAATGGTGTCCTTCGAACAAGGGTATTATTTCGATAGAGGGTTCAGGATTATTAAAAAGCTAATTATTCAATGAGGTCAAGTGATCAAAATGCCTAAGTGGAGGCCGCTTCCGATTAGTAATATTAATGTATAATTAATATTACAGCTTAATCTTGACTAAACCCTTCGGGTCACACCCAAGCAACTAACGAACCGGCGACGAATTAATTCGGAAAGAATTAATGAGCCAACCGAGTAATTAATATTTAGACGTCGGAAATTCGAGCTTGGAGCGTTAAATCCGAGCGTCAGAAGTCGAGACGAAATAATGAAAGACGAGACGGAAAAATTACTAATTAATCAACAAAATTACCAAAATACCCCTAGCATCGGAATGCCCCGAGCAAACCAAGTGCTAGGGGCATATGGCCTAAAAAGGTGGCTAGCAAGGGAACCAAGCCAAGGTTGGCTGGTGCGTGCTACCGCACCAAGGCTAGCAAGGTTGGAAGCAGCATGCTAGCACCAAGCGCGCATGGGGGTGTTTGCTAGCAGTCGTGCCGTAGCAGCTAGCCGCAAGGGCCAGCACGCATGGCACGCTAGCCCGCAATAGCTAGCAACAACATGGCATGCGTGCTAACAGCAAGCCTCAGCTAGTAGCCCGCACATATGTGCGTGGTTTGCTGGGCCGAGTGAGCGACAACAACTAAAACCCACACTTGGGGTGCCTTGGTGCCCAAGTGGGGCTGCCGCGTGGAACGCGTGGATTACAGGGTTGAGGGCGTATGTGGCCGGTTGTGAGGAGAGCTTGGGGACCAAGTTTGGTCCCCTCCCCTCCTTGTGGTCCTCACCTAACTCTTCTCCTTAATATGCTACTTGTTGATTTATTAGTAGCTTGATAATTAATTTTATTTTTGGTTTAAAAATAAAAGGAATAATCAATTCTCCCACATTGATGGAAGAGCAAATCTCACTCATGCTTTTCCCTATAAATACCCAAGTTTGGGTATTGGGAAAATCACTTGAGTAAGGTGTTGAAAAAGGCATCTCCATTGAGAAAACCTTTGAACACATATAATTACTCGGGTTTAGGTTGAGCTTAGCTAACCTCTAAGCATTAGACCATTGTCGGGGTTGAGTTGCAGGTGGACTTTCGTTGGAGGTCTTCGTGTGAGCGAGACTTAGAGCTTTCGAAGTAAGAGCTCTTGTAGTGAACGAAGCACGTGTTAAAGGTATTAATCTCTTTCTTAATTCTTACTGTTTAAGTTATTTATGCTTTGTGATTATATTAATTGTGAGTGTAGTCTTTGCACGGGTTTTCTTCCGCGGTGAGTCGGACTCATCCAAACCCACATGAAGTAGATAGGGTTAGGATTTGGTCAATCCGAGCCATCACTGGTACTGGAGAGCCCAGTCGAAGGGTTCCTGATCTTATCATAGAGAACCAGAGACTGCTAATGCAGGTGTAAGGAGAGTGTTCCCATCGTAGGGGATCATTCCTTAGATGCCCATGGCCCTTTAAAAGCCTAGGACTTTACATTTGTTAGGGTGTATTAGGATTTGAATTCCTGACTGTTTGGGAGACCTTGAATTAGAAATGATACTCTCATCATGCTTTTTTGTAAGAAATAAGTAGGAGTCGCCAATGAGTTTTGGGAAAACTCATAAACCTTGTTCATGCCTTTCTCCCATGTGGAGTTCATGGTATAATTAGCACAAATAGTAAGTTTGCCCATGCCCAAATTGGTCTACATAAACCAGAAATGAGTTCGGGAGCGAGGGTACTAAACTAACGTTCCCTTTAGAGGAGAATCGCTATTCTAGCCCTAGTGCGACCTCTACTAGCTCTTCCTTTTTCATGATTTCATCACCAAACAATATATGCAACGCGATACCTAAAACTAAGTTAGTTAATTTTATTTACACGCATCAATCACATAGAAATTACATTGCAAAGTCGTTATTCTTTATTTAATCAAAATTCGTGAAAGAACAATAAATAAACAAGATTTGCCTTGTCTTAAGTGATAAAACAACAATTAATTATTCAAATTCTAGTCTTGATTAACTAAAGAGTACTATGTGAATTAATTAATTAAAAGTTTGTTTAAAGTGATCAAATAACACTAATTAATCAATTAAAGTTATTTAAACGGTAAAAGAAAAGTGATTTATCTAAGTGCTCAGGAAACTAACTGTTCTTTTATGTTAAATCTCCGTTTAATGTGTTTATGGACTTTCTTTCTTCTTCGTACCTTCAACAGCTTCAATGGATGGATTAGGGTTGAAGAGTAGTTGGGAAGAAATAGGTAAAAGTAGTATGATAGTACGAGGGTTTGAGAGAGATTAGGGATTTCAGAATTTAGGGTTTAGAATTCTGATTTTACAGTCCTCGTAATGTTGAACAAAGACCCCCTATTTATGGGCATAAGGAACTAGGTTTAGGGTTTTAGAGCCGCGCCGTCAGGTGGCACGCGCAACTCTTGAGTTGCGCTGGGTGCCGCACGCATCTCAATGAGTCGCGCGCAACTTACTGAGCTGCGCTGGGATGCGGTTTGCCTTATTCAAAAACGCGTTTTTAAAACATCCATAACTTTTGATTGCATCGTCAGATTTAGGCGTGTGAGATATCATTGGAAAGATTTGAATGTCTAATTTCCAATGTTGTTAAAATTAGGTTAAAATATGTTATGGATCAAAAGATATGGCCGTTGGAGTGCAAGGATGTTGGTTTTAGGGCCCGGTATAGTGTTTTGATCATAACTTCTTCGTTTTAGCTCGTAATTGGGCTTATAACATACCGTTGGAAATATCTTTTAAAGGTAAATCCATCTGTATAGGCAATGAATGGAAATATGATGGTTGTTTTATCTTTTTGGCTCGGTTTTCAACAATGTAAGGTCCATTGGATCGATTCATTGCATTTGCCGCATTTGGGTCTGTAATTGTAGACACCCAAATGTGTCTCCCAAAAACCAAACCCAGTGATGAGTACCTTTCAAGTCGAATCATAATCGAATGAGGTGAAAGTGTGGAAAGTCTAGTGTTGTGGGTAGTTTTTAATTCTTTTCTTTCTCTCTGTTTTTGAAAACCTATTTTAAGAAAACAGCCAATCTAGTTTGGTTTGGTCCATGGAAAGGGTCAAATAATGGTGTATATAGATGGGGCTTGAAAATAGCTTTCCAACGATATATTATAAGCCCAATTCCGATGAATAATGAGGAAGTTATGGCCAAATTACTAAACTGGGCCCGGTTTGATTTTTATATGCGGCCCAATGATCTAGAGGAGGGCCTAATATTGATTTATCATTCCTAATGCAAATAGAATTGATTTTAGTTTTTTAGATTCTTCTATAAGGTTCTTTTCATTCCTAATTTAATTAGCATTGATAAATTGAATTTGGTTGACTTTTTAGAGTTTTAATCAGAATAAAAGAATTTTTTAAGGAAAATACGATTTTGCCCTTCTGTACGGCTAAATTTAATCAAAATTAAGAAAATGCGTGAAAACGGCTATTAGCGCCTGATGCCAGAAGGCTTGGCGCCTGACGCTAACCTTCAGCGCCAGGCGCTAATGTCCAGCGCCTGGCGCTATTGTCCAGCGTCTGGCGCTAATCGAGTTTTATTTTCGTCGAAACTCTGATTCGTTTTTCTATCCGTTTGGGTGATTTTTTCTATAAATATCCTCCTAAAATCTCCGTTTTTAATCATCAATTATCAACAACTATCATCAACTCTCTAGTTTTGTAATTCTCTTCTCTCTCTAAGCTAAAGCTTATTCTCTCTTTCTCTTTTCTAAACCAACCTTTTGCATACAAAATTCTGCATTCACAAGATCTAGACACACCTAGCCAATTTCGAAGCTGCCTTCGCCCTAGACGTGAAAGGTTTGATTTGTGAGGGTTTGGTCCTAAATCTAGTCTAAACTTTCTTTTAATTATTTAATTGTTTTTTTTATTATTTTCGTTGAAGTTACTAACGTGTGTATTTTGTTATTAAAAAGAGATACGAGGCATCCAAGTAAGTGCTTCAATTTATTTATTGATATTATGATATAGAAATCATGCTTAGGTTGTTATTATGATTCCTAGTGTCATGTTAGGGTGTTTTGATCTTCATAGTATCATGTTTAGGGTAATAACTATAATTTCTAATATCAAATATGACAATTGTGATTTCTGCGATGCTTTCTATTTGCTTTCCTAATATCATGTTAGTATCATGTTAGGGTTAAAACTTTGATTTTTATTGCTTAGTGACATGCTAGGGTTTGTTATTAATCTTGTTAGTATCAGGCCTAGGATCTTGCTATTATTATGCTTTAACATGATTATGATAAATATGATTATTTTATGCTGATTATTAGTATTATTATGATTATTATAATTGTGATGATTATTATGTTGCTTGATTATATTTATTTTTATTGCTTGATCACGCCTTTTATGTATGTTTAAAGGGAATTTGTACTTGTAATCACGCTTAATAAGATAATCAATAATCTTGTTTAGGGTTAATATGGTTATAATTCTAGTGATCGCCAATAATAGATTTGTTTGTGCATTAATATTCAACCAACATAGAAAAACAGGTTTAGGGTTAAACCTATTAATTGCATGTTAGTCAGAAAGCGCATATGAAAACGATCAGAATAAAAGTATAGGCCTATTATTAGGGGCAGGTTCAATCTCTTTTAGGTTGGATTTGTACCTTCATCCCCGAACTACCAGTCATGGTTCAAGATCTATTGGAGTTGACGATCTCTTGGATCATTAAGGGGTGTAACCTTCACCTCGTGAACGGTTTACAAGTTCCTAAAACTTGTTGGAGACTCTTTTGCTCTAGCTTCCTTCCCTTTGGACGCCACCGTACTTTAGTGTATGATCACATTGGGGTTCAAGCTAGGGGTAATGCTTGAAATATTCCCTACAGTTTTTTGGCGACTCCGCTGGGGATGATTTTTATTTTAATTCCTGAAATTTATTTCGTTAATGATTTAGAATGAGTGGATGAGACTTGAAAAGTTCTAAGTATTTCATGTGCGTAATTTTGATTAACATAATTGTCATATGCATAAAAAAAAAGATCTCATTGGATAGACCATCCGTAATAAGTTAAAACATAGGATTTTTACACGTAGGAAATTTGAGGAACATCTTTCACAACTAGGACCGAAATAATGCTGCGCGAAACTGGAAAATTTTATCGAGCACATAAAGTTGTTGAGGCATGTAGGAACTAGCTTAAGAAAATAGAGTTTAGCGCCACTAATTTGACTCTGGCGCCAGGCGACAGCTTCTTTCGCCAGGCGCCAAAGCCAAATCGTTGGCGTCGGCCTCTGTTTGCTGGCGCCAAGTTCTTCCAATACCGAGCCAGAAATATGCGTTCTAATTTCGACCAGTTTTTTGCACTGTTTGCTCAATCCTACTTCCTGATTGAGTTTTTCTCACTTTTCTGAAACCCATGTGTGTTCTACATATGGACATAACCCTCTGGGAATTCATGCTCCATCTACCTGATTGAACGCTCTGTGCAACAAAGGGTACATCCGAGAATGTTGAATTCACCAAACCATGGAAGCGAGTTTTTAACCCGCGGTGTCCCATCCACTCGAGCCAACCCTTCACGTTTAGGCTTCCGCGCGGTGCATTCGGACAATTAACCATGGACCCTCTTTGAATAACCCATATCCCGAACTTTAGAGAACTAGAGCCATGGTTAGGTTGCAAACTCATTGCATCATATTGTGACTACTTGTGCATTCTTTGCTTGTGCATACTCTGTGTGTTTCCTAACCGTTCGTTTGACTTGTGTTTGTAAATAAGCCTAAATAAATTAATTAATGACTAGAGGACTTTGTTTAATTAATTAATTAATTAATTAATTTGAGCTAAAAAAAATACCTAAAATCGAGTCATAGTTCCTTTAAGTCAAGCCGGATTTTTATTCCCGTATACTGCACAAACGTCATTTTGTTTTGCTCATAGCCGGAGTTCTAGGAAGAACTACGAGTCGTACAACCTATGGATATGTAGCTCCGAGTTTTATATTTAATTTGGCGCTGGTTTCATCTCAATCAGAGTCACATATCAAAAGTTAAGACTAAAATATTACAACCTATCCAGTTTAATGCATATACATGAAATCTTAACTTAGTCTTTGCTTGAGTCTAGTCGCATAGTCTAGCCACATGGTCATGACACGAGTCTTAACATGTCACCTACACTCACTAGTCTTAGCACACACTTTGTGTATATTTCACCATGATCATGTCTTAGGTTCATGCATGAGTCGGTTTTTTCCGTTATTTGAGTTAGGGGTACATTCTATTTCTAATCTTTTCATATTTCTCCCTCTACATTATCTTTCTTCACATCACAACCTTCATTCTTCCTATTTTCTTCCATCTATGCATGTTGAATAGAGTTGAGTCAAATAATTAACAATGAATATCCCTAATTTCCCTTTCCGCAGTACTTGGTCAAGGGATGAAGGGCGATTAATCAAGGACAACACCTTTGTTCAGATCTTACTTTTTGATAAACCGATTCGTCAAAAGAGGAAAGCTAAGAAGATAATGGCAACTCAAGAAGAAGTAAACGAGCGTAGGAATCAATTGACTGGCGTGACCGAGGCGTTGAAGGCTTTAACCCTCAAAATCAATGACCCTATGAAGCAACAACAAATGGAGCTCATGCAAGAAAGTTTGAGCAAGCTATCTAGTGACTACAAATTCCAAGGCATTAGTTCACAAGGGGTCTTGGTGGATAAGGAGCTTCTTCCGCAGAAGTTCAATACCATTGACATCCCTAAGTTCAAAGAAACAAATAATCCTTATCTTCACTTAAGGGCCTTTGAAACTATAATGAACATTAAGGGGATCGAAAGGAAAGTCTTTCATTCCTTGTTTTCTTTATCTCTTGAAACCGTTTGTCAACAATGGTTCTTTTCTCTTGATAAAGAGAAAAGCTCTACTTGGGATGCTATTGTAAACGCTTTCATTAATAGATATAAGTGTAATATTCAATTCGAAACCGATTATAGACAACTCGAGATGCTAAGACAAAAAGAGAATGAAGGCTTTACTTCTTTCTTCAATAAGTGGAGGGAAACCTCCGCTAAGATAATTGAGGTGCCCACTGAAAAAGAATATGTGAGGATGTTTATCAAGAATCTCTAAGAGAAGTATTCAAAGCATTTAAAGTATCAACATAATTTGAATACTTTCAAGGCCGTCTATGACATCGGAATTGAAATCAAAGATGACCTCGCAAAGCAAAAAGCTACTAACAATAGTAACCACGCTGGCTGGAAAGGAAAGAAGAACGACAATCCTTCTTCTTCTTAAAACGCCCACTCTAGTAATAATGTTAGTACCTTTTACCATAACGGTGTCTTAGCCATGGACAATCAAGGATATAAAAAGAAACCCATGAGAGAACTCACACCCATTGGAATGACCTACGATGATGCTTTCGACCGTCTTTACGATCGAGGATTAATTAAACCTATTGGCCCTATCGAGGATCCAACGCCAGAAAATCGATCTTCGAGACGGAATCCCAACTCCTATTGTAATTACCATCGAGGAAATGGCCATACCACTGATGAATGCTACAGATTTTAAAATCTCATTCAAGATCTCATAGAAGCAAACAAGATCCCATTGCCTCTAGGTAGCGAGAAGACTGGGTGATGATGAAGCAAACAACACAAGACAAGAGGCGAGCTTCAACGACCAGATTTCATTACCTCTTTTTCCTTTTTTTTTTTTTTTTCCCTCCCCCAATAAGTCTAGCATAGGCACCTTTCTTTTCCCTTGAATTTAATTTTGTAGATTCTTTCTTTTTCCCCTTTTAATAAAATCATTAAAAAAAAATCATTGTCGAATTAAGAACAAGGTAGACCAATGATTTGAGGCACCCCTGGTAGCCACATCATATAGCCCTTCACCCTTCTAATTTACGATCCTTTCTTCATAAACCACTTTGAGCCTCGTCTAACGATAGACCTTTTATTTTTCAACCTACATCTACCTAACTTTGGGATGGGATGGTGTGCAACTTATGCAATTTTCAATTTCATAAAAAGCTTGAGTGTGTCAAAAGATTAAAATAGCAATAAAAAATAAATGAAAGTGTACAAAAGGGCAAGTGTTCCAATGTCTTTGACATGAACATGTCTTTGATATGAACACGTCTCAAATTGCGTCTCTTATCGAGTGCTCGGTACCGTGCCTGAGAAACATGAATACCAAGTGAATGATAGACCACATGATCGGGATTGCTCACACTTATAAAAATAAAATAAATAAAGCAAAAAAAAAAAGAGCTGAAAAAGAGTAGAAAGCCTCAAGCATAAAAATATAAAGATTCAAAAGCAAGGTTGCATACCTCGGGGGCTTATCTAGGGTGTTGAGCCTTTATCCCCTTTTTCTTCAAACCTTTATCCTAACCACGTTACAACCCTTAAAAAGACCTTTTTGAGGTAAACACACACACTTGTGCGAGGTTCGGCTAGAGCTACGTTCGGCCTGATTCCTAACGGATACGTAGGCAACCTCACATCGAGGTGCGGCCGTAATAAACACGCATTCATATTCACATTCACATTCAAACATCATGATCATATCAAGGGATACCCTATGCTCATTCCTATTTACTTAGAGCTAGACTTGGGGGCTTGATCCTTATATCATTAGCTTACCCAGCCTAAGAGCCACCATTATTTGACTCTTTTCAATATATTTTTCCACACACTTAGCCCTTGCGGCCTAACTTTAGTGTCACTTTCACACACCGCAGATACATGACTAAATATACTTCCCTTAGGAACCCTTTGTCATGAAATCTCAACACAACGTTGAAGCATGCCTTGTCATATCAACATCACTCGTCAATCATAATCATCATTGCATCACAAAGTATGAAGTACTTAGCCTCCGCGCCTAAGTCACCTAAATACTTTCATTATCGAGTCAACTAGGATAGTCTAAGATGTTACAATCCTTGTACTATGAGAGACAACACTTGGCTAAGCTCATTCAACATGCACCTTCAAAAACTTCACTTCTTTCTTTTTCGTGTCTTTCTTTTTCGGGAGAAAGTCGGTACCCTCCACAAAAATGACGGAAAATTTTTAATTTTTTGCATTTTCGAGTCCCACGATCACAATACAATGCACACACGTTGAGCCATGTCGTGATATCACCTTGATTTGAGTCTAACACATGTGTTTAACACTTTGAGTCGAGTCAACCTCGAGTCAATCACAGCGAGTCAAGTTCATACCTTGAGTCACGACAAGTCAATGAGTCAAGCAACACTAAGTATTAGGTCAACCCTAAAGAAAGATAAGTAAAGTCCTATAGTCAAAGATATAAATGCAGGTGCATCCCAGCAAGCGAGGACATTCCCGGATTTTTTTCGAAAAAACCGCGAATATGACACATGAGATTCCTCCAAGATAAGAGGATTACATGGATTAGTAAATTAGAGATGGAGAGCTTTAATATACAAAATATTTGAGCGGATTTGGTTAAAAGGAAACGACCAAGCTCAAAGCTCGGAGCAAAACCAAGCAACAGCGGCAGCAAGAGTAGAATAGGGAAGACCCGACTCCAACGCCAGACGACAAGGCTGTCGCCTGGCGACAACATCTGTCGTCTAGCGACAAAGTTCAGCACCTGGCGCTAGATACTAACATCTGGCAACAGAGCCAATTCTTGGCGCCAGTGATATTTCAGCAGCGACAGAGCTCGAAGCCTCTCAAGAATGGTTATTTTGACCTCATACAACAATTTCGGGTTCCTTGGTACGCTAGTTAGCTCCTATAAGAAAATTGACATGATTAGTAGTCGGCTCGATTACAATCGTAGTAAGTGATTGACCTGACAAAAAAAAATCGTCTCACTTAGCTTAAGCGCTTAAAACACTGGCTCATTACAAGCACCAAGGCATCGGTTCAAAAGTAAGCGCATCACTTATACGACAATTTTTCCAAGATTGGATTGTCATCTCCAACTAACAATATTTCCAAAATATGGATTGTCGCTCATTCTTCTTATACGACAATTTTTCCAAGATTGGATTGTCATCTCCAACTAACAATATTTCCAAAATATGGATTGTCGCGCATATTCTTCAAAGACAATTTTTCCAAGATTGGATTGTCATCTCTGGAAAAGTTTCCAAGCGTGGATTGTCGTGCTCCTTCTCTGTTTAGCAATTTTTTCCAAATTCGGATTGTCATCTCTGGCAAGTTTTCCGAGATTAGATTGTCATACACATAGTTCCCTATGAAAAAATTTCCCAAAGGATTGTTGTAGGTCTGTACTCATCATAAATTTCGGCAAAGGTTCCTCAACGTGGATTGTCATTCATTTCAGTAAGTGGCATATTTTCCCGAAGTGGATTGTCGGTCGACTCTTTTTCGCAAATGTTCCAAGACGCGGATTGTCAATAGTGGCAATATTTTCCTAAAAGGATTGTCGCATAGCGTTGGCAAATTTCCAAGGTGGATAGCTTTCAAGAGTTATATTCCAAGATGTGGATTGTCGATCGTAGCAAAGTTCTTATGACAGATTGTTACGAAGCATTGACAACTTTTCCTAAAATTGGATTTTGGCAAATTTTCGGAGATACGGATTGTCGCTTCATCGTAGCAAAATTTCCAAGGATGGATTGTTACGTGGCATTGAAAACTTTCCCTAAATCGGATTGTCATACATCATACAAGAGTTGTGTTGGCAACTATTCCCAAAGAAAAGAGGATTGTCATCACAGCAAAAGCACTGACATACTGGTTCACAAACAGCAAAGCGCCGACCTACTGGTATAGCAGCATTAAGGATCAACAAGCAGTGATCTTTTCGAAGACCATCACAACGGAAATTGGAGGCAGTTACAGGCGTAGCAGTCTTTAGACGGTATTCTCTAGCTTGCGGAAGATTGTCACAACAAATCGGTTACTCCTACAGAGACGTGTGCTCGACGATGCAAGATACGCGTTTCTTAACTCTTTTATCAGTATCACTAACGCTAGTTTTGCAGGTATCGGCGTTACAAGAGTGATTTAGGATCGAAGAACGTTCTGAATCATTCTCCGTCCCTATCGACACTTTGACTGTTTTCGAAACTTGCGTTTCTCCAAACTCAGTCAAAGTGGGGCCTTCTATAGACACCCAAATGTGTCTCCCCAAAACCAAACCCAATGATGAGTACCTTTCAAGTCGAATCATAATCGAATGAGGTGAAAGTGTGGAAAGTCTAGTGTTGCGGATAGTTTTTAATTCTTTTCTTTCTCTCTGTTTTTGAAAACATATTTTAAGAAAACATCCAATCCAGTTTAATTTGGTCCATGTAAAGGGTCCAATAATGGTGTAGTTGGATGGAGCTTGAAAAGATCTTTCCAACGATATATTATAAACCCAATTCCGATGAATAATGAGGAAGTTATGGCCAAATTACTAAACTGGGCCCGGTTTGATTTTTATATGCGGCCCAATGATCTAGAGGAGGGCCTAATATTGATTTATCATTCCTAATGCAATTAGAATTGATTTTAATTTTCTAGATTCTTCTAGAAGGTTCTTTTCATTCCTAATTTAATTAGCATTGATAAATTGACTTTAGTTGACTTTTTAGAGTTTTAATCAGAATAAAAGAATGTTTTTAAGGAAAATACAATTTTTCCCTTCTGTACGACTAAATTTAATCAAAATTAAGAAAACGCGTGAAAACGGCTATTAGCGCCTGACGCCAGTTATTAGCGCCTAGTGCTAAGGCTTGGCGCCTAGCGCTAACCTTCAGCCTGGCGCTAATGTCTAGCGTCTGCCGCTAATCGAGTTTTATTCTCGTCGAAACTCTGATTCGTTTTTCTATCCGTTTGGCTGATTTTTTCTATAAATATCCTCCTAAAATCTCCGTTTTTAATCATCAATTATCAACAACTATCATCAACTCTCTAATTTTCTAATTTTCTTCTCTTTCTAAGCTAAAGCTTATTCTCTCTCTCTTTTCTAAACCAACCCTTTTGCATACAAAACTCCGCATTCACAAGATCTAGACACACCTAGCCAATTTAGAAGTTGTCTTCGCCCTAGACGTGAAAGGTTTGATTTCTGAGGGTTTGGTCCCAAATCTAGTCTAAACTTTCTTTCAATTATTTAATTGTTTGTTTATTGTTTTCCTTGAAGTTACTAACGTGTGTATTTTGTTATTAGAAAGAGACACGAGGTATCCAAATAAGTGCTTTAATTGATTTATTGATATTATGATATAGAAATCATACTTAGGTTGTTATTATGATTCCTAGTGTCATGTTAGGGTGTTTTGATCTTCCTAGTATCATGTTTAGGATAATAACTATAATTTCTAATATCAAATATGACAATTGTGATTTCTGCGATGCGTTCTATTTTTTTTCCTAATATCATGTTAGTATCATGTAAGGGTTAATACTTTGATTTTTATTGCTTAGTGACATGCTAGGGTTTGTTATTAATCTTGTGAGTATCATGCCTAGGATCTTGCTATTATTATGCTTTAACATGATTATGATAAATATGATTATTTTATGATGATTATTATTATTATAATTATTATAATTGTGATGATTATTTTGTTGCTTGATTATATTTATTGTTATTGCTTTATCACGCCTTTTATGTATGTTTAAAGGGAATTTGTACTTGTAATCACGCTTAATAAGATAATTAATAATCTTGTTTAGGGTTAATCTGATTATAATTCAAGTGATCGCCAATAATAGATTGGTTTGTGCATTAATATTCAACCAACATAGATAAACAGGTTTAGGGTTAAACTTATTGATTGCATGTTAGTCAGAAAGCGCACATGAATACGATCAGAATAAAGTAGAGGCCTATTATTAGGGGCAGGTTCAATCTCTTTTAGGTTGGATTTGTACCTTCATCTCCGAACTACCAATCATGGTTCCAGACCTATTGGAGTTGACGATCTCTTGGATCGTTAAGGGGTGTAACCTTCACCTCGTGAACGGTTTACAAGTTCTTAAAACTTGTTGGCGACTCTTTTGCTCTAGCTTCCTTCCATTTGGACGCCACCGTACTTTAGTGTATGATCACAGTGGGGTTCAAGCTAGGGTTAATTCTTGAAATATTCCCTACAGTTATTAATCATTTTTAAACATGTATGATCACGTTTTAGGCCTAATTAGTAATTGGACAAGGCTCTAAGATTACTTGGCCTCAAATATGAGTTTTAACTGACTTCATAATGCATTTCGTAGTCCATAAACACGTCAACTTTGATCTAACATAAAGAGCGAATTTTTGTAACATCATCGCACTTCCTTTCGGGACAAGAGGACAAAAGTAGGTGTCTACAGTAGGTAACTCTTTCTCCTTAGGAATCTTTCCTTTTTATTATTTTATTATTTTTTCAAGTTGAGCTTCAGCTGACCCGAGCTTCCCATGAATTTTCAGGTTGTACATAATCATACTCTTATTGTAGAGATTATTGAGATTCTTCAGCTGAGGACATAAAAGGCCGAAGCCAAGGCAAAGATGATGGAGATGAAATCTAAAGTTGCGCAAGAGGACCTCACTACCGTAACAGCTGTGAGAGACCAGCTTCAGCATAACGCTGGAATTGTGCTCAATGACCTGCAGACCTTCGTATGGCCTCCGATGGACCAAGGGGCTGAGATGCTGAGGCGATATGAGGTGGAGGACATTCCGAGGTTGGAGTCTCGGATTCAAGAGATCCAAGAGGAAAACAACAAGATGTCCTCTGACTTTCAGCAAAAGCTCAAGGCTGCCGAGGAGGAGTCGCTGAAGGCTAGGAGTGAATTTGACACTAAAATTCAGCGACACAAGGATGAGCTGAAGGCACAGCAAGAGGCCTCTTCTAAGACTTAAAATTAATTAGATTAGTCTTCGAAGAGTCTAGAAGAGGTCCAGAAGAAGCTGGATGATGCTCAGGAGCTGATGGAGGTCTAATCTATACTCAGGATGAGTACGATAAGGGGTACGAGAACGGCTTCAAAGTGGCTAGGAGGCTAGCCCACCATGCCGACCCTAACATCAGCTGGCAATAGTGTGAGTTTTGGGATTTGGATGACAAAGACCCTCACATGGTGTATGCCAGCTAAGACCAGCTAGATCTACTGGCTCGAATTAAGGCAGCTGAGCTGAAAGAGGCTGAAGAGAGAGAAAAGGAGGCCAAGATGAAGGCTCAGCCTGCCTCTTCCTTAGCTAGTGCCAAAGCCACAGAGTCCCAGTGCTGCTTCTCAGCCTACTACTTCTGCTGAAGCCTAGGAACTCGGGCAGTAGTCTTCAGAATCATGCAGATCAACATGGGCTTAATTTCTGACTTTGCCGCATTCAGAATTTTTTGCCTTGAATGTTTTTGCTTTAGCTTGCCTTGATGTATAAACTCTTTATCTGCTATTATTTTTGAGTAATTGTATGTAGTTCGGAAGCTGTAATATTCCGCTTGTGTGTGGCTGCCGATTTTATTATTGTGTCTGAAACATTTGATTTGATGTGGCTCGGTATCCAAGCATATTTCTCATGATATGCACTGCTTTTCCTCTTATTTCCATTGCCTTGTTTCAGTAGCTTAGACTTTCTTTGCTTTTCTGATTTTTCAAAGTATGAAACTTCGGCTTGGAAATCTTTGCTGAAGGTAATCTGAGTTTTCCTTTCCCCCTAGAAATCTGAAGTCATTGTCTTTGGATTTATTAGACAATTGCTTTTGTCTCTTTGGTACATACGAAGCTTTTAACTTGGAAGATTTTTTTTTATAATTTTTGCTACTCCTTCTGTCCCAGTTTACTTCCAACATTTTGACTGGACACGCTTGCCGATGCACATGTTTGACCATTGATATCTTTAATTATATATTTATACAAGTTATAAAATATTATATTAAGAAACTATATATTAAAATAGACTCAACAACATCTTACATGATTACATTTACTTTTATATAATAGTTAACAAAGATTATCAAAGGGAGATGTGTGAATAGTGCAAAAAGTCAAACCGTTGCGAGTAATTTGGGACAGAGGGCGTATTTCTCTTCGTGTTTTCTGTTTATTCGAGAGAATGGATATCTAAGACACAAGGCCAGCTAAAGGCAATGTCTCAGACTCTCAGGTAATGTCTACTAGTTGATCAATCCTCAAAAAGGGGTAAAAGTCCTTCGAACAAGCCCTATTTAGGTCCGTAAAGTCAACGCACATTCTCTAGGTGCCATTTACCTTCTGAATCATCACCACATTGGCCATCCATTCTGGATACTAGTATAGTTCAATGAAGCCTGCATCCAACAACTTTTTGACCTCGGCTGTAATGTCTTGGTTCTTACTTGCAAAGTAATTCCGCTTCTTTTGCTTAATGGGTCGGCACGTGGGGTCGATGTTAAGCTTATGAGAGATGAGGTTCGGGTCAATCCCGGGCATGTCTGCTGCCGAGAAAGAGAACACATCTTTGTTGTCCCAAATGAGTTGGATGAGCTCCACCCAGACATTCGGATCGAGATCCGGTGCGATACTAATGCATTTTTCAAGGTCTCCTTCAGCCAACTCTATTGACTCAGTTTGCTGATCCATCTCCATCGCTTTGGGGTCGGATTCTTTGCAATCAAGCCTGCTATTAATATCAGCAGGTGTCCTAGACTTCGTTTGACCTTCTAAGTCTTTCGGCTCAGATGATTAGCCGATTCTTTCCTTCCCCGAAGATTTGTCTTTTGATGAGGCGCCTTAGGATAAAGCACTTAGGCCTTTTCGCTTCTTCGCGCTTCACTCCATTTCTTTTTCTTTTTCCTCCTCATCCTTTTCATCTCCGAAACGACTTGTGGATGGCTTGAGGTAGTCGCATCGGGCAGCTTCCTTTTGGCTCCTTGAATTCTTTCAGGGTAGCTAGCGTCTGAAACGTATATCATCAGCTGATGATACGTTGAGACTACCCCTTGGATGTCGTGAATCATAGGTCTCCCCATGATCACGTTGAACACTGATGGAACGTCCATGACAAAAAATTCGGCCATAACGTTCCTGACTGCTTTGTCGCGGCCGATGGTGACAGGATGAGTTATCTTCCCGTCGGGATATGATGAAGACTCGTTGAATCCAGATATCGGGTAAGGTACCAGAGTTAAATTCTTGGTCTTCAACTTTAGTTGGTTATAGGCCGAACGAAACAAAATGTTCGCGCCTCTACCACCGTCGACGAAGGTTCACCAAACGTTGTGGTTAGCGACTGTTGTGATTATAACTAGTGGATCCTCAATTCCTCATGGGGGAATGTCACCCCCCGACAGTCTTCGGCTGTGAACGTCATGTTCGACATCGGAGACTGAGGTGCTCAGATGTCAGCGTTATTAACTTGATGGGTCAGTGCCCTCAAGTGGCGTTTTTGCTCTCTTCGAGAATTTGTCCCCCCCAAAAATAGCAAGGATGTCAGGATTCTCTTTTTCCTGGGTTTTGTTCTTTCGGGGGAAGTCAATTTCTTGCCGATAATTTTTCTCGGTATTCTCAACTTTCTTTTCCCAGCGGTGATACGCAAGGTATCTTTTCAGGTAACCTTTTCGGACCATATCCTCAATCTGATCTTTCAGTTGGATACAATCCTCGGTGTGATGTCCTGGTGATTCATGGAACTCACACCATCGGTCCTTGTATTTCTGCTGATTCCACTGTGGGAGTGGCCTCGACTTTCTATATTTTTGCTCGTCCTTTATCACGCTGTAATCTTAGCGCGAGGAAGGGCGAGAGGAGTTTAAGACTCGTATCTGCCCGTACGCGGGGAAGACTTGTCTATCTTTGGCTTAAAGGCTGAAGACGGTTTTGAGGCTTTTGCCTTCCTTTTCTTCTAGCCTTGGCCTTCAGATTATTGTTGCTTTACTTTCCCAGCCCCTGTCAAGAGATGGGTCTTTGTTTTGTTCCATTCCTCGGCTCGGATGAATTTATCTGAGGCATCCAAGGCTTCCTTCAAGGTCCACGGTGGATGCATGACCATGAAGTTAAGGAACTTGCTAGCTTGTAGTCCGTTTTTCAAAGCAAAGACGGCTAGACCTTGGTCCAAACTTGTGATTCCGGACGACTCGTTGCTGAAGCGAGTTAAATAGTCTCGGAGACTCTTGGTCTCCCCTTGCTACAGGCCCATGAGCTTTGCAGTCGTTTTCTCTCGGCAGTTTGCCATATAAAACTTGTTTCTAAACTTGGCAGACAGGTCGTCCCACCCAGTAATCAAACCTTCCTTGACCCCCTTGGTGATCTACGCTTGCGCGACACCTTTGAGAGTGGTAGGAAAGTATTTACACCAGGTCGCTTTGGGCTTAGGGTTCAGATGCATATCCCCCTCGTAGGAGGCAATATGGTCCTTCGGATAAAGTTCCATCATATGTAATGTGCGACGGGGTTTTCACCGTCGGCACATGCTCTTCCAGAATCCATTTTTCGAATGGAGAACTGGTGGGAAGCATTACAACCTTTCCTTGTTGTTAGCCGTTGGGACCTCGGTCCGCCCTCTTAAAGAAGTACAAGTGGTTTTCGTCCTCGGCCGGGAAGACTTAGGGTGCGGCTCGGTGTGACTGGGGTAGGAGAGGCGACTATGCACGCTCAACTCCCTGGAGCCTAGGCGTTCGTGGACGCTTCGACGAGCAGGATCAATTCGTGTCGAGGCAGAATTGCTGCTTTTATACCTGTGAGAATCGGGATGGGTGGATTTTGCGAAGAACTAGGGATTCCTTTTTCTCTCCTTGTTAGTTCTCCAGGTGTCCTCCTCCCATTTGTCCCCCAACTTTTTGAAATAGGGAGGCTTTCCCCCCTCCCCTTGATCGGTTCTCCTCCCCAGCTATCTCGGCTGAGGGGGCGAACAATCGCGAGGTGGTGGCATGTTGCTAGCCTAGGACTTCATGACCGCCATGAGGGTCGCCACGGTTCTTGCCACCTCTTCTGTCGAGGGCCCCGTTTGAGAAGTCCTCAGTTGGGAGTGAGAATGGATGCTTTGAGGGTGGCTCTTGGCATCCGATCGGCTCTGGTGATGAGAGCTTGTCCGTTGTCGAGAATGACGAGGCGGATATGGAGATTGAGATTCTCCGAGGGCACCCTCTCCGTCGGGGGCGATGGAGACAGAGATGGTGCGGAAAGTGGACCTTTCCCTGCACTCAAATGGATTGGGTTCTTCCTCGAAGGGGAAGCACCGGATTTGTTAATATTTTTACCGTTCTTGCGGTTCTTAGCCATTGTTAATAAGATTGCGTAGAACGATTGAGATTGGCTTATTTTTGTAAAGTCTTCCCCACAAATAGCGCCAAATTGTTTCGGGTGAAAACAATGGGACCTTCGGATAGGTCCTTTCTGGTGGGCAGAAGACTGAAATCGGTCCAATTGATGGCTAGGACGAAGTTTTCCTGCATAGTAAACACACGTAAATTGGCCTCGGGGGCTGTGCCGAGGAAGGCCCCTCCGATGCTGAAGTCAATACAGTGTTTAGAGAGAGAAAGCTATCCAAGAGTATTAATTGCTTGAGGTTCTAAGTGAATGAATGTAGAGAAAGAAGATTGATTGCTTTATATACCTTAACATAAGGGATAAAGTAGGCCTCGAGTCAAGTGGGTTGGCCACGTTGACTGGGCCTTTGACTGACTTGGCATTGATTGGATAGTTGAACCTTGACCTTGGGCTTTGTTATTGAATCATTTATGGACTGGCCCAATTGGAGTAAATTGGACCGAAACAGAAAATATTTTCATTCAAGGCCCAAATGTAATAGCCTACACAATAAAACAATATTAAGCTTGAAATACTTGAGAGTCAACTAGCTTGTAAACTTTACTTCACTTAATCGGAGTGGCGTAAAATGCAATTTGATGACGATATTTTCTTTCCTACAAACAAATAAATAAAATAGTAGTAATCATGTCTAGGAAAGAAAATTACTTATTATATCTACTCTTAAATTATCAAATGTCAATATTAAATCAAGAGTTTAATATATACAAATAATATATTTTTACGATCATATCAAACACGTGATAGTTCCTAAAAGCCACCCTTTTATGTCAGTTTTTAATAACATTTTTCCCACTAGTGCAATCTCCCATGGTCTCCACCATAGTAGTGACCAAGAAGTCCTCCTTACACGAACCCAATCACTCCCGTCATCAATCCACGCTTCGTAGGGTTGGCATGCTTCATACTAAGCCATTGGATAGGTCGGTCCAACCAACGTTCACCTCAATCGGGACCACCGAGTCAGTTTGTCCTATTAGATGGTTGTCTTAGCTATCATCATTTTCTATAGCCCCCATAGGGCCTGTCATATGAAGACTACGCCCATGGCCCCTAGCCATAGGGTGATGACCTTTTGGTTGGCCACCGACCCTTGAGTGAGCACTAGTCGCCCCCTATATAGAGAGCTTTATTTTATTTATTCCGGCTAAGAATCACCATTAAACACACACCCAACTAACAGTAATATTGCAATACAATAATGGGGTCCCAGACACTAATCTTGAACTCAACCTTAACCCTTAGGTCTTGTATGATCTATTAGGGTCCTAATAAGTCCTCTCAATCAATACTAAAATTTGTTATGGAGTTTTGCTCATGCAAACACTTCGAGGTTCTCTTGGTGCGCTCGCACGTGCTAGCCATAAGCCCAAGGCCTAGTTGGCTAAGCACTTGATGGAACCAAGGTTTAAGAACATGGGGTAATCCCACATAATCTCACAAGCCTTAGACATGAGTATGAGTTGAGCCTTACTGTAGACACCCAAATGTGTCTCCCCAAAACCAAACCCAGTGATGAATACCTTTCATGTCATTTGATTATCGAACAAGGCGAAAGTGTGAAAAGTCTAATGATGAGGATGTTTTTATTAAAATATCTCTTATTTCTATTTTTGAAAATATTTCTTTTCTTACCCTATTTTTGAAAAACGTGCATTACAGTTTAGTTTGGTTCATGATATGGGTCCAATAATAGTATAGTTGGACGGGGTTTGAAAAGACCTTTCCAACGATATATTATAAGCCCAATTCCGATGAATAATGAGGAAGTTATGGCCAAAATACTAAACTGGGCCCGGTTTGGTTTTTATATGCGGCCCAATGATCTAGAGGAGGGTCTATTATTAATTATCATTCCTACAGCTATTAGGATTGATTATATTCTTCTAGAATACTGTAGAAGGTTCTTTTAAATCCTAATGGAGTTAGGATTGACAATTATGTTTTAAAGAGTTTGAAATTGAATAAAAGTACTCCTTTTTAGAATCCTTGTTTTGTACGAAGTGGAATATATTCAGATTTTATTTTCGTGTCTCATAATCTTTGTCCAAATTTTATATGGTTGGATAGATCTTGAAATTATCTTTCCAATGATAGATTATAATATTAAATCCGAGCTATAACGAAAAAGATATGAATTAGATATGAAACTCTATCCAAAACTGACACCCTTCCACTATTTTGTCCATATCTTATCTACAAAACATTTTAATCTTATTCCAACTGGGTTGGAAAGTAGACTTCAAGAGTGTCTTATTTGGACTTCTGGATCAAAAGATATGATAAAAACAAAACACGTGAAACTGATTATTAGCGCCTGGCGCTAACCTACAGCGCCTGGCGTTAATCGATTTTTATTCTTGTCGAAACTCTGATTCGTTTTTTTTATCCATCCGACTGATTTTCTCTATAAATAGCCTCTTAAAATTCTGTTTTCAATCATCAATTCTCAACAATCATCAATTTCCATCAATTCGTATTCTCTTCTCATCAACTCTCACCAAGAAATTCTTGATTCTCTCTCTCTTTCTAAGCCTAGCTTTTTACAAACACAATTCCTCATACATTAGCACTAGACACACCTAGCCAAGTTCGAAGTTGCCTTCGCCCTAGACGTGAAAGGTTTTAATTTCTGAGGGTTTGGTCCCAAATCTCTCTTTCAATTATTTAATTTAATTGTTTTGTTTATTATTTTCCTTGAAGTTACTAACGCGTGTATTTTGTTATTAGAAAGAGATACGAGGCATTTAAGTAAGTGCTTTAATTAATTTATTGATATTATGATATAGAAATCATGTCTAGGTTGTTATTATGATTCATAGTGTCATGTTAGGGCGTTTTGATCTTCCTAGTATCATGTTTAGGGTAATTTCTAATATCAAATATGACAATTGTGTTTCCTGCGATGCCTTTTATTTTCTTTCCTAATATTTATTTTAGTATCATGTTAGGGTTAAAACTTTGATATTTATTGTTTAGTGACAAGCTAGGGTTTGTTATTAATCTTGTTAGTATCATGCCTAGAATCTTGCTATTATTATTATGCTTTAATATGATTATTGATTATAATTATTATTATGATTATTTTTATAATTGTTATAATTATTTTTATGATTATTATAATGTTGCTTGATATTGATATTTATTGTTATTGCCTGATCACACCTTTTATGCATGTTTAAAGGGAATTGATACTTGTAATCACGCTTAATAAGATAATTAATAATCTTGTTTAGGGTTAATTTGATTATAATTCAAGTGATCGCCAATAATAGATTTATTTGTGCATTGTATTCAACCAACATAGATTAAACAGGTTTAGGGTTAACCTATTGATTGCATGTTAGTCAGAAAGCGCACATGAATACGATCAGAATAAAGTAGAGGCCTATTATTAGGGCAGGTTCAATATCTTTTAGGTTGGATTTGTACCTTCATCCCCGAACTACCAGTCATGGTTCCAAACCTATTAGAGTTGATGATCTCCTGGATCGTTAAGGGGTGTAACCTTCACCTCGTGAACGGTTTACAAGTTCCTAAAACTTATTGGCGACTCTTTTGCTCTATCTTCTTTCCCTTTGGACGCCACCGTACTTTAGTGTATGATCACAGTGGGGTTCAAGCTAGAGGTAATGCTTGAAATATTCCCTACACTTACTTGACTAATTCTCCATGGACCGATCATCCACTTGCTTGTGCGGGCAAGCGGGATTCCAAAGGCCTTACGCATCTTTGCGAGATGGTCGACGCTTTTGCCTTGTTCAACCAAAGTGGTTGTGACACTGATGACTGATGGTAAGAGATTAACGGCAAAAAAATTGACGGGGGATACGAGTTAGGGTGGCGGCGAAAGATAATGGTGGTGAGAAAATACAGTGGTAGAGAAGTACTTAGATTGTGGTGGAGAGTGGAGATAGAATGGGATGAAATAAAAATGGGTAATAGTTATGTAGAGGGCATGAGTATTACCTTCAAATAGGGGTAAAAAGTACGAGCCCAAAACTATATCCACATTCCAAGCAAGCATATGGGTTATGCACATATATATGCCCATGATAATATCCATTTTCTTTTTATTTTAGGCCTATTACCCTCATACTAAGTAAGTTCAATCCGATTAGTTCAATTCATGTTTTGTTGATCCAATCCGGAAGTTAGGATTAGTTTTCTTGAGGCAGTTAGGATTAGTTTATTCAATATTTAATGGTGAACTTGTGTATAACCCGGGCATTGTCTCGAGTTGTTATTTTTTTAGTTGTGCGTGCAACGGTTTATTTTTTAAAATATCTTTAATAGTTTATACGTGATTTCAATACTTTTGTAGCATAACATTAATTTGTGTGCAAAATTATAAGATAAATGACAATTAGTTAGATGGTTAAGCAATGATTTTTTTTCTAAGAGATTGAGTGTTCGAACCTCTTTAACTATATTTTTTCAATTTAGTTTAGGCATCGTGACATGGCATATTGAGGAATTGAGTTGGTGGCATGACGTAATGAGGAGTCTACGTGGCACATAAACGTTCTTAAGAACGCCTTTTTAATAGATTAGTATACTACATCTGTTAATAGTTATCTGCAACTTTGGGGTATTATTTGTGAGATATAAAATATTTCAAAGTTGCAAATAACCATTAACGAAGGTAGTAGATATTTCAAATTGAAAAGTTGATGATTTTTAACCAGGTTTTCTTTAATCTAAATTTTTCGAATTGGTTATCCGATTTGACAACCCTCGACTGATTGCAATAAGGGTCGTTTAGTTGGAGCTTTAGGAATGAATTTGAAAGGAAATGGATTTCATTCTATCTATTTTATTGTTTGGTTAAACATTTTAGCTAGGTATGGATTCTCATACCTATAGGGTTCTAATTCCATTCCATCCCCACTATAATTCCATAGCCACCTCATGCCTTAACATTCACAATTCATTTATTAATTGAAATGTAAAAACCATTCTAAAAAATAAACCAAAAACTTTATTCTATTATGAGGTTTAAAATCCATACCTTCATTGTAGAGGTCTCGTACCAATCCATTCAACTTTAACAAACCAAAACAACCCTTAATCGATTTAAGAGTCGTTTGGTTGAATGATTTGGAATGGAGATAAAATATATTCCATCAATTTTTTATTTTTTTTTTGGCTGAGTTTTTTTTAACTATGGAATCTCGTACCCAAGGAATTCTAACTCTACTCCATACCCACCTCTTTCTCTAAATTTTTCTATTTTATTAATGAAATATAAAATTCATTCCAATAATAAAAACCAAACAATTTTAGAATCCATATATTTTGTAGTATGAAATTACATATCAATCCATTCTAATTTAACGAACCAAACACCCCTAGATTGTAACCTCAAATTGAAAATGGAACTACAGACTACAGAGTACAAGATTTGTTTACCAATTACCACTATCCAGTAGAGGTGTCGAAATTGTCAATTGGGGTGTTCAGGTTGGATTCAGTGATGTCGAATCTGATCTATTTTTAAATCTGAATCATGCTAAATTTTTGTGTCCATACAAGTCGAACATGAATCAAATATTTTTCGAGTCGGATACCATCGTGTCGGGTCGGGTCTCGAGTGAGAGCCCATTGAGAGGTAACTCCTCTACGATCTTGTATTAGAGCTGATCACACTTAAGTCGGCCTGTTGGCCCACCCCAATTTTGTGTGGGTTTTGGGTAGAATTTTCCAGGCTCAAATTGGGTTGGGTCCGACCCGGACCCGACTCGATTTAAAAAAAAATGGACAAGTTTGGAATACAAAAAGGATTTTATGCATTTGTAGTTGATTTTTTTGACCCGGTCTAAAAAGCCCGCATGGCCCAACTAATTTGGGCGGCTTTGAGCACATTTTTATCGGCCCGAGTAATCACCCCTATGGCTCTATCCTGTATTCCTGTATCCACAAACAGAAACACAGAGAAACCAGTTTGGTAACACAAGACGGTTAATCCTTAAAACATTATTAAAGTATAATCACTAGTCACCATCTCCAAACTCCCAAAATGGGAGATAGAGATACATTACAACCACTTCACCAGAAACATTTCAATCTTTTCTCATTCACCTCCATTCTTCTCCTAATCTCATTCTTCCTAGTACTCCTCCTACTCCTCACCACCCAAAACTCTCTCAACATCTTCTCTTCTCTCTCCATTACCCCAGATCTCACCTACACCGCCGCTAACACCACCGCATTGCCGCCTCTTACACCACCTCCTGAATCTACACCGGTTGAATTCAATCATACCAATAATGAAGAAATTGAGAAAATTGAGATTGATATTGACCCGATTGCAAAAAATGAGAACATGGGTTTTGTTAATGGATCTGTCGGTGAAAATGGTTCGGGTCAAGATGAAGTAGAAATGGTGAAGAATTCGGGTAAAGATTGTAATTTGTTTATGGGTAAATGGGTTAAAGATGATGGGTGCCCGGTTTATCAACCGGGTTCTTGTCCTTTTGTTGATGAAGCTTATGATTGTCAGAGTAATGGACGGCCCGATTTTGATTATATGAAATGGCGGTGGAAGCCTGACGGCTGTGATCTTCCCAGGTGATTTTTGTTTTTTTTTTTTTTTTTAATTATATATACTTCCTCTGTTTTTATTTTATTGCACTATTTGGACATTTACACTATTCATTTAATTCTTTGACAATCATTTGTGATTTATTCATTCGGAAAAATACAGTCACGTGACATCTAGTTAGATTCGTCTCGAAATCTTCTTTTCAAATATCAATTTTTTATAATTTCTACAAAAGTACAATTGAAGATATTATTAGCTAGTAAATTGCATTGGTAAGCGTCAAATCTCTCATGGTGCAATAAAAAAAGAACGGAGGAAGTATTTTTTTTGTTGGGTAGTGTATTGATTTTGATTTGGGTATGTCTATTGGTCAATAATGTTCATTTGAATTTTTTTAGCTTAATTTGGTGGTAGTTAAATTACTTGGATGATTATTTTATGAATTAAATACTACCTCCATTTTATATTATTTGCAAATAATATGAAACGGAGGCAGTAATTTGTATGTTTGATGGGTATGTCAGCTAACTTTAGGAATGGTACGTATGCACAAGACATGAGATGGATTCATTGTTAATTCACCTACAAGGCTATCTTTAAAGGAAAAAAAAAAATATTAAATGGTATGATGTAGTTAACTTAATATATGGAAGAAAAGTTAACTAACAAACAAGTGAGAGGCATAAGCAAAGAGCTTGAATGGAATGATGGTACTACAATGTTGTAGTAAGATTCAGCTTTTCCTTATTTTTTTAATTAATTGAATGATTATGCTAATAAGAACTGAAGTATATTGTGTTTTTGTAAATTTAGTTGGCACTGTAATGATTTAAGCTAAAGTATTTAAAATTTTAAGAATGTGAGTGGACAAACCAGGTTAATTATTTTCTGATTGAAGTTATAATTTTTAATGCTTTGTCTATGACTTAGGAAAATAATTAGTGAGAATTGGAAGGCATATGCATTGCTGCCTATACTAGATACTCGTACAAGTGATGGTGTGTTAGCTGTGAGACTTGGTTTAGTTGAAAACGAATCACTCGTTTTTAGCTGCATATAAGTAGCAGGCTGAAATTCTGAATGAAGCTATTTATTGCTCATATGGTTAGACTTTGTTCTCATAGTAAATTTGTTGAATAAGCCACGAGGGCAGTGATATGTTAGCAGCAATTGGTCAGAGGATTCTTCTGAATTATGATACTATGATTGAAGCTGGATTTTTTTATTGATGCTGGATTTTTTTATTTATTCAACAAATCTGGTTGGTATCGACCATCATCTTTACTCGGATGATAAAAGAAACAGTGAAGGTTGATTGATGATAATTTTTCATTTCTTGTGTTGCGGGTCATTATCTAGGAAAATTTTACCAATTAATAAAATCACTCGTCTTGATGAATGTCAGTTGCATACATCTTCACAAGTTCTCATCTAATCAGTCTGGTACTTTCTACTTCTGTCCTGTTTGTTTTCTTTTTGTCATTCAACATTCTGGAAGATGCTAATGGCTGCAATCCAATGATTTCTTGATGCAAAAGTGGCTTGACCTTTCCTTGCTAAAACCTTTTATCATGATCTAGACATAAAACCAATTATTTCATTTCCTTTGGTTGAATTTGTAGGTTCAATGCAACTGACTTTTTGGTCAGAATTAAGGATAAAAGATTGCTGCTTGTTGGAGATTCTATGAACCGGAACCAGTTTGAATCAATGTTATGTCTTCTTCGTGAGGGACTTCCTGATAAGAGCAAAATGTATGAAGTCCATGGTTATAAAATAACTAAAGGAAGAGGTTTCTACATCTTCAAGTTTGTGGTAATTGCATCTTTCTGATATCTCATTATATATATATTCAGAAATTGAATTTGCATGTCATCCATTTTGATTGTTTGGTTTGAAGTGCTTTTCTTGTCCACTGGAGTCAGACATAACTACACTATGGCTTTTGGATTTTTAGAGCTAAATTAAAGTGGCTCATTTAATTATCTGCTGCTCATATTTTTTGTGGAGCAGCAGTCACTCATTGCATATAATTATATAAGATCAAGGAGGAAATAGCTTTTGTGTTATCACAGGGTTATGGTTGCATACATTTGACATCCCTTTTCCCCACCCCCTTTCCCCTTGTGGTAAGAGTGTAGGACATCTTTATATGCATTGGGATAATTTGATGTTGTTGCTACAATGCTGTATTGCTCTTCTCCCCTTTGATACTTAATTAACAATTTCTCTATTAGGTTTAAGTTGATTATATTTGTAGTTTGATGTAAATGGCTGGTTGTCGAGATATTTTACTATTTATTCTGACTGTGCATCTTAGAAAATTGAGTTCTTCCTTATGCTTTCTAATGTAAACTTCTTTATGCAGGATTTTAACTGTACCATAGAATATTTGAGGTCTCATTTCCTTGTTAAAGAAGGAACCCGCATCAATGGACAAGGAAACTCGAACCCGACATTATCGACCGATAAAATTGATAAGACAGCTAAACGGTGGAAGCGGGCTGATATTCTTGTTTTCAATACTGGCCACTGGTGGACTCATGGGAAAACTTCGAGAGGGTAGGTATGCAACCGTCTTTCTTCAAGATTTATATTGTGAAATATAGTTATAAATGCGGGTTGTGGAAACTATTTTGTTGCATACTACGTATAACATCATAGGATTTGGGAAGAACCTGTATTGCTCTGGAAAGTGGAAAACACTGCACCTTGTCTTTAACCGGTTTGTTCCTTATAAATGTGCTATTAGAAATTAGTTACTTTGGACTTTCTTCCTGATCGTGAATCTCCTGTCAAATTCTGCTTTGTAATTGATGGATCAGTGGAATCATCGTGGCTGAAAAATCATTTGTATTTAGTTGTTCCCTTTCCTTCACTCCTAATGTAAAGCTCTGTTGATGCAGGAAAAATTACTATAAAGAAGGTGATTATGTCTATCCCAAATTTGATGCAGTTGAGGCTTATAAGAAGGCCCTGAAGACATGGGGTGAATGGATAGATAAGAATTTGGACCCTGAAAGGCAAATGGTCTTTTATCGTGCATACTCTTCTGCACATTTCAGGTATTTATAACCCTTTGGAGTTTGGACCAAATTCCTCCGTATATATTCAGAGTTTCCCATTCATTGACGATACATGCTGAGAAGTTTTAGGGTTTTTAGTTTTTAATTCTAGTGCTGGAAGGTCTTGGTTGTCATTGAAACATGGTGAACAATTTTCAAAGACCTGAGTTATCTAAGTTCGTAATTATTATAATCCTGAAACAGGGGAGGAGATTGGGACTCAGGAGGCTCATGCAATGGTGAATCAGAACCCATCTTAAGTGGCCCTTTTCTTGATAACTACCCAACAAAAATGAAAATTGTCGAAGACGTTATCCAACACATGAAGGTTCCTGTGATATTACTAAATGTTACAAGGTTGACGAATTTTCGTAAAGATGGCCACCCATCAGTCTATGGTAAGATGAGAATAAAGGGGATGAAAGTGTCTACTAGAAAGCAAGATTGCAGCCACTGGTGTCTTCCTGGTGTTCCTGATGCTTGGAACGAGTTGATTTATGCAACGTTAGTTTATCAACAGTCAGCTGCTATGAACCAAGTACACTAGAGTAGACACACATAATTTTCCTATTTAATTCAATTTTGAGAAGTATAAGATGCCGATTTTCGTTGAAGCATGAGTAGATGTGCCTTTATTCTGTTATAGCTAAAGGCAACCCAAGTTAACTATAGGCTTTAGGCCTTTAGCATTGGCAAAGGCACACCGCAACTCGGCAAGTCTGAAGTATATTGAAATTGTACTGTGTGCGATAATGAGTTCAATACCTTGGCTGACCTTAGGAGAGTATAAGGGACTGTATTATTCATGTATACTTCATAAGGTAGAAGCAGTTTGCAGTTATTAGTAAAGGTACGTCTTAAAGCTTGAGATAAGTACACACTTTCATGTAAATTATGACGACATTGGTTGAGCCTTTCTTCGAACCACTTTATTATTTATACGAAATATTTTTTTTTCCCTTAAATCTAAGAATAAGAAAACCTTATGACAACGCCTTTTTGGTGCAGCACTGCCAGAGTCTGACGGGCATAATGGAGTTTGACACTCACGTGCATACTCCTAATTTCAAGTAACCCATAAGTTCAAGTAGTTTTCCCTAATTTCAAGTAACCCCTATTATAGATAACCCCAAATTTCAAGGAACTCGTAATTTCATGTAACTTCTAATTTCAAGTAACCCATTTTGTAACACACCCAAAACTAAAGACAAAAACAAGTACGGAGTAATCCATATTGTAAGTAACCCTTAATTTCAAATAAACCCATATTATAAAATTTCGTACAAAAGAAATTTGAAGCTTCTTCAACCTAAGACTCACAAAAACAAAATTAACCCTGACATACATACATACATATAGGTAACCCTTAATAGTAACAATACAAATAACTCATCAAAGCCACAACAAGAAAAGTAAGCATATGCAACCCAACAACATAACAAACACAAAATTTAACATAAAATAACTAAAAATTAAGCATATGCAACCAAATAAAAAAAACGAAACTTAGTTTGAAACAGAAACACTCGCAAAAACAGCAATAATGTAAAAAATAGGGCAAAATGCATATGATCTTCAAAAAATTCTTAAAAATGCAAAAAATAGGGTTTGAAGATCCATCAATTGTTTTACAAGTTTCGAATCAGAAGAATTTTTAAATTTAACCGAATTTCTTAAAAACCAAGCATCCTTCGTAACTATAACCCGAGAACCATTGCCAACCTTTCAAGCTATCCCCTGGGCTTGAGTTGAAAAGTCCTCCAGCAGATCACGACCACCTCATGAAGGGTGATCGATAAGCCCTCCCAAGATTAAAAAAATGACGAGAAAGATACTTGGAGAAGAGAAGTCTTGACAAGAAATTAAAAACTCCGGATGATGCATAAGACGCCAGCTTTGCCTAGCTAAGAGGGTAGAGTTAAAGAAACTCATACTACAAAGACCAAGCCCACCTAAACCATTGGACAAATATCCATCTATAAGCCCAAATATGAGCTTGGAAAAGGTTTGACAATAAGATGCAAGCTGTGAGCCAAGTAATAATCTCTAAAGTCCTCCTAAGTATTGGGATTGAATATTATTAAGGACTTTTGCAAATAATCCATTTGACCAAAAACCTAACATAATTCTTGTAATAAAGACATAATCTGATCACATGTTGCAGGCAAAACTCTGAAGAATGATAAGACATCATCTGCAAATGACAGGTGAGAAATAGAATGGATTCCCCTAGAAATGCAAAGACTTTCCAATAAAAGAGTTCCTCTCAACCTCATAGATCATGGTAGAAAGCATTTCCATGCAAAGAACAAACAGGTAAAGCGACAAAGGATCACCCTAACAAAAACCACAACATGGGTGAAAAGAAGGAGAAGCATGATTGTTGATCAAAACCTAGTAGGAAAGAATAGAAACACACTGTTGAATAAGATAAATCTAGTAAGGAGAGAAACTAAAAGCCTGTAACACTTAATGTAAGAAGTCCCTACATACAGATATGATCACAAGCTTTTTTCACAATAAGTTGTAGAGCTTCATATAATCGTTTGCATAGCCGGGAGGCTTTTATGCAAGAGAAAAGCTCGTGAGCTATCAGGTTGTTATTAGACATCAAGCGCCTTGGAACAAAAACATATGGGAAATCTGAGACTAGAAACGCATTAATTCTCCTAAGTCAACTAGTGAGACATTTTGCAATATATTTATTCAGTACATTGCATAACACTATAGGGAGAAACAGAGAAATCGGTTTTGGGCGGTCAACTTAAGAGAGAAGAACAAAGAAGGCATGATTCCAGTCTTTTAGCATGTACCTGTGAGCTGAGTAAAAAAAAAAAAAAAAATAATAATAATAATAATAATAATAATAATAATAATAAATAAATAAATAAAAATTAAACTGCGGAAACAACATGGTCGCCGACCTCATGCCATCCAAACGAGTAATTCATCTTTTTTTTTTGTACTTGTAACACTTCTTATCTTTTTTCACACTTACCAATGCATTCAACCATTCAAATATCTTAATTACCAACTAGTATTTGGGTCCGGGCGGATTATCTTTTTTCTTGATGATAAATTTATTTGTCATACATATTAATATTTTGTATCAAAATGTAACATAACACACCACGTAACTTGGTGCTAAGATGCTCAAACCTTTAGAATTAGAGGTTTTGTGTTCAAATCTCCCCTCTACAGATGATAGACCGTCGTCGAGCCTACCAAAGATAAAAACCTAACTTGGTCTCTATAGAGAATAAGAGTTTCTCTCTCTAAAAATCCTAACATAAGCTAAAACTACACTAAGAAGATCTCCCCTCTACAAATGAAGCCAAAAGGGTATTATATAACCCCCAAGTAAAAGGACGGAGAACACGAGGGAACGACCCGTCTACAGGTCGGCACGGACGTGCTAAAGGTTGCACGGACATGCAGACCTGTTAAAATACGAGCAGTAGCTACTGCCTGACCTTGCAAGGACGTGCAGGGACTTGCACGAACGTGCAACTTCCTTGCAGACCTGTTAAAATACGAGCAGTAGCTACTGCCTGACCTTGCAAGGACGTGCAGGGACTTGCACGAACGTGCAACTTCCTGGCACGGACGTGCAACCCTTTTCTGGAGAAACAACTTATTTTTGGAAGGTCATAACTTCTTCATTATCATTGGAATACGGCATGTGACCAGTCGTTGGAAAGCTCTTGAGATGAAATTTAATCTCCAATTTGCAGTGGCGTATCCAGGAATTCAGAAGTGGGGGTTCGGTATCGTTACAAAATACTCCGTAAGATATAGCTAGCCCCCCGTTCTTTTTAAATTTCTACGTTGAGGATTTTACGCTTGTCAATGCAAATTCTATAAATTAAATATCTTAGATTACATTTTTGTAAAAATTAAAGAAAGTTGATATCATTAAAGTATTTTTGTAGACAAATTGAATCTAACAAGTTACCATTTGACTGTACATATTTTTGCCCAACATGAGAATCACAAATTAAAAAAACAATAGAAGGTGTGTGTATAAATATTGAAAATTACAAATGTTGCAATATTAAATTTGAATGTAGGTTACATGGTAATCAAACCTTTATCCTTGAAGAAAACGAGGAAAAAAATTAAGAAAAAAAGGTGTAAGAAAAGAGAAGCAAAGGGGGTAAAAAAGGCTAAAAAAAACAAAGCAGAAGAAAAAATGAAAATAGGCTAAAAAAAGAGAAGCAAAGGAAAAAACAAAATTTTAAACTAAATAAAAAGATTGAATGTAAAAAAAAAAAAAAAAAAAAGGTCTGTAACAAAGAATCAAACCTCTGACAATTAAGCCCAAAGCGCAAGTAATGTGCCAGGCCAAAACTACTGAGCTCCGCTATTTTCTAACTCTCATGTATGCAATCAATTGTATATATCCGTTTTTCATGCTTTATGAACAAAAAAAAAAATTAAAACATAATTTTTTTTCAAAAAATCCGTGGGTTCAATGAACCCCCTCGAACCCCCCCTAGATCCGCCCCTGCCAATTTGAATCACTTCAAAATTTTGAGTAGAACAAAAGTTATGGTCATTTTAAGTTGATTCTTGTGAAAACAACCCTTCAAGGATTTCCAAAAGCTTTTCATTTCTCTTTAAGAAACTCATCCTTCTTCCTCCATTGCTCTATCAACCAAGCTTGCCCTTCTCCTTGTTCACTCATGCTTGATCACGTCCATATATAGTGCTAAAAATAGCTACATTATATAAAAAACACAAACAATCCGTGAAGCATGGATGGCACAAAATTTGCATAAAAATAGGATAAATAATGAACTTTAATGACGAACAGTCACGAAAACAAGGTTCAAAAGTACCCTAAAATCATACCAAATAACAAGTTATCAATTTTAAACAAATATAAGTGCTGACATGCAATGAGAAACATAAGGAAGGATGAGCCACGTGGTGTTGAGTGGGTGACATAACAAATTAAAACTTGAGTGGATAATGTGGCGTAATGAAGGGGTGTACGTGGCACATAAACTTGTTTAAGAACGCCTTTTAATAGATAAGTATAGATTTATAAAAAAAAATGATATTATAAAAGTACAAGATCTTACATGACTATATATCTATCCTACCTATAAACGGACGTAGTAATAATATAATACTACATAAGGACCATTACATACAATGTCCCTCAAACCCAAAAATCTGTTAACTATTACTAAAACATATAATTGGTGATATCATCCTCTCCCCAAGATGAATATGTGTCGCTCTCTCATAAAAAGATTTCCTGCGAAATGCACTTATGATGTCATTTATATTTTTTGATTTTTTTTATGAATTAGTTTTTTTTTTTTAAAAAATTCTTTTTCATTTGAATTTTTTTTATTGTGTCAATAAATTAATAATTATATATTTTATTTGTTGATAAAAAAAAAATTGATATTGAACTTAAACTATTTAGGTAATTAGTAACTATGGATTGTGCAAGCAACCTAGCTATGTATTCATGTACTAATAATACTCCCTCCGTTTTTAAATATTTGCTTAATTTCTCCATACACAGAGTTTTAGGAGAAATTGGAGAAAGTAATAAAATATGGAGGTAGTGGGATAGTTGAGAAAATAAAAAATTGTAAAAAGCAAAAATAGTGGAGAAATAGGATGAGAGAAGTTGGGTCCACTAAGTGTGAGAAATGAATTAAATATTGTAAAAGCTTTCCAAAAAAAGGAAATGGAGCAAGTATTTAAAAACGGTCAGAAAAGGAAAGTGGAGCAAGTATTTAAAAACGGAGGGAGTATATATGTTTGTTATACAAAAATGAACTAATGTTGTAGAGTTGTCATTGTTTTATATTTTAAAGGTGCTTCTATTTATTTAAATTTAGATTGATAGAGTATAAAAACATAATCTTAGGCCTCAACTGTTAGCTTAAGCTTTTGGTTGAGTTGGTCCTTGAATAAGGAGCTTTAAATTACAAGTATTTTTATTTTGTATTTCGAATTCTCGGATGGAGTAAATAAATTCGTATGCATATGGTTTGAATGTTTGATTAGATCAGATTGACATTCATTTTTATATTTTGTTAGTTTGTTACAGCTCATGTAATTTATGATGATAGATACTCCCTTCGTTTTTTTTTTAATTGCTCTATTTTTATTTTTTGCACTATTCATTTATCCTACTTTGACTAATGTTTGTGGTTATAAATAAGAAAAATAGACCATTGGGCACTTGTTGCCTGGTTAGAATCGTTTCAACGAATAGATTATTAATTTTCAATTGTTAGAATTTATACTTATTATTTAAGATATTATTAATCAAAGGTTAGCATCGGCATACTTGCCCAAGAGAATAAAATGAAGCAAGTATTTAAAAACGGAGGGAGCATGTTTTTATAATTTAATTTATAAATATATACGAAAAATAATAACAATAAAAAGGAAAAATTGCCACCATTAATCCCAACTTTGCCTCATACCACTAGTAGAATAAAGCGGTTTGAACCGGTAACAATGTGGGGGGATGCCAATACCTCCCCACTTTGCCACTGGTTCAAAAACTTTGGTATAAACCGGTTTTGGTACTGGTTAACCGGTGCCTTTATTTATTTTGGCCACCGGTTAACCGATGCAAAAAACAAACCCCGCGCAAATTTTTTTTTGGTGGCAGCAACTTTTGGCACCGGTTAACCGGTGCCATTTTAGTATAATTTTTTTTCCTGTTTTCTTGCAATAATATTAAAAAAAACCCTGTAATTCCAGCAATAATATTAACAAAAATAATTAATAATATTATTATTATAATTACCAATAATACTAATATTATTAAATATTATAATAATATACAAATAATATTAAAAACAATAATTTATAGGGAATTTTGACTTTTACCACCTTCAAATAACCACTTAATTGAATTTACCACCTCCAAAAAAAAAAGATTTACTTTACCATCTCATAAAAAAATAAAACATCAGTTTTCCCACCAATCACCTCCAACTAACGGATTCCGTCCATAAATCTGTTAGTGGGGCCTACCTTGCACACGTGTCGCCATATTATTGGGTAAGCTTTAGAAAAAAAAACAAAAAAAACAATAAAAAATTAAAAAATCCCCATCCATCAACTGGTGGTTGCTGCCACCGTCGAGACCCCACCACCGGACCGACTACGACCAGCCCCACCACCTGACTGCTACGACCAGCCCCCACCACCTAACCTCTACGACCAACCCCACCACCTAATAACTACCACCGCACCGCACAGCCACAACCACCGCACAACCACCACACCGATTTCGACCCCCTTTCCACCAAATTCCGACCTCTTAACCCTAGCCACCACCTAATCACTACGACCAACCCCACCACCTAACCGCTAACACCGCATCGCATCGCACCGCACAGCCACAACCCCCACACCGGATTTCGACCCCCTTTTCACCAAATTCCGACCTCAAAACCCTAGCCACCAAATTCCGACCACCCATATAGCCCCCCTAATTCCGACAAATATTCAAACCCTATCCACCACCAAATTCCGCACTCCTAAAACCCTAACCACCACCTAATTCCGACCACCTCCCTAGGTTACACCAAATTCCGACCCCTCCCTTGCCCCCACACGAAATTCCGACCAACCACGGTGTGTTAATTTCGTTGCCGGCTGGGTTGATATGGAAATCGGAGAAGATGAAGAAGAAACTTCAAAAAGGTGGGCCCTACTAATGGATTCATGGACGGAATCCGTTAGTTGGTGGTAAAATCGAATTTTTGGAAATTTTGGTGGTGGTAAAGTAAATATTTTTTTTTTGGAGGTGGTAAATTCAATTAAGTGGTTATTTGAAGGTGGTAAAAGTCAAAATTCCCTAATTTATATATAGATATAAATATTCCCAAATGCAATACAATAAAAAAAAAAGTGTTATATATATATACAAGGGATAGGAAGTAATTAATGAATAATAATATAGTTAAAAAGTTAACATAAATTTACAATATAAATGACATTTATATATTAAAGGTGATAAAAGACGCCAACATGTCACGAACTTCAATTCATTAAGTTCCTTGATTGTCAACAGACCATCCTTTTTTACCTTGCAAAACTTGAAATACAGAAAAATTATGTAAGAATTAATTAAATAGGCTAAACAATATGTATTTTTATAAAAAAAAAATGGCCTATATGACTTCTACTTTGCCCATTTTCTACATTTCTTATCAAATGAACTATTTCTTTCTTATAACATGTTAATGTTGGCTAATATTAGATGTCTAAGGCTTGAAATTACATCAATAGAGCATTTTAATTAAGTTTTAAGACGCATTTTACTCAAAATAGCCCAAATATGACCTATATGACTTCTATTTAGCCCATTTCCTACATTTCTTATCAAATGAACTATTTCTTTCTCATAACATGTCAATGTTACCTAGTTTTATGTGTCTAAGGCTTAAAATTGAATCAAAAGAACATTTTATTAAGGTTTAAGACGTATTTTATTCAAAATGGCCCAAATATGGCCTAAATGACTTGCTTTGCCTATTTCCTACATTTCTTATCAAATAAACTTTTTTTTTTCCTCATAACATGTCAATATTATCTAGTTTTACGTGCATAAGAATAGAAATCACATCAAAAGAACATATTAACAAAAAAAATGGCCATCCTACGTATACGCCAATAATAATCTCTACTTTTCGTTTATTCACCATCACTCCTAACTTTGTATACCTTTAATTTCTATCACACCCTACCATTTAAGTGACCTGTTGTAGCAAGTAGCCATCCTACGTGGCATCTCCAACGGTCCTTTCTTTTATTTTATGTTAAATTGTTTGAATTTTCACTAGTAGATCAAAGTAAATAGAAAGCGGTTCAAATCCCCTAATGGGAAGCGGTTTGAACTGCTTGGCTTAGGGGGCTTCCCATTGCCAATGCTTAAACCGCTGCCCATTATGCCTTTACAAAAAATTTGCTTTTTTTTTTCACCAAAATTGATACACGAAAATGAACATACGTATAAAAATATACTTCGTATATCTCCATTAATAAATTGTTGTAATATTATATTTTAATTCAATAAAAAAACAATTATACTAAAAAAGCCAAAAGCCACCAACTCCACCACGAACCATTTACTACACTGCTACCAACAGAATTGACGCCACCACCGACCAAATCTTACATCACCTCCAGAAACGACACCACCACCGCAATCTAAAGCTAACACCGCACTTGAAACATAAAAAAAATTACTTTTTTTTAAAAAAAGCTTAATTTACTAAATTAAAGCAGAATTGAAATTTGAAATAAATAAAATTGAAATTAAACCTAAATTATAATTTGAATAAATAAAATTTACTCAAAAAAAAATCTAACCATTCAAAAATGCATATAGAAGTTGAAATTTGAAATAAAGAAAACTAGATCTAAATTCTTACATAAATTAATATTAGATTTAAAAATGGTGATGGTGCTCTATGGTTGTCGCGTCGAAGGATGTCGCGTCGTTGGGGTTGTTGCTGTTACTCAGTGACTGTTGCTCGGTGGTGCTCGATCCCGGTGTTGATGGGGGTATTGGTCGATAAGAAGAGAAGAGAGAAAAAAAAGGGAGGCTTTGAGAGGAGAGGAGACGTGTAAAATGAAGGAAGCTGGGGTGGAGAGAGGAGAATGAAGAAGAAGCTGGGGGGGGGGGGAGGAGATGAGAGGAGAGAGACGTGAGAAATGAAGGGAGTTGGGGTGGAGAGAAAAGAGAGAAGAAGGAGCTGGGGGGAAAGGAGAGGAGAGAGACGGGATAAATGAAGGGAGAGAGGAGAAGAAGGAAGGGTGCGAAATAAGGAAGGGTGAGAAACATTAGGGTTTTTAATTTTTAGCAAATGGGAAGCGGTTTACCGTTTGAACCACTTCCAATTATATTTTTGAAAGTAGCTTGCCATTTGATGTCAGATATTTTTTTTTGTGGGTTTTTGTAGGATTTCAAAGCGGATTTTAATAACCGCTTCCCATTTACTTTTTTGTACTAGTGTTTCTTCTCTCTCTCCTAAATATAGACCTCTCTCTCCATTCTTACTTCATTTTCTATGTGAACCAAGAAGAACCCCTGTCACCATCAACGAATTTCTTCATTTTCGTGTAATGTCAAGTGGGTCTTCTTCTTTAAGGGTTGTTGGGTTGGTGTCTTCACGATTGAAGTGAAGATGTGGGTCTATTGTGGTGGTTCAAACGACGAAAACTGGTGATAATGCAGGTAGAAGTTTTATGGTTGCCCTAAGTGGGCGGTGAGTTAAATTCTCCAATCAATTAAAATTGTTTTGTTGAATTATAGGAATTAGGGTTTTTTATTTCAATTGAATTGCGGGTTTTATATATGCAGGTGGGTGATTATGGGCTTTTCCATTGGGTTAATATAAGCAATGTAGTGGATGCTGATTTACTATTTAAGCTCTTTAAAAAGAGACTATTCTTGCTGAGAAGGAAATGGAAGTTGTACTCATGAGTGACAAATTAAAGGTTTTGGAGAATAAATTGGACATGAAGACAGAGGAGTTGAATGATACAAAAATGGAACTCTCCCACACTCGAATTGAACTAATGAAGGTTGTAGGGAATGAAAAAAAACTTCTCACTAGCACTCTTTGTGTTATGGATTTTTTTTGCAATGTTTCTAGTTTATTGAAAGCTTAAAATTTATATTGTATTGATGATGGTGGTTTAGGTGGCTTTAATGCTTTATTTAGGGCATAAGGCTAGGTAGATGTTGTTTCTAAGCCACCTAATCTAATGTATGATGATGAATTAATGAATTAATAGACATTTTGTGAAGATCATTTGCAATTCATGAGTAGTTAGTGTCTGCAAAATATTACAAAGTCATAGTCATTGTGAAGAATACATTACACATAAACATTGTTTGCTAAATACGAGTTAACACAACAATTTCACCTAAAAGATTGCTTAACACAAAGTTTTAAAACTTGGACTTGGTGAGACATCCACTATTGAGTTGGCTAATGCAGGGTTGAAGTCTAGCTTAAATGACTCATCTGGAACAAGCCACAGCTAATATGTGCCCTGGTCTTTCAATTGCTCTAGTTGGGCCTGATGTTGGTGCTCCAGGCTGACTTGATGTCTACAAACAGGCCATAGCATAAGCAAATAGTAGTTGGCCATTAATGTTAAGTATTGAAACAAATACAAAGTTTAATCAACTTACTGAAGTTATTGCTGACCCATCAGGTGCAAATAAACTACCTTAACCAACAGGAAGCCGGTTCTTGCCTCTACCTCTGCCCCTTCCCCTGGGTGTTTCCCTTGCAAAACCTCTTCCCCTTCCACCATTTGCATTACCACTTCTCCTACAAGAACTAGACCCTGTCCTTCCACCTCTTAAGCCCCTGCCCATGTGAATCATCCTTCCACCTCTACCAAGTTGAGTAGGTTGTGATGTCATTGAATGGTGGCTAGAAGATGGTGCAACCTGAGCAGATGCTATAGCTTCTATGACTACAGACTCCTTCCTAGGCCTCCTTCTAGGTTTTTTAGCTGCAAGAGGAGGGGCTTGGATAGTGTCCCTCTGAGGACATTTTCTTTTGTTATGGCCCTTTGTGTGACAAAGGGAGCAGGTAATTTCAACCCCATTCTTTGTAATGGTTCCTGCCTTTTTGGGGTTTTCAAAAGGATCCTTGATCCTGTTTCTCCTAGGTCTCCCAAGTCTAATTTTAATTGAAAGTGTGTTAATTGGATAGGAGACCTTAGGCCAATGTCTTTCCATTTTACCAGGGGGAATAAATCCTAAACCAAACATACAATTAATACTAACTAACAACACCAAACAATATTACACAAGGCATAACAATAATAATAGGACACATATTTGACTAAGTAGTAAATGAAAGGAATGGTGTCCTTCGAACAAGTGTTTCTGATAGAGGGTTCGGAATTATTAGAAAGCTAAGTATTCAGTAAGACCAAGTGATCGGAATGCATGGGTGAAGGCCGCTTCCGATCAGTAATATTATTGTATAATTAATATTACAACTTAATATTGACTGAACCTTTCGGGTGACACTCAAGCAACTAATGAACCAAAGCGACGAATTAATTCAGAAGGAATTAATGACTCACCTGAATAATTAATATTTAGACGTCGGAAATTTGAGCTTCGAGCGTCGAAACCGAGCGTCGGAAGTCGAGTAAAAAATGATAAAAAGACGAGACGAGAAAATAACTAATAAATGAACATAATGACCAAAATACCCCTAGCATCGGAAAGCCGAGGGCTAGGGGCATGGCCGAGCTAGCAGCCCGCACCAAGTGCGGGGCTTGCTAGAAAGCTGCGGCTAGCAGCTCACACTTGGTGCGAGGCCTTGCTAGCAGTAGCCCACGGCTACAACAGCCCGCACGCAAGTGTTGGGCCTGCTAGCCGAGGGTGGCAGCAGCCGTGGCATTCCACTTGGGGTGCCTTGGTGCCCAAGTGGGGCTGCCACGTGGCGCAAGTTAATTGGGGAGTGGGGTGTAGTGTTGGCCAGTTTTGGGAGAGGGAGTGGGGAGCAAGTTTGGTTCCCCACCCTTCTCCAAATGGTCCTCACCTAACCTCTCATGTGAGCTTGACACTTGTTGATTTATTAGTAGCTTGATTATTTATTTTATTTTAGATTTAAAATAAAATGGAAAAAATCAAATCTCCCACATGGAAAGATGATGGGAATTTTGGTGAGGCTTTATCTATAAATACCAACCTTTGGATTCTTCACTTGAGTAAGTGTTGAAAAAGGCATCACAATGAGAAAACCTTTTAACACAATTACTCGGGTTTAGGTTGGGCCTTGCTAATTCCAAGGCAATAGACCAAGTTTGGTGCTCGCGTTGCGGGTGGACTTCGTAGAAGGTTCTCGTGTGAGCGGGGCTAAGGAGCTTTCAAAGTAAGAGCTTAATTAAGTGAGCAGGTTGGACCTTGCTAACTCCAAGGCAATAGACCAAGTTTGGTGCTCGCGTTGCGGGTGGACTTCGTAGGAGGTTCCCGTGTGAGCAGGGCTAAGGAGCTTTCGAAGTAAGAGCTTAATTAAGTGAGCGAAGCATGCTACAAAGGTAATAATCTCTTACTTAGTCTTGTGTTTATGTTAAGGTTATTTTAGATTTTAACACCTGCTAAAAACCCGAAAATGGTTTTTAACACCTCCCAAAAAAAAAAAATGATTTTAACACCACCCAAATTTCAAAAAATTGGGTATTACCACCACATAACTGATTCCGTTTACAAATCCGTTAAGTAGGGCCATACAGACACGTGTCGCTTTATTATTGGCAAAAAAATAAAAAATAATAAAAAATTAAAAAACAAAAAATAAATTTTTTTTTTAAAAAATAAAAAACCTAAAACTAACCCCAGCTACCCCAGCTCCACCCACCGCGCCACCACCGTCATCCCCAAACCCACCCCCTGCCGGCGTCCCAGAGAATCGCCCGGCGCCGGCGACCCCACCCCCACCCCTACTCTCCTTTCCTCCACCTACGCACCCCACCCCTTCCCTTTCCCCATTTTCGTTTCCCGACCCACAACCCCGAAACCACCCTAAACGGGTTTTAGGGTTTCGTTTGGGGTGGTAGGGAATCGATTAAGGGAAGGGGTAAAGAGAGGTAGGGCGTTTCCGGGGGAGGAAGAAGAGGAGGAGGGCCGTTTTCCGGGGGAGGGGCGTTTAGGGTGATTTCGGGGTGGTGGGTCGGGAAACAAAAATGGAGAAATGGAAGGAGGTGGGGTGCATAGGTGGAGGAAAGGGGGGTGGGGGTGGGGTCGCCGGCGCACGGGCGATTCTCTGGGATGCCGGACGCCGGAAGGGGGTGGGTTAAGGGACGGCGGTAGTGGCGCGGTGGGTGGGGCTGGGGGTAGTTTTAGGTTTTTAATTTTTTAATTTTATTTATTATTTTTTTAAAACAAATAAAATAGTGACACGTGTCACTGTGGACCACATTTAACGGAATTTTTTAACGGAAACCGTTAAGTGGTGGTAATACCAATTTTTTGGAAATTTGTATGGTGTTAATACCCATTTTTTTTTGAGGTGTTAAAAACCATTTTCGGGTTTTTAGCAGGTGTTAAAATATAAAAAAAAAACCTTATGTTAATTATGTTTTATGTTATGATTATTATGAGTTTGGTTTTGGGTCAGGTTTCTTTCTGCGGTGGGTCGGACTCATCAAACCCAACAGTAAAGTGAAGTGTTATCAGCTTGGTTAGTGTAACATACCTACATAAGCTTTGAGGTAGGTGGCCATGTGGTAGCATTGATCAGCATAAGGCTCAGCTTCTTTGCCTATGAAATTAATTAAAGCAACTGCATGGCAACATGGGATGCAAAGCATGTCCCATTTCCTACAAGTGCAGCTTTTGGTTTCCGAATTGACCACCAATTGGTCCAAGTAATAGCTCACATTGAACAGGGTTTTAGAAGATGGCATGACCTCACATTCAGCTACCTCTTGCTTCTCAATGTCTAGCTTAGCTTGAATTAGTAGACATACCATTATGGTTGTTTTCATCACTGCCTGCATCTTCACAACCAGTCTCTGCATCAAAGATGATCTTATATCTTCCAAGTAGTATAGTAGGTGCTTTGTTCTTGCTTTTATGATGTAGCCATTTGTTGAAGAATAAACCTCTCAAGTGTCACCACATGTAAGTGTCCCACATTAGTTGAAGAAGAGAGAATTAAACACTTTATAAGGCTAAGGAGCTACTCCTCCTATTGCCATATGGTTTTGGGATAGAACCTCCTTGAACTTGTGAAGTGGACTCTCTCTCTCTTGGTTTGCGGGTAAGGCCCAGGCCCGCGTTTAATATGGTATCAGAGCCAGGCCCACGATATGGGACCTCTAATGGTTTGAGTATATTGCCAGGCCCAAAGTTTGGGACCTTTAATGGCATTAAGTATTCTGGGCCAAATTGAATTGGATCAAGTGATCCTTGAGTTAAAGGGAGCTTACATGTGAGGGGGGTGTTGAAGAATAAACCTCTCAAGTGTCACTACATGTAAGTGTCCCACATTGATTGAAGAAGAGAGAATTAAACACTTTATAAGGCTAAGGGGATACGCCTCCTATTGCCATATGGTTTTGGGATGGAACCTTCTTGTACTTGTGAAGTGGACTCTCTCTCTTGGTTTGTGGATGCGGCTCAGACCCGCGTTTAATATGGTATCAGAGCTAGACCCATGATATGGGAACTCTAATGGTTTGAGTATATTGCCAGGCCCAAAGTTTGGGACCTTTAATGGCATTAAGTATTCTGGGCCAAATTGAATTGGATCAAGTGATCATTACATGTGAGGGGGAGTGTTGAAGAATAAACCTCTCAAGTGTCACCACATGTAAGTGTCCCACATTGGTTGAATAAGAGAGAATTAAACACTTAATAAGGCTAAGGAGCTACTCCTCCTATTGCCATATGGTTTTGGGATGGAACCTCCACTAGTAGAAAATATCAAAAAGGCACCCCCTAATTGGCACCGGTTCAGTCCAAACCGGTGCCAAAAATGGCCTACAAAATTGGTGGGAAGCTGAACCAGAATAAAAGGCACCGGTTCACTTCAAACCGGTGCCAAAAACATAAAGGCCGCCGGTTTGAACCGGTGCCTTTGTGAACCGGACCTTTTAATTATTTAAAAAAAAGGCCTTATCTCTCCCTTTAATTAAAACCCTAAAACCTTAGCTAGCTCCTTCTCTCTCCTCTCAGTCCGCCTCTTTCACTCTCTCCTCTCCCTTCTCTCTCCTCTGCTCTCCCTTCTCTCTCCTCTAGCTCTCCTTCTCGATCTCTCCGTCCCAATCACTTCTCTTTCTCTACAACAACAACAACACCACTGCAACAACAACAACAACAACACCCCCGCAACAACAACAACAACAACATTAAGGGTTTTTTGTTTCAATTTTTTTGCGTTTCTGGGTTTCAACATTAAGGGTTTTTTGTTTCAATTTTTTTGTGTTTCTGGGTTTTTGTTTCACTTCTCTTTCAATTTTTTTTGTTTTCTGGGTTTTTGTCGATTAAAATCCAAATAGTAAGGGTTTTTTTCGATTTTAATTTTTTTTGCGTTTCTGGGTTTTTGTTTTCAGATTGATGAATTTTTGTTTTCTGGGTTTTTTTTTGATTAAAATCAAATATTAAGGGTTTTTTCGATTTAAATTTTTTTTTGTTTTATGGGTTTTTGTTTTCAGATTTTGAATTTTTTTTCGATTTTAAGTTTTTTTTTCTGGGTTTTTTCGATTTCAATTTTTTCTGGGTTTGAATTTTTTTTTCAATTTTTGGGATTAAATTCTGGGTTTTTTTTCGAAGCTTAATTATATTAATGTTTATATATATATATAATTGGTGCAGGTATGTTATTTAGATCTGAAATCGAAGAAGCAAGATGATATGAATTTTGATGGATATAACCTTCAATCGCAGTTGAAAGGTTTGAAATCTTGAGTCTCGGTCAAGAAACGCTAAGCAACACGAGCTTAAAACCTAAACTAGGCCAAGAATACACAAGCACAAGCTTACGTAAAACTTTATAAATTTCAAATCAATCAATCATACTTTTCGTTAAATACCATCACGTATTTATAAGCTAAATAATTAGCCTAAAAATCGGTAAAACAAATTCTAATCTAACTAGGAAACTAACTCTAACTTGTAAAGATAATATTTTGCAAATATGATCTTTAAAGTTAAGCTTATCTTATACTAATCGAATTAAACTAACAAAAATATCCTAATAAATTCGGTCATCTAATAATAAACTAAAAATAACAATAAAAATAATTATAATAACAATATTGATGCCTTGGAACCGCATCATACTCCCCCTCTTGAAAAAAACTTGTCCCAAGTTTTAGCAAATCATGGAACCAAGATATCATCCAAACTAATCGAACATGAGCTAAAAGAATATGTCTCCATCCAACCACGTCATGCTTATATTTTACACCAATGAATGCACCACAAACTTCAATTGAATGCTCCAAAATTTTAATTGATGACACACCTTTGTCAATGCAATCAATATAATGGAAATAATAAGTGAAAATATTTGTATCCCAATTATCACCATAAAAGGAAGTTGTAGAAATTTGACTTTTTGCTACCAACTTAGATAGTTCAAATGTAACCTCCTCGTCAACAAAACTAGACAAATATACACTTTTGTGCTCCATAATTTCTTTTTCTTCTACTAGTTGTTCATGAGATTGCTCTAAAATTGGATTTGTAAGATTATCACTCGGTAAAGATACAATCTTTTCCTCGTATATAGCCTCAACAATTGGTTGCTCTAGTTTCTCTTTCTCATAAGACATATCTTGTACACCACATCTCACGTCACGAATTTGAAAACGAGCATCAATTCTATCCAAACATTCATTCATTTTCTTGATTTCCAACATAAATGCTTCAAACCAACTTTTATTTTCCATGTTTATGTGGATGAGAAAACACACAAAACCAGTCCAGAAATTGATCGAAAGTACGAGGACCAAAACCCAATGAAAACACCTCGAAAAATTCTGAAATTTTGTATACTGCTATCCCTATTTGTCTAAAATACTCGACCAAAAATTCAGAAAAAAATTCCCAGCCAAGTAATCGCAGTTTATTTTTTTCTCAACAATGGCAGATTAATTTGATTTTTGACCAGGTGTAAAGAACGAACCCAGTTTAATAGCTATGCTTCTTGAAAAGTTCTCAAATTTTGCAGGTGAAAACTAGACAAAAAATTAACCAATTTAAAAAAAGAATCACCTCAAAATCTTTAGAAACGAAGGAGAAACAAGTCGATCAATATGACATTCGAAACTGAGTTTTTTGACACAAATTGTCAAACTCGACCCTCGTCAAACAGCAGCCACACCAATTTGATATGAATTTTGATGGATATAACCTTCAATCGCAGTTGAAAGGTTTGGAATCTTGAGTCTCGGTCAAGAAACGCTAAGCAACACGAGCTTAAAACCTAAACTAGGCCAAGAATACACAAGCACAAGCTTATGTAAAACTTTATAAATTTCAAATCAATCAATCATACTTTTCGTTAAAAACCATCACGTATTTATAAGCTAAATAATTAGCCTAAAAATCGGTAAAACAAATTCTAATCTAACTAGGAAACTAACTCTAACTTGTAAAGATAATATTTTGCAAATATGATCTTTAAAGTTAAGCTTATCTTATACTAACCGAATTAAACTAACAAAAATATCCTAATAAATTCGGTCATCTAATAATAAACTAAAAATAACAATAAAAATAATTATAATAACAATATTGATGCCTTGGAACCACATCACAAGATATAAGAATGAATGGTGTTTTTTTTTTTTTTTTTATAAACAATATTGTAATTTTTTTTAAAATTTATATTGTAATTTTTTTTTTTTTTTATTTATATGTTGGAATCAAAGTATTTATATGTTGTATTTTTTTTTTGATTATGTATTGCAAATTTTCGATGATATTGATGTTGCAAATTTTTTATGATATTGTTCTTGTTTTAATCGATATTCGATTTATGTTACGTTTTGATGTTGTTATGTATTTTAGTTTATTTAAATTTTAAGTGGAAAAAAAATTATATATTTTTTGGCACAACCGGTGCCAAAAACAACAAAATAATTTTTTTGGCCATTTTTGGCACCGGTTAACCGGTGCCAATTCCGAGGTTTGGCACCGGTTTGAACCAGTGCCTTTTTAAACCGCTTATTGGCACCCCCACATTGACACCGGTTCAAACCGGTGCCTTAGACCGGGTTTGAACCGGTGCCAATTTCATTTTTTCACGTAGTGCTCCTTGAACTTGTGAAGTGGACTCTCTCTCTCTCTTGGTTTGCGGATAAGGCCCAGGCCTGCGTTTAATACCATTGAAAGTCTCAGCAATGTTACTAGTAATGGCACCTGTCTTGATGTCAGGGTTAAGGAAAGCCCTATAAAATACTTTGGGATTGTAGGCTTTGAAATCATTAGCAGCATCCATGTTGACTTGGCCTAGTTTTTCATTGTTGTCAGCCATGTTATAAGACTTAACAACCTTCCAAAAAAGCAACTTTAAATCATCTCCGTCGTATGTATTATGCCGATGTGCAAAGATGTGTCTTGCACAATGCCTCTGCTCTGCATTTGGGAGCACAGTTGAAACTCCATGCAAGATGCTCTGCAAAATAATACAAGTTATAAAGTTTAAACCCATTTCCAGAATTAGCTACATGAGCAAAACAAAATCAAAGTGTATGGGTTATAACCTAATGCTCATCTGATATGATTGCCATGCCTTCCCCATCGTGTTAACTATCGTTTTTCAATTGTAAAGGATACATTCAAATTTTTTTTTTCTAATATATGAAGTGATATGAAGTGTATGGGTTATCTCTATTTTTTTTTTAAAAAAATTTAGTGGGTATTTTAAAGGCAAAAAATACGCCTTAATTTTTCTCTAATTTTTTTTAAAAAAAATTTTAATTTTATTTCACTCAATATATTTAATTTAGGGTTTATTTTTGGTGCTAATTCAAGGAAATGGGTAACATTTTAGAATTTCTAAAGATTAAGTAATTTTGATGGTTTATTAAAAGAATCCTGTTCTTTATTCTGATTTCTGCTATTGAATTTAATTTCATCTTTTTTCTCTGATTTTTCTTGTTTTTAATACAATTTGTTGTTCTATCCTTGGGTATATTATGGTTTTTTTTTGGGAATTCTAGCTTGATTCTACACTTTACTAATATTTTTGGTTTGAAATGTATAAAATTGATTATTGTTGTAGAAATTGGAGTTAAATAGCCATTCAAGGCAGGGGATTCCATGATTATTATCACGTTATTTCTGTATCTAATCCATAGTTTATAATTAACTATAATGTTTATTTATTGATATTTTTGAATTGATTTGTTATTGGTTGATGGCACATAATTGAATGAATAAGTTTAAATCAAGGTACTTTGATGATACTTATAGTTGCAAGTATGAAATTGTGATTTAGTGATTTTGTTTGGGTTTTCTCCTGGATATATGCTACTTAGAGTATTATAATTTGGTGAATCTTGATCATGGATTAATATATATGATTTTTATTTATTAATATAAATACTTTAATGGTACTAATGGGGTCTAGAATCGTAAATTTTATGTATTAGCTTTATTTCAATTTTATAATACTTTGAGTCTTTGATGGGTTGTGATTTATTAATTTTTAGTTGCCTCATGTATGCTTTTCCCTAACTTCTAAGAATTTTTGCTAACTAGATTAGTTCAATCAACGCATATTTCTTATATGAATTATATGGACATGTGAATCTTTTAAGCGTTGGACTTGCACGTTGTTTGTCCGATATGAATATTTTATTTTAGTGGGGATCACTCAATCTTTAAAATTTTGATGAAGAGGAAATTGTAGGCTAGGTGGATTAAAGTGGGTAAATTGGTAGATTTCTTGTTCAGCTCCACCTAATTAAGTAAGTAAGTGTGCAATTGTGCTCAGTTATGACATTGGTTGAAATATAATCTAGAAATGCTAGGAGTACGATATTTAATTACATACAAAATTGGATTAGCCAAATTCGATCTGACTGATGTAAATATGAGGGTTGAAAGATTTTACAAGAAAAGGTTTATTATTACCTTCTTTAAACACTCTAAAAGAGATTGTAAGCTTTTAGTTTATTAAGATTTGAATGGTATAACTTTTTTTTTGGTAGCAACTACTTTGTAAACTATGGAGTTTGTATGTATGTTTTTACTTGTAGGCTGCATACTTGTATGATGGAGCCATTAGACATAGTTGGAAAAGTGAAAGAAGATGGGCTTACTCCCTAAAGGTAGTCCTGCCTCGACAAATAAATAGAATTTCCTACTCTTGAATTTCATTAAGGTATTCTCAGCCAAACTTGCAAGATCATTAGGTAATGTTATAACCGTAGTGTTATAAATTTAATTTGTTTTGTTCGGTTCAGCTGTATGATGCAATTGTTTTAACATCCCTTGAGTGAGCTAAATCCTTGGCATAATGTGTTGGAATAATAAAACCGTAAATAATTGATTAGATGTTTTTGCTTGCCTCTAGCTCTTGGTTGCACTATATTATCAAGCATGTATATCAACAGACTTTAACATTTTATTTGGGATTTGAATATATCACAAGTAAGGGCCTTGTGGTTTCAGGAAACGCTATGCACTACCATTTTTACTTAAATATCTTAATTCTGATTGTACATTCATGATGAGTTAGGTTGGCATTAAAGTATGTCTTAAAGCATAATTGTTTCTCTTAATTTTTGCTATTATGCAACTAGCTTTTTGACAATTTCCCTATGATTTAAAAATTCAATTACCTTGGTTTTGAATAGAAATAGCCAATAGTAATTTGCTTTTATGGCTTGATTTAATTTGTTACTTGTATTTAGGAGATGTTTCCCCTTTAAGTTCATGTGGCTAAAGATGCTCAAGATTTATTAATTGAATGTTGTATTGGTGAGTATATGATTTTCTTCTTCAAATTAACGCTTTTAGTTTTATTAAATGACCTCATTTGTATGGTAATTCTGTGTGATTCAATAGTTTAATATTCATCTGATAAATAACACTCAAAATCCAAAACTCGAAGCTAATAACCAAGCTCCAAATGCTTATGTCAAGCTTTCCAAATTGTATAGCCAAGCTTTCAAAGAAAACAACTTCATTCAAGAATTGATTGTTGGTTGCTTAAAAATATTGCACATGTACTGATTACTACTTTTAGATTTTCTCTTAAGCACAAGTTTCTAACCTTTTCATACCTTTTATTTTTGTACAATTTTTAGATTTAGTGTAATAATGATACATTTTGTTTTCCTATTGTAAATGCTGAAACTTGGATTTCTTGTGATAATATGAAAAAGGTATTTGCTATTACATTAGGGAGCCATTTGGTTTGGTGTATTCAAAATATAAATATGGAATCATCAAGGATGAAAAACCTAGTTGTTTGTTAAGACAAATGGATCATTTGAAATGTTGAAATGAGAGGTTTGGGATTAAAAGGTGAGAATGAGATTTAATTACAAGAACATAAAAACAAGCTAGTCTAACCCAAAAGCAAAAGCATTAAGGTCCAATCAACTAAGCTTGATCATAATTAGGCTTAAGCCCGAGCTAAAAACCATATAAAATGACGGATTTATAGGCGCCTAGGTTAAAATTGATGCTGCCGCAAATAAATCTGCGCGCATCGCAAAGAGTTGCACTGGTCTGGCGTGCGTAAATCACAAGGTTACGCACAACAGCCAGCGCAACTTCCAGTGATGCGCTTGCGGAAGATTCTGAATTTTATAAAAATATGAAATCGAATCTTACCATAATACCGCGTGCAAGACAATATGTTGCGCTGCCTATAGCAGCACAACCAAATCACTTGCGCTGGTCAGTCGCGCTAAACCCATTCAGATGCGTGCGATACCTACTGCGGCAGAATGCTCAAAACCCTAATCGTATCCCTTCCCTATAAATAGGGGCTTAATATGAGGCTCAAACATACATAAATTAACCTAAAACACTGGCAAAAATCTTGTGAACTTGTGTGCAACCAAACCCTCTTGTCCTAAACACTCACCCCTCTTAATATTTGTTACTACGGTGGAGGTTCCCGAACAAGAAGGAGTTCATAAGTGTTCTAAATGAAGATCTAGCAAAGAGAAGTGGTAAATTCCCGAGCACTTAGATCAATCACCTTTATGTATATTGTTTAAAACAACTTTAATTAATTAATTAGTGTTGTTTGATCAATTTCAATAGATTCCTAATTAATCAATTTCACATAGTATCTTGCGTTAAATAAGAATAGAATAATTGTTGAGTGATCGCTTAAGCCAAGGGGAATCTTGTTTATTTTGTTTTTCTCACGAAATTGAATTAAATAAAAAATAACGACTTTGCAATGTAATTCCTACGTGCTCAATATGTTTAAATAAAATCAACTAACTTAGGTTTAGGTATTACGTTGCATATATTATTTGGTAATGAAATTGTGAAAAAGGAAGAGCTAGTAGAGGCCGTAACTAGGGCTAGAATAACGATTCCTCCCTAAAAGGAACGTTATTTTAGTACCCTCGCTCCCGAACTCATTTCTAGTTTATGTAGACCAATTTGGGCATGCGTAAATATAAGATTCGTGCTACTTATCCCTTGAAATCTACTTGGGAGAATAGCATGAACGAGGTTTATGAGTTTTCCTAAAACTCATTGCCGACTCCTACTTGTTTCTTACAAAAAGGCATGATGAGAGTATCATTTCTAATTCCCCAAACAGTTAGGAATTCAAATCATAATAAACCTTAACAAGTGTAAAGTCCTAGGCTTTTAAAGGTTCATGGGCATCTAAGGAGAAAGATCCCTTGCGATGGGAACACCCTCCTTACAGTGGAGACTCCACTGGGGACTTAGAGGTTACAAGATTAGTTCGTAGTTATGGTTCAAGGTTTCTAACACTAGGTTGCCTATGGATTGTAAGGAGAATTAACTTGGATAATCTCTAGTTAGAGAGCGAGACTCGAACGCATAATACTTCCTTTTTTCACGAAAGTAAAAACCAAAAAAGCAACATTGCATCATGCATAATCATAACACACTTTAACCTTTGGGGATTGGCTCATTGACTAGAGGTTGCCAACACTAGGCTTCTATCCCAAAATCAATAACAATCATCCCACCCATATCTCCAACAAAATGTTGATAGGGCTATGTCATGAGTCAACATGTTGAGTGATTGATTTGTGCATCATTCCTTAAGATATGGTACCTTTGGACACCCAATCTTATGACCTTGAACCTTGGCTTATTGAATGCTTATATGATTACATGAATATGTGTGACGTGTTAAGATAGCTTTTTTCTTTTTGTAAGTTTGTTTTAGGTTCCCAATTACAAAGTTGTCTCTTCGTAATTTTGAGTCATATTTGAAGAGTAACATAAAAAAATTGAAAAAAATTAGTTAAAAATACAAAAAAAAAAAAAAAAATTAAAAAAAAAACTGCTCGAAAAAAAAAGGTTGCCCGAGCAGGTGGCGCGCGCAACTCATTAAGCTGCTCGACCATAACTAGCGCAAGAGATTAGGATGCACGAGCCTTCTGTTACAAGCCTTTTTGATTTTGCGAAAAACAAATTAGCTCGTTCAAACGATATCATCGTTGAAGAATTGTTTAAAGGCGATGTTATCCGTTCGAATATATCTTGCGTTTTTCCTCTTCTTTTTTTCTCCTAAACAAGCATATTGATTTACTTATCCTTTCGTACTTCTTTTAAGGCCGGTTTTCAGCTTGGGAACGAAGTCTCCCGGCGCTCGCATTCTATATTTACCACCAAACAATCCACCCCTTTCAAACCACCTTCCCTCTACAACAAGTTCTAGTCCAACAACAATGTAATCCATAGAGAAACTTCAAGAAGTGATTGCTCGCTTGAGAGAAGAAAAGACTCAAGAGGCCAAGGAGAGAAGAATTAAGAAACTTGAAAAAGCTGAAAAGAAAAATGTTGAAGCTTTAGCTTTGTAACCAAAGATGGAACAATTATCCATCAAGGAAAAGTCGTTGGAGATGCTCGTTCTTCGTTCTACAATGGGGAACAAGTACTTTGACGCAGAAAAGTTTGCTCCTCCTACAGAACTCACTTTACCAGAAAATTTCGTAGCTACGGACTTGCCAATATTCAAGGTGACCTATAATCCACAAAACCATTTAATGTATTTTACTAGCACTATGGCTTTAAAGGTAGTTGATCCTAAGCTTTATGCTTTGAATTTCCTTTTATCTCTAGACCAACCACGAGAGAGTTGTACTATGGGCTAGATCCAAACTTCAAAGAAACATGGGAAGATGTAGTCTCGACTTTCATTACCCAGTATGAGAGTAACGTAGAGTATAAATCAACTCTACGTGAACTTGAAATGCTTAAGCAAGGCGACGATGAAGGTTTCCTTGCTTTCTATGGTAGATGGGGAGTAAAGGCGGCCCACCTTACCCAAAGGCTACCTGAACTCGAGTTAGTACAAAAATTCATTGACAATTGTCATGAAAAGTACAATAAACATCTAAGTTACCTTGGTTTAGACACTTTCCAAAAGGTCTATTCTGTGGCTACTAGGATTGAAGATGATCTTGATACATAAAAAGAAAAATAAGCCTCACCATCATCAACCTAAGAATAACTACAAAAAGGGGAATGATAACATTTCATCCTCTATTGATGTATTTGCAACTTCTATGCAATACAATAGCACAACTCAATATCACAGTAATGATCCTCGAAGAAGATGGACAGAAGAAAATTTACACAATTCCCTGTGAATTACAAAGAGTTGTTAGAAAATTAAGCGAAAAAGGTTTACTTACACCAACAGGGCCAACTAACGTCACCCACTCCACCAGAAAAAAGATATGCCCAATGGGATGGCAATGCTTATTGTGCTTATCATAGAGGTGTTGGGCATGATACTGAATGTTGTTATATATGTCCTAAAGCACAAGGTACAAGATCTAGTAGGCGATGGGAAAATTCCCACGCCTAAACCCAACAATAATGTATCCCCATTAGGGGTATTTCACATTGATGAGGAACATATGGGAAGTGATACGTTCAATTCTTTGAACTATATCACACCTATAGGTAAACCTCTAGCCACAACACTCGTAGGGGCAACTATCGAAGTGTGTGGATTATGGGATGATGACTTTCAAGACATATATGTCTCTAAGTACGCCGATAAGAATCATGGGATCATTTTTTGGGGAAGTCGCAAGATTTATCAAATCTCTCCTTGGATGAACAATGGCATCAAGAACAACTCATGGAACATCTTGAAATGGAGGCACATTCAAAGCCTCTAGAAGAAAGTTGGTTCACGAGTCCTACAACCAACCCAAATGAAATAGATCATCTAACTAGTTCTGGGCAAGTTTATCAAGCACCACCAAATGGATCTTCGACCACTCAAAATCAAACTCAAGGTCAAGCTTAAAATTCAATACCATCTCCACTTGAAGTGGAAGATCCATTAGTAAAAAAAACTTCGTCAATCCAAGGCGAATGTTAGCATTTGGGAACTCCTAAGTACTTCTAAAGAACATAGGAATTCTCTTATGAACACTCTAACGTCTTTGTCTGTAAGCACATACACAACTCCCCAGGATCTCGTTAGCTTTCTTACTAGCGAGAAATCCGATAAATCAATCATTTTTACTAGTGATGATTTTCCTTTAAAAGAGACTACCTACAACAATGCATTATACTTAACTATGGGGTGCAAGGGATAAAACTTCCATCTTACTTTGGTGGACAATGGGTCAGCTGTAAATGTGTGCCCACTACGAACTAAAAAATATCTAGGCCTTCATCTAGAAAAAGACTTCCAATCAACAACACAAAGCATTAGGGTCTATGACAACTCAAGGAGATCGGTGTGTGGAACTATTAAGCTACCAATTACCACAGGCCCAATTCAAAAGATGGTTGAATTTCATGTCATGGATATTAAACCTACATTCAATCTTTTTCTTGGACGTCCTTGGATACATGAGCTTGGTGCAATACAATCCTCACTTCATCAAATGGTTAGGTTAAACTATCAAGGTCTTCCTATGACCATACATGCTTGTCCTCTCAAAATAGCAATAAAAGGTAAATCACTTCTAGAAATAAACCATGATAATGATGAAGAGGACATGTGGGGATTCGCCGCGGAGGCGATTTGCGCACTAGAAATAGAGAAGAGCCTTGAAAAACCATTCAAGCTTGATCTGTACTCCACCCTAATAGTAAACAACATCTTATTCAAGAGTAGTTACTTTCCGGGGATGCCTTTGGGAATAGGATTAAAGAAGTTTCTCTTACTTCCTATCCTAAAGAAAAGATTCTCCTTTGGATTGGGATACAAACCAACCAAAGAAGAACTAGGATCTCACGATGCTAAAATCAAAGCACGTAGAGACAACAATAAGAAAGGGATAATCACTTTACTCCCATCCTACAATCAAACCCTTAATGGACAATTCATTAGGGAGGGAGAGGATTACCCATGCTATGAATTTCTAGAACAACAAGTTCTAGAAGGTATCAAGAAGCCTGGATTCAAGATATTCCATGATTGCTACTTCTTGTATGTCGATTTCAAAATCGTTCAATCAAAACACCCAACTCTAGGGTGCTATGATAGACAAGCATTCAACTTGCTATTTGGACTAGAGAAAAATCATGTTGCTACAATGACTAATCAGAACTCCATCTAAGATGAAGCTTTTAACCCCATTTCGTTGATCACCCCTTTTAATGAGACCTTCGAGCATGGATGGAGGAAATATTTCAAATGAACCAATCATAAAGGTGATAAGTTAGAAATCATCACTGGCGAAGGGAAGATGTTTGAAGAATCTGATGATGGGTCCACTTTAGATTTTAAGGAAGCTAAAAATTTAGGCCTTGTGGCCATTACTGAATCTTTATTTTCTAGTTCTAACGACGAAGATCCTAATAAAAAGGATTCTTCTCTTGATGTACTTTCTTTTGATTTCAATAATATGAGCTCTATTTCCGAGTATATGCATTCTCTTGAATCTTTTGAATGCTATAACTGTAACACCCTAGAAATTCCTTTCTTTTAAAATACCTGTTTTGCCCTGTTTAAAAATTTAAATAGGAATATCTAAGATATTACCGCCACCGTGAAAACGGCTAAGGCAACCATCAAAGACACACAGCGGAAGACTAATTTCAAAACCATTCAAAACAAGTCAACTTGAAAAGTCAACCAACGAAAGTAAAGTTAAAACCAAAGTCAAACGAAGTAAAATAAAACCATCCTACAACTTGGAACCATTGTAGGTCCTTATTAAAACCAAACCGACTTTAAAACTTTTGCGTTAGTCATGCATGATAATAATATCATAAATAATTAAAGCGTTAAACCCATCATATACTTATAGAAACTAGCATGATTCGCTCTTCACTCATGCCCATTCATGAATATGCTTCATCACCTGAAAACCTCCTCTCTACTTGTCCCCACTACTCGCCATTAGAAAATGGGTCGTCGTAGGGCCAAAGTAAAGACATGGCCAAACACACAAACACACACAATCAGCAAAGTTGAGTACATAAGCGTAATTAAACACACTAACATGCTTTCACCTATCAACACACACTTACCTCATTGCACCTGTTTACAAGCACACACAACAATCAACAAGACACATTAACTAGACACTAAATAATTCATTTAGCGTTGATTACGCATCGAACGGGTTTCCAACTATCCCTCCCCCAAATAAATTGAGGTTAACTGACACGGGAGCTAATCGTGCCAGCGACAAAACCACTCAAAGGTGGCGGAATTCCTGCGAATACTAATAAATAAAAAGGAATGTACAACGTCCTGTACTCCATTGGAAGTTATGGTTAAATATAAAACCCCATAACTCCCCCCATTGTTCATACTCAAGGTATATACGTTCCAAGAGTTTTGGTGCGTAATCTCTTTCACTTTACGTTATTTACATATTATTAGACTTGGTGATGACTCTAAAAGCATAATAAGTCAATCAACAATAATTATTCAATCAAACAAACATACCAATTTAATTCTTGAATAATTAGTGACCACATATTATTTATTGTTGAACCCTTTTTAATTCTACCTCAGTGTCAAAGACACCTTAAACGCATGATGCGCCAAAATCCTATCCCTCGGTGTTAAAAACACCTTAAGTGCACAAAGACACCAACATACAATTTATTCCTTGTGTACATAAACACTTATATAGCTCCTTCCTCATTCTTAAAGCATCAATAAAAATTATTTGAACCATAATAAAATTCCTTTTCAATATTCCAAACATAATTAAACATGTAGTTTAATTAATCATGCCTTCTAACATGCCATAAATAAAAATGTGGTTCAAACACAACATGCCCAAAATATAATTTTCCAATCCATAACCATCACAAATAATTCATGCTTCACAATTGAATCACAAACACCATAAATTCACAATTCCATACATAAACCTTAGCATGATACTACATTATCAAAATATGCTAAGTACGCGTACGTACCTCAAATAAGCTCTTAAAATAACCGATTACTCTACAACAATTCTCGAACCAAGTCTCCTACATAAAGGGACAATAATACTATATTAATTACCCTTGTATACACAATTTCCAGCAACTTAAACTCACTTTAAATAACTTATAATAATCTGAAAATTATTTAAAAACCCTAATTAAACTCCTTTTTAATGGATAATCACACCCTTTTATTAAAAATCACAATTATACTACTTTAAATTATTCTTAAAACGTTGTTTCCACTCGAAAAACACTACTTTTTTTTTATCAAAATCGGAGGAGTTTAGAACCTGATCGGGATTAAAACGGGATTAATATTAACGAACGGAAATATAATAATTAAAATATGAATTTACGTGTTTAAAATAATTTGGAATTAAGTTAAACTAATAAGTAGTTATAATCACCAAAATTTCAAAATATCATTACTATAAAAGCCCTAAATCAATTATTCATAAAAACCCTAAAATCATGATTTTCAATAATTAAAAACCCTAGGTTATAAAATTTACAAAATCTGAAAATTATAAAGTTTAATCATCAAAATACAATTTGATACTAATTAAATTAATTCCAAAAAATAAAATTAAAACCCATAAATTAATAATTATAATTACACAAATTAATAAAACAAAGGAGAGAGAAAATAAGACTAACCTTTTTGTGTGGGAAATTTTTGGGGATTCATGAGGTATTTATAGAGTAGATAGTGTAGGGTTAAATTTGGGCTTGTAAAAATGTGGGCTTGAGTTATGGGATAGGGCTTAAGTTATGGGTTTTGGAATGGGTTATTCCAATAAGGGTATGTAGGAATAATTTACATTGCCCAATAATTAATAAACGTTTGGCCCAAAACATATTTTACTTTTAAAAAAATTTATATTTAAAATACTTTAACCCTTTAAAATATTTAAATAAAATACTTGATCCCTTGACAATACATTTTATTAATACTTAAATACTTTATAAAAATACATAAAAATACGGGGTATTACAATAACAATCAATCTAATGAAGATGATAGTATTAACAAATTGGTTGAATTAATGAATGAACGAGAACAAAAGAACCATATAATTGAAGATACCGAAACAATCAACATAGGAACAAATGAGAACAAAAGAGAAGTCAAAATTGGCTTAACTTTAAATCCGGAAGAGTGATCGATCCTCATATCGACGCTCAAAGAATTCGAAGACGTGTTCGCTTGGTCATACAAGGACATGCCAGGATTAGATAGGGAAATTGCTAAACATACCATTCCCTTGAACCCTACTTCTAAACCAGTAAATCAAAAACTTTGACGAATGAAACCTGATGTCGCTATGAAAATAAAAGAAGAAGTACAAAAGCAATTAGACACAGGTTTCATTCGCGTATGTAATTATCCAGAATGGGTAGCGAAAATCGTCCCAATCCCTAAAAAGGATGGATGAGTTCGCATGTGTGTCGACTTTAGGGACCTTAACAAGGCTAGCCCTAAAGAAGATTTTTCACTAACTCATATTAGCATATTGGTAGATAACACGGCTGAACATGCGATGTTATCCTTTATGGATGGATACGCAGGTTACAACCAAATTCTAATGGCAAAAGAAGACGAATAAAAGACATGCTTTATCACCCCTTAGGGTACATATTGCTATAAAGTCATGCCATTTGATCTAAAAAATGTAGAAGCTACGTACCAAAGAACTGCTACGACTCTCTTGCATGATATGATGCATAAAGAAATAGAAGTGTATGTGGATGATATGATTGTAAAGTCTAAAGATAGAATGGGACATATAAAAGCTTTATGTAAATTCTTCACTCGCATAAATGAATATAAAATGCGATTGAATCCACAAAAATGCGCCTTCTGAGTACATAAGTCGGTTTATCAACAAATTGACTATGACTACTGTACATAAGTCGGTTTATCAACAAATTGACTATGACTTGTGAGCCAATATTTAAAAATTTGAAAAAAGAGGAAAAACATGAATGGGACGATCAATGCCAAAAGGTCTTTGAGAAAATCAAAGATTATCTCAAAAGTACACCAATTTTAGGACTACCAATACCCAAACTACCTCTTAGGCTATACATCAAAGTCACAGATACGACCACAGGGGCCATGTTAGCATAAGAGGTAGAAAAAGTTGAGCGTGCAATATATTACATAAGTAAAAAATTCATTCAATATGATATAAAACACAACACCTTGGAAAAAAACAAGTTCAGCATTGGTGTGGGCAACTAAAAAATTACTACATTATATGCTACCACGCACACACTACTCATGTGAGTTCACAACAAAATCCGATAAAGTATTTGTGCGAATAACCACCCATACAAGGAAGAATATCCAAGTGGTTGGTAATGTTGGCCGAATTCAAACTAAAATATATCCCTGAAAAGTCAATAAAAGGGAAAGTCATATCTGATTTTCTGGCCCAACATCCTATTCAAACAAGTCATGCATAATCTACTCATCTTCCGGATGAAGAGATTCTCATGACGGAAGATGACAAATGGGTAATGTACTCTGACGGTGCATCTAATAAAAAAGGATGTGGCGTGGGAGTGGTACTCAAAGTCCAGATGGAGCACATAATCCAATCTCTGTCAAACTATACTTTGAGGTTACTAATGATGCCGCTGAATGTAAAGCGTGCATTATTGGACTAGAAGCAGCAGCTAGCATAGGTGTGCAAAAATTAGAGGTATAGAGATTCTAGTTTGATAATAAATCATATACTTAAAAGATGGAAAATAAAGAACTCCACAATGATATTATACCAATTACCAAGCACACCTAGAGCAACTCATCGAGCATTTCGAACATATTGATTTCAAATATCTCCCAAGGGATGATAATGAATTTACCGATGCGCTAGCAAAATTAGCCTCACTGATCAACATTCTAGATCACTTAAATATGATGCCATTGTGCGTTGATAGAAGAGAAGAACCAGCATATTACAACGCAATAGAGGAAATAAATGACATTGAAGGAGACAATCCTTGGTATGATTATATCCTCCAATATATTACTCATGGAACATATCCTGAAAATAATTCATCGAAAGACCAACGAGTCATGAGAACACTCGCGACCCAATATGGTCTATTAAAGGGTCAATTATGCAAAAAGGGACCTAATTGTCAGAGCTTATTGTTTATAGACTAACCGGAATCCACACGCCTTATGGAAGACACTCACAAAGGTGTTTGTGGACCTCACATGAACGGAAAAATACTTGCTAAAATAATCTCATGGCAAGGGTACTATTGGTCGACTATGGAACATGATTGCATAAAATATGTCAAGAAATGTCTAGAGTGCCAAATGTTCGCCAACTTACAACACCTCCCACCATTCGAACTGTACAAACTTACTTCCCCTTGGCCTTTCTCGACTTGGGGAATTGACATAATTGGTAAAATTTCTCCAACAGGAACAGGAACAAGAGGACACGAGTACGTACTAGCAACCATCAATTATTTTACTAAGTGGATAGAGGCTGCTCATTACGTAAATATCACTTCTAAACATGTAGCAAAATTTCTCGAGCGAAACATATTTTGTAGATATGGAGTTCCACACAAACTAATTAGTGATCAGGGATCTAAATTCAAAGCAGAAGTTAAGACCCTCTTAGCTTGTTATAAAGTAAAAAGTCATCACTCATCTCCATACAAACCTTAAATGAACGGAGCTGTAGAATTGACAAATAAAAACATAACAGTCATCATTAAGAAAATGGCGAAAATTTATAAAGACTGGCCGAATAAACTACACTTCGCTTTATGGGGTTATAGAACATCCATACAAACATTAATAGGAGTAACTCCATATTCCTTAGTTTTTGGAATGGACGCAATTCAACCAGTTGAATTGGAAGTACCATCCCTACGCATCGTATTTGAAAGTAAGCTGCCGGAAGCTGAATGGGTAAGAACGAGGTATGAAGAGCTTTTATTTCTCGACGAACGACGATTAAGAGGTTTGCATCATGTACAAGTCTACCAACGACACATTGCGCGACATTTTAACAAAAGGGTACGACCCCAAAATATTTAAGAAGGTGACTTTGTACTAAAAGAGGTTAGAGGTCCACCAACCGATCCAAGAAGGAAATTCAAACCTAATTGGATATGACCTTACTGCGCAATTGAAATTCTATGAGGAGGAGATGTCAGATTAATGGATATTGGGGGTGATGAAATTCGCCAATAAATAAACATTGATCGACTTAAAAAATATAACATATGAAATCCGGATAAACTCGTTCATTCAGTAAACAAACCTTTTTTTTAGCATTCAAATAAAGATTCTAAGTGTCATGCACTTTACCGAACACCACGCTAAAGTTCACAACACTTGGGGGGTAATTAGAAAACAATATACCATTCAAAGTGTTCAAATTTTTCGAACATCACGAAAAACTCTTCACACTTGGGGGGGGGGGGGGGTAAAAATGCAATTAAATTTTTTTTTTTTAAAAAAAAAAACACTCGTAGCACAGACGTCGTGCGCAACTAAAACAATTGCACGCGGATGTCACGCGTAACTAAATCAGTTGTGCGTGGCAGGAACACGCAACCTTGGATGTTGCGCGCACCACCTGATGACAAACTGCGACCCCCGGATTTTATGCTCGAATAAAACCTCAATTTTTACTTGCGTTTAAAAGGAGGAGTTTCTCAATCATCGTATACTCGGAAAATAAAAATTAAACTTTGATTTATGGTTGATAAACAAAGCTTGATTAATTTTTCATTTAATTTCTACAAAGGGAATTAAAGAAAAATAAAAAAATATATATAATAATTTTACAAAGAACTACGCAAAGACTTGATTTCGTGATACGAATACGTAGGCAATATTTATTGATCGGTCATATAAATAAAAAAATAAATAAAGCTCATTTTATTCCATTTAAAAAAAAAAGGCATCATTGAACTAGATAATAATTAAAAAAAACATAGTAGTGATTACACTTTATTCCAATTAAAACTATTAATAATTGTATAACACTCTAAGGTTTTACTATATCCTCAATTGTCACAATGGACGGAGGAGTAGTTTCCATAGTAGTACTTTCGGCAACCTTAGAGCTTTCCCCTTTGCTCTTCTTCTTAACCCAAACGTTCTTCTTCAACCTTGGAATAGGGGCTTTTTCAATTCTTTTCCCTTTTCCTTCGTCATTTGTTAAAGCCTTTTTAGAAGGATTTGGTGAAGGTTCCTTAATCTTCACACCCTTTTGCGTGGGTTTAGGCGGAGCCTTTCTTTTTGGCTCCCTTGGACGAGCCTAGGTGATGAGGAGAAGTCTAACTTTCTTCTCACTCCTTTTTTTTTGCCATTAGAAGGAGTAGTAGTGGTCGAATGCATCAAAGAAGGTGATAAGGAGAAGTCTAACTTTCTTCTCACTCCTTTGTTTTGGCCATTGGAAGGAGTAGTAGTTGTCGAATGCATCAAAGGTTTAGGTTGATTGTGGGACAAAGCGGATTGATTTTGTGATCGAGCCTTATTTAGCTCTCTCTTGTCCGCCGCATTCATCCAAGCTTTGTAAAAAGAGGATAAAACAATACTTGCCGTGGGATTTTTCACTACCCAACTAGGAAGGCTTGACCAATATTCCATCCAACGACGAATTCGTTCGGGTTTAAAGATCACATGCTTAGGGGAATCACAATCTTGTGGGGGAATAATCTGTTTCATCCCATATTATCTCATCATCCTGTAAGGAAAGATGTAAGTAGTTCTAGAAAGGCCTAAGAGCCTAATGTAGGGGCAATTAAAACTATTCCTAATCATACTACTTATGTTCCACCAAGGAATCACAAAGCATATGTTAGGAACCCCATGACAGAAAAACGACGTCCATTCTTCTTCATTCTTATGCTTGTAGAGGATTCAACGTCCGGGGAATGTTCTTACTCCGTTAGCCTTAAGATTTTGTGGCTGATCAACGATTCACAAACGCTCCATGAGCCAAATAAAAAAACGTACGTGTAATAGGAGTGGACTTCCCGTGAAACCATTCTTGTTAGGGTCTGCTCTAAGGCGACTCAAGCAAAGAACAGTTTCCTCTAGAGCTAAAAGGGCCGGTGAGTGACACCCCTCTATTTTCTCCACTATGAACACCATGTAATAATCTCCATACTCTTTACCTATCCTAAGTAAACAATTGTCAACAAGACAAAAACATTAAGCGTGAATTTTAAAAGATTGTTTAGTTAAGTTGTCCCGACGGGCGACAAAATTTTCAATAAATTGAACTAAATTCACGCCTTCTTCAGTACCCATATTGGCCACACCATTGTCATTCAAACCAAAAAATCTTTGGAAAACAGGTTTGTAATCTAACAAGTTAAGGGCATATGTCACGGGGAGAGTATTTGCAGGAAAACCTATTAGAGCCTCAAACTCACCAGGTAATGGGACTATTTCATCCCCTTTGAAAAGGAAAAGATGGTCATTTGAATCCCAATGATTAACAACGGCATGAAGGAAGTCAAAATTAATAACTAATTGCATATAGTTCAATAGAGGGTCAAGGTGGTATATTTTGAAAGCTAATTTATCCTCAATTGAAAGGGAAGTGACCCATTGTTTCAAACGTTGCTCAAAGGTTTTCGCCATTGTTCCAAAAAAAAAAAAAAAAAAAAAAAGAGAGAGAGAGAGAAAGTAGAGAGATTAATTTTTTTTCTTTATAGTACTACTAACGAATGAATGCGAGATGATCAAAAGCCTATACGAAACCACGTTTAAATAGACCCAAAAGGGGAAAAATTTCAGCAATTTTCGCTCAAAGGAAAGTTTTCTCCAGGTGGCGCGCGCATCTTATGAGTTGAAATCTAATTTACATGTGCGTGACAGCCGCACGCAACCCATCTAGTTGCGCTCAATTTGATTGTCGCGACATGTTATTTAGCTTATTTTCGTATTTTTGAACCACAAAATAACGGAATATTGACGAAATCTTATGACTAATGATACGCTTGACTTTGTTAACACTTGTTTCCTTTCTTTTCCCTCTTTCCTTATGTCTTTTATTTTATTATTTTATTTTCTTACTAACTTCTTTTTTTATTATTGTCTTTATTTTATTTTATTTTTATTTTTCTTTATTTCCTATTTCCTTTTCACCTTTTCCTCTTCCTTTTTTCCTTTCTTTTTATTTTTTCCTCCCCTTTTACTTTTTCCCTTTTTTTTTTGTGTTTTGTTATTTTTTTGAGGGGGGGTGAGTCGGGAACCCTTTCCCTCCCTCGGAATTTCTATTTTCATAATAAAAAAAAAAGAAACTCATGGGAACAAAAAATATATGATATATATACAAAAAAAATGTGTCATATGTACAAAAATAAATAATAATATATGTACATTTATTTCCCATAATAAAATAAAATAAAAATTCAAAAGGAAGTCATTATGCTCGGCGACTCCCGGAAGGCTGTTGTACATCTTGCAAAATCCAAGACAAAGATTAATACACAAAATGTGTAATAACTTTGACAAAAAAAAAAGGAAAGAAAAAGGCGTACCATGACCATCCGATGATCACAGCATGACAAAGCCACAAGGGCTCTCCGATAAGCATCTCAGAAAGCACGCAAAGTCCTCAACATGCCGTTCACGGCCTCTCGCAGATTTTGTTAAAAAAATAATACAAGGACATTTATCAAAACAATGTATATGAAAGAAAAAATAATAAAGGAAATTTTGTCAAAAACCACCCGTTAAAAACACTTTTTTGTCAAAAACCACCAAAAAAAAAATTGTTGTTTGGAACCACCCAATTTTCTAAATAAGTTGTCAAAAGCCACAAGAGTCTATTTTCCGGCATTGACCCAGAACCTCGGCGTTGACCCTACCCACGTGCCATGCACGTGACTTTTAATGAATCTCTTCCTTATCTCTCTCCTCTCTATGCAAGCAAGCTCCATTGTTGTTGACTAAGGTTTGAAATTAGTGAGACCTTCCAGCAGCCTAAATCCCCTTCCGGTAACCCCACAAATTTTCAGCCAAACCCTCCCCTTCCCCTGACTTCCCCTTTCTTGCCAACCTCTCCCCCTTCCCCTGTCTTTCTGGGTGTCGCGTCACCGTTCTTTGTTAGCGGCGCACCTTCTAGGTCTTCAATAGGTCGAATATTAAAGATGCTCCTTGCCAAATTACTGGAATTAAAATGCTGAAATTGTTGCAATTGGTGGCGAATTGATGTTTGAAGGCGGCGAAACAGTGAAATTTATGGTGTTGTTGGCGGTGCGGATCTTGCGCTGGCGGTGTGGATGTTGTGTATTGCGGCTGGTGCGATGTGCGCTGGTAGGTGTGGCTGGGTTGCTACGGTGTTAGGCTGTTGTTTGAGTTGTAGGAGATGCGAGTAGCAGGGTCTATGGGTGGCGCTAGATGTGAAAGTGAGACCTCCATGAACAATAATGGAGCTTGTAGAGAGAAGAGAGAGATTGAAAAGAGAGAGGAGAAAAAAGGAAGAGGAGAGAGATAAGAGAGGGTTCATTAAATGCCATGTGCAAGGCATGTGGGTAGGGTCAACGCCGGAGTTCTCGGTCAATGCTGGAAAATAGACTTTGGCAACTAATTTTTAAAATTGGGTGGTTCCAGACAACAAAAATTTTTTCGGGTTGTTTTTGACAAAAAAGTGTTTTTAATGGGTGGTTTCTGACAAAATTTCCAATAATAAATACATATACAAAATAAACATACCGACTCAACCGTCTCAGGAACGAACGGTATGTTCTCATCCTCCGCTGCTAGGAGAATCTCATGAAATTACCGACCCAAAAGCATCGGTATACGTGATCTTCGCTGTAGGAGGTACCCAACCGCCTAGCTCGACTCGCTGAAAATACAATAAAAGAGTCAAAGTTCCAAAAAAAAAAAAAAAAAAATGAAAAAAAGAGAGAGTAAAAATACCAACCGGAACAAAATCTGGAAAAGGAGTCAGCCTAGATGCAACGAATTTCAGGTAAGATTCATCCGTAGCACCAGCTGCTCTGCTGGATAACCAAGGATAGTCTGAGCTCGATCCTCGGTGGACAGCAGGTTCGGACACAATATTCGGACCGGAGAATCTGAGGAACCAAAGGCTCCTCGGACAAAGCCTGCCAGAGAACACGCTCACCTAAAAACCAAGCGTATGTCCTCTGGAGCATCGAAAGTCCATTATTAAGGGCCTAGAAATGGCAGCGAACATGCCAGACCAGACAGCCTCAGGGACTCCGACCATCAAACTCCAAGGACGAAGATCGATCTACATAACCACATGAAAAATCATCAAAAAATAATAATAACAATAAATATATACATGTGTTGTTCAGATACTCACCAACGCACGAGTCTCCGAAAGAATCCTCCAGCAAAAGTCGTCAGCTTAAGTCGCTCGCTTCTTCTTAATCGTGACCAGATGATAGCCGATAAGAAAGCGACCTGCCCCAGGCATCCTAGGGGCTAAGAAAGACAAGTACGAGTACCCCCAAGCCTAAAAAGAAAGAAAATGAGATCAAAAGGCGGAAATGGTGATTAAAAAGATAACAAAAGTTAAAACTGAACACGCACCTCGAGGATACGACCATGCCACGAGATGGAGATTCGAGGCACCTCAGTAGCCGCCGCGGAATCCATCACCCATGTCGCCTTGCCCATAGTTGTAAGCATACGAGCATACGACATCTCCACCCAACTCAGGTTACCTACTTGCCCTAAATCACTGAGGAAAATGAGTAACCCAATAGCGAACCGCTCTCCCTGATCACTCAAGATGGTGACCAAAAGAACAAGAGCAATGTATATCCGAGCCAGCTGCTCAGGTGTACACTGCCGATCAACCTCATCAGCCGACAACTCGTCGGTAAGAACTGAGTACGGACAAGACTGCGCATACAAGTGGGAGCTGCTACAAGGCGGTCCCCCACAAGGTCACGCAGTATCTCGTCTGACCCCTTTACGACTTCCATAACTATAAGCTCACCTCCAAAAGGAAAACTCGTAATCATGGAGAAATCACAAGGAGTAACCGTCATCTCTCCCCATGGGAAATGGAAAGTGTTAGTGGAATCCCACCAAAACTCCAGCAACCCACAAAGGAAAGCTCACGACGCAGGCTGACTCGATAAATCTCGAAGAGTCGCTAGCTGGGGGGTGATCCTCGAAAACTCATTGCATCATATTGTGCCTACTTGACTAATTGTGCATTATTTGTTGTGCATATATATTCTATGTTTCTCTTAACCATTTGTTGATTTGTGTTGAGACTAAAATTAATGACTTAAAGAACTTTGCCTATTTAATTAATTAATTAATTAATTTGAGTCAATAAAGTTTTTTTTTATCGGAATTGACCTAGTACGACTTTAGGCATACCCCAGTTGACTAATAATACCGAAAATAGTCCCAGACCGAAGCTCCAATATTGGCGCCAAAGTCTGAGCTGAAGCGCCACATTATAGTGTGTAGCGCCAGACATTTACTAAATTGTCTGGCGCCAATCACCATAATTCGACGCCAGTCCTGTCGCTTGGCCGACAGTTCGGATTATTTGTCGAGTCATCACCTAATGTCTAATTAATTTGTTTTCTGTTTAATTTGGTTAATTTTGCTAACAATAATGCTTAATTGAATCAATGTTCGAGTTTAGGCACTAAGTTCAATGGTCTTACACAAGAGTCCAAACATGTCACTTACACTCAATGCACACACCAATACACATGTTTCGACCATGATTAAGAGAGTCTTGTGTGCGCGCTTTTTTTCGTCATTTTTTTAAGGGGGGTAAGTCGGATATTAATCCTCCAATAAATAACAATACTTAGTTCCCTAAAAATATGTACATTTTTTATTTTTATTTATTTTTTAAAAAAAAAAAAATAATAAAAACCATAAAGTCAAGTTGATTCGAGTAAAGTAATTAAAACGCAAATTGGCTTAATTTACAGCGCGTGGTCAAGAAAGGAAGGACGAATAATCAAAGATAACCTCTTCGTACAAGTCCAACTTTTCGACAAACCTATAGCCCGCAAGAGGAAAGCAAGAGTTATAATGGCAACTCAAGAAGAAGTCAATGACCTCAAGAACCAACTGGCTACTGTAACTGAGACACTGAAGCTTCTCGCACTTAAGATCGATGATCCCGTGAAACAACAACAAATGGACCTCATGCAAGAGAGCCTAAGCAAGTTGTCCAGTGACTACAAGTTTCAAGAACTCACATCCCAAGGGGTCTCGGTGGAAAAAGATCTTCTTCCGCAGAAGTTCAGCGCCAACGACATCCCAAAATTTAGGGCAATTGACAACCCTTACTTCCATTTAAGAGCATTTGAAACAATAATGAGTATCAAGGGTATCGATAAGAAAGTCTTCCCTTCTTTGTTCTCACTATCTCTCGAGACCGTTTGCCAACAATGGTTCTTTTCTCTCGAAAAAGAAAAGACCTCTACCTGGGAATCCATAGCAAATGCTTTCGTTGATAGGTACAAATGCAACATTCAAGTCGAAACTGACCATAGAGAACTTGAAATCCTCAAACAGAAAGAGAATGAAGGCTTCACTGCTTTCTTTAACAAGTGGAGAGAAACCTCAGCTAAAATGATCGAGGTACCAAGTGAAAAAGAGTCCGTGAGAATGTTCATTAAAAATCTCCAAGAAAAATATTCCAAACATCTTAAATATCAAAATAACCTTCATACCTTTAAGGCTGTTTATGATATTGGGATCAATATTGAAGATGACTTGGTTAAATCTAAAGCTGCCAACAATAATTCCAACAGTGGCTGGAAAGGAAAGAAGAACGACAATCCTTCTTCTTCCAAAACCGCCCACTCAAATAATGTTAGCACCTTTAATCTAGGAGAAGTCCTCGCCATGAACAACCAAGGACAAAAGAAACCATTTAGGAGGAACTTCACTCCTATTGGCATGAGTTATGACACCGCATTTGATCGATTAAATGCAAAAGGTCTTATAACTCCCATTAGACCATTCGGAGATCCACCAGTTGAGAAGAGGTCGCCTAACTGGAACCCCAACGCACATTGCAAATATCACCAAGGTAGGGGCCATTCTACTGAAAGCTGTTGAAAGCTTAAGGAAGCTATCTAAGACCTAATTGACAGTAACAAACTGCCGTTGCCCCCTGCCAGTAAGAAGCCAAGTATTGACAATGCACCTCTAGCTCATACTTTGGCTATCTCCGATGAAGAAAGCGAAGTTGACCCCTCATCTCTCATTAAGCCTGTCAAAGCAACCAATGTCGAAGAAGGAGAAGAAGAGATCTTTTTCGATGTCAGAGATAACCTTCCAGAACCCGCAAACAAGAAAGACATACAATTGCTCACACTGTTTATGAGGGAGACATCGCAACTATTACGTGAAAATCTAAAAGTTGTAAACGAACTTCACAAGAAATATGATGAACTTCCATGTCCAAAGGAAGAACCTAAAAGAGAATTCACACTACTGAAAACGACTTATGAGGCAAAGTATTTTCCCTTACAAGTCACCGAAAAGCCCAAGAAGAGCAATAGAGTTTACACTCCAATTGGGATCCCATATGCACAAATGTTCGAAATGCTCTCCGAGAGTGGCAAGGTCAAACCTCTCGAACCGAGACCATTCGAATCATTAAAAAGGATAGATAGATATTACTGTCAGTACCATCAGTCAGGGGGGCACACCATAGAAAACTGCTTCAAATTCAAGGATTTGGTGCATAAAATGATTGATGAAAAGGAGTTAATCCAAGTTCAACAAGAAGAGGACATAACTGTTAATGGAGTATGGGACAGTGATGAAGAAGATGTCTACCTAAAGGACATAGTGGGACCTTCACCTTCTGTATCATACACCACAGACGACATTTGGGCTGAAGAAGATTCATCAATAGACGTCCTCACAAGATCCGGGAGAATGCAACCTCCCGTTTCAACACAACCTATGCCTACTGCACAACAAGTTCCCATACCTATCATCGAAGACAACGACATCGTTAAACAGTTTAAGAAGACAAAAGTTGAGATGAATGTATGGAAACTCCTGGCAACATCTCGAGAACATAGGTTGTCTGTAATGAATGCCTTGGATAAAATCGGGATAGATTCTGACACCACTCCTGAGGTACTAGCTAACTTCCTCACAAGTGACCTCCCTAGTCCGATTAATCTAATCACCTTCTCTGATAAAGATTTACCCCCATAAGGTGACAAGCACTACAAGGCGTTAAACCTCACGGTAGTCTGCAAAAGGATGAATGTTCCCATGACTCTTGTAGACAATGGATCAGCTATCAATGTCTGTCCACTTAGGACTGCAAGAATGCTCGGCATAAGGGATGAGGATTTAACTCCGTCCACACAAGGAATAAGAGCTTACGATAATACTCGCCGTCAAGCTCTTGGCAAAATAACCCTAAATGTGACGGCAGGAGCAATAGAACATGCTACTACTTTTCAAGTGGTAGACATCAAAGCTTCATTCAATCTGTTGTTAGGACGCCCTTGGCTCCATGATCTAAAGGCCGTCCCTTCATCTCTCCACCAACAAGTGAAAGCCATAGTTGGAGGAATTCCAATCACTATTGACGCTTCGCCGATGAGAATCAAATCAATAGAAAATCCAATCATCAATGTGGAGCACGACGAAGATGACGAAGACCTATGGGGCTTTAATGAAGAAGTCTCCTTAATCCAAGAGGATGAAAGGACATCTCTTTGCCATGACCCCCATTCCAACATGATTATCAACACCATGCTGAAGAAACAAGGACACTTCCCTGGGATGACCCTAGGAAAGAAGAAGGAGATAGCAAAATCGATAGAATCACCTGGCCTCCCTAAATTAGATACTTTCGGACTTGGTTTCAAACCGACTCGGAAAGATCTCAAGCGAGCCCAGGACAAGTTGAAAGCACGTAGGGACGCTCGCATTCAAAAGAAAGCAATTCCAATGGATCAGTACCCTCTTACGCTTAATGGTCAGTTTATAAAAGAAGAAGAAGACTATCCATGCTATGAATTTCCCGAGCCATTTGTTGTACATGGCATACGACAACCAGGATTCGAGATTTTCTTGGATTGCTACTTCACTGACGAAATCCCAACTCCCGTCCGTAAGGAGAAAGCACCCCCATGCTTTGACTTTAACGTCATGGGACTACTGTTTGGGCGAGAAAAGAATGAGCCAGCTTATGAGGAAGATAACTCCTCACTCATTCAAACGGTCCTACAAAGCGAAAACTTTGACCCCTCGAAGCTAATTACTCCAGCCAAAGGATTACTGCAAGGGTGGCGCAAGACTATCAAGGTGACTACTCCAAGTGGAAGGAAGATATCAATCACGACAGGGCAAGGGCCGATGTTCGAAGAGTCGTCGGAGTCAGAGTCCGAGTCAGAGTCTTTCCCTTTAGAATCTTCTAAGTCTTTAGCAATAATGCCTCCCCTTCCTATTTCTTCTCCTAGGATAGTTAGTGATCCAGTCCCTGAGGACATATCACTCTTTGATGTAATGATCTCAGAGTATAATAATACTTCTCGTTCTCCTTATTTCTCGTGTTCTTCCCTAACCCAAAATAACGAGCATTGCTTAGCTAACGATGAAAAAGATAAAGAAATTATTAAAGCAATGGAAACACTTGAAAAGAAAACACCAGTAATTGAAGAGACTGAAACAGTCGACATCTCGAATGACTCGACTCATAAAAGAGAAGTTAAAATCGGACTAACGTTAAATAAACAAGAAAGAACCGATTTAATTAACTTACTTAAAGAATTTATCGATGTATTCTCTTGGTCATATGAAGATATGCCGGGCATTAACAGAGAAATAGCTCAACACACTATACCATTAATCCCAGGAATGAAACCTGTAAAACAAAAGTTGCGTCGAATGAAACCCGACGTAGCACTTAAAATAAAAGAAGAAGATAAAAAACAAATAACTGCAGGTTTCATCAAAGTATCCAAATACCCTGAATGGGTCGCTAACGTCGTCCCAGTTCCAAAGAAAGACGGAAGGGTAAGGATGTGTGTCGACTATCGAGATCTAAATAAGGCAAGTCCAAAGGACGACTTCCCTTTGCCACACATCGATATTCTGGTAGACAACACGGCAAATCACGCGCTTCTCTCATTCATGGACGGATATGCAGGGTACAATCAGATTCTCATGGCAGAAGAAGACATGGAGAAAACGACCTTTATCACACCGTGGGTCACTTACTGTTACACAGTAATGCCATTTGGGTTGAAAAACGCAGGTGCTACTTACCAACGTGCAGCAACTGCCTTACTCCATGACATGATGCACAAAGAAGTTGAAGTATATGTTGACGACATGATTGTGAAATCAAAGGACCGTCCAGGCCATCAAGTAGCCTTAAGGAAATTCTTCGAAAGGCTAAGAAAATATGATATGAGGTTGAATCCATCAAAATGTGCTTTCGGAGTCACCTCGGGCAAACTCTTGGGATACGTCATAAGCTCTAGAGGAATAGAGATAGATCCAACCAAGATTAAAGCAATCATGTCGATGCCACCGCCCAAGACCGAGAAATAGATTCGAGGATTTATTGGCCGGTTGCAATACATAAGTAGGTTCATATCAAAACTGACAACGATATGTGAACCAATCTTCAAAAAGCTCAAGAAGAATGTACCAGTAATATGGGATGATGAGTGTCAAAAAGCCTTTGACAGGATCAAAGCCTATCTCACAAATCCTCCCGTATTAGCGCCAGAACTTCCCGGAATGCCTCTTAGGTTATACTTGACGGTCACCAAAGAAACAATGGGAGCCATGCTAGCACAAGAGGTAGAAAGCAAAGAGAATGCAATCTATTACCTAAGTAAAAAGATGCTCGAATACGAAACACGCTATACACCACTCGAGAAATTGTGCCTCGCTTTGGTGTGGGCCACAACTAAGTTGAGACATTACATGTTGGTACATACCGTTTTCGTAGTATCCCGATTGGATCCACTCAAATATTTGTTCGAGAAATCAACACTCAATGGACGTATTTCAAGATGGATAGTTAACTTAGCCCAGTTTGATGTGCGGTTTATGCCACAAAAGGCTATTAAAGGATCTGTGGTGTCAGACTTTCCAATAGAAGACTCGACACCAATACAGGACAATGAATTTCTAGATGAAGATTTGATGGTCACCGAAGATGATACTTGGACCTTGTATTTCGACGGAGCCTCAAACCAAAAGGGATGTGGCGTCGGAGTGCTACTAGTATCACCTAAAGAAGAACACGTCCCAATCTCAATAAAGCTTGATTTCGACGTTACCAACAACGCTGCTGAATATGAAGCATGCGTGGTAGGCCTTGAAACAGCCCTGGCATTGGGAGTAAAGAAGCTAAGGATATTCGGAGATTCTTCTTTGATTATCAATCAGATATCTAAAAGGTGGAAAGTAAGGAGCGAAAGCCTAGCCCCTTACCAAACTTATTTGGAAACTCTTACCGATCAGTTAGAGAAGGTAGAATACACATATCTACCTAGAGAAGAAAACCAATTTGCTGATGCCTTGGCAAGATTAGCCTCAATGGTTAGGATTCCCACGGAAATCGAGAAAATGCCTCTAACTATCGAAAAAAGGCACAAACGAGCATATATATACAGGCTATAGAAGATGACGACTCGGTCCAAGACGAAGAAGAAGAACAAGAAGAAGAACCATGGTACACAGACATTCTCAACTATGTCACCAATGGATAATACCCTCCTCATGCTGACAAAAGAGCAAAGCGAGCATTGAGACTTTTGGCTTCTCAATATGTACTCATAGACAACGAGCTACATAAAAGGGTACCTAAAGGTCGAGCTCTCCTATGCGTAGGAAAGGTGGATGCACAAAGAATAATGAGAATGGTTCACGAAGGAATCTGTGGAACCCATGTAAATGGCAAAATGTTAGTCCAGAAAATAATGCGAGAAGGGTATTATTGGACTACAATGAATAGGGACTGCCATCAATACGTGAAAAGATGCCCTAATTGTCAAATTTATGCCAATTTACAACATGTTCCTCCATCTTTGCTCTACACCTACACATCACCATGGCCATTCTCTACATGGGGAATTGACATAATTGGCAAAATCACTCCCCCAGGGACAGGAGGCCACGAATTTATTCTAGTAGCAATTGATTACTTTACAAAGTGGGTCAAAGCGCAATCATACGCTAAACTCACTGCAAAACATGTAGCACTCTTTATCGAGAGAAATATCATTTGTCGATATGGAGTCCCACATGAAATGATAAGTGACAATGGAACTCACTTCCAAGCCGAATGTGAAGAATTGCTACACAAATATGGTATCCAACATCATCATTCGTCCCCTTATAGACCTCAAGCAAACGGAGCAGTTGAGGCAGCTAATAAGAATCTAAAGACTATCATCGAGAAAATGACAGAAAATTATAAGGATTGGCCTGACAAGCTCCACTTCGCACTATGGGGTTATCGCACGTCAATCCGTACATCAACGGGAAATACACCATTTTCTTTGGTATACGGAATGGATGTCGTACAACCTGTCGAACTAGAAATGCCATCTCTACGCATTGCACTAGAGAGTAAACTTGATGAAGTTGAATGGACTAGGGCGCGATATGAAGAATTGATCCTACTCGACGAAAAGCGACTAGAAGCTCTACATCACACTCAGTGCTATCAAACCCGTATGGCTAGACATTTTAATAAGAAGGTCAAGACAAGAAATATCAAAGTAGGAGATTTGGTATTAAAAGCACTAAGGAAAAATGTTTTAGATCCAAGGGGAAAGTTTAGACCTAATTGGTCTGGCCCCTACATTGTCAAAACAATCCTGTCAGGTGGTGCAGCAAAACTAACTGATATGGATGGCAATGAATTCTCAAACATGACCAATCTTGACCAACTTAAAAAATACTACCCATGATTACTTAAGTAGGATACTCAAGAGAGCTACGTTCGGCTTGATTCCTTAGGAAAGGATACGTAGGCAACTTTTTACGGGTGCGGCCACTTTATTTTTCGACATCTCCGCGTTTCAGAATCAACTAAAATACAACACAAAGTCGGCAAATTATTGGCGTCGCAGAACAGAGTCTGGCGCCAGCCAGAAGCCATTAGCGCCAACCGATGGTATTGGCGCCTGACGCCAGACCTCAATAGCTGGCGCCAAACTACAATTACTGGCGCCAGTTCAGCAATAAAATCTGGGCGAATTTCGGTGTTTTTCGGAAAAATTTTCGACTTCCGTACTCGAAGAATTTCTGAAAAATTATTTTTTTCGATTTTCATTGCTTTAATAAAATAAATTTAAAGTAACAATTTAATTGAAAGCTGAAATTTCATTAATAAAATAAAATTACATTGTTAATGGAATTTAAATAAGGCTGAAATAAATTAACTTTAAATAAAAATTAACAATCTAATAAATCTAAAGCTAAGAAATGTCTTTAATCTTTCTTTTCCTTTTTAGCTCTTTTCCAATTCTTTTCTGTTTCCTCCTCTTCATCCATTACTTTAGCTAGTAGGCATCCTTTAGAGGACCTACATTCAATTTTGGAATAGATTGTTTCCCCTTCAGCTAGCACCCCGTGCTTCTTTTCCAACCAAGCCTTTTTGTCCGTGGTGTTAGCTTTCCTTTTCCCTTTGTCTTTAGTACTATTCTTCTTCCTAGGCATTGTAGGTGTTTTGAATTCAATTCTTGCACCTAAGCGTTCTTTGGCCGGTGTCACTCTGTCACCTAGACGATTCTTCACATCGGTTCTACCCTGATCAATTGAAGATTTCTTCAGCAACCACTTCTTTACATCATTAGGTAAAGAAGGGGGAACCTTTTGGGTAATTACTTCCCATAAAGGTCTAGCACTCCAGTAAGTGTCGAATCTATCTACTTCTTGAGATACGGGGTACTCATAGGGAGGACGAAGATCCCCGGAAGGAATATTTTGAAGCAAGTCGTATTGTCTTTTTACCCTGCAGGGGTAATAGTATGTTACACGAGACAAGCTTGGGAGACGGCAAAAAGGTTGCTTGTTAACACCAACCATCCTTTCTATTCTCCACCATGAGATGACCCACTTGATAGCAAAATCACGTGATTCAAAGACTTTTCTCCACCCATGGCGCCCAATTTTAGGGATGCGCTTCTTCCTTCTCACGAAGCAACTGGGAGTATATTTTTCAATGTCGTCCGGAGGGCTAATTAATCCTAGCCTCTCCATTAGCCACATCTGTAAAAAAAAAATTACAATGCAAATAAATTATTATTACAATACAAAAATATACTTTTTGATTTCTGTAATTAAAAATATTATTTTTCTACCTGTAATAAAATTGGAGAGCCGCGAAGAGGCGCTTTTGGGTCCCTTTTCAATTCATCTAGACTAATCATAGTCTCTCCAACTATCAATGGCATTGGATTTCTCCCTGATTCAATTTGTTCTAGTACAGTGGCGATAATTGATTGACCCTGGTTATTTTTACCACTACTAAGACAATATTGATTGAGCATGCAAAATATGATTCAGAAAGAGGTTTATCAAAATAATGGCGTGCAAATTCTTTCAAATTAACTATATCGCCATCTACTATTTTTGACAAATCCCTTTCCTTCAAATTAAAGAAGCGCTCAAAATCCTTATAATAGTATGCATCTACTCTAGGGATTACTACCAGGTCTATTGAAGGGAAGCCTAAGATAGCACCAAATTCCTCTGGCAAAAGGCTAATTTCATCATACCCTATTCTAAAACAATGTGTATCGATATTCCAAAATTCTAAAGCGGTATGTATGAAGTCTATGTCTAAATCTACCCCTTTGATGCCATAAATTCCCCCCAAGTGAAATAAATCTAATACTTTTCTTTCTCTAGCATTAAGAGATCGACACCATTCATGAGTGTATTGGGTGAAGGTTTTAGTGGCTAAAGACATAATTATTATTATTTCTAATGTGGAGAATAATTTTTTCACTGGAATTATGAGAAGAATCGGCTGAGCAGGGGGCTATTTATGTACAAATTGCGAAGAATTTTAATATGAATGAAATACGGAGTCAGCGTCAATTGGCGTCAAAACCCCGACATTGGCGCCACCCTCCAGTGCTTGGCGCCACACGCTAAGTATAGCGCCTGGCGCTACGCGCCATAGCGTGGCGCCAAGTCAGCAGGGCAGCCGCGCGTGCTCAGTTTGCGTTTTTGATATTAAACTTGAGTCGGTTAATGACTTTATGGCCCCGTTTGATTTTTTCTAAATATCTTTTCGATCTTTTTCCTTAATTAATTAAATATAGCAATTATTTTTAATTAATTTTATTTCTTTTTTTGGATTTTATAGTAATTTTCAAAAAAACCAACGGCTTTTTTCCGTTTTCTTTTCCTTTTTATTTTTTCTTTTCGGGGGAGATAGTCGGATAATATCCTCTATCAATAATAAAAATGACGGAATTTTTGCGCAAAAATTGTTATCACACTTCCCTTGCACACACTAACATGCACTAACATAATAATAAACAATCAAATAAATTTACAATAACATAAAAAAATACAAGTATCTAAATAATGAGTCAAAGGCAAAAGTTCTATAAGTCAAAATAAAATACATATACAGGAACAGACTACGGCGCCGGAGGACGTAGACCCATCATGCCATAAAACTGCGCCGTACGAGGAGTCACCTCTCCACCAGCTCCAGCCTCAGCACCAGCTCCAGTCTCCGTAGGAGGAGGAAGACTCAAGACAGGACCGCTCCAGCCAAGATCAACCTGAGGCTGAGACCGCGGAGGCTGCTGCGATGACGAGCCAACCTCGTACATCCCACCACCTCTGAAAGTCGAGGTAGCCTCTCCTACCGGTGCAGCAGGAACACCCTCAGAAGAAGATCCTGAGCCCTCAGCAATGTCGGCTCGAGCAGCCTCGGAACGACCACCTCTACCTCCTGACGAAGTTCGACGACGTCTCGAGCTAGACCTCGCCGGATCTCTCTGCCCCTCAGGTCTCGTACAGTTGTGAGAAGCGATGGGCTGACCCTGCAAAAAGAATTAAATCAAAAACAAGGTAAAACTGAAGCCATAATGCAGAAATAATAAGTGAAGAAAGGTTACCTCTCGGACAACGTCGTCCCGACGACAGGTAGCCGCGTTCCTCATCCGGACGAGTTGGCTCCGGAAGGCATCTATGCATCGTGTCATAGCCGAAACCACCTCACGTGAGAACTGTCAGAAAAATAAGTCAGTGAAAATACATGATAATTGAATGCAAATTCTGAATTAAAACTAGGCTTACCCTGGTCTGGTGGCGAGGAATCGACCGCTCCACGAAGCGTTCGCCCTCGGGAGCCGGAGAAATCATCTCCTCGATCGGCCCGTATACCCCCTGGTAGTGAAGAGACATACGGGGCGGCACAAACTCAGTGGGACCATCCTGATAAAATAGAAAGAAATCAGTAAGGTATTACTTGGGGGCTACTTAGCGAAAAATAAAAAGCTAAGACTCTTACCCTCACATCCTCAGCCGGAACAGGGGCTGGAGCTAATAAAGGTAGTAGCTCCTCAGCGTAACACCGCCCAAGGATCACATGGGACCGCCAGAAGGAACCAGATCCCTCGGCCATGCTCGACAACTCTCTCTCGTCGAACATATGACGTGGCGGAGGAACAGGAACGACGAAAACATCAGAAGAGTGTTGTCTAGCAACTCTCTCTCCTAAATACACAACCGCTCCGTAGGTCCCCAGAAAATAGCGACACTCAGCAGAGTACTGTGCGGCTAATCCAGGGACTGTCCAACCGCCCCACGGTCGGTATACTACCTCAGGTCCCTATAAAAAGTATCAATCAGGCAAGAATATGTCTAAAACACCACAGAAGAGCAAGATAAACACTAAAAGTCGTACCAAGATGATCCGGCTCCGGACACGTGCAGTAGACATGTCCACATGGTGGCCGCCCCAAGAGGCGCTCACCGGATGTCCCCTCGGCGATGGTCTCGCCGGCGTAACGGAAGGAAAATACTCGTAGAACCAGATCTACGAAAAGTTAAAAGCGTGAGTAATGCTAACTAATATATAGGGCTAAACTTTATAGGGAATAATGTTTACCTCTACGACCTTCCAGAACGCAGACAAAGCGACATTCGTCCTAAAGGACCGGTGACGACACGAGTCCCTCAGCGCACGAACGAAATCAGCGTAGGCCAAACTGGCCCAGTCATCAGTCCCGATCCGCTGGAGATCACGGACAGCAGGGAGGTAGTAAAGCAATGCCCTACTACCCTTGTCAGGGGAGAATGTCCCTGACAATAACATCAGCACAAAGATGCGCAACCGCTGCTCTCGGATGGTCGCATCATCATCAAGAGCCGCTGCCAGCGTCGAGCGGCAAATCCCTCTAGCACTGAACTGAGTCGCTTCGACCTCAGCTCGGGCCCGAATAGCACTCGACCTCTGAAGAAAAGACGTCGATCCCACCGTCGAACGGCAGCGGCACAGAAGTGAACTCCAGTCCTGTGATGAGACTAAAGTCTGTAGGGGTGACCATCATCTCGCCCTAGGGAAAATGAAAGGTGTTGGTGGTGTCCCAGAAGAACTCCACCAAAGAGCGCACTACGTGGTGACCCCCGCTGGAGGCGACCATAGCCTCGGAGGTCTTGAACAGAGTGACTAGCCCGCAGGACTCCCATAGGAGTCTCGTCTCACGATCTCTGGCGATGTGCATCCTGTACGAATCGCCTAGACCATCACAGCCAGAGCCGTGATGTCGTGTCCTCCTAGGCTCGGTTCCCCGTCTCACCCTCTCAGAAATGTGGTGGACAGGGGCAAAGAACAAAGTCTACTCATCCCACTCCGGGAGCCGACCAAGCGAAGTGGACGGCGTGGCGTCGTCCTCCACGGGCTCATGCTCCCGTCTAGTGTTTCGGGACCGTGAACCTAAGCCTCGTTGTCTAGCCATGCTACATTGTGCAGAATCATCATAAATTAAGGTTCTATAGTATCTAAAGTTCGCCTAGCCGCATGATACTATGTTCGTAAAAACAGAGTACGTAGAACTAAAATAGAGCACAAATTCAAATTGAGCATGACAATATTTTTTCAAGCAATCAAACAATTTCTTGCAACACTATAGTGATTATTGTGACAAATTGAACAAGAATTGCTAGTAAAAACGTCAAGAACAAACCACATTGTTCTTCACGACCTTAAGAGGTCCAACAATGGCAGATTGCTCATTTCTTCACCAAATTGAGTCAAACAAGTCTCAAATTACTCCCAAGGCAATATATAAGCATAAACAAGCAATTTCATGGCATAAAACTTGACAAACAAAGCAAATTGAGCATCATAGAATTCGAATTTTCATAAAATTCGTGAATAAACATGCCAAGAATTCATAAAAACCGGTATGAGTTTGAAGAAAACTTACGTAGATCGGGAAAATAGATGAAAAGAGCTTTGATTTGCAACAAATTTGAGCGAATTCGGTTGAAAAACGAGCAAGCAATGAGCAATTGAAGCTTTCGGTTTCTTCGAGCAGCTTTCGCGACGAACAGAGCCAAGAAATGAAGAGAAAACGGGAATTTAAAGAGAATCCCGTGCTGGCGCCAGTCCCTAGGCATTGGCGTCACCATCTGGGCTTGGCGCCTAGCGCCAGCATCAGCGCCTGGCGCTAACATCAAATGGCTGGCGCTGATGGTTTTTCAGCGACGCCAAAGCACCCAGCCACTTATTGGGGTTGTGCTAGCCTTCTGCAATATATTTTTGGGTTCCTTGGTACGCCAGTTAGCCCCTCTAAGCAATTTGACATGATTAAGTAATCGGCTTGATTACGTAAAGTGATCGACCTGATAAAAGATCGTCTCACTTAGCTTAAAGCGCCTGAGCATTGGCTCATTAGCAAAAAGCACCGACATATAGGTTCAAGAGCAAAGAGCACCGACATATAGGTTCAAGAGCAAAGGGCACCGACATACAGGTTCAAAGCAAAAGAGCGCCGACATACAGGCATAGCGGAGGCAAAGTTCAGGCGAACTTTTAAAGATCGACAGGCGTGAATCTTCGGTAATTTCCTTTGGAAAATTATCGTATCAATGCAACTGAAGATTATTTCAAAAGAAATAATTTTCGATAGTATTCCCTTGGACGTGGAATATTATCAATGCGGATGAGAATTATTTCGAGAGAAATAATTTTCGATAGTATTCCCTTGGACGTGGAATATTATCAATGCGGATGAGAATTATTTCGAGAGAAATAATTTTCGATAGTATTTCCTTGGACGTGGAATATTATCAATGCGGATGAGAATTATTTCGAGAGAAATAATTTTCGATAGTGTTCCCTTGGACGTGAAATATTATCAATGCGGATGGGGATTGTTTCGAGAGAAACAATCTTCGATGATGTTCCCTTGGACGTGGAATATTATCATAGCGGTGAGGATTGTTTCAGGCGAAGCAATCTTCTAAATTTTTTGGAAGCAGTTACGGGCGTAGCTGTTTTCAAGCGGGATGGCATTCTCTAGCTTAAAGGAGGTCATCAAAACAACAGTGAGAAAGCAGCAACAATCGGTTACTTTCAGAGACGTGTGCTCGACGGTGCAAGATACGCGTTTCTTAACTCTTTTATCTATTTAACTAATGCTATTTTTGCAGGTATTGGCGTTATAAGATTGATTTAGGATCGCAGAACGTTGTGAATCATTCTCCGTCCCTATCGATACTTTGACTTTCGTTTTCGAAACTTGCGTTTCTCCAAACTCAGTCAAAGTGGGGGCTTCTGTAGACACCCATTTGTGTCTCCCCAAAACCAAATCCAGTGATGAGTACCTTTCACGTCGAATCATAATCGAATGAAACGAAAGTGTGGAAAGGTCTAGTGTTGCGGAAAGTTCTATTTCTTTTCTCTTCTCCCTGTTTTTGAAAACTTTATTTTAAGAAAATATCCAATCCAGTTTGGTTGGTCCATGATATGGGTCCAATAGTGGTGTAGTTGGATAGGGCTTGCAAAGACCTTTCCAACGATATATTATAAGCCCAATTCCGATGAATATTGAGGAAGTTATGGCCAATTTACTAAACTGGGCCCGGTTTGAGCTTTATGTACGGCCCAATGATCTAGGGGAGGGCCTAATATGATTTATCATTCCTAATGCAATTAGGAATGGTTTTGGTCTTCTAGAATCTTCTAGAAGGTTCTTTTCATTCCTAATTCAATTAGCATTGATAAGTTGACTTTGTTGACTTTTCAGAGTTTTAATCAAGATCAAATAGCATTTTTCGAAGGAATTATATTATTTTATCTTCCAGTACGATAAATTTATCAGATTTTCGAAAGGTGTTGAAATCCAGTTTGGCGTCCAACCCCAGGCCTTGGCGCCTGGAACTAGGCTTGGCGTCAGGCGCTAGCCACTGGTGTCTGGCGCCAGCTAGCCAGGGTTGGCGCCAATCCTGTTTTGCGATCTTCAGAGTCTGTTTTGTTAAATTATCTTTTTTGGCTGATTTTCTCTATAAATATCGTATCAAAAACTCCGTTTTCATTCACGAATTCTCATCAACAATTAGTTTTAATTAGCTTTCATCAACAATCATTGATTCTTTAGCATTCAATTCTTTCTTGCTTTTTCATACAAAATTCCGCATTCACAAGATCTAGATACACCTAGCCATATTCGAAGTTGCCTTCGCCCTAGACGTGAAAGGTTTTAATTTCTGAGGGTTTGGTCCCAAATCTCTATTTCCATTATTTAATTTAATTGTTTGATTATTATTTTCCTTGAAGTTACTAACGTGTGTATTTTGTTATTAGAAAGAGGTACGAGGCATCAAAGTAAGTACTTTAATTGATTAATTGATATTATGATGTAGATATCATGTTTATATTGTTATTATGATTCCTAGTATCATGTCTAGGATATTTTTAATATTAAATATGATTGCTATGATGCCTTTTATTCTCTTCCTAATATTTATTCATGTTAGTATCATGTTAGGGCTAAAGATTTGATTTTTATTGCTTAGTGACATGCTAGGGTTTGTTATTAACCTTGTTAGTATCATGCCTAGGATCTTGCTATTATTATTATGCTTTAACATGATTCATGACTATTTTTATAATTGTTTTGTTATGATTATATTTATGGTTATCATGATTATTTTATTTATGATTATTTTTATGATATTTATTATTATTATGTTGCTTGATTATTTATTCTTTATTGCTTGATCACACCTTTGATGCATGTTTAAAGGGAATTTGGTACTTGTAATCACGCTTAATAAGATATTAATAATCCTGTTAGGGTTAATTTGATTATAATTCAAGTGATCGCCAATAATAGATTTGTTTGTGCATTAATATTCAACCAACATAGATAAACAGGTTTAAGGTTAATCCTATTGATTGTATGTTAGTCAGAAAGCGCACATGAATACGAGCAGAATAAAGTAGAGGCCTATTATTAGGGCAGGTTCAATCTCTTTTAGGTTGGATTTGTACCATCATCCCCGAACCCTTATTTGGTTCATGACCTTATGGAGTTGACGATCTCTTGGATCGTTAAGGGGTGTAACCTTCATCCTGTGAATGGTTTACAAGTTCCTTAAAAACTTGTTGGCGACTCTTTTGCTCTATCTTCTTCCCTTTTGGACGCCACCGTACTTTAGTGTATGATCACAGTGGGGTTCAAGCTAGTGGGATTTTAAAGGCTTGAAATTATTCCCTACAAGTTAACTATCAAAACGACCCCTCAAGTCACCTGAGCCGTACAAACGAATGTTGGGCTCACTCTAAAACAAACATATGAAAAATAATACTGCTACGGCTTGTTTTAAAGATAGAGAAACAAAAAAATGGAGACGCTAAAAAATTCACTATGCCACGCCAAATTCTAATCGAGATGTGATGGTCTGGGTCTCACTCTGAGGGTCCCAGTAGGGAAGAGCCTCCCAGACCATATCCTCCTAGCAACGTCGATTAGTTGTGGCGCGTCGCTCTCAAATCCTCCTCACGAGGACATATCACCCTTTTTCGAAGGAAAACTTCCTCGTCAGGAACAGGAACTCCTAAGTCCTCTTCGGCATCGACAAACCGAGGGGTATCCATACTATAAACGGACAAAGGTTCCCTATTAGTTTATTTCCTATAAACTAGAATTAAGTTAAATGAAAATGTTCTAGACCCATTTTGGCAGCATAACGGCTACCAAAAGGGCAGAACACAAAAATCAAATGCCACCCATACTTGGGGGCTACGATACCTGCAGTTAAACTCAGTAAACGGGGGCTTTTTAACACTTACAAAAGCCATTCTATACTAGTTTTAACTAAAGCATTCAAGAGACTATATTCCTAAATTTCAAAGAATCAATTATTTATAGGAGAATAATAATAGCACAAACATAATTATCGTCTACCAAATTAACAATTTTGAAGTTCGCACATGGCAAAAATAAGCTAAGAGCATAATTCGCGCCATTTTTCGGATTCAAAATTTTCAAAACGTGAATCATGAAAGTAATACTAGTTCTAATGCTATAATTTACTTCATAATCAACAAGTATAACCAACATGAGCAAGCAAAACAACACATATTAAACTAAAATCAAAGGGAAAAAATGCAAGAAAGCACTTGAACGAAGAAATGCTCATACAAGGTTCAATACTTAACCATTTTTCATGAAATTTGTTGCAAAATACTCCTTAAACATAGCATAATAACATGGAACAAAAAAATTTCAAGAAAAAGGAATAGAATAAAAAAAAACCTCTAAATTCGAATTTTGTGGTTTTATGATTCGAATATCACCCAAATTCAGCCAAAAAACGAATAAAAATTAGTAAAAACTTACATTGGATTATGGAAAATACGAATAGGGGATGAGATCTACTTCCTTTAACTTCAAAAACGAAAGAAATTTGAGCTTTTTAGAGAGAGAAAGAAGAGAAAATGGCAAAGGAAGGAGAAAGAGGGCAAAATGAAAAATCGTGCTCAACGATTTTCTTTTTGCTAATTTAAATGTCGCGCGCAAATCAACAAGTTGCGCATGACAAACCATCGCAACTTAAAACAATGCGCGTGTCTGGCCAGCGTAACCCACTAATTTGCGCTCGGATACTGGTCACTTAAAAGACGGGTTTTTGAATTTCGATATGTTTGATTAATTTTTAACGGTTTTTGCTCGTTGTTAGACGTAATGGAGCGCAAATTTTCAAGATTTATTTTAACTGCTTTGCATTTTGTAGTATGTTTTCTTCTTTGATAGTTTTTTTTGCATCATCCTACATTAACACCATGCTTTGTGCCTTCCCTAAGCATATGTTTTGAACGTTTTTCGTAAGAGTGTCTTAATACGTTCCATAGTGGTGCTTTACGTAAAAGATCACATAGAAATGTTTGTCATTTTCTGTACTGACTTTATTTGTCTGATCTTTTCTTCCTTTTTCACGTCTAAAGTAAAAAGGATGGCGTTATCATATAGTGTAAAATTGTGAGGCGTTATCATAAAGCCTAAAAATGTATGGCGTAGGTGTTGCGAAAAATTTCTCCTCTTCCTAGCTTACACGAGATCTACCTCTCGTAACTAAAAGGTATACTTACTTTACTTTACTTTAGGCGTCAGCTCACACGTCGACAGACGCGCAGAACCATTCGAGAACATACACTTCTTGATTGGAAGCAAATACGGTAGTTAGTGAGCTTATTGGCTTACAGGACAGTTAAGGTGTCGTCCACCCCTGATTAAAGAGCTACGTGCGATGTCGCATCTATGTAGGCACGTGCTCCCAGCTCTGAGACACGTGTACTCCTCTTGTGGACAAAACTGCTAAGAGAGTTGCCGATTTGCTTCTCTCTTACTGGATTTGGATATATGCCTCTAGTCTTGAGACATGTATTTCTATCTTGTCGACACCGAGTATAGCGTTTTGACAAGCAAATTGTTGAGAACTTTATTCAGGCTGCGAAAGCCGAAACACCCTTTTATCAACTTTACAAACTTGTTAAAATTAGGCTAAAGTTTCAATGACATATCGAGGACTTTAGACCAACGATGACATGATTGGGAGGACATCATCCCCTTTTAATCCCTTTTAAACCGATTTCTTCTCATGACATGACATCACCCAGAACATCTTTACTTGTAAAAACGTTCTACAATTGCAAAGGATTGATCCAGATTCTTTAGCGCGTTAAGACTAGAAAATACTCTTTTCTGGCCTTAACAGCAATTTGTCTCAAGCATTTAGCAAACTAAGGACCGTTTTGACATCCTTAAACGTTTCTGAAATATTCTCTATTCTTTGAGAACTTCACAGAAAAAAGTCTCGGGTCTATTTTCTTGACTACTTTGATCCTCGTCTATTCTAGACTCGATCAAATTGGGGGATAACGGTTGACATCTACTTTTGGGCTCCTGTCTCGATAGGAAGTGCAATAACGATAAATAAAACCATCTTCGTGTTGGATTAACGTGATGAACACTTATGGATAATTGATTGAATTACAAGAACATAAAAATAAGCTAGCCTAACCCAAAAGTAAAAGCATTAAGGTCCAATCAACTAACCCCAATCATAATTAGGTTTAAGGACGAGCTTAAACCATAAGAATGATGGATTTAGAGGCGCCTAGGTTAAAATTCATGCTGCCGCAGATAAATCCGCGTGCATCTCAAAGAGTCTTACCATAATACCGCGCGAAATACAATCTGTTGCGCGCAACCAAATCACTTGCACTGGTCAGTCTCGCGCGATACCTGCTGCGGCAGAATGCTCAAAACCCTATTCGTATCCCTTCCCTATAAATAGGGGCTTAATACAAGGCTCAAACAGACAGAAATTAACCTAAAACGCTGGCAGAAATCTTGTAAACTTGTGTGCAACCAAACCCTTTTTTCCTAAACACTCACCCCTCTTAATATTTGTTACTACATTGGAGGTTCCCGAATAAGAAGGATTTCATAAGAGTTTAAATGAAGATCTAGCAAAGAAAAGTGGTAAATTTCTGAGTACTTAGATCAATCACCTTTATTTTTATTGTTTAAAATAACTTTAATTAATTAATTTGTGTTGTTTGATCACTTTAAACGGATTTCTAATTAATCAATTCCACATAGTATCTTGCGTTAAATAAGAATAGAATTGAATAATTAATTGTTGAGTGATCACTTAATCCAAGGCGAATCTTGTTGATTTTGTTTTTCTCACGAACTTGAATTAAATAAAGAATAACGACTTTGCAATGTAATTCCTACTTGATCAATGTGTGTAAATAAAATCATCTAACTTAGTTTTAGGTATCATGTTGCATATATTGTTTGGTAATGAAATTGTGAAAAAGGAAGAGCTAGTAGAGACCGTAACTAGGGCTAGAATAGCGATTCCTCCTTAAAAGGAACGTTATTTTAGTACCCTCTCTCCCAAACTCATTTCTGGTTTATGTAGACCAATTTGGTCATGGGTAAACTTAAGATTTGTGCTAATTATCCCTTGAACTCTACTTGGGAGAAAGGCATGAACGAGGTTTATGAGTTTTCCTTAAACTCATTGGCGACTCCTACTTGTTTCTTACAAAAAGGCGTGATAAAATTATCATTTCTAATTCAAGGTCTCCCAAACAGTCAGGAATTAAAATCATAATACACCCTAACAAGTGTAAAGTCCTAGGCTTTTAAAAGGCCACGGGCATCTAAGGAGAAAGATCCCCTACGATGGGAACACCCTCTTTACAGACACCACCATACTTTAAGTGCATGATCTGTATGACTTTAGATACTCTAAGCGGAATTGCATGAATCATATTCATAAGCATATAAACACTAATATCAGTGCATAACACATAAAGAAATTATAATTGTACCTTTGAATCGTGATTCCACATGTAATCGAGCAAAACAATGGGAGATAAAGAACCCTAAACGTGATTCCTCTACTTGGTCCACTGATGGGTGTCATAAATGGCACCCATTTGATGAGAATTTAGGTTGTTTTTACCTTCTTTCATAGATTTCCTTCTTAATAAATTCTTAGTTTTATGCTTTTGATCTTTGTTTTACCTTTTCCTCTCTTACTTTGTGGGTTTGTGCATTTTGATGGTTTTTCTAGTCTTTTCTCCTTTATTTGCTTTCTTTTCGTGGTTGTAGGTATTGTACGAGGTTTAGGTCTTGATATGGATGGATTATTAAGGTGGAAAATGCTTTTGGATCAAGCTCATGAAAATAGGAAACCTCAAGATGTAAGGAAGTGGGTTCTCCAAGTTCTAGCTCTTGCGCTCTCAAGCCGTGCTTTCATGAAGATGGGGTGTTGAACCCACTATAAAGTGCTTTTTGGGATTGCCACTCTTAGTGATCATCATCATCATTTTACACGTTCATTCAAAGACCTTAGTGAACGCACAAAGCCACGAGAAGAATCGAAGAAACCTAGGGGAATGCGGGCGCGCCTCCCTGGGTATTCGTCTTGCTCGGTTTTGTTTTACGCCTTCTATAAATACTATTTTAACCCGATTTTTGGGGCAATTTTAGAAGTAGAAGTAGAATTAGAATTAGAATTCACAATTTTAGCTTAGTTGATAGCTTCTCTCTCTAGTTTTAAGGTTAGTTTTAGGAGTAGATTTTAGAGAGAGAAAGTGGGGAATTTCAATGGTTATTTGAGAGGTTGAAGATTCAAGATGACAATTGTATTGAAGGTCTCCATTATCAATAAATGAGGATTTCTCACTCTCTCTCCTCTTTATTGCTTTGTTTGATTTCATATTTGTTTGGTTTGATTTTAATGTTTGATTGTTGATTAGTATAATCATTCTCCATATTTTGTTGATTCTTAATTCCTTTAGTTGATTGTTGATAGATGATAATTTTAGAGTAGTTGTTTTGCTAGGGATTGGGTGAAACTTGTATGATTGATTGATTGTGCTTAATTTTTTTATTATGTTGATTAATTGTTGAGATCAAAGTGATTAATAGAAATTGTGCATGTGTGTGATTCGATAGGCCTTGAGAATTATGCTAGATTGCATTGTAATTGCTAATGATACGGACCATTGATTTAGGAATTGCAATTATGGATTGAGTTTGATTTGTGACGTTCCTAGTTAGTGTCTCTCGTAGTTGGCGCTAGTTAGACCTCTAAGAGATAACTTGTGGAGCTCTTTTGATTACTCTTACCATTAGTCTTCGCAACCATTGATTTGCATCTTGTTCCCGAATTGCTACAATTGTCATGATTACTTGTTGATCCCCGTTCCTAGTGCTTTATTTATTTGGTTTCTTTGTTTGGTAGTTGGTTAGTGTTCTCTCTTTATCTTTGTCTTCGACCTAGCTTAGGCGCATAATTGAGAGCACTTGAACATTACCCTTCCTTTGGGTTTGACCCTTGACTTGCCTCTATACTAGTATTTAGGTTGGTTAAGTGTTTATAAATTTAGTTTGACTAATGAGGGAGGATTATCTTCAACGACCTAGTTCACCCCTAGTCAAAATGGCGCCGTTACCGGGCACAAATTAAATCTCCACTAATGCTAGTTAGTCGTGACTTAACACTTCAATCAACCTTCAACAGAGAGGAGAGCAAACAATAAAGCCGCAAACCATCACCACCACCACGAGCAACCACCTTGCCCGGGTGGTCCATATGGTTGTACGGATGAGGGGAGAGAGAGAGTGTTTGGTTGCTTGTTTCACAATTCACTACTTAGGTTAATTGTGACTTATATCAACCCTAGGCATGACCTCTCTCTCTCTCTCTCTCTCTATATATATATATATATATATATATATATCATCATATATATAATTATAGTCCATGTAAAGCCTAAACTCCTAGCCCACTTCTAACTACACTAGCCCTACTCCTTACATGGCTTGACATATCCTCATGAGGCCCATTAATGGCCTCTTACTTGTTTAACCCAATACCCTTGTTGTGTGACCTCATAGGATCCATTATATTGGGCTTTAGACTATTTGACTAGCCCAAATATCATTTATCATATCTAGAATTAGACAATGACGACCCAAAAGAATGAATTTATTATCTCCATAATAGTGACCCTTGATATATCTAGTAATTGCACTTATTGAAGACATAATTCCTTCAATCTCCCACTTGTCTGAGACAAGTGCGCAATATTCAAATTCCATAAGTTAATGTGCGTCGATTTGATAATATGATTGCATCTCATGTCATGGTCATATTAATCTACAAATCTTTTATTGAAATCTTAAATTAGTTAGAATTACGAAACAAATAATTACTATGTAATCCATTTGAGCACAACCATGCATTTTCTGAATTCTCCCTATTAAGGGGGCCAAGACACATTCCTAATTAAATAGGTAGACTCAATCCAATATTGTGGCAACCAAGCTCCCACTCCACTTTTGAAGTAAGCAAGAAACATCCTTTATAATCTCCGGTTACGGAACACGTTTGAATGTACTATAGTTAAATCAATCATTGAATGGAATCAGTGTTCCACTCATGTCAAAGGAATCCACTAATATATTCGGAATCTCTATACATGAACTTCAAAGTAGGTATATAGTTCGATCATGCATCATTCATGCATATACATATGATTTACCGAGCGTCACTACGCTTCTATAGCCCATGAAACTGCGCTATCCAATTTATCTTACATGCAAGTCCTTTTATTGCAATTATTTATGTCCACTTTAATGATTTCGAACTAGGAACTTAAATAATATATGAATTTAGTTCACATGTGGGGTTTCATTCACCAGGTTATCAACCCGATGAGCCTATTAATTCATAATTAGTATGGACATTTTATTCAATATCAAAAATCGTGATTAAATAAGATTGAAACTTTGTTTCAATTGATAAATAAAATTCTGCAAGTTGATATATTACTTATATGATATGTTTTCTTAAAAAATACACAACTTTAATTACATAACTTGCTTCAATCCAAGAACCTTGGTATGACTCTCATACCTTGGTCATGGAAGGGGTTTAGTAAGTACAATTCATGAGACATTCTTATAAAGATGAATTTTGCAACTTCTAAATTTTATAATAATATTAATCTCCGTACACTAAGAATCTTCCTTCGTCCTTTCGCAAGGAACTTAGGAATTTCTGATTTGTATTCCAACGTTACCTTGGATTTGATTGAAATCTATCATCACTTGTTCTTAAATGACGTGAATTAAATAGTCGATTATAGTTCATGACATGCATGATGCATCCTTTGCAAACTACATAAGAAGTATCACTCAAAACCTTAATTTCATCAACCTTTCTCAAAGCATTGAATCTTGTTAAGCTTTGTGCCATGTTATATGGGATTGAAACTCTTTTTTATATAATGTTGCACCTCATAAGAATCTTATCAAAATAATTTTCTCAATAAAGGTCAAACATCCATTGTGACCTATCTTTATAGGTCTTGAATCCCAAATGTATCCATCATCCTCTTCAAGGTTTATCTTACAAAATGTATTAACCATCACTCGACTCTTCAAGAAATGAATAAATTATCTTTATACTAGACCAAGAAGACTGTATAGCTCTAACTAAACATCTTGTATACATAACACCTTCATTTATGAGAACATCAAACAATTTTGATTAACTTACAAAAATTAAGAACATTTAACTCCACGGTGCTAACTTCAATCCATTAAAGGATCTTTTATGCATCCCTAAGGTTATTGGATTTTCAAAATCATTCTGATTGTATCATATACAAATCTTCTTTCATGAAAAATTTCAAGAAAGTGTTTTGAAATCCATCTACCCAAATCTCATAAGATAGAAATTACTAAAATATCTTTAATATATCTTAGCAACGTAACTATTGTAAAGGTTTCATCGCAGTCATAGTCATACTATGAATTAGTTGAATCATTTAACAAGTCTTTGTTTTGTTTAGAAAACACTTTTCTTTCTTGTATGTTTTGCTTATAATGGGTCTCACCTAATTAGGCAAATTCATCAAGTGTCATACACTTGCTTACAGACTAAGAATCTATTTCAGATTTCATGGTTTTTAAACCGTTTGGAGTTATAATTTTTCGAATCATCTTTATTAATTTCATAATAATAATGTTCCAAAATAAATATTTTAGAGCTCTTAGTCAACATGAAATCATATTTCTTTGGCTAAGTTTTACATATGCTAGTCATCATTGTAGGTTTTTAAGCAACAATAGAAACTTATACAACAACTTTGTTTAGTGTTCAATGAGAAAAAATAGAGGATGTGCACTTGGAACGTACTACCTTCAACACATGGTTATTATTCCTATTACATTTAATGAGACCATGCGTTGTCATTTATAATATTAGGTGAATCATGCTCATTTTGTTACTTTTTTTTATAACTTCTCAAATTTCTTCAAGATTTTCGAATTAACTTTTCTTGAACTCTTTCAAGGCTCTTGAACTTTTCGAGATTCTTATATTCCCACATACCTTTTTGAAGAGGAACATTTAGAATAGGGTGAACTAACCATAGTTTGAACCATGTTTGTTTGTTGCTTTTCTTGAACTCTTTCGAGATTTACACTACTCCCACTTAACCTTTTGGAAATTACATCTTTTCCATAAGGGCATTCACTTAAGCAAAAAACATTTTGTAATAAGTATGACTTGTGTAGTAGTACCCCGTGCTCTGTATAGGAATCGAATGTCTATCAAATGATTTAATGCACCTTTTTATTCATTGTTTTGTAGAAAGACTTTATAAGAACTTTTCTTATCCATATCACATATGAAGCCTTTGCTATATTTTGATTTAACATATGTAGTTTTGTTTAGTTTTTTTAGCTCATCTTAAAAGTATATCCCCTGAATAATGGTTGGAAGATAGGGTATTTTCATCTATTATAAAAATATATCTCATATAGATCGATAGCTCCTTTTCATTGACACTTCATAAGGTTTTCTTTCGCAGTTTGTTGTTAAACAATTTCACAATTCTTGAATGTTTATCGAGGTCTTAGCTCAAATTCTCATTATGACGATCATATCGCAATATTTGAATATATATTTCCAAGTCAATGTCTTGACTCAAAATTTCACCATTACAGTCATACTATAGTGTATTTATTATCTTGTCAAAATGATTCTAAACCATTTGAACTTTTCAAAACTTTCACACTTATGCTTCAACTAAGCACTAGTGATATAATTATATCACAAATGAAGTTTCATTGTCCGTCTCCAGTCTTTGAACCTTTGGTTTTCTTATATCGTTATGTATTTGACCTTGAGTTCACATCATCATTTCTCTAATTGGTGAATTTATCAGAATTTTCAAATTAGAATGATATTTGCATATATCAATGGATTTAATATAATGATATTGAAATTATATCCCTTTGGATCTTTCGCATGCAATGTTCATTTTTCATTCGAATCAATTGACATTTTTAAATATATAGAGGATCTTTCTCCTTAAATACCCATGGCCCTTTAAAAGCCTAGGACTTTACACTTGTTATGGTGTATTAGGATTTGAATTCCTAAATATTTGGGGGACCTTGAATTAGAACTGATTCTATCATTACGCTTTTTTGTAAGAAACAAGTAGGAGTCGCCAATGAGTTATAGGAAAACTCATAAACCCCGTTCATGCCTTTCTCCCAAGTAGAAATCAAGATATGTTTGGCACGAATCACAAGTTTACCCATTCCCAAATTGGTCTACGTGTACCAGAAATGAGTTCGGGAGCGAGGGTACTAAAATAAATATTCCCTTTAGGGGGGAATCGCTATTCTAGCCCTAGTATGGCCTCTACTAGCTCCTCCTTTTTAACAATTTCATTACCAAACAGTATATGCAACATGGCTCCTTAAAACTAAGTTATTTGATTTTATTTACAAGCATCAATCACGTAGAAATTACATTGCAAAAGTCGTTGTTGACCCTAAGTTTTGATGATGACTCAAGGAACCTAAGAAAACCATAACTAGTTTAACTTCTATTTTAGCTTTGATTATTGACAGATGTATGCTACGAGATTCTAGAGTAAGAATGAAGCATGGTTCACAATCTAAGTCTGCTATGGAAAAATAAAGAGGCCAATCAGATGTCAAGTTCCTTGTGGGAGGAACTAAAGCTCCAGAGTTGAAGCTTCAAGACGACGAGCTCCTTGAGTGAGGAACTGAAGCTTCAGAGTCGAAGCTTCACAGAGTCTCAAGGATTCTAATGTATTTTATCTTTATTTTAGGCTTCTTGTATTTATGTTAAGTACAATGATAATTGATATAAGATTTAATTTTATTTGGTAAAGATTTTATTTTCCGTATTTTAACTTGATTATTCTCGAAAATATCTTTTAGTTAAAATATCTTTTTGTTAAAAAGATTTTATGTTTTGGTTTTATCTTATTCTTTGGAAAATCTTATTTGGAAAAATATCTTCTTCAACGTGTGTTTTACTTTGTCAAAAAAGGTTGAGAAAAATTAGGAAGCCAGTAAAACCACTTCCTGGTAATTCGTTTAGCTTGCTGCCCAAGCTCCCACGAACTGCACTTCCTAGTTTCATGGAAGTTGTGGCTTAGTGGAGGTTATGGCAAACGGCAGTTTTTAACTTCCTTCTCCTCTTATAAATATACTTGGTTTTCAGTTTAAACACTCTTGAGCATTACAATCTTTTAGCTTTTAAAAAGAGTCATAATCCACTTAAGTCCTTGAGTGTCTTAGTACTTAGCATTTAGAGTTTAATCTTGAGTTGTATTGGGATAGAGTTTGGGGAAACTCTAAGAGTGTTTATTGCTTTGAGTGAAGCAAGAAGAAAGAGAGAGTTAGAGAGTTCAACTGGTTGATGGATCAGTTGAAAGGGGAACTTGAGTTCGTGGAGGAACTTAAGTTAGAGTCTTAATTTGTAATAGGTTGTTTGCTTTATTATTATTAAGAGTTGAGTTTAAAATCCCTTGTGGTCGTGGTTTTTCTTCTTGATTAGGGCCAAGAAGTTTTCCACGTAAAATCACTCTTTGCACTTTTAGTTTTTGTTTGAGTTCCTTTATTAATTCCGCAAAAATTACCCTAGTTCCTCAACAATACAATTCACCCCCCCCCCCTCTTGTATTGTTCATTCGAGTCAACAGTCGTTATTCTTATTTAATCAATATTCGTGAAAATAACAAAATAAACAATATTCGCCTTGTCTTAAGTGATAAAATAACAATTAATTATCAAGTTCTAATCTTGATTAACGAAAGAATACTATGTGAATTAATTAATTAAAATTCTGTTTAAAGTGATCAAAAAAACAATTTATTCAATTAAAATTATTTAAACAATAAAAGAAAAGTGATTTATCTAAGTGCTCGGGAAACTAACCGTTCTTCTTTTATGTTAAATCTCCGTTTAAAGCGTTTATGGACTTTCTTTCTTCTTCGTACCTCCAAGGAATTCAATGGATTCAATTAGGGTTGGAAATTACTTGGGAAGAGAGAAGAAAAGTAGTACGATAGTAAGAGAACTTGAGAGATTAGGGTTTTGAGAATTCTAGGGTTAGAATTCTGATTTTTCGTTCATCTTTCGGGTTGAACGAAGACCCCTATTTATAGATGTAGGGATCTAGGTTTAGATTTTTAGAGCCACGTCATTAGGTGGAACACGCAACTCTCGGAGTCGCGCTGGGTGCCGCACGCATCTCAATAAGTCGCGCGCGCCAGGCGCGCACGACTTATTGAGTTGTGCTGGGATGCGGTTTGCCTTTTACGAAAATGCGTTTTTAAAACTTCCATAACTTTTGATTGCAAAGTCAAATTAAGGCGTGTGAGATATCATTGGAAAGCTATGAATGTCTTCTCTTTAATTCCATTAAAATTAGGATAAAATTTTTTATGAATCAAAAGATTTGGTTGTTGGAGTGCAAGGGTGTCGGTTTTAGGGTCCGGTTTAGTGTTTTTATCATAATTTCTTCGTTGTAGCTTGGAATTGAACTTATAATATACCGTTGGAAATCTCTTTGAAAGGGATATCCATTTTTATAGTCCATTCACGAAATATGATGGTTGGTTTATCTTCTTGGCTCAGTTTTCAACAATGTACGATCCATTAGATTGAACCATTGCATTTGCCGCATTTGGGTCCGTTATTAATCAAGTTTAAAAATGTATGAGCACGTTTTATTCTTAATTAGTGATCAGAAAAGGCTCTAAGATAACTTGGCCTCAAATATGAGTTTTAACTTACTTCATAATGCATTTCGTAGACTATAAACACTTCAACTTTGATCTAGCATGAAGAACGGGTTTTTGTAACATCATCGCACTTCCTTTCGGGACAAGAGGCCAAAAGTATATATATATATATATATATATATATACCATATCGAAATTTTAAACCTATTTAGATTTCCAAAACACATTGTGACTCAATAAAGCATAGAATAACATTTACTCCATGTTTTTTAATATAAGTCATTACTAACATTGCATGGTGTTTTGATAATGGAAAGAATAAATAACATTTATTTAATTCTAATAAATTACTAGGTAAGGTTAAATGTAAGTTTTGCTTGTAAAGTTACAAATTTTTCTTTCAGACTTGTAGATTTTACTTGTGAAGTAGCAACATTTTCTTCTAAACTTGTAGATTTATTTCTCTGTTATCCAAACTTCTTCATTTAGTTCAACCACATTCTCAATGAGAGAAAACTAAACATGACATCTCATGTCCAGGAAGTAGTGATATGCTAAACCAATTTCTATAATACACTTCTTAAATTGGAACATTTACATTCTTTTACCTTCCAACTTTATGAGGTAGTTTCTAATAAATTGGAATTGGTTCATTTAATTGGAAACATTTGTTGTTCATAACAAATTTTAGCATATAAGTAGTTTAAGGTTTTAGAAGTAGCAACTTGTTTGTATTTCTTGCCTTATAACTTCTTAATGCAACTCTCATATATTCTTAAACCTTTCCCTTTGAGTCACTTAGAACATTTCTCTTAGGTTCAAAGTGATGCTTTGCTTAACTTCTTTAAGCAATTTTCATGATTTTGCTAAGTCTATTCAATCATTATTCATACTAGAGTTTAATTATTTATTTAACTCCATATGAAATGGAAGAATAATAATGTCATTTGATCAACTTTTGATCATAGAGATTTCCAATCACTTCCTTGTAATCAATCATATTGAAAATATGAGATTTATTGGACTTCTATACTTGTTTTTTGGAGGTTTTATACCTCTCATCTCATTATATCAATTGAAACACTTTCAAAATGAAGATGTGTTGGCATTTTACTCAAACATTTTGAATAAAACCAACCTTAGACATGTGCCATGGGTTTCTAAAACTTGCCTTTTAGAACCATCTTAGCAAAATTGGAATATAGGTTTATGGATTATCTTTTAACCTTTTAAGAACAATTCTCAACTTTATTTTCAATTGAGGAGATTAAATATAATAAAAAAATTAGAATGAAATATCACTTATTATTAAACACAAAATTCAATTATGTTTAAAATTTAAAGTGCCATAAAAAAAAAAGGTAACTTTAAAACACTTCATTCAATTTAAATGATCCTTATTTAAATTAAGTGATTCCAAGACCCTTTATTTGTGCAATAATTGAACGGACTTTGGCCTTACCATCAACCATTACATTTTCAAGGTGAGAAAACTCTTTACTGATTGCAACTCTTGGTTGAATAATTAACCATCACATGTTTATTTATTACCCTTTGCTTCAAGGTTCTAAACTCTTTAGGTAACCTTGTTAAGTATAACTAATTAAAACTTTAAAACTTGATTTACCCCAACTCTCCCAAGATATAAAATGACACCCAACTTTAGCATGACCTATCATAAATATCAAAGGTTTATTGGGTTTGTAGTTGGAAACGCAACCTCAATATTACCGGGACCTAGATTCATTATGTTTTTTTATTATTTAGTGAACTCTAGCACATCATCACAAGCATCAATAAAATCTAACATGCATAAATAAAACATGGCATAGTATGGCCCCTTAATCCTAAGAAAACTAATAAAGCAAAAGCTCCGACTTGAACCTTCATGGATCTTATCCATCTTGCTCCTTTAGGCCTTCACTCCATTAACTTCTTGGACTAACTGCAACCTGTAATAATATTATTCTATTCTATTCACTACTTAAATAAAATTAAATAAAATAAAATTACAAAAATACTTTATCAGTATGCAGACCATACTTAGATAACAAAAATATATACGTCACGATACGCAGATCGTATTTATAATCTATGGGCCATACTAGTTTATATATGGCAATAAATAATATCATATATTATAAAGTGTCATATAATAAATCACTTATCATGCTTTCCTAAACTACAACATCGAATGTTCATAATTATGGAAACACAGAACCTCAATATCTCATATTTTAATTACTGCATTTAGATAATATATGAACCATCAATAAAATATCATATATTTTAAATTAGGCATGAGATAGAATAAAATATTATTTTAACTTTTAAAAGATAAATCATATTTATCCTCAAATATTATCCTAAATAATTTAGGAGATTCTAGCCTAATTACCTAGCCTGCAATCAATCTTAATCTTTTGGAATATGCTTAAAATATCCTAACAAATCCTATCAAAAATTAAAAATTTTAATTATGGATAATTATCAAATACCAACTTTTGAAATATGATTTATCCCCAAAATAAAATCATATTTTATTTTGAAAATATTTTAAAACAAAATAATTTTTTTTTAAAACCACCGCACACTGCCGGCCACCATGATTGGCGGCTAGCCACGGTGGCTGTGTGCTTTCCCAGTTCCCACTATTGTAAAGCAGTAGCGGAAGCAGTGCTGATGTTGGCTACAGGCCACCATGCGTGGCCGGCTAGCCACTACCTGAAGAAGCAGCAGCAGCAGCAGCAACAACAACAACAACAACAACAACAACAACAACAACAACAACAATATCCACAACAACAGTCTTGCAACACTTGCACGCTGCTGCCTAGCCACCTTGGACTGCCTCCCCTCCCCTCCCTCTTAGACTGACACCGGTCGGCAGACACCGTGGCTGTCGGCCTTTTAATTATTTTTTTGTTTTTAATTTAATTAAAACAACTTTTGCTAAAATTAAATTAAATCAGTCCAATAATTAAAATTAAATCCCTATTTAGTTTTAAAATTAGGGTTCTTCATAAAATTAATCCCAATTAAATTTAATTAAATTAAATTATTGATCATGCAAAATTCACAATTTATGCACGAAAACAACTAGATTAAAAACATGAAGCATAAAATAATCGAAATTATTCGAAAGGGAATTTCCTGTATCTCATGGGGACATTTTCATGAAGCATAAAATAATTACTTTTTCATTATATTAGGCTCCATAATTGAAAAAAGTTGTTGGTTTATACACAAAAATGTCATGTGAGAAACAATTTTTCTGTCTCACAATGAGAAACTGGGGTATCTCCTATTCAAAAACCAAAACACAAAATTGAAATTTTAGGGTACGGCTTAGGATTTCTAAAAGTTTGAATCTAAGGTTAGGGTTTTTTAAATTTTCGTGCATAATAGGGCAAAATTCGATCCTTTTTAGGCTATTTAGAGCATAATTAAATCGCATTTAATCAAATTCCAAAAATTAAATTTCCATTTAATATAAAGATTAAACCATTGTTAACTTATTCCCCCTCTTAATTGAAGTAAAATTTAAGGACATTAAAGAATTAAAATTCAATATGCATATATGCATAGGCAAACTGATACACTGTATGACTTTAGATACCTCAAAGCGGCATTGCATGAATCATATTCATAAGCATCTAAACACCAAGATCAATGCATAACACATATAGAAATTATAATTGTACCTGTGAAGCATGATTCCACATGCGATCGAGCAAAAATAATGGGAGATAAAGAACCCTGAGCGTGATTACTCTATTTGGTCCACGGGCACAAATTAAACCTCCACTGATGCAAGTTAGTTGTGATTGAACACTTCAATCAACCTTCAACGGAGAGGAAACAATAAAGCCATAAACCATCACCACCACCACCACTATGAGCAACCACCTTGCCTTGGTGGTCTGTATGGTTGTACGGGTGAGGGGAGAGAGACGGCGTGTGAGATAAGGGTTGAGAGAGATTGGTTACTAACTTCACAATTCACTACCTAGGTTAATTGTGACTTATATCAACCCTAAGCATGACCTCTATTTATATATCATATATATAATTAGAGTCCGTGTAAAGCCCAAACCCGTAGCCCACTTCTAACTACACTAGCCCTACTTCTTACATGGCTTGCATTGACATATCCTCATGAGGCCCACTAATGGGCATCTTACTTGTTTAACCCAATACCCGGCCCTTGTTATATGATCTCATAGGATCCATTCTATTGGGCTTTTAACTATTTGACTAGCCCAAATATCATTTATCATATCTATCATTAGACAATGACAACCCAAAAGAATGAACTTATTATTATCTCCATAATAGTGATCCTTGATATATCAAGTGATTGCACTTATCGAAGACATAATTCCTTCATGATCACGGTGAGGCTCAAATTTGATGTTTGAAATTTTTTTGTGATAATAGAAACAATTTAATTTTTATGATTATTTTTGTGATTATACTTTAGTTCATTCAAATTAAGCTTATACATTAATTCACAATCCCAGTGATTATTTTTGTATTGATATTTGTTTTACAATGTTGTGTGATATACAACAAATTTATAATCAATTATAGCAGAGAAGTGGAGCAGGTGCGGATTACTAGTAGGACAACTAGTGTAACAAAGTACAAAGAAGTTATATAGCGGATTTTAGTGAGAAATATCAAAACATTTTTAGATTTAGAAAAAGAGATATTGCTCTAATGTGTAACCACTTTACGAGAGCTATTGGTCTTAATTGGAGACTAGATTAGCATGTTCAACAAGGAATTGAACTTTATCTTGTCCGTGAAAAAAAACTATTGATGCCATGCAGTCTCTCAAAATTACAACTTTCAGCAATGACGGATTTATGCTTAATAGAATGGGGTCAATTAACCCCACTTAGTATATATAAAAAAAATCATGTTAAAAATATTTAAATGATGAAGAAATAATAATTTATTAGCCTTGTAAGTCAATAATGTTAGATACGCCACTTATATACCAAATTTCATGTAATTTGTTAATTTTTTTTAATCAATGTAATTTGTTAATTTATTTAAATTTAATTGGATATGAACCCACTTATATAAAATGATAGATTCACCACTACCTGACACCGAGGGTAATGCTCAACAACAACACAAAAAGAGACGAATATTGGAATTTTCTTCTGATTTATCTCATCATCTTTCTCTTTATTATCAATCAAAAGGTTATGCATGTCTTATATTAATAAGATGCAAAATTATTGTTGTTTCTTGTTTTTTTACAATATATTGTTTATGCATGTCTTTTATTTTCTTTTTCACAATTTTTCAAATTGGTACCTTCATTTATTGTTGAAATATTCGTCATATATGAACAGATAAACTGATTTAAGTTGATACTTGATAAAATAAAGTATATGGAAAAAACGAAAAGAAAAGGAGAAAAAGTGTTGAGAGATTGTGCTGTTATAAAACACCATAAAATATAATATGTATAACTTTGCCTTGTCTCTATTGGAGAATTTACCATAGGAAACCCGAAAGCCGGGAGAAAAACCCACCAATCCATTATGTAGCAATAATTAGATGAAGATTAATGTAGATTACAATCTTTCAATCCCCATGAAAGCTCCCACCCCAAGCTCACCCTCTCAAACACTCAAACCCTAAGTGTTTGGGTTTTACATTGATGCTCTCTCTCTTTACATCTTTCCCCTCATCCTATTTCTCTCTTTACAATGAGATTACAAGAGTATATATAGTGCAAGAAGATCAATGGCTAAGATTACATCCCGAGCGAATTAAAAAAAATCGCATGCTCGAATAGGGGCTCAATGGTTCGACCAAACCTACCCAAAGTTTGGTCGAACATGGGGTGGTTCGGTCAAAATTCTTACTAGGTTTTACCTATCCTCCTCTAGAAATCAAAAAACCGCAGAGTCTGCCTCAAAAGCTAGGTTTGACCGAACCTTTCAAAAGTTCGGGTCGAACTCCCGCTTTGCACGGACAACTCTACTTAAAATAACCATAACTCCCTCAATTCTGAACGAAATCAAGCTTATGACCTGTCGTTGGAAAGATCTAGAGACCCGCTATCACCTCCAACTTGAATTATCTCAATATCATTCCTCGATATTGAGATATGCTCATTTGAAGTCATCCCTTGCCATCCACCATTGCTTAACACCAAGAAATAGCCCATAGCTTAAATTCCTAAGCTATGCACCCCCTTAGCCTCCTTGAACCGTTCTCCACACTTCTCAAACCTAACACTTAATATGTACAGTAAATAGGACAATCAATAGTACCTTGTTCGGTTTGTAGAGCGATTGTTACCCAGGCCTAGGTATGAAACGAAATGCATTAATTATTACTGTATTTGTCTTGCCATTTGCTAAGATTATTGATTACTATGTATCTAGTTACTCTAGTGACTTGATATTGGGCTATCTCAAAACAACTACGGTTTCAAAAAAAAAAAAACTAGTGTTATACAATAAGCTATGGAGTAAAATGAATATATATCAATGAATCTTGTATTTCCATTCCGTGGAGAATAATTATACAGGAAAAAGGAAAAAGGTTTCAATCTGAAAAGTGTTAAGTTCTTTCTATATCTCTGCATTAAAAATTACTGTAATTCATACTACTCTGTATAATCTTCTGATTTAAGTGAAAGATATGATAGCATGTTAGACACAGGAAGAATATTTGGTTCTCTTCCTTAGTCCGTGGCTCCATGCTTGCTATCATAAAACACTATGTATTCTGACATGGATTAAGACTCGATTTGAATGAGAGTATTGCTTATTCTGGTTGATGTGATCATTGCAATTTATTACTTATCTAATGGTGTTATCTGCTATCATATTGTTCTCGCAGAGATTGAGATAGCAATTGAGTCAACAGCCTGATTCTTTTCCTTTAGATGAGGTATAATTGCCATTTATCGTGTCTCAAGTTCACGGCTTTAACTTGTCGTCATTTGTGTACATACTTTTCTGTAATATTGGGAATCCTCAAGCTCTTGCGCAACAGCCAATCACATTTTTTCATTAGGTTAGTGCCCATAGTGTTTGACTGTCATGAGCAGTTACTCTAAAAATAACTTGTAATGTTTCTTTTAATTAAAGTGCATCAGGTTCTTGCTCTATGTGATCATCCAAGCATTTTGGATAGAAGTGAAACATTGGGACTATATTCACATTGTTGAATTGCTTATTTTAACAAACAAGGATTTTATATTCATCCTTGAGTTTATATTTAGGCATTTGTCGCTACTATATGATGTTGAATTGCTTATTTTAACAAATAATGAGCTCTTTTTATGCCATTCCTTTAATCATCTATCAATTCACTTTTATAATCAAACAAGAGTATTTCAATTCAATTACATACTAGTATTTATTTCTTCTACTTTTGTTTGTTACTTTGACTAAATGCAGTGTTGATTCAATAAAGAGAGCTCGGCAGATTTTGGATCAAATACCAGGAAGAGCAATGGGTGCATACAATCACAATCAAGTGATTAATGCATTTGAATTTTTCCTTTCCTTATAGGTGTATATGATGATGCAATTACTACTGAGGTCAGAGCAAGATGGAATTCTTTGCCCCATTCATTCCACAATGTCCTTTGTATTCTGCTTTAATTGTACTTTATGGTGGAACTTTAATTTGGTATGTATGCTTTTATGGAAAATATATATTCAGCAAAATATTTCTACCTTAGTATTTTTCAATTTTTTGACAAAGTCGTTGTCTTCTATAATTGGAATAGGGACTTGTTGAGTGGTAGGACTGGGTTGATTCACGATGGGATGTTGCATTCTTCCTGATCTTGTGATGACGTCGATAGAGGAATTTTCTTCATCCTAAATATCATCGACCGGATAAATCGTGGAGAGTGGAGTTTCTTCTACGTCTTTGAGGTAGACATCCTCATCATCGCTTTCAAAAACTCCATTGATGCTAACATTTTTTTCTAGCCAAATTTGAACCAACTTTTTGCTGTCAATCAATCCTTGGACTAGGTCCTTGAATTTGAAACAGTATTCTTTGGTATGTCCTCCAGATTGAAGGTATGCACAGTAGAACCTATCTATCCTTTTTAGCGATTCAAATGGTTTGATTGGCTCGAGAGGTTTGATCTTTCCATTCTCGAAGAGCATTTTAAACATATTTGAATAAGAAGTCCCAATAGGTGTGTATGCCTTATTACTCTGTTTGGGTGATTCAACTACTTTGAGGGAAAAAGGTTTTCTTTCAGTAGTTTTAGTGGATGTCATCTTTTCAGCGATGCGTCTTTCCTCCATCTTCTTTGCTTCCTCAATGGAATAGTGAAGTTGGATCATCGTCGCCCTCATTATGTTTATGAAGACCCTTATGTCTTCTTTTGAGGCAGGTTCTTCAGTTGGAGGAAAAGCACTCATGGCATCGAAAAAGGTGTCCTCCTCTTCTTTGCTGGCATGAAATTCTTCAATTAGTTTGATGAGGAGTGATGGATCAACGTGATTTTCCTCATCAGAAATTGCCAAGGATCGGAGTCTGAAAGTGGAGCATTATTGATACTTGGCTTCTTACTAGTAAGGGGCAATGGAAGTTTATTGCTATCAATTAAATCTTGAATGGCTTCTTTCAACTTCCAGCAATTCTCAGTGAGATGGCCCCTGCCTTGGTGGTACTTGCCAGGTGAGTTGGGGTTCCAACTAGCCGTTCTCCTTTCTACTGGTGGATCTCCAAACTGTCCAATAGGGGTTATGAGTCCTTTAGCATGAAGTCGATCAAACACTGTAGCATAACTCATGCCAATAGGTGTGAAAATTCTCCTAAATGGTTTCTTTTATCCTTGATTGTTCATAGCAAGGACCTCATTCAAGTTAAAGGTGCTAACATTATTTGAGTGGGTGGTTATGGAAGAATAAGGATTGTCGTTCTTCTTGCCTTTCCGGCCACTGTTGTTGTTGTTAGCAGCTTTTTGTTTTGCAAGGTCGTCTTCAATGTCAATACCTATATCATAAATGGCCTTGAAAGTATTCAAATTTCTTTGGTACTTTAAATATTTTGAATACTTTTCTTGAAGGTTCTTGACGAACATCTCACAGATTCCTTTTCAGTAGGAACTTCTACCATCTTACCAGAAGTTTCTCTCCACTTGTTGAAGAAGGAAGTAAATCCTTCTTTTTCCTTTTGCTTTAACATCTCAAGCTCCTTATGGTCAGTCTCAACTTGGATGTTGCACTTGTATATATATCAATGAAAGCGTTTGTGATAGATGTCAGGAGGAGGTCTTCTCCTTTTCTAGGGAGAAAAACCATTGTTGACAAATGATTTCAAGAGATAGTGAGAAATACTAAAGGGAAGACCTTCCTGTCAATAGCCTTAATGCTAATTATAGTATCGAAAGCTCTTAAATGAAAGTAAGGATTGTCGGTAGGCTTGAACTTAGGGATGTCATTGGCATTGAACTTATGCGGAAGAAGTTCCTTGTCCACTAAGACTCCTTGGGAGCTAAAATCCTGAACCTTGTAATCGTTCACTACTAAAAAAAATGCCCAAAGAGACCCGAAATGAGAGACTCGTCAATCAAATAGCCGGTCCCTGTGTTTCAAGAGACCCAACATTACAAATAACTAGTCTCATTGGTAGTATTCAGGAAAAAAAAAAAAAAAAAAAAAAAAAAAAAAAAAAAAGACCCTTTCTTAGAGATAAAGGATCTCTCTCAATTTTTTTTTTAAATTAAAAAGGAGAGACTCGTGTTTTTACATTACCGGTCTCTCTTTTTATTAAAATAAAAAAATACTAGTATATGTTTTGGAAAGACCCGTGGTGATGCTTAATCAGTCTCCCTTATTTCCATGAATAAAATATAACTAACCCTAAAATCACTCCCCCAAATTTTTCTTCTTCAATCCACCTCCTCTTCCTGTCTCTCCTGCTCTTACCTCAAACTCCTTATTCCGTCTTTTCATGAACCATTTCATTCAAATTTCAATTTCAATTCCTCCATTTCTTGTTTCAATTAATCTTTTCTACATACTTTAAACCTAAATTTTTTATGTTTATCAAGGCCGGCTACTAGGGGAGCTCGTTGAGCGATCGCTCAGGGCCCCCCTTTTGTGGGGCCCACATATATATATTTTTTTTGATATCTTATAAAAAAAATAATAAAATAAAATAAAATAAAAAATATTCTTTGATAAATTTATGAAATGTAGTACTAATGACAAGTATAACTACTTCTTTTTAATCTAAAGATGAATCAAAAAATTAACTTACTTAGCTTAAGTGATTTTTTTTTTTGGTTCAAATGGAGGAAATGAAGAAGCACTAAAGCGGGGGTTTGGTTTATTTGCTTAATTATCTTTTTGTTTGGTATTTTTAGATTTGCATTTTCTCTTTTATGTGAGCTTTCATTTTCCTTTTTTCTTTTTCTACTTTCTCTTTTAGTTTATTTCTTTTCTTTAATTACCTAAATTCTACTTCGCATTATGTTAGCTTTAGTTACTGAATTTCTCTTCTTTATTAATTTTTTTTATTGGGTTTAAATTCTTGACTTTTTTTAAATAAAAAAAATTGGAAATATAGCTTGTGAGGGTTTGATTGATGAATTTGCTTTAAAAAAAATGCTCATAGGACCAACTATAATCAATCATTTTGGTGAACTTTATAATATAAAAATTTATGAAATACATTCTCATAATTTAGGGGCCTTTTTAAGATTTCGCTCCGGGCCCCTAAAATGTCCGAGACGCCACTGATGTTTATCATTTTCTTCAACCTCGGTACTATATAAATTCCTTTCGCTTTCAATTCGTCTCCGATCCATAAACAAACCAATGGAGCTTCAAAAGTACCTTTAATGGTGTTCAAGCTTCTCTTCTTGATTTTCTGAGTTGTCTTATAGAAAGAATGGACCGTCAAGGAAGATGATATGCCATTTGGTGGCTTCAGGAACAACTCGCTTCCAATTTCGATGATATATCATTGTTTACCACTAAGAACAGGTTTTTTTTTTCAAAAAAAAAATCACTTCATTTTATTACCTCAATTGTTTTTTCATACCCTTAATTTTAATTTTTTTTTATTTTAGATCTCGCTAAAATGAAGTAAAAGTTGTAGATTTATGGGTCAAGGGAAGGTTGATTCTCATTTTGCAATATTATCAGACTATCTCAATGCTTTGATGGGTAAAGGGTTCATGTAATTGTTGTTAATGATTATTTAGTGCTGTGATTGTGAGTTGGTTGGTCAAGTTGCTCGATTTTTTGGTCTCAAGGTTGGCCTTGTTCAGCATATTGTTTTTGTTTTTGTTTTCATTTTATGTTCTTCTAATATCATTTTCATAAAATTTTGATTAAGATCTATTCATCTAATTTCTTGTTTGCTTTTGGGTTTTGATTTTGATAGTTTTAAAATTATTTAGATCTATTTTTTATGTTCGTTTTAGATTTTATAACCTCCGTTTTCGATTTTTATTCTTCAATTTTTATTTTTGTGTTTTTATTCCGATTTTGAAAAAATAGTTTTCATTTTCATTTTCTATTCTGATTTTTGTTTTAGATCTTACCGGTTTAAATCGGATTTTAAATTTTTGATATAATTTGTGATTATACAAAATGGGTAATTTTTGAATTTTTGTTTTGGTTAGGTTTTTTTTTTTTTTTCTGTTTTTGCTTTTTAATTTCATTATTTATCTGTACATTGTTAGTATTATGAATTCAATTTTATGTAACTTCGTATAGCTTTTATTTACTATAAATCTTTAATTTTTGTTGCTTGTGTTTAGTGAAAATCTAACCTTATTATTGTTTGCTCTTATTATAGGTTATCTATGAGCTAATGTTTAACGGAGATATGATATGAAGATGATGACGATGGTAACGGATGATGATGAAGATAAACACTCCAATGAAACAAGTGGATGATAGTTCATTTTTAGTGTTAATTTTCTTTTTATATGATTACAGATTAATAGATTATAGTACCTAGATAAATTATCTAATATATACTATAAATTACGAAGTATCTAATATGTAAATACTTCGTATGTATTATGTACTACACATTAATAGATTATAGTACCTTAGATTGTATATTTTTTTCGAGCGAAATATGAAATTGTATATTTGTTTTTTGTAATTTATTTTTTTTTTTGGGAAATTCTCTTTGGTAACACTGTATTTTTAAGTTTTCTCAGTGGTAAATTGCAAAAAAACTTATTATCATTGGTAAACTTGAATTTTTTATACCAAAGAGAATAACTATTTTAACCAATTTTCCTCAACCATGGTTAGTTTAATTAATTTTCTAACAATTAATTAAATATAGAAATATATTAAAAAAAAAAAACAATCTCCCCTTCCACCACCAACCAACTACTGCCACAACCAGCAACCACCGTCGGCATCCCAACCCCCCTCTCCCCTGGCCGGCGCACATCCCCTCCTAGCCGGCGACCCTATCCCCCTCCCTTTCCTCAACCACCACCCACCCAAAACCTCACACTACCGCCCACGATCCTCCTCCCACCGCAACTACATTACAACCATCCTCTAAATCTATCTCCTCCTTTCACGAAACCTCCCTTTCCTGCGCCAGATCGAACCCAAACCACCGACGAAAATTAGCGGCGCAAATAAGGATGAAATCAATCAACTTCAATGGCGAAAATCAACGGCGGCGCTTTAGGTTGAAGGCCATGGTTCTAAAAACCGATTGGTTTCGAAGGTGGGGGATTTTGAAGCCAATTAGGGATTTTGATGGTGGGGTATTGGGCGGCTAAGGAATTTCAGATTTTCGAGGGTGGTTTTTGGGATTTTCGTGGGGAAGGGAGGTGGGTTTCGGGGAAGGGGGAAAGGTGCGGCGTGGTGGATGCTGGTCGGGGAAGGAGGGCTGGATTTTCGTGGGGAAGGGAGGTGATTTTCAGGGCTGGAGATGCCGATGCTGCGCCGGCGAGAGAGGTGGCTAGGCGTCGACGTGGGTTGGGGCAGGGGAGTGGGCGCCGGCGTGGTGGATGCTGGTCGGGGAAGGAGGTGATTTTTTTTTGTTTTTTTTTTTAAAATAAATTAATTATAAAATTATTTTTTAAATCATTTAAATATCAAAAAAAAAAACTAACTATAGTTAAATATTTAGTTAAAATTAGTCATTAATGTTACCGTTAGCTTAATATAAGAAATTCGAGTTTACCAAAGATAATAAGTTTTTTTGCAATTCACCACTGAGAAAACTTAAAACTATAGTGTTACCAAAGAGAATTTCCCTTTTTTTTAAATAGAATGTAGCAAGAGCCCGCCTATCTAACATAAATGGTCTCTCCTGAACTCATAAAAGAGACTACTTTTGTAAGTTCACGGGTCTCAATTTTTAAAATGAGAGACCGCTTTTCTGACAAAAAGGGTCTTTTATGCTTCTACAATTTTAATATTTCAACCACCCAAAGAGACTTCTTTTCTAAGATAGCAGGTCTCAAGTTTTGAAACTTTAGACCGGCTCTAAAGAAGCAGTCTCTTAGCCAAAGAGACCGTTTAGCTAGAGACCGCCTCTAAGGCAGTCTCTTTGGCTAATTTGGACGGGTCTCTTTGGCCAATTTTGTAGTAGTGGTTGGAGATTTTGCTGAGAATTTCCTCCATACGCTCAAGTTGTTTTTGCTTGACAGGATCGTTGACTTGAAGAGCAATAGTCTTCAACATCTCAGTCAAGTTGTTCATGTTTTTCCTTAGATCATCAACTTCTTATTGGATGGGTTTTTCAAAGAGTAGAACTTGAACGAAAGTGTTGTCCTTGATTAACCGTCCTTCTCTTGTTGACCAAGTGTTGTAATATTAAACCATTGATTTTAATGACTCGACTCTAATTGACTTTGACTTTTATCGGTTTTAAAAGGCAAAAAGCAAAAAATGGGGTGCATTTTTGGGAATCAAGTTTAATGGTTTAAACAACATGGTTATGTTGGGAGGATTAATATACGACTTACCCCCCTTAAAAAATGACGGAAAATACGAGCACACAAGATTCTCTATACATGGTCATAGTGAAACATACATAAAGTGTGTGCTTTTAAATAGTGAGTGAAAGTGGCATGCTTGACACTTGTGTAAGACCATGGGACTATGTGTCTAGACTCGATTAAGGACTGAATAAGACTTAGATTATTAATAAAGTGATTAACTAGACTAAGCGCGAAGACACAAACAAAAAACTGGACCATCGCGTAACACAATAGCACTATTTCGTCGTGACAGAGCCATCGCGGCGCGCTATTGCTATCGCGTCACAATTGGTACTCGTGTGTCCTTCCAAAGGCCAGACCTCCGCGTCATTACTGAAACATTAGTCCGAACTTGTTTCCAGTGCTCTGCTCTAAAAGGGACAAGCCTATGGTCATGCTAAGTCATGTTTATTCAATTTTATTAAACTTTAATTACTAATTAATTAATTAATTAATAAATTAAGCAAAGTCCTATATAGCCATTAATTAGTTTATTTAGACTTAAACACAATTCAAACAAATGGTTACCATAAACACATACAAGCTATGCCAAGATAGAGATGCACAAGTAGTCAAATAAGCACAGTATGATGCAATGAGTTTGCAACCTAACCATGGCTCTAGTTCTCTAAAGTTCAAGGATAAGGGTAGTCAAAAGAGGGTCCTTGGTTATGGGTCTGAAAGCATCGTGCGGAAGCCTTACCTTTGGAAAGGTTAGCGCATGGATAGGACCCCAAAAGTTAAACGTGTTTCCATGGTTTGGTGAATTCACAATCTCGGATGTACCCTTCGTTGCAATGAGCGTTCGATTGGGTAGCTAGATGGAGCATAAATTCCCATAGGATTATAGCCAAAGGTAGAACATATATGGGGTTTATAAAAAAGGGAAAAACTCAATCAAGAAGTAAAATCAGCCAAACAGTTTTAGAACCAGTCAAAGCAAGAAGGTAGACGTCTGGCTTGGTATTGGAAGAACATGGCGCGAGAAAACTGAGACCATCGCGAGGAGATGGCCTTGCCGCGGCGCGAAGTTGTCATCGCGTCGCAACAAAGCCATCGCACTGCGATGGTCACTGTTCTCTCAGTGATGGTTCCTACATGCCTCAACAAATTTCAGTGTTCTTAGAATTTTTTTATTTTCGCAGCGTTTTTTCGATTCTAGCTGTGAAAGATATTTCCCAAATTTCCTACGTGTAAAAAGCCTATGTTTTTGACGCATTACGGATGGTCTTTCCAATGTTGACGTTTTTATGCTTATGCCAATAATGTTAATCAAAATTATACACATGAATACTTAGAACGTTTCGAGTCTCATCCATTCATTCTAAGCTATTGCCAAAATAAATTTTAGGAATCAAAATAGAAATCCTCCCGAGTGGAGTCCTCAAAAACTGTTGGGAATATTTCAAGCATCCCACACTTGAGCCCCACTGTGATCATACACATAAGCATGGTAGCGTCCAAAAGGAAGGAAGCTAGATAAAAAAAGTCACCAACAAGTTTTAGGAACTTGTAAACCGTTCACAGGGTGAAGGTTACACCCCTTCACGAGACATGATATCACTAACTTCGTAGTGGTCTTGAACCATGACTGAATATTTGGGGATGGTACAAATCCAATCTAAAAGAGATTAAACCTGCCCTAAAAATAGGACACTAATCTATTCTTCTCATATTCATGTGCGCTTTCCGACGAACATAAAGTCAATATATTAATCCTAAACCTGTTTAATTGATGTTGGCTGAATGTTAATGCATAAATAAAACTATTATTGGCGATCACTTGAATTAAAATCATATTAGCCTAAATCAAATTATTAATTATCTTATTAAGAGTGATTTCAAGTACAAATTCCCTTTAAACCTGCAAGAGACGGCGTGATCAAGCAATAACAATAATATAAAGCAACATAATAATATTGATACAACAAATCATCATCATAATATCAATATTCTCAATAAAGCATAATAATATTAGCAAGATCCTAGGCGTGATACTAACATGATTAATAACAAATCCTAGCATGTCACTAAACAATAAAGATTAAAGCTTTACTCCTAAGATGATACTAGTGACATACATGATATTAGGAAATAGGAAGCAACCTAAGCATGATACTAGAAACATATATGATCTAAGAAATATTAGTTGTTACCCTAAACATGATACTAGGAATTATAAAGATATCCTAACATGATACTAGGAGTTAAATTAATCTAAGCATGCTTTCTAAAGATATATAACAATAAAAAAAAAACTTACTTTGTTGTCTCGTATCTCTTTTTATCAAAACAATACACACGTTAGTAACTTCGATGAAAATATTAAATCAAACAATTAATTTAAATAATTGAAATAGGTATTTGAGACCAAACCCTCAGAAATTATCAGTCTTTCACGTCTAGGGTGAAGGAAACTTTGAGCTTGGCTAGGTGCGTCTAAGTCTCATGATGAACGTATGATTTTTTGAAAAGGCAAGGCTTAGAAAGAGAGAGAAAGAATAAGCTTCTCACTTAGAGAGAGAGAGAATAGAATAGATGATCGTTGATGATTAAAAACGGGGAAATATGACCCTATTTATAGAGAAAAACATTCGGAAACGATAAGAGAAGACCAAATTCTAATTGAAGTAAAATTACTCTCATCGCGGCGCAACATGCCTATCGTGGCGCGATGGACTTGTCGCAGTGCAATGGTGCTACAGGATAATATTTGTCGTACAGAGTCCTTTTCCAATATAATTGGGTAATTAGATTCTGTACTTTATCGTTAAAATCAAATTAAGACCTCTTTAAAACACTTGTTTTATTTCGACTGAAATTCTTTATCTTTCCTAAAATATAATTATTAATCCTAATCTCTTTAGAAGTTAAAATAACATTTTAGACTATTCTAGAAAATTAAAGTAATTCCTAACTACTTTAGGAATGATAATTAATGGAACCTCCACTTGATAATTGGGTCGCCCATAAAAGTCATTTAGTATCCAATTTAATATTTGGGTCATAACTTCCTCATTATTTCATCAGAATTGGACTTAGAATATATCGTTGGAAAGCTCTTTTTGAGCCCCATCCAACTACACAATTATTGGAACCATATTATGGACCAATGGATTGGACATAAGGTACGAAAAGAAAGATTTACGAAAACAGATCGAAAGGAATATTTTTATTAGAAACAGAGTAATCACAAGATTCGTTCACATTTCACTTCGTTCGATAATCAAATGACGTAAAAAGTATTCATAATTGGGTTTGATTTTTAGGGAGACACAATTTGGTGTCTACAACTTTCTCTTATATTTGCAGCATAACGTTTAGTGGAGCAGTCGGTAAAAAGCTATCTAAAGAAGAGACAACAACACTTCAAGTAAATTTCTGACGGTACTTTTGGCATAATGTCCCTTGTATAACTTTAAGAAAAATACGCTTGGGGAGCTCCACGACATAATGAATTGAAATTGTGGTATTTTCTTGGTTTGTAAACCAAATTGAGTATGTCATAACTTCTAGAAACTTAGAAGTCTTGACTTTTACAAGGGAAATGATTTTAGCACACCAAAATTGATTTTGGCACACCTCTATGTGAGAGCACAATTTTCTATACTCTTCTCATATAAGGGTGTGCCAAAATCAATTAAGGGTTTGTAGTCTCCTAGGGCCAAGGTCATATGTCACAGCCCCACATGGATACATTTCACCATGCTTGGCTCTATGCTTAACCATTACTTGGCCTATGCTTATTTTTAATTCTAATTTCAACTCGAATGTCTTGCATTTTGGCAAAACCCCTAAATTCTAATTTGTATATTTTGTGTAATAATGTTACCTTGTACTGTGTTTCTCAATTCTAAGTTTGTAACTACATTGCCTTTCTTTAATTTTGTTACTCATGTAAATTAAATGTTCATTCAAAATACCCTTTATAATTTGTTATCATTGTTTTCACCTTCAACAATTGTCCAACAAACTAGGAACATCTTATCATTGTTATCTTTTCCCTAACCTCCAAAAACGTCTTGAGGAAACAAGCATCTACTTCTAGTACCTTCCTACATCCCTCCAACCACCCAGTTTTCAACCCTTCAAAGTAAACGAACAACCTCTTAAAAATTGGAGGCTGCTTCTCAGTGTCAGTACTAATAACTTAGTACCAAGGCTGCTACTCTACAATTCAGCCATGTAACCTCCAAGCTTTTTGTAATGGTCACGCATAGAATCATGCAACATCCTATGAGCCTTGTACTTGACTTTATAAGCAAAGTCCCTAGTCATTAACATCTTAAATGCTTTTATAACACACTCTTGAATTTCCTTTACAAGAAAAAAAGGCCTTGTCTTGAATACCTCAAGCAACTGGGAAAGCTACCCATCTTGTCTTAAGTTGTCTATTCCTCTTCATGTTCCTCTGTCAAGTATGCACACCCTTCATAGTCTTGACAACTATACATGCTCCCCTGCTGTCCCATGAAGCATACACATAAACAGGGCAACTGTCAAGGCATTTGACACCTAACCTTTGTTGCCTTTGGTTGTCACTCACTTTGAAATACACATCCCTGCCCTGTAGAATCCAATATCTAGCTACTACATTCCTAACTTCATCCCTATTTGCAGATCTCTGGCCTACATTTCAATTGAAACAACCAAAGTCAGTGTGTGTAGTACACACTAAGAGGTGTGACTTACTTTTCTTTCTTGGATATAAATCCTCTTCACCACTGTCAGGTGGAGTATGCACCTCCTCATCGATTTATTCATAATCACCTTATGGACAAAAACCCTCACAAACATGAGTGCTTGTACCCTCATCAACTTTATCCCTAGCACCAGCTGCCCTTTCCTCTTCCTCCTCTTCTTTGTTCAAACACTTTGCTGCTTCTTTTTGGATTTTTCTTACAATGTCAATTATCTTAGCTGTTGTATCTCTAACCCTTTGCCAAGCTAAAGTGAATTCCTCATCCTCACTTTCTGATTGATACTCCAGCTCATCATCCAAGATCTCCTCCCTTTCCTCTACCTCTAAATCCTCCAACCCTTCTAGCTCTTCCCCTCCTAAAGATAGTCCACCCAAACCCTCACCAACTTCTACTTCTTCCCCATCTCTATATTCTCCACCCTCACTATCATCATCTGTGTAAACATCCCAAAAAAAAACACTCACCCCTTTCCCTTTGTCTAATTCTTGTGGTTTGTATGGTGGGTCCTCTTTGTCACTCTCATAACTATCTGTTGGGATTAAATCATTTATAGGAATAGGGCTATCAGGTCTTGATTCTTGCCATTCATAATTATTCACAAGGTCACTGTTAGTTTGTGAAGCTGCAACAAGGGTAGAGGTTGTGGGATGTGTTTTATCAGATGTGGAGTTAGGACTTATAACATATTTAACTCTAAAAGTACTTTGGTTGGATAAAGAACTAGTTGGCTTAATGGGAACAAATGTAGTATGGGAGCATCTTCTTTGGCCTTTAATGAGATATCAAGGGCTTTTTTGGAAGGTTCACAAATAGTCAAGGATGAATAACCTTTCTTCCTTGGACTAGATCTCACTAGTGGTCCCCTCTTTATAGGCAGTTTTTTAAGTCTCATAATTTTTGGTTGTTTTGATGATGTTGGCTGAAATTCAGAAGGGAAGGGCATAGGGTCATTTTCACCATATTGTACAACATACACCTCCACACCCCTATACTTAAGTGAAACATCTATCATCTCCCTCATACTGTCATTATTATTAACCTTCCTCAACCCATCTACCATACTTCACTAGGTGAAAAAAAGAAGATTGGCACCGAGCTAAGGCCAGCGGTTTTTAAAAACCGAAGAGGAAATTATGGGGAAAAATGAGCGGGATTTTGAGGGGAGGTTATTGGCACCGGTTCAAACCGAACCGGTGGGAAAAATAATAATCCCACCGGTTTGAACTGGTGCCATATTTATATAAAAAAAAGGCTCCCCCTTATAAACCCTAAACCTAAATCATTCTCCTCTTCTACGGCCTTTCTCCTCCTTCTCTCTCCTCTCTCCCCTCTCACGTCTCACCTCCCTGACCTCTCTCCTCTCTCTCATCTCACCCCTCTCTCGTCTCACCCCTCTCTCTTCTCTCTCGTTGCCCTCCTCAAAGCCCCCCCCCCCCCACCACCACCACCGCCACCACCATGTAATGAAGGGTTTTGAGTTTAAGAACAAACTACAGGTTTTTCATATCAAATTCGATCCTTAAAACTCTAGATCTAGAGTTTTTATGGTAGAATTTGACCTTTAAAACCCAAATTCAAGCAAATATCGAGGTTTTGGTGGAATTCAAGGTAAGTTCTATTTTTTATTTCTCTTATTTTGTTTTTTAAGATTTTTTTTATTTTTATTTTATGGTGATGTGGTTGAATTGCGGTGGTGGTGGGTAGTTTAGGTGGGGATGGGGGTCGTGGTGGGTGGGAATCTGGTTTGGGTTGGGGTTGGGGTTTTGGTGGATGGGGGTGGTGGATTACGGGTTTTGGTGGGGCTGGTTCGGTGGTTTTTGGTGGCTGGTGGGGTGATTTTTTGTGGCTGGTGGGGTGGTTTTAGGTGGATGGTTCGGTGTTTCGGTCGTGGGAACTGGGTTACGGGTGGTGGGTCGTGGGTTGTGGACTTGTGGGTGGTGGGTCGTGGGTTGTCGGTGGGTTTTTTTTTTTTTTTTGCAGATTTAATTTTGTTTGTTAATTTATAATTTTGTTTTCATTTTTTGCAGATCTACTGATTCAAGCAATTCAAAGAACTATTTTTTTTTAATTGTAAATTTACAATTTGTTGATGAATATATATGTAATTTATGATTATTATGATTATATTTAAGTATCTCTTAATATTTAAGTGAAAAAAAAAGAAAGAATTTTTTAAAAAAATTTTATTGCATAATTGCCACCGGTTAACCGGTGCCAAAATTAAAGAATAGCCACCGGTTTTGAACCGGTGGCGTTTTTTTTTTTTTTATTTTTTATTTTTGGCATCCCTCGAATGCCCACCGGTTCAAAACCGGTGGCAAATGGGGGTTTTGAACCGGTGGGCATCTCCATTTTTCTACTAGTGCTTAGTCAAGGAATTAAGTACATAAAACCCTGAATTTTATCCTCATATTTTTCACATTTCATAACCAACTCCACAAGATATATAGAAAGCATAAAGTTCACCAGGGTCTACACTAAAGGTTTTATCTTTCCCATTGCTATAACACAACTCACCATTGTCAAGTTGTTTTACCTTTCCCATTGCTATAACGCAACTCACCATTGTCAAGATGTTTTACCTTTTCCATTGCTATAACACCACTCACCATTGTCAAGCTGTTTAAACACCCCTCCATGCCACATTTTCAAGCTTATTTTAGTAGTAGCCATACCTAATTTAACAGCAACTACATTACAATCATGAATGCATTTAAACCAAGCATTTAGGGTTTGAACTAAAACAACACAAACCAACAAAAACAAAACACCAAAAAAACAAACACACAACAATTCACACCCATAATTAACAAATGAATTGAAATTCCATACACAAATTCATCAATATCGAGTTTAATTCATTAGGGTTCGAGATTAAGTTGCAAACTTATGCGCAATTTTAGCGTAATTTAGGGTTAAGAAACTTACCTAAAATGGAAGTTATTTGCTTTTCAAACTACGCTTGTTGCTTCTCCTTGACTGAAATGGATGATCGTGACGTTAGGGAAAAGTACAATTTTGGTTGAATCTTCAATAATGGCGTCAATTTCCCTTTTTCTTTTTTTTCTCGTTGAAGGTACTCTGTTGCAGTATTTAAAGTAGTAATTGAAGGGGAGGGATCGCGGAGTAGCAGAGAGAGTAACGAGAGTAGTTGGGAGGGAGAGTTGACGTGACATTAATGAGGGAGAGCTCCTTTAAGTTAACCTTCTAATCCGGTTTCAAGCCATATGGGTGTGATAAAAATTAAAGGCATACAAAGTTGGGAGTGATAGTAAATAAACGAAAATAGGGATTACTATCGGCATATGAGACAAAATTGGGATTAATTGTGGCAATTTTTACTAATAAAAATAAGCTATTTCATTTCAATACTTTTTGCAATCCGTGCACGCCTGCACGGCATAGGTCTAATCTAATCATTTTATATCATATAACTAATATATAAATTAAAGCTAAACTTTTAGCCAGGTCACGAGGCATTGACGACATTTGGCGTTCCAACTTTTCGCCAAGTGGTCGCCAAGTGTCGCACCACGTTGGATATATTTAAATAGACTTCATAAAATTAAAAAAAATTAGTTTAGAATTCTATTTAAAAAGAATTTTGGATAAAATTGTAGAGTTAGATTTTTATTTTTGATAAAATATCAATATTTCATTACAAATTAAATTATAATTTTATTCAAAAAAATTAGTAGATTATAATTCTATATAAAAAAAAATATTTTTTATATCATAATATTTTTTTGAGCGAAAGAAGTAGTTTAAAGCATAAAATATATTTCACAATCCAATAGCATTTTATTACAATGTAGACCAGTCAATTAGGGTCGAGTCATGGGTCATCTCGGGTGGGATCATTTCAGGTTACGAGTCAAGAAATGTTCAACCTTTGCCCAAAATTTTGGGTTCGGGTCAACCCAATTGGTTTGGAACATTTATTTTATTTAATTATTTTTTTGCTATTTTTTATATTTTCAATGTATTAAATTAAATTGAACATTTCCACCAACATTATTATTAGTCATTAGATGTCTACAAGATAGCAAACCATCACAAAAGCACATCAATTCCTAACTAATTTTGTATCAATGATATATTTTTAAAATTTGACATATAAATTAAAAATTTATCTTAAAATTCAATAAACAACTCGGGCATCGCACAGGGAAAAAAACTAATAACTAATATATAGTGCTAAACTTTTAGCCAGGTCACAACATTGTGACAGTTGGCATTCCAACTTTTCGCCAAGTGTCGTGTCACGTTGGATAGATTTAAATATAATTCATAAGATAAAAAAAAGTTAATTTAGAATTCTATTTGGATAGAATTTTAGGATAAAATTTATAATTTAGAGTTTTATTAACGATAAAATGCCAATATTTCAGATGTACAAATTGAATTATAATTTTATTCAAAAAAATTACTAGATTATAATTCTAAAAAATTATCATATAAATTTATTTATTTATATCATAATATTTTTTAGAGCGAAGGGAGTAGTTTAAAGCGTAAAACATTCATTTATAATATATACTACTAAATTATATACTTCACAATCTAATAGAATAGATACCTGTCAATTAGGGATGGGTCATGAAACATCTCGGATTGGGTCACTTCAGGTTCGAGTCAAGAAATGTTCGAGTCAATCCAACGTGCTTTGAACAATTATTTTATTTAGTTTATTTTTTGCTAATTTTTTCTTTTAATGTATTAAAGCGAACATTTTCACCAATATTATTATTAGTCATTATATGCCTACTGGATAGCATATCATCAGAAAAACACATTAATTCCTAATTAATTTTGTATCAATGAAATATTTTAAATTTTGCATATATATTATAAATTTATCTTAAAATTCAAAAAACAATTCGCATATCGCAGCACGAGACACAAAACTAATAACCTAAATAAAAAATACGGCTATTTCATCAAATGCCACTGAGCACTTTAATAATTCACCAAAAGCTATCACGGTTTTCAAAATTCACCAAATGCCACCCAGTTTTTATTAAATTCACTGATTGTCATTACTGACTATCAACCGTTAACTCCGTTATTCATTAGGGTTTAATTATGACACATGTCATGATATAATAAGTCCATTTATCTTAATTTTATAAAAATAAAAATAAAAAAACCAAAAATTTTCCCCGCCACCTACCCACCACCGCCAAACCCTAGCCCCTCCCCTTAGCTCGCTGGAAAACGGCCGACCACCCCCTTAATCACAAAAAATCGGCCGCCCTTTAGCACCCCTACTGACCCACCGTCGACCCCCAAAACCACCCACGCTGCCCGCCTTGACCCCAAATTAAAAACTACCAACACGAGCTTTAATCAAGCACCCTCTTCTTTCCTCCGTCGTCAAAATCGCCTCTCCTCCCTCCCCCCCCCCCCCTCGAAATGGTCGTTTTGAAGGTGGGAGAAGGGAGGAGGGGCGTTTTTACTGGTGGTGTTTGGGGTCGGGGCAGGCTATGTGGGTGGTTTTTGGGGTGGGGGAAGCTCGTGTTGGTGGTTTATGGGGTCGGGGCAGTTTGTGTGGGAGGTTTTGGGGGTCGGCGGTGGGTCAGGTGGGATGGCTAAAGGACCGGTCGGACGATTGTTAGTGGTTAAGGGGTGGCCGATCGTGGCGAGATAAGGGGAGGGGCTAGGGTTTGGCGGTGGTGGGTAGGTGGCCGAGAAAATTTTTGGGTTTTTTTAAAATTTTTTTTTTTTTATGAATTAAGATAAATGGTCCAATCATATCATAATTAAACCTTAATAACTAACGGAGTTAATGGTCATTAGTCATTAATAGCACTTGGTGAATTTTTAAAAAATTGGGTGACATTTGATAAATCAAGAAAAGTCATATGTCATTTGGTAAATTTTTAAACAAAAACTTTTTTATACATCCGGTTTACACTAACATTAGTGTACATCGAACAGTATAAGAGTAACTTTTAGCTAATTTTAGGGTAACTTTTTGTCTTTTTTTGGGTAACTTTAAACATAATAAAATTTTGGGTTTTTCTACATAGTACCCCTGAGATATTCACTTTTCTAAGCTGTGCCCACCCATTTTCAAAATTCTACACTGTAACCCCAAACTACCTTTAGTGTCTGCGATGTAACCCCCCACTAATCCTAAAGTTAACACCGTTAACTTTTGTTAAAAAATCTGTTTTTTTTTTTTAAAAAAAAAAAAAAAAAAAAACCTTCCCTCCTGCAAAACCACCCACGCACCACCAACCATTCCCTCCTCCAAACCCACCCACCCAGCGAACCACCCACCGGACTTCACCCAAGCCACCGAACTTCACCCAAGCCACCGCACCCACCCTGCGAACCGCACCCATCACAACGCACCATCGAAAGAACAGCAGCAATTCGCCGTCGATTCGACCACCAAAAATCTGATGAAGGACGAAAAACTCCAATCCTTTACCCTTTCACCCTCAAAATGGTTGGAATCGACCATTGAAACCCCGAATGGTCGATTTGGCCGTTTATAGGGTGAGTAAAAAGGGGAGTGCGTGGTTTTGCGCGGCAGTGGTTGGGGCTGAGGTGTTTGGGTTGGGCTAGGGTGGTGCGTCAGTCGCGGAGTTTGGGGTTGGGCTAAGGTGGTGCATTGGCTGGAGTAGGTGGGGATGGGAGTGCCGATAGCTGTTGCCGGCAGTGGCTGTGGTGGGGTTGGTTAGGGTTAGGTTCAATTTTCTTCATGGTTGTTGGTGTGTGGCGGTTGTGCTAGGTGTGGTGGTTGTTGGGTGTGGCGGTGGCTGGGTGCGTTAGTTAGGGTGGTTAAGGCTGGGTCGTGAGGGTGTGAGGGAGGCAACATAAAACTAACGGTAATAGCTAACGGCAACTTAACGGCAGGGTTACATCATAGACACTAAAGGTAGTTTGGGGTTACAGTGTGGAATTTTGAAAATGGGTAGGCACAACTTAGAAAAGTGAATACCTCAGGGGTACTATGTAGAAAAACCCTAAAATTTTTATATAAATCAACAACAAGAAAAGTTTTATAAAGGTAATTTAATTACATTCAATCACTAATAATTGATTTATAGTCATTTAAAATGTGATTCTTTACTAATAAAGCGTAGATAAATTTTATTTGAATTGGGTTACTTTAACGCATACTGGGATAACTTTTATTCATTTAAGGGATAACTTTTAATCACTTTAGGTTATCTTTATAATAGATATACAATAATTATTGTACACCCGATTTTTTTTTTAAGTTTATGATTTCTAAAATGCTCATTAACATTCGATGAAATAGCGGTAAAAAGTAAGAATTCCCAAAGTAGAGGAACAACAAAACTTTCTTAGATCCACTAGAAAGCATTCCGGACATACAAAACTTTTCCGACCAGATTGGAATCTCGTTATTTTTCTGAATTTGAATCGAAGAAGATTTGCAAACTCTCTTAGGTAAAAAAGTTTTATTTATTTTTTAATTGTTACTTAATTAATAACCTATAAAATAAATCAGTTGAAGGTTCAATTCTTCATAAAACCCTTCAAACCAATTCTTGGGTTTTGCTGAATTTTATGTTTGTATACAGCAGCAAAATTCTGGGTTTATTTAATTTTCTTATGTGAATTATTTGTGATTTCTTGAATCTGATATTTTCCTCTTTGAATAATTTATGGGTGTTGTTTCAATCAAATTCTTGGTTTTTGCTGTCTTTGATTTTTGTAATTCATGGCAAAATTCTGGGTTTTTATTTTATATTTCATACTTCGTACTATTATTTAACTTTACTGTTGTTTAATTTTGTTGGGTTAATTACTTAATTGAATTTTGTAGTTTTCTTTTTGAATAATTTCTGGGTATTGCAATTGATTTATTTCTTGGAAACTCTTTATCAGAAATTTTTTTGCAGCTGATTGAAGAGAGGATTTGGGCAGTGCGGCTATTTTCTTTCAATTCTGAAGAACGAATATGAAAGGAAATGGGAGCTATGTGCCACCTCCTTATATACCCCTGGGGCAGTCTGAGGAAGATTATGAAGCTTTAACTGCAGGGATCAATGATGTTAAAGCTTCTGCTTCGGCTTCGATTAGTGATGGCACTGTGCAGTGGTCTTCTGGAATCTGTGCTTGTTGCGACGATACCCCGAGCTGTATGCTACTATCTGACTTGTGACACTTGATTAAAACACAAGGATGAGTTTGTCAAAGGTGCAATTTGAGCATATTAAAAAAAAAAAAAAAAATTATTACTGAAAGATGTAGTTTAGGTGATATTTATCTTGATTTTATGCATTGTAGATAATTAATGACTCAGTTAGATTTCTTGTATGGTGCCTTTGAAGTGAATATAAACTCTTACTTCATATATTTTAATTGATATCATTGCTCAAAATCCTTTACAAAACTCTTACTTCATATTGCCTCATTTAAGCTCAACTAATGGTTTTATGCATATAGGTTTCCACTTTGCAATATAAATTTACCACCAGATTAGATTATGAGGTTTCCATATATTTGGTCCTAACACATGTTTTTTGACTATATTTGATGTTCTGAGAATTGCATTACACCATCGAGTCCCTTCTGATGTGTCTTGCTCTTGCCTATCTTGAATTAATAATCCTATCAATAAGTTTTCATTTTGGTGCCCAGTCCCTGTGTACATCATTGTTTTACTCTCTTTTTCTTTTTTTTTTTAAAAAAAACTCTAAATAATTGAAGTATTTTATTTGAGGGTTGTACATGCTACTTATTTGGATCATTGAATTGGGAATACTGCAAATCAGAGATACCTTACTTTTTCTTATTTACTCAATGCAGGTTGTATAGGTACCTTTTGCCCCTGCTATCTCTTTGCTAAGAATGCTGAGTTTCTGGGTTCTGGAACTCTGGCAGGACCTTGTGTGGTTCATTGTATGCTTTGGACCCTAGCCAGCAGTGGTTGTTTCATGTATTGTATACTTTTGGGGTTGCCTGGATGTCTTCTTTCATCTTATGCATACAACTATCGAAAGATACTTCGAACCAAGTATAATCTGCCGGTAAGTCATCTTTGCTATATTTGCTTTCTTGTCTTTATATTTCCCATATATAGGAGATGTAATTCCATAAACCTGGAGAATGCTTCTGAATTTCATCCTCGCTTCTTGTAGTTGTGTAGTGTGTATGATTATTGGAGGTTTATAAATTGCTGTTTTTTGCTGTCTGTTTTCAGTCACTAAATTATTCTTTTTACGATTAGTTCCTTTTGTAGAAGACATAATTTCAGGGATCGTTTGTTTAGAGAGGATTTAGGAAAAGATATGAGGAAAGGGGTAGATAAGGAAAAAACATTAAAAACTGCAAATTTCCTTGTGTGTTTGGGTTGACAAGTAAAAGGGAATCAAAGCCTACTGCAACCACCCTTTCTATGTTTCGCTATATTTTTTCCACCACCAAGCCTACTCTCAATCCTCACTAGATCGTCTTCCACCACCGAACCACTCTCTCTCCTCACTCTATCTTCTTAATTTTTCTACAATCTTCTAGATCTTCACCAAAACCTTACTCCGCCACATATGGTACGAAAATACGGTTTTGGTCACAATTGTAATAATTTTCACTGTGTTATGTGAACAGAGTTGATGCATTGATCCCAGACTGTTTTGTGGTTGTCACGTGATACAAATATGATACATATGTAATTGTATGCGATTAGAGTAGTTAGAGTAGATTATTAGAGGCTAAGAGCCAATATATGGGAGACATGGGAGATTTTTCACGCTGTCTTTGAATAGTAAGTAACTTTTGAGTGTAACACAGGATGTAATGTTCAATTTAGGAATGGTACAAGTGATTCAGATGAGGATATGAGATCACTGGTTTTTGAAATGCCCCTTATTCAACATGAAAAATCCTTTACAATGTGGCCTAACAGAAATGATACAGCTGTATTTTTGTACTATGGCAGCATCTACTATGCCAATATGCTAGATGCTGCCATCTCCATTACCGCATTGCACAATTGAGAGTTTTAGGTCCAAATCTGACCTCAAAACTCCAAAATCTGAGCATTAATGGTCAATCGACCATTAGTTTATTTTAATTTTTAATTTATTTATTTATTTATTTTAATCGTGGTCAGTCTTTCTAAATCTCTCTTTCTCTTATTTGCCTTTTCTCTTTCTTGGTGGTTGTGGTTGACTTTTTATTGACAAGTAAAGATCTTATTGCCAAAAAGGGAAAGTGACAGAGAAATCAAAAGCCTACAACCACCAAAACACAAACCAACAACATCAATCTCTATCAGTTTCATTAAGCCTACAAGCAACATTAAAAGTTATCTCCTTGACAACCTGATCAGCAGACTTCGTGTTCTTGCCAAAAATTGCTTCTTTGCCATTATATTCAGCATTCCTGTTACAGTGTAGCATGCGTAGAACACTTTCCCAAATTGAATAAGAGTAGCTGCAAGTAAACAACAAGTGTTGAACTGTTTCTCCATGCTTTCGACATAAAACACACTCATAATTAACTTGAATCCCCCAAGACGGAAACCTGTCATTTGTACTTGGCCTATTTTTAATAGCTAACATAGAACAGACAAACTTCTCAGACTCGCTTTATTGCAATAAATTACTGTTCTCCAATCCACTTGTTTCAAAATCACTTTTTTCCTTGAAATAAGTAATTAACTAAATATTACTCCAATCACCAGTAGTACCAGTATATTTCCTACACTCAAAGATCTTCCTCACCAATCAAGATGCAGCTTTAGGAATCTCCATGGTTAAGATGTTCCTGGATTTAATTTAATAGGAATGAATCCACTTCAACCAGAGTTTGTCTCTTTTAACCCAAAGGCCATAGCAACATGGATAAAGCAACTTTAGGATGCAAATCAAATCCCAAGCAATAGGAGCCTATTCAGTGCTAGAAATATCACCAGCCCAATGAAAAGTTCTACAGATAAGTTCAATAGCTCTAATGACTTAGTCTGGCTTAAATAAGGTGCAGATGTCGATTGGAGTCTTCCAACATTAGAAAGCTTCTTAACTACCCGATATCACCCTACTATTCTACTAATATATCTATCAGCTGGGGGTTTGCACTTTTATAGAGAGCGTTCAACTTGATAAAGGAGTACCCAAATATGTAAAGAGTAAACTTTCTTTAAAGAATGATCAATTGCTAAGCCTACGGTGGGTTCATAACGCTCTCAATTCAACAAATGCAGTAAGGTCGCTAACACATCAGAATTGCTAATTGTAATTGAAAATAAACCTCAAAAAATAAGAATTTTTTATTCAAACTCTTATTAACATGAAGGAAATTTTGACTTTTACCAAAAAAATAAAAAAAAATTTAAAAAAAAAAAAAATAGTTTTTAACCACCAAAAATTCTAAAACTTTTATTTTACCACACAAAAAAAAAAGTTTATAAAAATTGTTTTTTACCACCTAACGTCAAAAAACTGTTAAATCTAACGATTTAAAAAAAAAATTCTTTGAATTTCGTGTGCAAAACATGTTATTCTTAGGTTTAGGGGGGCATTTTGAACCTATAAATCTAATTTGAGGTCAAAATTGACAAAAAATGGTCGAAAATGCTTCATTTTGCGTGAAACACGCAAAATAAGACATTTCCGATCATTTTTTATCAATTTTGACCTCAAATTGGAGTCATAGGGTCAAAATGCCTCCCAAAACCCCTAAATATCATATTTTTGACACGAAAATCGAAGAATTAAAAAAATTTCGTTAGGTTTTTTAACGACAAGTGGTAAAAAACAACTTTTAATTTTTTATTTGGTGGTAAAGTATACGTTTTAGAAGTTTTGGTGGTTAAAAACCTTTTTTTTTTTTTTTTTTTTTGTTTGTAGTAAAAGTCAAAAAATCCTAACATGAATTAATCAAACAATTAATGTGGTTGTAAGATTTGTCAAACTATCAATTTGAGATATCAACAATCAATAAAATCAGTAATTTCAATCAATATTCGTCATATAAACATGGATTCCCAAACATAGAAATAAAACTACTCAAGCATGAAATAAATAATTAAATTAGATGTAAGAAAGAACCTATAATTGAAAGCACTAAATTGATAAATAAAATAAAGAGAAATTAAAAAATATCAATAAATTGAAATAATAAACCTAAGAATCATCCATGGAAGAATCCGTGGAGATCTCAGAAACTTCAACGAATGTAAAATAATAAAAGGCATGAGGGAAAATAGTTCCTCTTCCTAAATTCTAATCTAAAACTAATTAAGCAAAAGAAATAAGAAAATAAAGTACATAAGCATAGCAATTGGTTAAAGGTGATGATGATGCAATGATAATCAGAAAACACACATCTAACGAGCTATGAATGCAGCAAATGTTGGGGGCAGATTCGAAGCTTGGACTTTGCGGCCATAGCTTGTCGTGCGGGCATAGGGAAATTTTGCAGTCTCTTTATCTCTTCTTATAAGAAGCGTATATGGGGGTGTGACCTATCATTAAAAAAACTCTTCTGCTATGTTTGGGTAACAAATTAGAAGGGAAATGAAAGGGAGGGAAATAGGATGAAGGGGAAGGAAGGGAAAGTGGAGGAAATGATGAGCTCCATTTTCCCTCCAAATCTCTCCAATTTTGAAGGGATGATCTTTATTAAAGGAGGAGGGAAAATGGATCCCTCCCCCTCCCCTTCCCTCCCCCAACATATTATCCAAACAAGGAAGTTTGTCTCCCTCCCTTTCCCTTTCCCTTCCTTTCCTTCCATTTTTTGTTATCCAAACATAGCCTTCAAGTATAGTTTCCAATGCAACTTGAATCACTTCTGATGTTGTATAACTCAAGTTATGATAAAAAGAATGAACAAGGATCAATTTTTGCCACTTTTTGTAACCATTGTATAACTTCGTTATTAACTCAAATTCATTCCTGAAAGGCGCTTAGCGATCGCTGTGGATGCTATTTTCATTAATCATTCATAATTTTCTCAAAATAAACATCCACGAACATTAACTCTTCAATCAATGAACTTTATCAATCAACTTTCCGTCTAAATATCAATCAAATCAACTCAAAATCACCTAAAACATTAAGAAAATACAAAAAAAAAAAAAGCACAAAATGAAAAACTTATGCAAATATGACAATGACTAAAAGACCTAAAATTACTATAAAAGCAGCATAAACGTGCCTCTAAATCCTATTAATATGATTCTTCAAGTGGTAAAATTAATAATTAAAATGACCTAAAAAACAACAAAAACGGAAGTGAGGGGGGGGGGGGGGGGGGGGGGGATGTTGTCATGTAGCTATGTTTTACAAAATGAAGCTTTAAAAGAAAAAAATGAAGTAGGTGTTGCTAAAGTTTTCATCATACTTCGAGGTTTGAAATTAGTATGAGTGAATGTTTTTTTTTTGCTGTAAAGAGAGAAGTGATTGTTATGGGGACATATCGCAGCAACAAATTTTAAAAGGTTTAAAATCTCTCTTCTTTCCAAGTTTCCATCCACTACTTCCTCTCCCCCACCCCAAGTCAAAAGGCATGAATGGGGTGCCATCCACCTGCAGTTCACCAGTGCCAATGTGTTGCTCTTCATCTTCTCATGATGTGGACTTGCACTCGGATAGGGATTAGAATAATTTATTGAATTTACTGCTATAATTAAGGCAATTGGACTTGCACTTGCACTTGCAGAGGAGGAATAATGGACTTTATGTTGTCTATTAGTGATATTGTGCTCGACAATGAATATTAATTGATTAAATTCTGTCAGTGTTTACTACAAATTTACTCTCGTTCCAGTTATCTTCTATTTTAGCATTTGTTTTGTCTTGTCTTTTGCTAAGATTTCTTTCAATAGCAGAGTCCCCAAAGGATTCTGCTGTTTCAATATCTTTTTGATATATAGGATGGTTTTAGTTTTTCCCTCAAACCTTTAGCTTCATAGTTTTAATCTTTGGTATTATTGTGACGCAGGAGGCACCCTGTGGAGATTTTGCAACTCATTTTTTTTGTCATATATGTGCCTTGTGCCAAGAATACAGGGAAATCTGTGAAAGATCTGGTGATCCCAATTATGGTGACCCTAAACGACCTGTAATTACTGCTCCACCTGTTCAGAAAATGGAACCGCGTCCAGGAGAGTGATGCTTCGTTGTATTATCCTGGCTTGTCGGCCATGCTGCGACTCTGATTTCAAGTTATCATCAAAGAGTCCTAGGTTGTCAATGTTCTGTTTTGTAAATTGTCTAGTCTCATGTCATGGATATAAATATCTTTCTGAGAGACTTGGAGGGATTTAATCATCTTTCTCAGAGACATTTGGATCTTTTTATATACTGGTAATCATAGTGGAAAATGTAACTTAAGTGTAGAAAGGGGGCTTGAATCTGTTGGACATGTATTGATGCAGAAACCGAGTTTTGTTTGAAACGATAGTAGACCAAGTCTATCATTTACTCTCTCGTATAGGATAAGTGTAATAGTTGTATTTTCATGATCACTAATGTACAACTTTGATACATTTTTATCTTTGATTATGAATTTCTTTCGTACTAAACATTAGGAAATTTTGTAAAAAATCGCTTTTCAAATACACCACTTGTTTTTTACGAACTTAAAAAATACACCCCAAAATGCAAACCAATAAGTATCACCACCCCTCTCCTCTATTTTGGCTTGTAATTTGATTGAACAACACCTTGAAGTAGTATTACAGACACTGATACACTTCATTTTCGGTTCACAATTGTCATTTATTAGCTTATATTTTGAAGTTAAGTGACTTATGTCATTCAACTTAGATTAGTGGATAAGTTTTTTGTTATTAAATGTCAATTTGTGGGGGTCAAACTTTACATGAGCTAGGGCCTATTATGTTTACTTTATTTATACTTATTTTAGATCTAACTAGTTAAGATAATTTCATATAAATTAAGTGCAAGAAAAATAGGTTTTGATAATGGCTACCCAAGTACAAAGTACAACTAAAATAAGTTTTAGTAAAGGAATTAAGATAAGTTCAGTTAAGTTCATATAAGTGAAAATTAGGTGAATCGAACCCACCTTAAATTTAAAATATGTGCAGTGAATGACATAAAACGTCAACATTTAGATGAGAGGAGGTGATAGAGAGCGATTGCCACCTAGCGAGATAAGTTTTATTAAAAACTCTATAATGTAATTGGATTAATGTATTTATGGAGTTTATTTGATGTGTTTAAAGTTAGATGGATATATAGTCTAGCTTAGACCTGGCATTCCTGACCTGACCCGATTGACCCGACCCGAATGACCCGAAACCATTGACCCGTAAATGACCCGAACCCGAACCAACCCGACCCGATTTGAACCCGACTCGAAATGGAGTTGACCCGAACATGACCCAATGACCCGAATTAACCCAACCTGAATGACCTGACCCGAAACCCGAACTTGACCCGACTCAAAATGACCTGAAACCCGAAGTGACCCGACCCGATTTTAACCCGAATTAATTGATCCAAATTGACCCGACCCAAATTGACCTGAATCCTACACTGAATAGGGGTGAAATGGTGAATTACTTAGTTTAGGGCTTCTTTCTTCCCTAAGTAATAGGTTTCTTTCCTAAGTAATAGGTACTCACGATTTTTTTTTTATATTTTTTAACTTTACTTTATTTTTCCAACTATTTTTGTTAGGGAATTTATTTTGGTGACCCGACACAAACTTGACCCGAATTGACTCGACTCGAAATTGACCCGAAAATTAATCCTAAAAATTGACTCGACCCGTATTGATCCAACCCGAATAGACACGACCTGAACTTGACCCGACCCGAACTTGACCCGAAGTGATGACTAGAATTTGATCCAAAATCCGAATTGACCCAAACCCAACCTGAACATCTGCTGACCCGAACTTGACCCGACCAAAATTGACTCGATCCAAACCCGACCCGAATGACCCGTTTGCCAGGTCTAGTCTAGCTGCTATGACTTTTTTTCACTTAGGTTTTTTGTTTGATTGAAATTATTTTTGTTAAAATCAAACTATTTTTACTGAATTAATTGTGAGATCGTTATATACACCCGGGGTACTGTACACCCAAGAGTATGTTGTTCTCATTTTGATGATTGTTTTTCATTTAATCATCAAATGAACAATAATAAAAACTAACCTTGGGTCAAAGTTAGTTGGGTGTACAGTGCACCCGACTTTATATAACAAATTCCATAATTAATTTGATTCTATTGAACTTTTTTTTCTTTAATGACTCCCTATTATATTTGTTCTTTGTTCTTTAATGTTATTGATTTTTATTGATTAAAATATATTTTTACTAGAAATGAACCGAACTTATGCTTGTTGAATTTAAATTATTTTTATTAAACTTGAATTATTTTTATTAAAATTTGAATAAAGTGAAGATAACACGACTTACTTTGATTACTAACTTTCTATGTGGCTGACCATTCAGTTAGTACGTGTTACAGAGGTTAATTTGTTAGGATTATAAGGGTTACTTTGTTAGGGTTATAAGGGTTCTCTTTAGGGATGTCAACAAGGCAGGGCGCGCGAAGCGGTGTAAATTTTGGCTTTCATATCCTTATCCCCACCTAACATTTCATCCCCATCCCCATCCTCATCCTCACGGCGGGGCCAAAACTCATCCCATATCCGTCGGACCCAATTCTAAAACCATTCCCGCACCACCCCCACTTGAATATCCATTCCCACCTAATCCTCACCAACGACCCGCTTAATCCCCGCCTCCCAAATACGTATTTTACATGATTATTTATATGAAATAGTATAAATTATACAATTACTAGATAAAGTCCGTGCGATGCACGATTTGTTTGAATTTTTAAAATATATACTACATCCATTTCTTATAATGTGCAACAAAGGGGTATTATTTTTGAGACATAAAATATTCCTTTGTTGCACATAATAAGAAACGGAGATAGTATATATATATATATATATATATATATATATATATATATATATATATATATATATATATATATATATATATATATATATATATTTTATGTATGTGCTAAATTTTTTTATATATTTAGATAAAATTCATAATATCAAAAGATAATATTTAATATTTAATTAATTTTAACTTAAAAATCTCTTTCGCCAAATTTGCTTACATGACATTTGAATTATTTATTTTTAAGAGAAATTAATAATCTCTTATTTTAGTGGCTACAATTAAAATTTATAATCCTATGTGGCGCGCTAAGAAAATAAAATCCTACATGGCTCTCTAAAAACTCGGAAAAAACTCCCTTATATATATATATATTAGATTTTTTAAAATATATAGATGAGTATGGGGTGGGGATGGGCAGGTATGAAGCGGGGCGGGTAAAACCTAAAATCCAACCCCACCCCATCACCCATGACGGGTATTGTTTTTATCCCCATCCCTGTTCCACCACCCGCAAAACCAAGACTTATTCCATAAAGACCTGCTCCACCGGCATTCCTAGTTCCCTTAATCCTTTGTCGGTGTTGTAGGGTTTACTTTGTTACTTAAGTTATTCAATAACTTTAATAAGGGAAGGGATAACTTTTTCAATATTATACGAGTTATTCCTTTTTTTTTCTTTTAAAAGCGGCCATACCATATGACCAACCGTACACAGAACATGCTATTGCAAGGGCGGCTATCCTATATATATCTATCAACTAATCAAATTTTTGTACAAACAAGATTTATTAGTGTATTTGAGACCCATGTTAGTTGAGGCTAAGAAGTAAAACTTCCCGTTTTGTTTAGTGTTTGAAGAATTGAAAATTAGCATATACTTATGTAAATTCTCCATGTAATATTATTTGGTAATTTAATATGCAAAGTTAGATTTTGAATTTTTTTGAATTCCCCATAGTAATTTTGGTTGTGTTTTATGATGATTAGATGAGAAGGGAAAAGGAGGGAAGAGGCGTGAACCGAAAGGAATTAGCATTTAATTATGGTCTTCTTTAATTGTTGTAATTCAATGTAATACATTTCACCTTTTTAAATTAGTGGGATGCATGAGTAAAATGTATAGGAGAAACGATTAAAAGGAAGTTTGACTCATTTAGCCGTAAAGAATTAAAAACTCGAGAACATTACCACACGAGTCAAACTTCAATCGTTATGTATTTAATACTATCAAAGTCAAATAAAAAGTTTGTAAAATTGTTACTTTCAACATTAGTCAATGGCGTTCAATCAAACATTAAAAGTGGTATATATACTTTGTTTCTGAAAGTTTAACTGGCTTAATGTAGAAATATTGAAAACAAAGAATTTTGTATTCATTCAGTATACAGTAAATTTAATGTGCATCTGGTATACAGTAAATTTAATGTGCATTTGATTATTATATACCAAAAGTTACTTACTACCTCCGATTTTTTTTTTAGTTGCAATTTTGAAATATTTTATATTTCTCAAATAATACCCCAAAGTTGCAACTAAGTAGTATATTATTACAAAAGTTACCGTTAGTTATATAAAAAGAAAGGTACCCTTATTAGGAGGTGATCAACTATGACCCGATCCGCCCGAAAAGCCCATTTAGACCAACAAGCCCGACACTTTTTAACGGGTTTAGACATGAGTTTTCTTATTAAAGCCCAGCCCAGCTTGAATTTAATCACCTCTACTTATTACCCAATTACTTTTATCTTAGAAAATTAACCTTAAACTATCAAAAGTTACTCATAAATAACAAAAGTTACTCATAGTGTCACAAAAGTTACCCATATTTCTTTCCATTCTCTTCTTGCCACACAATAAATTATTGTACACACGATTTTAAAACATTTGTCATGGCGCCCTACACTTGCCCCTCGAGTATATGTAAGTACATAATATAGTATGACCTAATTGTTTCCAAATTAATCAACTATTTACTTAGTTGAATAGAACACAAAGTAACCAACGAAACCAATTGATGGGGTCTTTATTTACCTTGGTCATGAGCTCAATTCTCTTCACAAACATGGTTGTATAGTTGCATCACAAATGATCTCATGCTATCCTCAGCAGGCATGTATTAAATATCCAACAATTGTGGTACAAGACAACTAACCACTAAAACTCCCATTAAAAAGGTTGATAGAAAAGGGCTAAAAAGCGCCACAACAATGAAGGAAAGACAAACTCCTATATGCACAAGGTTTTTTTTTTTTGTTACCTACAGTGCTCTTTGGGCTCCACACTTTCCAACTTCCTTCCCTCACTACCTGCACGTGAGTCTCCCCTCGATCATCAACCCAACTTGATAAACCCACGTCTACTTATATTTTACTAATAATATAGTATACTTTAAAATATAATATACCAAAGACATACTTAGGTTTAAGGTTAAGAAAGTTATTCCAATTATCTGTTCTCATACGTTGATTTTCAGTTCACTTCAGTTTAGCTCAGTTCAGTTTAGTTCACCTCCTAATTTCCCTTTCTGATAAAATATTCAGTTCAGTTCAGCTCAATTCTGTTCAGTTCAGTTCAGGTGATTTCAGTCTATTAGAACATACCCTAATTAACTTAGAGTGTATCTATATTGAATTAGATCAACATAGCTCTAAGATAGATTCAACATATGTAAAAATTCAAGTTTTAGAGTTTGGTGTATTCCATTTTTTTTTAATTTGTTTCAATTTATGTGATTCAAACTTATTTGAGCTTGTATTATCGAAAGTTTTATTATTTGAACTATTTAAAACTTTTTTGTATAGAAACTAATGTATTTGTGAGTATGTTTAAATAAACTTGTTTTCATTATTGTAGAACAAGCTAGTCTAAACTAATACGTCCTCATCTTTTAAATGCAACATGCATTCTTATTGACATACACTTTGAGGAAGAGACTAAGTTATGTAAACGGAAAAATTAATTAATTATTCGGTGTTGAGATTTTTTTATAAAATAATAAAGTAGCTCGAGCTCGTTTCACCACTCTAATCAACTCCTATAAAAGCATATCAAAAGGTGTGTTACATTTAAAATAAAACGGAGGAAGTAGTATTGATAGAAGACAAAATAAGTTGTACAGATTGAGGTCTTAATCTTGTGGTCTTGTAAACTACGGGTTAGAAGTACCGAATGATTAATTAAGTACGGAGTATCCAAAAATATACATATAGTATGTATATACTACTATATACATGTAAGCATGCATGAGTATATGCCTCATTTATGTATAATTAGCCACACTTTACTTTAGGCATTCTACAAATAATTATGAGGTTTCATAGTCATTGATAGGGAATATATTTAAGCCGCTTTTGGATTAAATGGTGCAAAATAGAGTCAACATGTCCGACATGCACATAAAATTTCGGAATTACAACTAATAGCCGTTTATAATTTGATTTTGGAAGAATAAGCATATGCCACATGTCGTTTTATTAGAGGTCACATGTCACTTGATTTGCACTCTTTCTTCTTTTATTAGGGAGTATTTTTTTTCCTTAGCTAAGTTGAAATTTAAAAACCTTTTAAAAGATAATGATGAAGATCCATGAAGTTACAAAAAGGATATAAAAATTGTAACTTCAAATTCCACAAAAGAGGAAAATGTTGGATTTTCTTGAAGACTTCCCATATGCTATATGATCATTAGATGAACAACTACATATGTTGGTGGTTGTCATCACATTTGCTTCTACATTTTTGTCAACTATGACTATTAAACTTAGATTTTTCATCATCATATCTAGTGATGAGTGACCTAGAAATACAAAGTTTTAATTAATTACACTTAATTTGGCAAACTAATTTCATCGAGGTCATCCATAGATAAGAATACTTCGTCCAAACACGAAAGCTCAGTATCATTATCACCATCATCATCATCATTCCTTCGCTCATACACCTTACAAATGACACATTTACTATAATCCTGCAATCATTCAATTAACAGATTAGGATAAATACGACTACTCCATCAATGCATATATGTTCAACCTTTTATGCATTGATTGTGAAAAACTATAAGTAGTGAAAGTTACTCTAAACTTAATGCATATACAACATATATTGATTGTCACATTTATAATTGTATAAGAAGAGATTATAGAAATAACATGACTATTTCAAGCTAACTCTGAATATCAGGATCATTTTACGGTTGTCGTTTGAAAAATGACTATCGATTGCATCGTGAGTCTATATAATGTAAAAGGCGACTTACTAGCTTAGGTTGGCCTCTCTTTCTTGAGCCAGATTTACTGGTGGACCCAGAGTCAGGAAGTCTATACTCATGCATTATCCAACTGGTCCAAACATCGGCAGGCGGCTCGCCAATATGGAACACGTAATATTTCTTCATACCAACTATTTTTCTACTACTACTTGACGACATTATTGGCTCATCCATTCCCATTGGTTTCCAATATCCACTTTCAGTCACCCTATTTTGCATCTTTCTACTATAATAGTACCATTTACTTCCTTCCGAAAATGCTTTTCCTGTAAAATAATTCAATCATATTATTCTAATTTCATAATTTATAAGGGTTAATTATTGAATATGTAAATATTATGATATGTTATGTGTAAATACACGTCATATAACACGATGACATAGTCACAACATGTATATGATTAGTTCCGATGTTTCTTTTTATTTGATTCATTCGTAGTAACTACTTGAGTAATCTATCACTTAGAAGAGGAGAAACTATTAAGTGTCCGCGATATAATAAATATATATAGATTCAATGAACAGAGTAATGAAATTAATTAGGATGCATGCATGGGAGTATGTAATGACCTAAAAAAAGTGACGAGTTACATCATCGTTAGCTAATATATGAATCGGAATGAAAAAACATATGATCCCACATCTTGTTATTGTATATGGAAAATGGGACCTTCCAACTTTTTAAGTTGCTTCTAATTGATGATGAAAATAATAAAGTGGTGGTTTTTGTTGGTGCAAAAAATGATCAATCTGGTACAGAATAATATGATTACTCTCTTTAGTTTCAAATTTAAGAAATGCACAAAAACAAGCAAGTTGTACGGTATTACAGTTTGCATGCTGCGTATGTTACTTAGTTTATAGTCTTAGAAAACCAGCATGTACGTCTCATTATTCTATATCCGCGACATGTAACGTACTACATACTATGGTATGTATTCGATCAATGCCAAATAAAAATATACTATAACATACATGAAACAAAAAATTACTTGTATTATCGGAGGGAAAATATTACATAATTAAAACTTTTTAATTATCCCATTCTTTAATGTATATCATTCAAATGACATATCTTTATTTGTATACGTAGTAGCTCCTAAAAATAAGTTAAGTTGGATTTATAATAGAAAATTGGACCATATAATCATATATGTTGAGAAGGATACAATAATATTGTTGCTACTTGCTAGCTAATGGTGTCTAAAAGATAGGAATGACATGAATAACACAAAAGAGTTATGTTTCGAAGTGCCTAGTAGACTACTTGTGTACTTTTACTCTAACTACTACACTCGTGTATATTTTGCTCAAAAAGAAAAAAAGGATTTACATTTCTTGTATGATAGATCAGATCTTGTGGTACTACCATAATATTAAATCCACTAGTAAATAACTAACCAATGAAAATAAATATATGTTATTGTATAATACTTAGCTTAATTAGCTTTATGAAAGTCCTTGTATGTTTATATTTTCATAAAAAAATAGATATGTTACCTTCCAACTCCCAAGGATTGTAAGGATAAACATCAAGATCAGGAATAACATCAGGATGGTAAGGTAAGAGGGCATCTCTACGACGAAGAAAATGAACAACAAGCTCCTCATCCGTAGGACAAAATCGAAAACCCGGAGGCAAGCTATCGCCATGATTATCATCCGCCATAACAACAAAACAACACTAATTAGAAATCGACGAAAGCAAAGAAGAAGAAGAAGAAGATAGTATAAAATTAATGAGTAGTGTACGTTTAAGTGTAGAAAGAAATGGTAATTAAGGAAAATAAAGGAGGTATGTATTTATATTGAAGGGTGTTTTGAGTCCACTAGGTAGTTGTGGATGATATTTAAAGGGAGAGAAAGAAGAGTGACGTGAAACAGAAGCAGCAATAAGATGGTGTGATCACGAGAGGTTGAGGAATGTTAAATGTTAAATGTTAATGAAAATATAATGTTTAGATTAGGCAAAAGAGGTAGGCATAACTTGGCTTTTTCTGCAAGGTTTTTTTTATTTATTTATTTTTATTTTTATTTTTATTTTTTGAGTGCTGCCAAGGCGGCGGGTAACCAATTAAACGTTGGACTATACTTTCAATTAACGGTACGTGTTTTTTAAATTTGGAGGCCAGGCCACACCAATCCAAGCTAGGGTGCTAATTAATTAATCAAAATCCAACTATATACTTAGAGGTGTCAATTCGGATATTTAGGTTGGATTAAGTGAGATTAATTTGAGACTGGTCTATTTTACATTTGAATTATGCTAAATTATTATGTCTATACAAGTTGAAATTTGAATCAAGTTATGTTCGGATCATTTTATATTAGGTCGGTCGAGTTAGTTTTTAACACCGCTTTATATATTGATATATTACCTCCGTATTATAATACTCTTCACTTTTTCATGTTTGTTGATGTGAAAGTTTGTATCTTAAAATGTGTGAGTTTAATAATACTCTTAATATATTCTTTTTAATGTTAATTATAAATGTTGGTTAAAGCAGTGTTTGTGACTAATGTTTAAATAGAGAATATATTTGAAGATTATGAAATGTAAATAGTATAAATTTTATATCAATCTAGTCAAAAAGTTGGACTTATCTTTGAAGAAGTTGCCTTGTTGTTTTTAAAGTTGGTATTTAAATACCTTGAGTTACACTTTAAAATATTGGTTACTTAAACATATAATTAGAGGATAGCTCAAACGTGATTGCTTAATGGCATGTTAAAGAATAACTTATGAAAGTTATTATCGAATGGGTGAACGATATTGTGGACCAAATCCATTTTATTAAATAGTAATATTCACAAATATTGAGAAAAAAAGAAAAAGCCTTTTTTTTTTAGTCTTAGAGAGTTAGAGTAGGCATTAGACAGTAGACTTCCTATGTTTACCTGTAAAGGTGAGATTGGGATTTATTTTGGAATTTCTGAGATTGACATCTTATTGTACTTTACATTAGTACAACTAAGTAACTAACGTATTTGTTAAGTAATTATTTTCTAGTAATCAACATAGTTTTATCAGTTTGGCAGATTTTTCTTGTCTGAATTAAGGATTCGTCAGATTTCATGTTCAATTATAAAGTAACAGAAAAAAAAATTAATATTGGTCAGCTTTGCTTTGCTTTGCTTTTTGCTGATGTTATAAGTTAGAACTAAATTGCAAAGTTACAACCAATTGACTGTCCAAAATTGACATGACTCAAAATCCTACCCTAATCAGATCTTAAATTATTCTATTTTTAGAAGAAATTTATATTAATGTGAGCTAATATTAATAGACGATAGAGCTAAGGATTTTCTCCATCCAACAAATTTGATTGCATATATATACTAATATATTAAAAGGCGTTTATAAAAACGACCATTCGCCAAGTAGATTTTTGCAAATTACACAACATCCCTTCACTAATAATTCATGACGCCATGTCACTTCACAAACACTTGAAGATAATATAAAAAATTTGAAGATAATAGGATTTGAACCCCTAAACCACTTACAACAAAATTGAGTATTTAGCCATATAATCTAATTATCAAACATGTTATATATATATATATATATATATATATATATATATATATATATATATATATATATATATATAGGGGAAGGCTCTCGTGAGAATTTTTCTTATGTGAGAACACTCTTTATGTTCTAAATTTTTACTCGTATGTTCTAAATTTTAAATATGATGTTTTAAACTTTTTTTTAGGTCTTCTAAATTAAATCAAATGTTCTAATTTATTACTCACATGTTCTAAACTATAAATTAGTTAAGCTTGATGTCATAAATTTTAAATAACTTGTTCCAAACTTTTAACTTTTATGTTCTAAATTTTAAAACGTGTGTTCTAAGATTTTTAATTATATGTTCCAGATTTTCTAAGATTTTTTAATTATATGTTCCAGATTTTAAAGCGTATGTTCTATTTTTTTTTTACTCGTATGTTCTAAATTCTTTACTCACACTTTCTATATTCAATATCAGTTTGTTCTAAATTTTTATTCACATGTTCATAATCTTAAATCAAGTGTTCTAAATGTTACTCATATGTTTAAAATTTCATAAAGCAAATTTTATAAATTTTTAATCACTTGTTATAATTCTTAAATCAGATGTTCTAAACATATTACTCACACAAATGTTCTAAATTATTACTCATATGTTCAAAATTTTAATTTGAGTCACATGTTCTAAATTTTAACTCGTATGTTCTAAATTTTTACCCACATGTTCTAAATTTTAAATCAGTTCTCATATAAGTATGAATTCTCACATATGGACCTATTCTCACCGGATCGGATCCCTCCCCTATATATATATATATATATATATATAGGGGGAGGCTCTCGTGAGAATTTTTCTTATGTGAGACCACTCTTTATGTTCTAAATTTTTACTCGTATGTTCTAAATTTTAAATCTAATGTTCTAAACTTTTCCTTAGGTGTTCTAAATTAAATCAAATGTTCTAATTTAGTAATCACATGTTCTAAACCATAAATTAGTTAAGTTTAATATAAAAAATTTTAAATAACTTGTTCCAAAATTTTAACTTATATGTTCTAAATTTTAAAATGTGTGTTCTAAGATTTTTAATTATATGTTCCAGATTTTAAAGCGTATGTTCTATTTTTTTACTCATATGTTCTAAATTTTTTACTCACACTTTCTATATTCTATATCAGTTTGTTCTAAATTTTTATTCACATATTCATAATCTTAAATCAGATGTTCTAAATTTTACTCATATGTTTAAAATTTCATAAAGCATATTTTATAAATTTTTAATCACTTGTTCTAATTCTTAAATCAAATGTTCTAAACATATTACTCACATAGATGTTCTAAATTATTACTCAGATGTTCTAAATTTTAATTTCAGACACATGTTCTAAATTTTTATTCGTATGTTCTAAACTTTTACTCACATGTTCTAAATTTAAAATCAATTCTCATATAAGTATGAATTCTCACATATGAACCTATTCTCACCGGATCCCTCCCCTTATAGGGGAAGGTTCTTGTGAGAATTTTTCTTATGTGGGAACACTCTTTATGTTCTAAATTTTTACTCGTATGTTCTAAATTTGAAATTTGATGTTCTAAACTTTTCTTTAGGTGTTCTAAATTAAATCAAATGTTCTAACTTAATTAGTACTCGCATGTTATAAACCATAAATTACTTAAGTTTGATGTCATAAATTTAAAATAACTTGTTCCAAAATTTTAACTTATATGTTCTAAATTTTAAAATGTGTCTTCTAAGATTTTTAATTATATGTTTCAGATTTTAAAGCGTATGTTCTATTTTTTTACTAGTATGTTCTAAATTCTTTACTCACACTTTCTATATTCTATATCAGTTTGTTCTAAATTTTTATTCACATGTTCATAATCTTAAATCAAATGTTCTAAATTTTACTCATATATTTAAAATTTCACAAAAATTTTTTTTTTTAAATTTTTAATCACTTGTTCTAATTCTTAAATCAGATGTTCTAAACATATTACTCACACAAATGTTCTAAATTATTACTCACATGTTCAAAATTTTAATTTGAGTCATATGTTCTAAATTTAACTTGCATGTTCTAAATTATGTTCAAAATTTTTACTCACATGTTCTAAATTTTAAATCAATGCTCATATAAGTATGAATTCTCACATATATTTTTAATTACTTGTTCTCATACTTAAATCAGATTTTCTAAATATATTACTCACACAAATGTTCTAAATTATTACTCATATGTTCTAAATTTAACTCGCATGTTCTAAATTTTAAATCAGTTCTCATATAAGTATGAATTCTCACATTTAGAACTATTCTCACCGGATCCCTCCCCTATATATATATATATATATATATATATATATATATATATATATATATATATATATATATATATATATATATATATATATATATATATATATATATATATATATATATATATATATATATATATATATATATATATTTCGTGTCATTAATGACATTTTTGTAATATTTTAACTTTATAAAGTAGCTTCCAGTTTTATTTCTCAAAAGTAAATGAAAATTTTAGTAAAAGTAAATGAAATCAGGCTTAAAGTAAATGAAATTGCATTAAAAGTTTAAAAAAACTTGGAAAAAAGTTTGAAAACAGCGAAATTACGAGAATGTCATTAATGGGAGAGCGGGTGCAATGTGAGCCATTAGATGGAGTGCGATCAATGGCTAAGATTAGTTCCTATTATTCACCTTGGTTCTCAAATGATCTCAATTATATATATATATAAACCGGTTTAATTATTTTTTAAAAAAACACGTATTCATACAAAGAAAATTAAATCATAAATTACAATGTATATTAATGAACAGTGAGTTTCATGTAATAATTCGAGGCATCGTCCGGACCCAAAAACTAGTTATAAAATATAATCAGTGTTTTTTTTTTTTAATTTTTAAATGCTCATCATCAAGAACACGCACTACACGATTATAAGAATACATATATTTTTTTTAACACCGAGAAAAATATCTTAATTGTACCATGCACCTAATACAAACACTTACAATTGTTAGGAGGATTGCTAGATCAAAATCGCTTGATCTAAGTCAATTCGTTAAGTTAAAGAATTGTGATATAATTAAGGAAATTTTGACTTTTATCACCTCCAAAAACAACTTATTTGCTTTTACCACATATATAAAAAAAAAAGTTTTATTTTATCACCACATAAAAAAATGAAAGATGGTTTTTATCACCAATCACCGCCAAGTAACGGATTCCGTTCGTCAATAGGAGCTACCATGTCCACGTGTCACCATATTATTGGGTAAATTTTTAAAAAAATAAAAAAAATTTAAACCCAGCTACCAACCGGCTACCAGCCCACCGCCCACCGCCGGACCGATTACCAACCCCATCGTCGGACCGACTACAAGCCCCACCACCAACTAGCCACACAGCCACCGCACCAACCACATCCCCCGCGCCGCACAACACACCAACCAAAGTCCCCGCACCGCACAACGCACCACCCATAAAGCCCCAACCTATTGAATTCCGACCAAACCTAAAACCCTAGCCACCACCAAATTTCGCACTCCTAAAACCCTAACGACCACCTAATTCCTACCCCCTCTTTAGCCAACACCAATTCAATTCCGACCGTCCCTAGCTTCACTCGAAATTCCGACTAATCGAGAGTGAATCGATTCCGTTGCCGGCTGGTTGATATGGAAGATCGGGGGAAATGAAGAGGAAACGTCATAAAGGTGGACCCTATTAATGGATTCATGGACGGACTTGTTATTTGGTGGTGAAATCCAATTTTTGGAAATTTTGTTGGTGGTAAAATAAAACTTCTTTTTATGTAGGTGGTAAAAGTCAATAAATCAGTTTTTTTTAGAGGTGATAAAAGTCAAAATTGTTAAAATAAAATTGGAAAGTTCGACGGAAATGAAATTTAAAGGAAAAATAACAGTTTGTATAGGTTCTCTTAATTGAGTGACCTTTATTTCATAGAAGGTAATTAAGAGAGACCATAATATATACTAGCTAGAAGAACATGTGTTGATTTGTGGCCCCAATTACTGTCCTAGCTTTGCATTTTAATTGTTGCTATTTTGCTATTGACGCATATTAGCTTGGTTTTGCAGGAAATCAAATATGCGATTTTGTTAGGGTTAGTCACAAATCACGACTACCACACTAAAAAATCCCATGCCTACCATGCATCATTGACAAGGATCTTGTATGGTGGCGTTGATGGTGCGGCATATTATGTCACTTTTAAACAAATTCCTCTTACTCCATTATGTTATTTTTTCAAGGAGAAGGAGAGTTGGGTCTACAATCAAGGCCAAATGAAGTCCCATACTAAAATAAATTGGTGATAGTAGATTAAGTAGAAGTAATTCTTTTAACTTAAAAAGCGGAAACATTTTCTCATTTTTCTCCTGTGCAGAATACTCACAAGTAAAGCTTTGATACCAAGTTAAAGTTAGAGATAACATGAAATGGACTTGGGCAACCTAAAAAGAAGAATTAAGTCCACAAACAAGATCAAAGAAGGTTACATACGTACTAAAACTAATCCTAACAAAATCGCATATATCTCTCCGTTTTATTTAATATGGGATACTCACAAATAGGGTACAATGAATTTCAACATCCTCTAAATCAATTAATACCATCACATTTATTTATGCAATTTCATTTTACCTCTTCTCTATCGTGCATACCTACTCTAAATTTGATCATAAAAAACAAGACTTTTACCTGGAGAAGAACGGTGTAAGATAGAAGAAAAGGGAAGTCATCATCCTACTTCATGCTTATATCATCAAAAGTGGCTGTCATCCACGTGGCCAACAAGGAAATGGGTTTGGTCACGGTCCATATGTAAGTAGTAGAGATCAATCGATCATCAAATTAAGAGTTAGGCTTATGCCTACCCTACAAAAGGGCATTGCTCCCCTAATTATTACCAAAGAGTTCGCTTGTTCAGTGTTACTCTACCTTTAATCTTTAGGGATGGATTATTATTCTTTAGATCTCACCAAGAATTATTCAATTGTAATCACTACTATTTTCTTTTTTTTAAAAAAAAAAAAATAAAAATAAGATACAAGCATCCTAGCTATAATATAATAGGGTACGTGAATAGCAATCAAAAAGAAATTTCATAATATTGTTGTTTATATTAAGCTACTTATTATATACTTCTATTCTTTATTTTTCACCCCACTTGGTGTAATAAGCATGCAGTTTCTTTGATATCACACTATATGTTATACCACAAAATTACAAAAATAAACCCAACAAACTATATGGTAGTGAAAAGGATGGCCACTGTTTAGATCATTTATTTATGGAGTTCACGAAAAGGTATTCATTTTTTTTTCATGTTCAATTGATTTGTCCCCCACCTGACATCTTCATACACAAACAATTGCATTTGTTATTACTTATTAGTAGATCACTAATTTTTCTACTAGATTAACATGCCTTTTAGATTGTTATGCTTTAAACTTTATTAAAAATGAAAATATATATATAGGTTTATTATTTATTATATTGTAATTTAAAGTTACGCTGACATGTAAAAAATATACTAATCAAGGAAATTGCTTTCTACGTCTAAATATTTGACTTTAAGGTGTATTTTATCATCAAATAGTGTATATTTGTATTCCTAATGTTTAAGCATTATCATTTTATAAGTATTAAAACTACTTCAAAATTCGGGAAATTACCTCTTTGTTGAATTAGAAAAATCTAACTTGGCTCAAAGTTTACACAAAGTCACAAACCAATGACTTATTGACCAAATACAACCAAATGCAAGACAAAATGACTCAAATATGATTTAAATGATATGTTAGTCACTTCTAACCACTCTATCACTTGATCTAGTTGATTAAAGTTGGATATTAATTATTCTTTCAAGAATGGTATCAGAGCCCCAAGGTTTTGTTTTTAGAAGATGTAATGGTTAAATTTCTAATAATTACTTAGGACAAAATAAAGTGTATAGCAATGAGGGCAAAAAAAAAAAAAAAAAAAAAAAAAGTTAAGTCATATGGCCAATTTGAAATTATAGAATAAGTCCACTACTATGTCAAAGCTAATTTGCACAAGAATACTTAAAGTTAAAAAAATAAAAATAAAAATAAAAATTATTATGTAAGAGTTTCAAATTGATGTTAATGAGACGACTATAAAGTGTTTATAGAATGTATTTTTTTGACAAGGGTTAAATGTATAGTTAGATTGAGTGTTTTGTCCTATAAAGCCAATATAGATAGAGTGTGTGTGACAATGGTACCACAAAACTCAAAAAAATTAATGGAGATCAGATTGAGAACAAATATTATGATCAGCTTTTGCCATTTAAATTTGTTAATATTTTCATGGATAAAATTAACGTCACATTGTGGACTAATTAAGATAAAGTGAGTTTGAAGTCTAAACATATACGATTATTAGCTAGAAGAGATTGAGAGGTTAATCAACCCACGAGTAATTGAGTGTGTACAATTGTAACTATCTTTGTCAATTTATGAAAATAATGCAAGGTACCTAAATTTAGGTCAATTGTAGGGCCTAACCCCTATAATATCTTTGTTATTATTTGTCATGTGCATATATATTGTCTCTTCTATGTATTGCTTCTACAATGTTCTTGAAATCGTGGTTTACAATACCAACCCATATAAGGAGAGAAAAGAATAGGTGTTTGAGGGGTTGGATGCAATAAAACAAAGAGTAATAAGGGTCTGTTCACATTTACTTAATTTCAGTTCAGTTCAGTTCAATTCAGCTCCAATCAGTTCTGTTCAGTTCAGTTCAGCTCCAATCAGTTCAGTTCAGTTCAGCTCTTAATTTCCCTCTCTCATAAAATATTCATTTCAGCTCAATTCAGTTCAGTTCAGTTCCAATCAGTCCAGTTCAGTTCAGTTCAGCTCCAATCAGTTCAGTTCAGTTCAGTTCAGTTCAGCTCAGTTCAGCTCAGTTCAGTAAATGTGAACATGCCCTAATTATAGTGTCTATCAAATAAGTTAATTAGTTTGGTCTAGTGGTAAAAATTAAATTACGAGTAGTTTATCACTTTATTGACTATTGAGCCTGAATTTTGACCGTGATGACCATTATAAATAGCTACCAAATGCGTATCAACAAATGGCCTGACCACCTATTTCGAGATGGTAAAGTTTTGGGTGAGATGGACTCACGTGAGTCCACCATCTTCATTCTCCTTCTTCCCCTTTCAACTTGACAACGATGGCGGCCAGATCCTCCACCACTCTCCACCTCCTCATCAATGGCGGCCAGATCCTCCACCACTCTCCACCTCCTCTCAACTTGACAATGATGAAGCTCCTCCAACTCCCCCGTAAATCTACTCTCTCTCCTCCTGAACCTCAATCCAAAACCCTAGAATAGATGAGTTCATCCGATAGCAGCGAAACGAAGAGTATTCTATCAAAGTAGGGACAATGAACAAGCCTCTTTCGAAACCTTAATGGAGGAAGGAATCTGATTTCCTCCCTTCCACTCACTTCTCATGAATTCATTCTGTTTGGGCAATATAATTTTTTGATTTTAGATTAATGGAGAATAAAAAAAATGTCAAATTGGTTTCCTCCATTATTGAAGCGACTTTGAGGTGATGATTTTTTCAATAGTAGATTATCAATTTCAATATATTGCTAGTTTCATTAAATGTTTAGTGTCAGGTATTAGATTAATATTGTCAAGCATTAGATTAGTATTGTCGGGTATTAGATTGTCAGGATTAGAAAATTTTAGTCAGGAATAAGATTATTTTTATCAGAAATAAGATAGTTTTAGTCAGGAATAAGATAATTTTAGTAAGGAATAAGATAATTTTTATCAGGAATAAGACCATTTTAGTTAGGAATTAGAATATTATTGTTAGGTATAAGAATATTAGTGTCATGTATTAGAATATTATTGTCAGATATAAAAATATTAGTGTCATGTATAAGAATATTATTGTCAGGTATTAGAATATTACTGTCATGTATTAGAATATTATTGTCATATATTAAAATATTAGTGTCATGTATAAGAATATTATTGTCAGGTATTAGAATATTACTGTCATAGTGTCATGTATTTGGTGTTGCGGGCCTCACGATCGGGTTTAGTTAGCCCGCGCCTTTTTGTTGGACTTTTGTTATTGAGCCCGGTCTCACGTGAGACAGGTCTCACACATAACCTTTTGGCACCACTCATAATTAGAAACGTCAAGTGACTTAAAGAGACTCCAAATGGTCTAATGCTAGTCCATTTCAAATGATACCAAAGAGTTCCAATTAAAAACTTGATCTATATAAACCACATAGTCACAAGTCACATCCTAAGTGACATTATTCCTTACTATAGAGATGAGAAAGCGCCAAACATCAAGAAGTGTTAATTATACGCATCAAACAAGTTGATGTTAATCCAAAATTCCTAATTAATGATTAATTCCCTAAGCAATGAGATTTTTATGAACAAGTGCCGGCTAACAATAGTTAAAAATGACGACAACATTGTGATAAATGCGCCTTTACAAGGCATGTGTTTTTGAGTAAACTTAGAACTAACCTTTTAGAAGAAGCGCCGCTTTTATACTTATGATAACATCCATGAAATTTTTCACCACAAAAAATCCATGTAATTGGTGTTGACCCTACATCATCGCAGCCACATGAACACAAGAAAATGGTTTGCCAAATCTATCTACCCAATAGTTTAAAGTTAACCCATTTAGATCTTATCCAAAGTTAATAACATGTATCACCATCTTTGTGAAAATGAAAGTTCAAACTCATCCAATTTGTCAATGCCAAAATCCCCAATTTTGACGGTCTTTAGGTCATATGGTATGGAAAGTTCTCATATAATAATTGTGTGGGTTTGAGGGTGTGTTTTTTTCGAAATATTTTAACTCGTCACTATTAGAATAGTCAAATATCAAGGATAGGTGTGTAATTTATTTTCATAAGATGTACTCGTATTATTTTGTTAGAGAGGGATTGTGTTGCTGCATGTACTCGTACAACATTTTAAGGTCTTGAAAGTGATTTATATGTGTTAGACTATGACAGATTCCAAAAACATTGGTATAAGATGCAACTGCTCTCTATATACAAGGTAACAACTCATCCTAACATAATATAAAACATTGGTGTTAAAAAAACTGAATTTTATATTATTCTTGTGAACTGTGTAACAATTTACTTCTCAGTAATATAATAAGTCACTTTTAATGTTAACTGATTATATCAAGAAAACATAAACGTGTCCGGATGCACACTTGCACATGATTTATCTTGAATTCCAAGTAATATTGTGTTCAAAGAAAGGCAAGAGGGTGATGGTTGGAAGACACATTAAAATTGTGTTAAATATAAATTGAGAACCAATCATGTGGTAACTTAATCATGAAGAAGCGAAAATTGAACATGCTAGTTTGCTAATGCTTGGGAAATCTTGAGTGGCGGCGAATCCTTATTGCCGCAATGACTCGCATAATGTTATTGGTGACGACAAGAAATATGTGCAAATTAGACAATCATAGTTTATAATTAAGGTCACGGTATGATGAAGAAAAAAACAAAAGAAGAGGAATGTTTTAATGAGGGGCATAGAAAGTTGATAGAAATCTAATTAATTAGGGGGGAGATAAACACAAAATTCATGAAGCGTTATTTTATGGTTAGTATTGATTTGTGACTTGAGAGTGATCACTCTAGAGTGGAGAAATTCTTGAATTAGAAGAACTAATTATGTGAGAGGATTGCAGGGCTCATACGTGTTAAAAATAAACTTTACAATCAATCGCCGACAGCACATAATTATACGATTGAAAGTCTGAAACCAGCATGACACAAACAAGAAATTATCGAGAGAAATTACAAAATTGATAAGATGCAACACGAAATCAATTTGAACATGAGCCACTTTGATAAATTAGTGAAATTATTTAATTATCCTACATTTTTACATACTTTTCTGATAAATTTTGTGAGCAACAAGAAATGGACACGAGATCAAACACAAACACGACATGACATAACACGACTCTACTTTATGCCAGATCTAGTGAATTTTCACAAAAAAAAAAACAAAAAAAAAAAAAAAAATTATTTTAGTTTAATGCTACTTAACCAATGGAGAAATCCCTTCATTGTTAATCAATATGATAGTGTCTCTCAAACAATATTCTAAAATTCTCAAACCTAGCTCTATATATAAACAAGTACATCAAATCACGACTACCACACTTCTTTAACAATCTTTCTCATAACTTTCCATTGAACAAACAATTGATAAGATCGAATTATAAAGCGTACTTAAGTTTATTTAGATCTCAATCTTCTTATTACCTTATATTAATTGAATATTTCATATTTCGTACAAGGAAATTGCCAAAATCATGAAGCAATACAACAATTAAGCGTTCATGTCGCCGTTACTACATAACTCCTAAAGGAAGCGTCCATGTTGTTTGTTTATTTCTAATCAGTTCATTTGGCTTTTAACTTCTAAAATTCTCCAATCAAAGTTCTTCTAGGCTGGATTCTAAGTTTTTTTATACATCTTAACATGAAATGACTAATAATGTTATTTCTTTTACTTAGAACAAATGTAATGCATGTATGTGGAAGGTCAAATTTGCAATCAAACCAATTAGAAGCCTCGCTTTACCGGGTTAAACTCGCTCAATGAGATTAAACCTTCTAGCCTTGAGATTTGGTTTCAATACCAACTACGTGTACTTTCATAGGGAAAATCCTTACTTGGGTGAAAATCCTTACTTGTTAGTTATTAATGTCATATTTATTTAAGAGATAATATCACAAAATTTTTAATAGAAGCATTAGTATTTGAAGTGTGATTATCGTGCTCTTTAAACTAAGGGCCTGTTCTTTTCAGATTATTTTCAGTTCAGTTTATTTCTTAATTTCCTTCTCTCATAAAATATTCAATTCAGTTCAGCTCCAATAAGTTCAGTTCAGTTTAATTCAGTTCAGTCAATCAGATGGATTTTGAAGCAACCAACAATGCTGCAAAGTATGAGGCATGTATCATTGGGCTCAAGGCCGCGATTGCATTAAACATCAAAAAGCTCCTGGCCCTAAGACTCTCAATGTAATGATGATATTTCTATATTAAAGAGAAAACAGTTTTTGAATACAATATCCTGGGTTATTGACTTTATCTATGTTACACCTCTTCAAACTCAAAATTCAACGTGTTATCCCTCAGATACAATTAGGAACTATGTGGTACTCTTGTTATCTAGACGTTAACCGATTAGTTTTCGTGTAAAGCAATTCTAACCAACTAACCGCCATAACCACCAGATATGAATTACCACTATCACCTCCTTAAACCGCCTCTGTTAGACAGAGGACACTACGTGATTTCTATTTGAACTAAGAGAGTACCATGTGCAACAGTGGAAGTCCAAATTCAAAGGGGTACTGCTGAGAAAAGCCAATACCTCATGAGTAATGTGTAGAACAACCCAAGAAAAAGGTGCAAAGGAAGAGTAAATAACTGAAACAAGGAGAGTGAGGAATAGCTCAAATGGGTATGTCATAGGATCGATCCTCACCTCTGCCCTTGTGGCTCTCTAAACACTCAAATAAATAACTAAAATAAGGCTTTGTTGGTTGCTATTATTTTGTAGCCTTGAAAAAACAAGTGTCTAACCAAAGGGTCAAATGAGGTCAAGTTAGGACCATATGTTATAAAATTTGATTATCTCAGGCTTTTTCGTTGATTTCACTGTTGTGTTCTACTACACTTTGGATTTTGATAACATAAAATTTCATTACCAAAAAAGAGGATGCATCACTCCAGTTAAGAAGATTTTGTATGTTTTTATTTATACAACAACGATCATTTAGTCACTCTTTTCAATCGAGCAAGGAATCAGAACACTACTATGGTCACTACCATGGCATTTCAGTACAACTTTAAAGACCGTGCATCTGCATTTGAGCACCAAAGAATAATTGCATCAATAGAAATCTATGACTCAGACTATGTTTCGCGGTACAGCTGCGTGTGAAGTTGTTTAAATTTGTCTCTAAGCTTCTGAATCTGCATCACAAAACAGAACAACTTCATCAGCTTATCAAAAATCCAAATGGCAAGACCAGAATAATCACAAAAAAGCTTCAGGTGTTACTCGTTTCAGTTCAATCTCCATGTCCCGTTTGCGCTGGTCCAAAGAGCTTCTCAAACTAGCAACGTCAAACATGCTATCAACATTATCTTCAAACTTAGACAGGTCTTCACGCAAACGTTCAGGTAGCTTGTCTACTATTGGCATTAACAAAAAGCAGTTGAACTACAAATGCAGAGCAGCTTGTCAGTATATTCAGATTGGTGCAGTTTGGTTTAAATTAAAGTGAGGTTCGTTTGGGAAAATGCCAAGCCATAAATTTGCAGTTGTGTTAAGGTTATACTGCACCATGAACGCCTATCAGTATAATTCATTAGAAGAGTTATAAAATCATTTCAGACACAAATATCATATTCCTTCTTTTTTATCATCTCAAATACAGAAAATCAAATTTCTGTCAACCTAAATTTGAGTCCAAAGTTAAGAAATTATTATAACACATGTTCATCCATGGGCAATTCATTAGAAGAGTTATAGAATCATTTCAAACACAAATATCATATTCCTTCTTTTTTATCATCTTAAATACAGAAAATCAAATTTCTGTCAACCTAAATTTGAGTCCAAAGTTAAGAAATTATTATTACACATGTTCATCTATGGGCAATTTAAAGATAGTAAGGCAAGGCTCTGTTTTTCTTTTTTGCAATACTAGTCTTCAGTAAAAGGTTTTCTAATCAGCAAGCATTAGTTTTCAGTCACGATATTTAATAAAAACATTAGAAAAATGACAAATATCAGTTTTTATCTATAAACAGTAAAAATAAACTTCATCAAGTAAAAAACAAGTGAAAATAGGCCCAAATACAAAGTTTACCATTTTCATGTGAAATTTGTTTCCAATGAAATTCATATAATCAATAATTATAGGGTACCTTATTGGTAAAATGCTTTATAAAAAAAACCATAATAGTCATGAGACTCTTATCTGTTGATAGGAAAGGGTAAATATCCCACCTTCTATTAGAAAAAGAGCAAATTTAAAAGGTGCAATAAGACGATATGAAAATGTTGAAAAAGGACACAAACCTTTAACTCTGCAGATGCCAAAAAGTACTCTTTTATCCCGTGAAATATTTGCTGTACTAGAGCATAGACAATTCTCTCAGATGAAGGAGCAAGTCTCCGGTTCCAGAGGGTGTTATCCAGCAGGTCAGCCAATCTTGTTTCTGTAAGCTGGGCAGACCCATTGGAGTCCATACCTGAGGGCAAGTGACTTGATTTTGCTGCCATTTTGGGCGAGTTCTCTGGCTTTTCTTTTGGTGTTGAATCTAGAGAAAAATCAAGAGAAATGGTCTTTAATAAGGGAGTCAAACCTAAAATGAATCACCAGTAGGAGAGCCAGAATTCCTGGAAACTTAAAACCAGGATTACACTAATTACCACCAAGAACGGAAGCATCTGTCGCACTTGCACCAAAAGAATCCAGAAAATGACGTAAACCAGCCCGATTCTGCAGATTATGCCAAGATTTAAAAATCTCATGAATTGACAATAAAACCTAGGAGCAGCTTGTGAAAAAGAAAAAAAAAAAAAATATCCTTCAACACTAATCACTGTAACTTGAAGAACTCTGTTCAATAGATAAATTCATTGGAAGACTTTGTATTTAACTTGATCTACTCCTTTCATTACATTGGATATGTTCTCTCAAGTAATGGGATGACAGAAGTAAGAGACAATGCTTACGAGTATGGCATCATATATGTGAAACTATGAACCTAATCCAGCAATAAAAACACCACATTATAAAGAATAAAATCAATAAATTAATTTCTTCAATGCTAAAACAAGTCAGACCAAAAGTTTCTATCTGAACTTTGTAATAATCTATAACAACATACTACACGTTAATTATCGAAGTTCTTTGTAACAATCAATCCTGTGACACATTTCAACAATTTGACTATGTGTATAGCTCTTCGCTCATTAAGGTATAATAAGCCTGTCAATATAAAGCACAATTTCATTTATCATTCCACCTCATTTACACTACAAACCTCAACACTTGTTCCTTTCATAGTATAATCTCAGCTGAGAAGATGTCTACTCCATCTGAAGCATTTAGATTAATTTAATTCAACAACTATTAAAATTGGGGTCTGTTTCTGCATAACACAAAATTACTAGTTCATGATCATATTACCTTGTTATGAAGAGACCAAGAAACATAGCGGGTTGTGCTCACCAGATCTTCCATACACCTATTGACAACAGAAAATTAAGCAAAAATAAGACTTCGGTGACATTGGTTTTCAATGCACTAGCATTAAACAACTAACATGCACATGAGCACATTATTCTTAGGAGAGTTATATCATCATCAAATTTGACAGGAGATGACCATAAATTTCACATTTCTCCAATCAATTTAACAGCTCAGAAGCATAGATGCTAGTTCATTGGCCCTCAAAACAATTTTAATTTAAATAGATTTCCAAACAAGAGGGGTATATTGGTGAAAACTCAGCATGAGTGTCAAGTCAATTTCTTGATTGAGGCAGCACAAACTTCATCATGCTAATTGCTGTAGCAGATTTAGAAACTAAGTATGATGCCTTGAATGTTAATGCATACCTACTCCTTCATGCATCCTTTTGACTTTTTAAGCTATTCATATACTAAATTTGACCACATTTTCAATTTAGTTACTGTTTGATTAATCTCAATTTAGTTACCAAGGGTCAAATTTGCGCGTTAGCAAGCGAAATATCGAAACAATGCATGTATGAAAAATCAAAGGAAGCATGTCATCAATCAAATGAAAAGACAAAAGAACATTAAAAGTGGTTTCTCAACTAATAATGCTAAAGAAATTTCTATGCATAAGATCTTCTAAACCCAAGAATTGCCCACCTAAAAACCAAATTTTAAATAATTGATAAATATTACTCCTACTGTTTTTTTTAAGCGCCCCATTGTGGTGTGTGCGGAGTTTTAGACAAAAGAGCAAAGTAATATACTTCCTCCGTTTCTATTTAGTTGACACGTTTGATTTAGGCACATATATTAAGGAGAGGAGAGAGAGTGAGAGAATCATAAAGCAAGTGGGGTAGCTTGAAAATACAAGGTAAAAAACTTTTCCCAAAAGGAAACGTGTCAACTAAAAAAAACTTCTTAAATAGGAATACGTGTCAACTAAAAAAAACGGTGGTAGTATAATTTAAGTGTGTTTAGGAATAAATCATTTTGAAAAGTAAGAGGAAAAAATATGAATGGGGGGCCACTGGGTAATGTGAAAGAGAGATATATTATAAACTGATAGCGGGGTCAAAAGAAAGAGAGAGAGAAATAATATATAATGTGAGTAGAGTTTCTAAATTTGAAAATAGGGCACTTAAAAAAAATGGCCACTTTTGGGAAGTGGGGCACTTAAAAAAAAATTAAAAAAAAAAAAACAGAGGGAGTAACCATTATTTTAGAGCCTTGCAGGTATTGCAAAGTCAAGGCCAATACACAAAATATCTTTAACATTAAAATTATGTTGTCCTAACTAGAGGCTATATAGAAAGAGAAAAACATAACACCACACCTCTTTAATTGAATAAACATGCAACTACGATGACATCATAGTGAAATTATATTTCTTCTAACTACAATGACAGGGATAATCTTTAATTATTGCTCAGAACAACGCCAACAAAGTTGCAATCTCCTAATCAAGTGTCAACACTTTCTCCCAGGACAGAGGTGACATAAGAAAAACATATCCATTGACGCCTATTCACAGTTCTCAGCCTTGATATACTTCGCAACATCTATTCCCTTTGTAATTCAATTAACTAAACAACGAAAACAAAAAAAAAGTGTGGCCCTACCAACTAGGGGATAAGCATAAGTAGGAAGAAGAAACAGAGGACAAAAGGTATGTCTGAAAGTCGGAAACAATATATTAGACCATTGTCTTAAAGATCTCAAATGAGAGAAAAAGAATTAGCAATTAATATTGTATTATTGGTTTAAGACACAAATGGATGCTTACTTTTCTCGGCATGATCTTTCAGTCGATTCTGCAAAACTGTTAAAGGCTGAATCAACACGACCCAGAAATACATCATTGCGGCTTAAATATTCACCATCTTTCTGCAAAGTGAAGTTCCATTAATTCTATTGGTGCTACAAATGAAAAAAAAAAAAACAAAAAAAACCACGACTCATCAAGACAAAATTGCTAGAGCATCATAAACCATTACATAATTACATCAAAGAAACAATACCTGTAGAAGGTAGATACATATAGGAAGCAATCTCTTGAGAATGTGCAAGAGCCTGTGGCCCAACTGCAAGAAAAAAAATATAAAATTCCTTGAGATCTAAGAGATCAAAAACTAATCTTATTTAAAACCAAAGTCTAGCAATGCTAGTGTATTACTCCATTTCTCAATGCGCGGAGTTTTAGGAGAAATAGTAGAAAGTAATAAAATATGAAGGAAGAATAAAGTATGATAGTTGGGAGGAGAAAGAATATGGAAACATTAAAGTAGGATAGTTGGGGGGTCCATTAAAAAAGAAAAGATTAGAAAAATATTGTGAAATGTTTCCAAAAAAGGAAATGGAGCAAGTAGTAAAATACGATCGCAAAAGAAAAGTGGAGCAAGTAATAAAATACGGAGGGAGTAGGATACAACAGAATATATAGATGACCGATAAAAAAAATGAGACAATCTCCACAAATTATCAACAACAAATCAACAATTAATCTAGCAATATAAAGAATGAACAACACATCATGCAATTTGACCCTTAAATGTTGTCGTCGAAAAGGCTCAAAATGCAATCCATACCCTTATAACATTAGCTATAGCAAATCAACCATGATCATTTGATAATAAAACATGATATGATTGTGATATCAATACTCTTACGCTCAATCACCAAATTTTGTCTTATAAATTTTTTTACAATAGCCCATTTATGCTCCTATGAATATGTATGTATTGCTACCACTTAACGACTCATGCCTACAAGATAATGTTTCAATTTACAACAAATTGATCTTGCCATCTTATTAGCTGAGACATCAAAAGTTTAATTTACAACAAAGGGATGACATGTCAATTAAAACGTTAAGGTAATTCAAAATTTCTTCATAATAGACCAGCTAGTTATCTATTTAAGATATACTTGTTTACACAAATTTCGAGTCCAAAATGAATAAAGACGGGAAATAAAGTAACAAATGAATTTAGATTAATATATGAATTTTGGGTACAATCTCTGTATAACAGTTTATAATAAAATAAACTAAGTCCTGTGATTCTATTTCGCAGCTTGACGATGACACGTATGTGACACCTGTAGGTTGACGTATGATGACGTCGACTTGAGTTTGAACGCAGGGTGACGTTTGATGATGTCAACCTGTATTCAAGGGTTTTGTTTGAATACACCTGAACGAGGGCTTATGAAGCTTGATCCCGTTCAAATGTGTTTGAGTGTATTTGAACAAGTCGACACGAGTTTGATGTGATTGTTGACTTACTTCTGAGAGAATTCCGCTTGAGTTTTATGAGCTCTTGAAATAATGATTTCTGGATCCCTTGAGCTGATGGAGGAATGGTGTATTTATAGGAGATGAGAACCCTTGAGTGGACTAAGTAGGTTTGGGCTTGGCCCAATTAATGACTTGGAAGTCTTTTAACCTGGTTCATTTGATTTATTTTATAACTCGAATTGTATTTGATTAATTCGGATTAATTATTTGGGTGGGCCAAAAATAATTAAAATGGATCATAAACATGATTTAACCCAAATTAATTTATTTAATTTAATGTAAAACACTCATAAAATTTATGTGTCTACAATACTTCCTATGATAGGTCGTTCCATTATTTTATGATCGTTGAGATGGGAATCTTCTACATTATAAATATGCGTTGCGTTATATTAATCTTGGGCCATTTAAAATTGGCTAAAGACATTTTGTGTTGTGTAAAACAAAATCTAGAATTCTCCTCAACCTACAATGTTGTTTATGACTTGTTTTACTCCTATAAAACTTTTTAACTCTAAGTATTTATGTGTCAGTTCCACATAAGTCTTAATCTTAATCTTATCATACATAAAGTATCTTTCTAAAAAGTTGTATTTTGGGGTTGAAAGTTTGTGTGAACTCTTAATAGGCTTTGAGCAAGCTTTGCATTGAAAGAGAGAATTGGAAGCGTAGTAGATCAAGTACAGTTGGGGTTCTCACATTAAGGAACTTGAGATTTGAGTCGTTACCATGTAATAGATAGTTGCCCTAAAATCATAAGGAGTCGAACTTAAAATCCTAAGTGGTCATTTAGATAACACAAGATGGGTGATTTAGCTCATTGTTCATTAGGAGCATTATTTGCAAGGACGGAGATTCATATCCTTTTGCATTCCCTTCGCAGATTGTTCCCTAGACATCAGATGCCTAAATCTTTCTTTTGGGTAAGAAAGAGTGATGAAGTTTCCTAGAATATCCGAAATTTGGTGTAGGGGAAGCTTAATATCTTGTTATGAACTTTTAATCTATTTCTTTAACAGACACATATAGTGAGATATGAGACTATGGATGGCTGATTTGACAGGACCTTCTATTTGTCTTTCATTTCACCACCACCATCAAGAAACGCAATATTCTCATTTCTTCCACAGCTAAGATCCCAAAGTAGGTGATAGATTTTATTTGGGTACAGAATGTATGGGGCACCAAGACTACGGATAGGGAACTAACTGTATTTACTTTGTTTGCAATGAATAGGCTATTTGATTTGGTTGGGATACACTGGATTAATCCTATTTATATTATACGGACTATGGAGTTAATAATGCAAAACGGCATACAGATTTGTGGCACTTTTTTTTTTTATTTCCCCATTATGGTGGTGCTTTAAAATTGACAAGCATAAAATGATTTTCCATGGTAAGGACTAAGGAGTCTTTTTTTGGTTAATTCTCATGGGAATAATTGGTAAATGTAGTCTCTCATTGGGTAGTGGTGTTCAATTCTGTTGTTTTGTGAGCTAAGTTCAGTTTTCAATTTGCTACAATTTGTGGTTAAGTTCTACTGCTCAAGTTTGTGTACTTGTTTTCCTGTTTTTTTTTTCTTTGGTATTCAATAAACATGGGCACGGGCCGTGCCGGCACGCGGGCGGCACGGGCCCGGCACGACTCCGGCACGGCACGGCACGGCGGCCCACCTGTGGGCCGTGGGCCGTCCTGTGGGCCGTGTTGTGAACACTTTTTTGGAAATCGGCACGGGCACGACACGTAGCACGGTGGCCGGCACGTGGGCCGCACACTGGCACGACCCGTCGGCACGGCACGACCCGCCGGCACGTCCGGGCACGGCACGACACTGCACTATTGTACACTATTGTACGATTTTTAATTATCATTAATTATTTTGTATTATTAAATTATCGTACATTCGTACCGGCTACCGTCATATAATAAAATAAGTTATTCTTCAATTTTTTGTGTTTTCGGATTATCGCACTCGTATTTTTTTTTATTATATGCATTGTTGTTTTTTGCTAAATTAATAAAATTGTTTTTATTTGTTTATATAAACTTAAACATAATTATTAATTAGATAAATAATTTATATAACCTAAATTAAAATAAAGTTGTTCAAGAAATGTAAACAAATTATATTAACATTAACATTAACATAAACATAAATTAATCACATATATTAAGTTGTACTAAAAAAAATATATATCGTTTTTTTTTTCATTTATTAAAAAAAATAAATAAATAAAAAGGGTGGCACGATTTGGCTCGCAGCCCGGCACGGCCGTGCAAGGCACGTGTGCCGTGCCCCGCCGTGGAGCCGGTACGGCACGGCCCCCACCGCGGCACGGCACGGCCCGTTGCCCATGTTTAGTATTCAATGAGAATTATTTTCTTATCAAACAAACATAAAATAATCAAGACATCTCTTTTCCTCAAAACCTAAATCAGTTTTAAAACGTTTACAATAGATAAAACGAGGAATAAAAAAGAAAATCAAAATTTTTAAAAATAAGCAAAAGATACACATGAATAAAAAGAAACCCAGAAAATCATGCTGGGGTCTCTGATATGTGTCTAGGTGTCACACTGCCACCACAACACACATCAATCCATTACACATTATCTGTTTTCTTTTTTTTTTTTTTTTTTTTTTTTTTTTTTTTTTTTTTTTTTTTTTTTTTTTTGACGGGCACATTACCTGTTATTGAACTATATAGAACATTTTCTTATGCAACTTTTAGTCTCATTTACTTATTTTCTAATTCCACTTTTCACTCGCGCATCTGTCCCACAAATTCATTGTACTGTATTAATAGAAACAAGAATAAAGGGGGACCCTATTAATCATAAATCATTGCTTCGAAAATTTCGGCTCTTATCTGGATAGAATACTTGGATTGAGGAATCATAGATTTGGTAGATTTTAATTTTCTAATCCTCTATTTCAATAATCGTTTGCTATGAATTTGTTGGAATTGCTAGCTAACATAAGAATATTTATAAAATTTACAGGACAAAGGGATAAATCTTAAATGCAAAGCAGCCCCCCCACCCCCCTCCCCTTTTTTTTTTTTTTTTTTTCATAAAGAAGCCCCACCGGATGCTTTGCCAGTTATCTACTCCCTTGAGGCAAAATGAACTTTTACATCACAGCACTGGAAACATTCTAAGTCATAATTAGCATTTACCTGATGAAGAAAAGGTTCAAAAGTGTCACGAGCCTTGGAAACAGCTATCACGCAAGCTGTCCTGTAAAGGGGTTAAGCATAAACAAACCGTGATGAACACACAACCTCATTCTGTTACATGCAACACCATGTGCAGCTGTTAATAGTTATGCTATACATGTGCTATTTTTATGCATACTTGTAATAATTATCAAATAAGCAGAGCATACACTTGTAAAGATTCCAATACAAATATAGACCACCCAATACCAACTTTTAGCCCCTAATATCTTCACCTTATTCGAGGCCGCAGAAGGTATTCTACCATGCACTATTGTGACGAAGGCAGCTGAACGTGCATGCCTCTTTGTGCATGTTGTAGCTCACTTCACTTTAGCTCTTCAGAGGTATTTCTCTTGCCGCCTAGTTTCGCCCAAGGCCTAAGTTCGTTTTGGGTGTGCTTTTTATAACCAAGGCAGGACGCGTATAAGTAAATATAATAAAGATGAAGTTAATGCTTGGAATCTAGCAAAAGGTCCTACAAAAGTACCGTACAACGGTACAATACACCACGACACTTCTTTCTGACTCAAAAACTCAATCTTCCCTTTTTTTTTTTGTATTTCTTTTTCTAAACAAAATTCGTTTCTTTTCTTTCTTCCTTTTTTAAAAATTTTTAGGGAAAGTTTTAAACTTTCCTCCTTTTATTTATGAGGAATTTTTAAATTTCCTTCTTTAACTTTCCGGGGAATTTTTGATTTAGCACTTTCCTCATTTTTATTTCTTTTTGGGGAAGTTTCAAAACTTGCTCCACTTTTTGTTCTTTTTTTCTCTTTGGGGAATTTTCAAAACTTGCTCCATTTTTTTGTTTTTCCTTTAAGGGAAATTTCAAAACTGTCCATACAATTTTATTCCATTTTTTTATGTTTTTTCTTTTTCAAGAGAAAGTCAAAACCCTCCACTTATGATAAAAAAAAAATACGGAAATTTTTTGCGTTGACTATACACAATCACACACAAATAGTCACACTTGCAAACACTAATGCATACGATAAATGAACAATAAATTAATGAACGTACATAATGTGAATCGAGTCAATATAATGTACAAGTAATCATAGTCATGTGTCAAGCCATCACAGTACAAAAATGAAATCCCTCGATAAAAAATCTCATAATGACTTCAACAAGTTAACAGCTATGAAATCCGAGTCCGCCTAACTCAGACGAGGAAGTGACACACCAAAGATCCCCTACATCATTCGAGTGCATAGAGTTGCGTCCATGCCCAACTCTACACCTCCAGCAGTAGTCATTGCAATGGTCGGCTCTAACCAACCCGCAAACTGTGTATCATCAACTCCAAACTGCTGAGACAACAGCTACCAAGGATTATGCACCGTGGCTGAGGCATCGTTTGATGCACAGGAATCGACGACGAACTTTGACCCAACGTAGATTGAAGAGCATCTTTTGGAGGCTCTAGAGGACCATAGACACGCCTAGGATTCCTATCCAAAGATTATGGATCTGGTAAGTTTTTCGAGTGATGTTCTGTTTGTTTTACTTACTGTTGTATGTCACCGACTTGATATTTTTGTTCATAGCTTCCTCGTGAGGACGTGATGAAACTACTGGCGCTTGCAAGTACTGTCTCGTCAAGTTGCGGCGTCAGATGACATGTCGTAATAGCCGGGAGACATCCTTATACTCAGATTTCATAGCCTCAAATTTTTTTTACCGAGGGATTTCACTTTGTACTGTGATGACTATGATTATGACTATGACTACTTGTATACTTCCTCCGTTCTATTAATATTACAACAAGGATGAAATTACACATCCCAAAGCATATTTTATATGCTAAATATCCATAATTGTGTAAGAATAAAAATTATAAAAAGTTGATATTGTGAAAGTATTTTATGAGACAAATCCAACAAGATCCCACATGACTATATTTTGCTTTACGTATAAATCATATTATATGGTCAAACAAGAGTAATGAATAGTGCAAAAAGTCCATTGTTGCAATGTTAATAGAACGGAGGTAGTATTTTATTGACTCAATTCACATTATGTAAGTTTATTTATATATTGTTCATTTATCGTAAGCATTAGTGTATGCAACTGTGATTGTTTGTGTGTGATTGTGTATAGTATAGTCAATGCAAAAAAATGCCGCAATTTTTTATCCTAAGTGAAAGGTACCGACTTTCTTCCAAAAAAGAAAATAAACCAAAAATGGAATAAAATTGTGAAAAAGAAAATACACCAAAAATGGAATGAAATTGTATGGGCGGTTTTGAAATATTCCCAAAATGGAGCAAGTTTTAAAACATCCCCAAAGAGAAAAAAAGAAATAAAAAATGGAGCAAGTTTTAAAGCTTCCTTAAATAGAATTAAAATGAAGAAAGTGTTAAATTGAAAGTTCCCCAAAAAGAAATTTAAAGAAGGAAATTTTTAAATCCTCTATAAATAAAAGAAATTAGGGAGGAAAGTTTAAAAACTACCCCAAATATGAAAAAAGGAAGAAAGGAAAGAAACGAAAATTTTTGAGAAAAAGAAATTAAAAAAAAAGGGAAGATTGAGTTTTGGAGTTGGAAATAAGTGTCACACCATGGCGTATTATATCGTTGTACGGCACTTTGTACCGTGCCTCGATACTTTTATTGTGACACAGTGTTTTGTACCGCAATGCGATACGTAGTGACATGTCACAGTACAACTTGCCATAATTTTGCACTAGTTTTCGCAATTTTTGGACCTTTTTGGCTTATAAAAATCATCCAAATTGTCTTGATTTGCATAATTACGAAACAAAAATCTTTAAGGATTTCATATTTCAATAATAATGTCTCAAGAATTCAATAACATAATCCGAGATTGGTCGTTCATGGCTTCATTTTTTAAAAGGTTCTTTTCTGCAATTTATATTTGAAATCGGGTCACAAAGGTTCTTTTTGATAAATTTTGCCAAAAAAATTAACTTTGATCTAGTATGATATTTAAAGAAAAGTAAATATTGCTTAGATAGGAATGAATCAATCCTAAGCTCCTTCATAGAGTATACAAACTAAGGGCCCGTTTAGTTCACCTTATTTTTGTCAATCTGATCTAATTGTCTTATTTAACTAAATTTTGGCCTTATATGTACGCTAATGTATTAGGAAAAAAATACATCAAAGGAGATCTTGTTAAGTTTGTAATAATGAGTATTTAATTAATATATTTTTTTTTTTTTATAAACTTAAAAATATCTAGTGATATAAAATTGCACATAAAGTGATTAAGGGTGTGTCCACATTTACTTAATTTCAGTTTAGTTCAGCTCCAATCAGTTCAGTTCACTTCAGCTCTAATCAGTTCAGTTCAGTTTAGTTCAGTTTAGTTCAGTTCAGCTCTTAATTTCCCTCTCTCATAAAATATTCATTTCAGCACAGTTCAATTCAAGTTCAGCTCCAATCAGTTCTATTCAGTTCAGCTCCAATAGTTCAGTTCAATTCAGTACAATAAATGTAAACATGCCCTAAGTATGTCAAAACTTAATTTTCTCATCTGCTCTAATTTTTTTCTAATCTGATATAAATTAATTAAAAATAAGGTGAACTAAACATATCCTACCTCGGAAGAAAACAAAAAATAAATTAAAAAAAATGACAACTAAGAAAAACATCACAATTTAAACCGGAGGAGATACATAGACTTCAATTTTAAATAAAATCATAGAAATGAACTCCAAGCATGATTGTTCTATTAAAGGAGGAAAGTAAATAACGTAAATAGTTTGAGAAAATAGAGGTAAGTGGTCAAATTAAAGTTAACATTGCATTTAAATAATACATTTTTATAATTTAAGAAAAATATAAATACCTTGAATAGTTTGTTCCATCATGAATATCTTCGACCCCACAGGCATTAACAATTTCTTCACGTGTGATTTGGGGACATTTAGTTCCTCCTACCACAAATCGGAACTCAGCCATAGCACGATGATATTGTGCACCTCCATAGAGACGCATTCCTGCATTCTATATAAACCTTCAATTATTTATTAGCTGGATGAAGGCAATCAACACAAAGAAGAAGCTAAAATGAATCGCACAGATCCTAAGCTCATTTCTCTGCAAAAGGTTGCCAATAGACCTAGTATGCTGCTTGAGCTGCAAATAGAAGGCTAGAAGCTAAAACAATCCAGCAAGAAATAATACTAAGTTCTATTATTTTCTCCAGCCTTCTGACTATCAGATAACTACCATATCTATGGAAACTGTGACACTATTCGAAATTCCATGGAACGTGCAAAGCTATGAAAAAGTCAAATCCAAATCATAGGCATGCAATTTCTTTTAACTTACAGGTATTAACTTTGGCGGAAATTGAAGACCATCAGGACCAGTAAATGCACCTCCATTCACTCTTTCATCTTGGAGTGTCTCCCCTAAAAGCAGCACAATATGACCAAATCAGCAGCTTCAGATGATGCCTTGCACAGGTCGCTGTTGGGTTTATAAGCTTTCTTTTAAGAATAATATTTAGACATCACTTACCAAACTTATCTGGTGGGGCTACAATGGATCCTTTCAATAGCAATGATAACTGCAAAACATACATGTAAAACAATCAAACTGGATGATATGTGGCAACTAAATCATTTAAAGTTTTCAACAAGAATCACTTTCACCAACTCCAGTTGATCATTCTGGTCTACATTCTTAAGATTGTACTGATAGCATCTTTGATAATTACACTCTCATGTGTACAACAACAGTTCATATTCACCGCCTTGAAAGGCTCAAGGTTGCCAAAAATATATAGCACTACTTCAAGATCCTGATATCAATCTAGAGCAATGACGATTTGCTATCATGCTACTTATGAAACAAGTTGCTGCAAACAAATCTCCCAGCATAGCATGGAGAAAGAAATATGCATAATTGAAAGGACCATCTAGGTTGTACAAGACAAGCAACACGAAAGAATGACAATGGCTTAAAAAATTTAAGACAAAGCTCGACTCAAATAGTTCAAAAGCACAAAAACAGACAGCAACTAGAGAATATTCACAAATATTAGTAGTTAATAAAAATAAATGAAAAAAAATATTGCTCGTGCATTGAGCCAATATGCCACTTACTATTGTTGCAGAGTGGAAAATTTATAAACTAGACGCAAAATTTTCTTTCCTCGATAAAAATCGTAAAGAAGACATTCATGTCAAAACAACCCCAGAAGTTGGGTCAAAGAAAAAGAAGATATAGTCGTAAAAAAAATAGCTTTACATGAGCATGATCAGGCTCTAAAGAATGGTATAGTTAAAATTGATGAATAATATTAGCAGCAATGATTTAGGAGTCCTAGTGAATCTATGTCATATGTCAAGGACTTAAGCTTATTATTCATCCTCTTATGTGGCTGACGCTGACCACAATATTCCTAGAAGATACCAGATATAATTACAACATTCAAGAGAAAGAGGATAAATCGGGTTTGAAATCACAGCTCTTGGAGGAATGAATTACTTTCTTGGTATCAAGAGTGAAAATAGATTAGGCAACAAGATCATGAAAAAGTATAGCATAGAAATTTGCAAGTTAATTTTAAGCTTCAACAAATATGCCTCGATAAAAAATGATGGAAAGATCATGACTCGAGCAGAGCAGAATTGTAAAAGCATGACTCTGGAAGCTTACTGTATCTAAAAGCCATAAGGTTAAATATATAACATGCAACAAGTATGAACCAACATCTAATACACCAACAGGCAGTAAAGGGGGCTATTCACTATCTGAGAGAAATGTCTAAAAACAACGAACTCTTCATCATTACTTTTCTCAACCATTCATGAGCTTCATAAATTCCTCTTTCAATATTTCTTACTATTCTACCTCTAAAAGGCCTGAATAAAACAATTACTGAGAACACTAAAGGTAACGATGGTAAAGGCTGATAACTCAGAAGGAAATGGAATTTACTGCTCATTGTTATTAATACAAAATATTGTCTTAAAATGATGATGATAACACTAAAAATTAATCACACAATTATCATAATTATACATTTCTCCTGCAAATCAAAAAGTCCAGATCAGAGTAGTTAATGTATTCATACATATAATGAACCAATTAGGGAAGGTTTAAGTAATGGCATAAACATAAAACCTTAGTAAGGAACTGATCATGAAAGTGCCTTCCTTTCTCCTTTAAATTTACTTCATTCAACATACTGCATACAAGCAAATTGCCAAAAAAAAAAAAAAAAATTAGGAATTAACCAATATGAGATGTTGGATCAGCTAGAGTACATAAACGAATATAAATAGCATAGAATCACATATTTATATTGAAATATGACAGGAACAGTAAAACAGAAGGTCCCAGCCTCCTAGGATGAGCAAAGGGATGTCATTAATAGCAGATTAGGGTGCTGTAGAGGAGCACTGAGCATAATAGAGCTGCATCACCCTCAAAGCTCTATGTTTTCTCGCATTCTAGTTTAAGTTTTATGGGCTTTGTAGGTGTGCTCAAGTCTAGCCTCTAGCTGCCCCTATGCAGAGAACTGTCAGTCCTCCAAGCTCGGAAATAAAAGGAAGGGTGCATCATTCAGCCATCAATAACCTACCACTTTGTCAGTCTTCCCACCTATAAGGCTATATTCATATAGTAGTTCATCAAAAACAACACAAAATAGCAGTACTCTGTATTATGTATTAGGTTCATGAGAAATAGCTGAGACTCTGAGAATCTAAGACTCTGGTGGATCTTTCCTGTGAGGAAAAGACAACAATTCCACCAGCACAGGTCTCATCCAAACTTAAATGTGGTTGGATAACAATAAGACAGCAATAATGACTTTAAGACATACTTCTCACCTTGTCCTCCACAGGAGCCTCATATGAAACTTGAGGCACTAGGAAATTGCTAATGGACCCTGCTTAGTAAATCATCATACTGCACAACTCCCTTCACTTTATGGAAAAAGGAGAAAGGTGTAGCTATTATGCCAAAGGGGGTCTACTATAATTGACGTGTGGTCATGTCACAGCTTTGCACATGTATTAGATTGAAAAATAAAACACTATTACATAACAAACAAACATTTATCCAATCAGATACACAATTTGTTGCAACTTCAGAAAAATCAAACTAGTTAAGGGAGCTGTAATGGAATTTAAAATTTAATAATAGCAGAAGTTTTATACCACTTGAAGATGGTTAAACACCAATAGAAAGCACAACAACTCCTGATTTCCAGTAAATGAATTTCCTAAGATCACTGCTCAAGGCGCAAGTAATGACAAGAAGTGTATTGACTGCTAACCTGAATTCTTCATCAATTTCATTCAAATGCCGTGTTGCATTTCGATGCTCTTTCTCAAGAAGTGGAATAATCAACGGAACACTATTTATGTACCTGTATCCAGATTAATGTCAGACACCAGATGATAAGATTAAAAGTTATAATTTGATAAGAGTTTAAACAATAAAATCACTAACCTCTTCTGTAGCAACTCTTCTAAAAACAGTCTCAAGCTACTTATGCCTATTCTGCTCCTTTCTTGCTTTGACAGTGTCCTTCCTAGTTTCTCCTCCAAACAAGAAATATCTTCCACCTCTCTCAAGCTAATAGCCTATGCAGTTTAGTAAGCAAATCATAGAAATTAGGTGAGCAGAGCTATTAAAAAGAATGCATCCCCACTCCGGAACTCCATAATCAGTGGAACAATCTAAGAAATTTGTTAAGCACCCTGGCTGGTTCAAGAACATGGCCAAAGCACATGGACCATCCAAAATATGAATGGCAAATTAGGAACTTAATAAAGGATAGCTCATACAAAACACTTATAGAATTAAATGTCAACTATTAAAAACCAGATTTATATGTAAATAGATTTAATAAACAAAAATATTTAATATACATGAAACAATTTTCTGGACCTGCTTAAACAGCACACTACTAAATATGAAACTCCAAATCAGAATCAGCTTGAGAAGTGATCGTTGATGTGAGGAAAAACATTATATGTTGGCAGGTGAGAACTTTAGAAGTGCCAGGGCAGGATCATTGGATGGGGGAAAATCATTTTTAGTTGTACATATCACAACAGGCAATGATAGAAAAATCAAATTATTTGCAGACATTCTGAAAAAGTTTTACAAAAAATTAAAAAAATAAAAAAGATGATAATATTAATAATAATAATATAATAACAATAACAGCAATAGTAATATTAACCTTTTTAAACTCATCATTTGATCTGTAAACAGAATCAGGGGATGAACCCACTCTCCCAGAAGGTACTGATGTGAAAAATGGAGAGTCACCCAATATGAAACCATCTAGGGTACAAGCTGGTGGAGAGAGGAAAACTTCAACATCAGAAGCACGTGCAAATTGTGGTATTTTTGTATCAAGCTTTGTTGATACAATTACAGTCCTTGAAAGCTCTGAATCAACCTGTATGCATTTTATCATCAAAGAATATTATTCAGTACAGAATCAATAATTATGGTCAAGTACTTCGCATGGATGATGTAAAACCCTATCAGTGCACAAGTAGTTTAACAGTGCACTAATATTCTTCAAGACTCGAATGTAGAAAGATATCCATTAACAAGATCTTGCTAAGAAATGAATAATAGTTATCAAGAAAAAAAAAAAAAAACACCTCTAATACATACTTGCATTACTACCCTTCTCGTAGTCGCAATGCTCCAATCACTACAGTCTTCGAGGCATAATATTATGTACTCCTTGTGCTGCATTTTAGCCCGAACCAGTGACTCAACAGCTACAGCTTGAGCCTGTCAAAGATCATCATCACCAATCAATTTGATAAAAATACAGAGATCTAACTCTTATTGGCCAGATGATGGACCTGCAACGAATGAATCTTTCGAGCTGGAGCTGGAGCAATGAGACCTGGAGTATCTATAATGGTGAGGTTCGGACAGTACTTATATTCTACTTTAATGATTATTTCTTTAGATGAGAACTGGCATGGCTCACTCTCTAGCCTCATGTTCTCCGCTTCAATGAATGCCTGCAAAAGTAAAAATAATTGAACTACACATATGACCAATATGTCAAAACCTCAAACCAGGATCCTACAGTCTGAGATGCAGGGCAACAACTGCTACTCTAGTCGGCAGTAGCCAGCCATATATAAGTATGTAACAACTAAAAATCATAGAAACAGCAATTCAATTTTGCAGTGACTCCCATAGTCGCACAATCCCATAGCTTCTTTTGGAAAACAGACAGCTTAAACCGGGTCCTATTGATTTAACTCAATCATATACAAGCAGGATACAGCAACCAAGAGTAGTTAATCCCCGTCATAGTAACAATATCAATACTTTCAATTAGCAGGATACCATCCCCCCCAAAATCTATCATGAAGTATGAACTGAAATGGGTAATGGTGTGTCTCGCATGAGTGAAGATTGACACGTGTCAAAGCCAGACATATTCTTCACTAGCTTACATATGAAATGAAAACAACATGGCAAACAATTATAAACTCTTCAAAAGGACAAAATATTACAGAAAAAAATACTCCGTAAATTGTTTCTTGAAAGAAATACAAAACAAATGAAGAAAAGTTAATGCAGCTTTCAGGCAGCTAGAAAAATAAATTTTGACAAAAACTATATTGCATTTACTAAGATTGAAATCTCAACAAACAGCACTAGCATTTGTTCACATTTAAGCCAAAAAAAACTAATATTTTTTAGAAAACACTTCCACACATATGTCAGCAGCATAGCGATTCGTACTATCAGAAAAGTTTGGCATTACACAACAAGCCTTCCGGCAAAGTAACTTCTCATTATGCTCCCCAAACTAAAGCAACTCATATACAATCACAAATAAGAATCATTTAGGAAATTGTGCTTCAAACATGTACATTATAACATAAAATTCACTGCATTACAAAAGGCAATAAAAACCCATATGAATAACACATGCACTAAACTCGTCCATCTACAAACCCTCCTAAAAAATGGAAACACCCAGTTCCATGTTCAAAATTATGATATAATTCATTAAACAACCCGAAATCAAAACGAAACCAAACACAATCACGACCCACTTACCCAAATTGCCACCACTAAAATCCAATCACAGACAAACCCTCATCAAAATATAAACAATAAAACACCGCCATCCAAAATTCCAACACATTACAAAATTATAAATCAATGAACAACCAAAATAAACCTGAATTGCTTCAAGAGACTTCTGATCAACAACAGCAGAATCAGAATCATTGACAAGAAAACAAAGAGGGGATTCACAATCAGGGTTATACTTCATGTGAAGAGTAATGGGTCTTCGAGTTTTGGTCCCACCACCAACATGATTAAATTGAAACCCCATTAAAGCTTCAACCAAAGCACTCTTTCCATCAGTTTGATGACCCACAACAAGAATTGCAGGAGCTTCAAATGGGGTTGAGAATTCTTGTGCTAAACCATGAAGTTCATTGAATGCTTCATATAATCTCCATTGTTCCTCCATTTTTTCTCTCTCTTTAACTCCTGGTGCTGCTGCTTTTTCCTCCATTGTTGCGCAAAAAGCTTGGTTGTAATTTTGTGTGTGAAAGTAATTTGAGTGTTGTAGCAGAGTAGCAGGAATACGAAATATTGGATTTTGTCTTTTTTGAACCTGTCTTGAGGGAAAGGGCTTCATTTAGGAAAAGGAGGTATCACGTCACGTGTAAACGTGTGGTAGTCTGTAGTTTTAAATACTTCCTCCGTTTTTCGAGGAAGACGGGTACCTGTACCGTTAGTACTAACGGTTTGGGTACCCGACAATCAAAATCACTAAAAGTGATACCCATAATCGGAATCGATAAGTTCAGGTACCCAGATTTCGGGTACCCGGATTTTCGGATCGGTTATCGGATACCCAATAAGATATTCAATAATAATAATTAAACTTAAATTATGTAGTTATTATGATATAATTTACAACTAATTAAAAACAATATCATAATAAAATGATTATGAAGTAAAGTAAAAGTTTAGATTTATATTAATAGATTTAAGTAGGGAAAAAAACAAAAAAAAATGTTTATCGGATCGGATCGGGTAACCGTTAATTTTAAAATGATACTCATAACCATACCCGATAACAAATTATCGGAATGGGTACCCAAACCGTTATGGTTATCGGACCGGGTACCCTAATTTTCGGAACGGTCACGGATCGATTTTTCGGGTTTTCGGTTTTTCGGGTAGTTTTGCTCAGCCTTAGACTGTAAATGGGGGAATGTTATGCATTTATAAATACATAACATTGATTAAAATATTTTTAAAACATATGGTTGAGAGAGAAAAAAAAAAGGAGAGACATAGGAAGAGAGAGGCTTGTTGGTGGACCCCACCTATTTTTTTGGTTGAATTAAATCACGTGATGAGGGACCACATGTTGATTAATCCTCTGAATTTTATAGGGTATCATTGAATCCTCCGCGGAACTATTTATGCATAAATTTTGTACAACTGAATGTATATATAATACCATTATGTGCATATATAGTATCATTGTATATTCAGTGGTACCATTTGATCATCCAATGATACCAGAATATTCATTCGTTTGTGCATATGTATAGTTACATGAATACCCCTTCTTATGTATTTTTACATGCCTAACATTCCTCCCTTTAAAATTCCTCCCGTTTTTCTTTAATTGTATCACTTTTCTAATTGCGGAGTCATAAGCAAATTTTAGAGTAGAGATAGATAGAGAGAGAGAAATAAAAACAAAGCATGTTGTAAGGAGGGTGATCCCATCGTAAGGGGTACTCTCCTTAAATGCCCTTGGCCGCTTAAAAGCCTAGGACTTTACACTTGTTAAGGTGTAGTAGGATTTGAATTCCTTACTATTTGGGGGACCTTGAATTAGAATTGATTCTATCATCACGCTTTTTTATAAGAAACAAGTAGGAGTCGCCAATGAGTTTTAGGAAAAACTCATAAACCTCGTTCATGCCTTTCTTCCATGTGGAGTTCATGGAATAATTAGCACAAATCATAAGTTTACCCATGCCTAAATTGGTCTATAAACCAGAAATGAGTTCGGGAGCGAGGGTACTAATATAACGTTCCTTTTAGAGGGGAATCGTCATCCTAGCCCTAGTACGGCCTCTACTAGCTCTTCCTTTTTCGCAATTTCATCACCAAACAATATATGCAACGCGATACCTAAAACTATGTTAGTTGATTTTATTTACAAACATTAATTCACATAGTAATTACATAGCAAAGTCATTATTCTTATTTAATAAAATTCGTGGAAGAACAATAAACAAGATTCGCCTTGGCTTAGGTGATCAACCAACAATTATTCAATTCAATTCTAGTCTTTATTTAACGCAAGATACTATGTTGAATTGATTAATTAATTATTTTAAAAGTGACCAATCAACACTAATTAATTAATTAAAGTCCTTTTAAACAAGAAAATAAAGGTGATTTAACTAAGTGCTCGGGAATTTACCACTTCTCTTTGCTAGATCTCCGTTTAGAACACTTATGGACATCTTCTTGTTGGGGAACCTCCACTGTAGTAACAAAGTATCGAAAGGGTGAGTGTTTAGGACAAGAGGGCTAGGTTGCACAAGTTCACAAGTTATTTCGCTAGAGTTTTTAGGTTAATTTCTGACTGTTGAAGCCTCGATTTAAGGTCGTATTTATAGAGGATGATTAGGTTTAGGGTTTCGAGCAATTTGTCGCAGCAGGTGTCGCGCGCAACAGATGAAGTTGCGCGCGGCAACCCAGCGTAAGTTATAGAGTTGCGCTGCTATGTGCAGCGCAACTATCACTAGTAGAAAATATCAAAAAGGCACCCCCTAATTGGCACCGGTTCAGTCCAAACTGATGCCAAAAATGGCTTACAAAATTGGTGGGAAGGTAAACCAGAGTAAAAGGCACCGGTTCACTTCAAACCGGTGCCAAAATCATAAAGGCCACCGGTTTGAACCGGTGCCTTTATGAACCGGACCTTTAATTATTAAAAAAAAAAGCCGGCCTTATCTCTCCTTAAAACCCTAAAAGCTTAGCTTGCTCCTTCTCTCTCCTCTCAGTCCGCCTCTTTCACTCTCTCCTCTCCCTTCTCTCTCCTCTGCTCTCCCTTCTCGATCTCTCCTCTGCTCTCCCTTAATCTTTTCTCTTTCTCTTCGAACCTCTTCTCTTTCTCTTCGAACACCACCGCAACAACACCTTCTCGATCTCTCCTCTGATCTCTCTTAAACAGCAACAACAACAACATGCAATAATAAACCGCAACAACAACAACATGCAACAACAACACCGCAAAGCCACCGCCACCACTGTCACATCAAATTGATTTGGATTTGTTCGAAGTTGATTTTGGGTTTAATTGATTTGATGAGTGTCTTCGAAATTTTTTATAGGTTTCTTTAAAAAAATATTTGTTTAATCCACCACGAATTAAATTTGTTTTATTGATTTATTTTTTATTTTAATCGATTTAAATTTGTTTTTTTAAAGTGATTTTCGATTTTCTAGTTTGGTTAATCAATTTTTAAACTTATTTTAATTCGAATTTTTTTTAATTTCTGGGTTTTTTTGTCGAATTTTTTTTTATTTTCTGGGTTTTAATTGATGTTCTGGGTTTTAATTGATTTTCTGGGTTTTATTTTCTGGGTTGTAATTGATGTTCTGCGTTTTTGAACTGATTTTCTTCTTTTTTTTTTTCCGATTTTCTGGGTTCTTTTTGGATTTTTGAACTGTTTTTTTTTTCGATTTTCTGGGTTTTTATTTTTTTATTTTTTCCGATTCATTTTTTTTTGAACTGATTTTCATTTTCATTTTCTGGGTTATTCTTTTCTTTTTTTCGATTTTCTTTTTTTTTTTCGTTTTTCTGGGTTTTTGAATTGATTCATGTTAATCGGTTCATTTTGGTTGTTTTAATTGGTGCAGGTATATGGATTTAGTTCTTAAATTGAAGAATCAACATGCAAGTATATTGATCTTAAATCGAAGAATCAACTGATTTTCTTTTTTTTTTTTTTTTATATTGTAATTTTTTTTTTTATTTATATGTTGTAATTTTTTTTGTTTTGATTTAGCTGTTGTAATTTTTTTTTTATATATACTGTAATTTTTTTTATTATATATATATAATGAACAAATTTGATTATATTAATATTTTGGCACTTTTGGTTATTATTAAGATTTGATTATACTGTAATTTTTTTTATTATATATATTAATATTATAATGAACAGATTTGATTATATTAATATTAATACAGATTTAATTTTTAAGTAAAAAAAAAACAAAAATTAATATGTTGGCACTTTTGGCACCGGTTAACCGGTGCCAAAAACTGTTAAATAAAATTTTTTTGTACTTTTTGGCACCGGTTTGAACCGGTGCCTTTTTAAACCCCTTTTTGGCACCCCCCACATTGGCACCGGTTCAAACCGGTGCCTTAGGCCGGGTTTGAACCGGTGCCAAATTCGTTTTTTCACGTAGTGTATTGGTCTTGCGCGCGGCTTTATGGTAAGATTCGATTTTATATTTTCCGTATAATTTCCGAATAATTACAAATCTTTCGCAGCGCAGCTCTGAAAGTTGCGCTGGGTATCGCGCGCAACTGAAATAGTTGCGCGCAGCAGCCCAACGCGACTTTGTGAGATGCGAGCGGCTTTTTCTACGGCAGCACTAAGTTTTAACCTAGGTGCTCCTAAATCCGTCATCATTAGGGTTTAAGCACGAGCTTAAGCCTAATTATGATCGAGTTTAGTTAATTGGACCTTTGTTTTGGCTTTTCTTTAATTTGGGCTAGTCTTTTGTGTTTTGTGGCTTAACCAGTTATCCATAAGTATTCTTCACTTTGATCCAACACAAAGATGGCTTTATTTATCGTCATTTCACTTCCTGTCGGGACAAGAGGCCAAAAGTAGATGTCTGCAGTTAGCCCCCACTTTGATCGAGTCTAGAATAGACGATGATCAAAGTAGTCAAGGAAATAAATCTGAGACTCATTCTGCGAAGTTCTCTAAGGATAGAGAATCTTTCAGTAACGTTTAAGGATGTCGAAACAATCCTTGGTTCGCTAAGTGTTTACAACAAGTAGCTATTAAGGCTAGAAAAAGTCCTTCCTAGTCTTAACGCGCTAAAGAATCTAGATTGATCCTTTGCAATTGTAGAACGCTCTTACAAGTAAAAGTATTCTGGGTGATGTCAGGTCATGAGAAGAAATCGGTTTTAAAAGAATAAAAGGGGAGGATCTCCTCTCAATCGTGTCATCGTTGGTCTAAAGTCCCTCGATATGTCATTGAAACTTTAGCCTGACTTTAACAAAGTAAAAGATGAAAAAGGGGTTTTTGGTATTCGAGCCGAAATGGTCCGGTATTCGAGTTGGGTCCGGTATTCGAGCCGGACGTCCACAAGATAGAAATACATGTCTCAAGACTGGAGGCATATATCCAAATTCAGTGAGAGGGAAGAAAGTCAGCAACTCTCTCATTAGTTTTGTCCACAAGATGAGTACACGTGTCTCAGGACTGGGGGCACGTGACTACATAGGCGCGACATTGTCTCGTCACTTCTTTATACAGGGGGTGGATTCGACACCCTACCTGTACAGTAAGTTAGTAAGCGCACTAACTACCGTATTTGCTCCCATTCAAGAAGTGCATGTTCCTGAAGGTTCGGCGCGCCTGTCGACTCATGAGCTAACGCCTACAGTAATTCTATACCTTTTAGTCCCGAGAGGTAGATCTCGCAAAGCTTGGGCTGAGTGAAATTTTACACAACACCTACACCGTACAATTTTGCGCCGTACGATACGCCATTTGCATTTTTAGCTGCATGAAAACGCCTTCCTTTTTGCTTCGGACGTGAAAAAAGAAGAAAACCCGGACATTTGTAACGTCAGTACAGTAAAATGACAAACCTGTCTATGGGTGCTTTTACGTAAAGCACCACCACGAAACGTCTTAAGGCACTCTTACGAAAAATGTTCAAAACATATGCTTCGGGAAGGGTACAAAGCACGGTGTGCATGCAAGAATGATGCAAAAAACTAACAAAGAAGAAAACAAACTACAATATGCAAAGCAATTTAAAAAGATTTTGATAATTTACGTAATAACGAGCAAAAACCGTTGAAAAATGATCAAACGAATCAAAATCAAGATTCCGGTCATTTTAGTGACTAGTATCCGCACGCAACTCAGTGGGTCGCGCAGGCCAGGCGCGCGCATCATTCTGAGTTGCGTTGGTATGTCACGCGCAACTGATTCAATTGCGCGCAGCATTTAATTCAGCAAAAAGAAATCGCTGAACGCGATTTTCATTTCGCATTCTCTCGCCACCCTTTTCGCCATTTTCGAACCTTTCTATCTCTAGAAAGCTTGTTTTCTTGCGATTTTCGAAGCTAAGGGAATTAAATCTTGCTCTTAATTCATATTTTCCATAATTCGTTCATTCTTGGCTGAATTTGGGCGATTTTCAAACCGTTAAACCCCAAATTTTGAATTTGGGGTTTTTTTTATTTGACTTGTTTTCATGAATTTGTTTGTTTGTCGTTGTGACATGTTTAAGCAATATATTGCAACAAATTTCATGTGAAGTGATAAAGTATTGATTCTGTATGAGCATATCAAGCATGTATGTGTTTTTTTGTTCATTCTAATTTTGACTTTGTGCTTGAACTTTATTTCTCTTTTTTGCTCACATAGACTATACTTGTTAATTTTAATGTAAATTGAAGTGTTTAGAACAACAATTATGCATTAAAATTATAAATGAAATTTTGAACTTTTATAATAGCATGAATTTGTTCTTGCTATATATATATATATATATATATATATATATATATATATATATATATATATATATATATATATATATATATATATATATATATATATATATATATATATATATATATATATATATATATATATATATATATATATTTCATGCGTTAGTTGCAAGATTAGTTTTATCAATGATAAAAATAACCGATGGTTGCCCCCATTTTACATTTTTGAATGTTGTAGCCCCCAGTGTTGGGTGACTTCGATGATTTGCCTTTTGTCAATAATTAGACCCTTTCATGTTGCTTAAAATGGGTCTACAAATCCCGTGTTTCGTCTTATTATGATAACAAATAGGATCTTGGAAACGATTAAACTAGTGTGTTTAAACCGTTTTTTTGACCATTGATAATTTTAACAAAGAAATTTGCTAATTCTAGTAATATTGGTCATTCATTAGAACAAGTAAGGGAAAAATTAATTGATGTTCAAATTTTTTGTCTATTCTTGCTACATTTGAATTCTTTCTTTTAATTTCAAATTTTGTCACTGTTTTGAATCTCGAGAAAGTAGATGTTATCCTCCTTGCGAAATTCCAATTTGTGCAACAATGGAGAATAATTTTAAATGAAGACTCCTTAATTTAGAATTTAGGAGTCTTTTGTTTACATTCTAACTCATGAAATTGTTTGTCTTATGTTAATAAAGTGTATTGATACAATTTTCATGATGAATGATTGAGTACTAAACTTTCGTATGAGCAAGTATGATTTTATTGCTCTACACTAGTCATACTCTCTAATCTCTAGAGTAAATTGAAGTATTGAAACAACAATTATGCACTTAGATTAGTTCTTGAAGTTGAACTTGAAAATGGCTCGAATATGTAACTTGTTTCATGGCCAAGTTCAGTTGCAAACTTAGTTTTCAAAGGAACAACATGATTATTATATCATTTTGATACATTTGAAAATTGTAAGGCTCGAGATCTATGTAAATCATTTGTAGTTTAGGCGATTTTCGAAAGTAGCTCGAATGGCATGAATATCTCATTTTGTTTTTTTTGTTGATATTGGAGCCCCCATGTGTCGGGTTATGCGCATTCTTACTGTTTCACAAGTCTTGGAGCCACCAATTAGGGGTAAATTCTAATGACTTGCTATTGTTTAGGCCATTCATATGATATTGAGTTGGACCTGTGTACATATCCAATTTTTGTTTTTGAAATATTTAGGACAGTGATATGGCTTTCACATTTTAGTTAAAGTTATTTTCAAGAAAGCAAGTTAGTTTTTTTGCTTGTTTATAGACCAAAAACAATTGTGAGTTAGGTTTAGTAATCTTACCTAATGTCTAAACGTTTGTAAAGATCATTGGGGTGATTTTATTTTTCAAAGTTGATTTAGAACATCAAATAATTTCTTTGTTCTTGTCAATCTTTGATTTTGGTCTTGTAGGTGGTTCGTTTACTATCCCTTAGCCAATAAGCGAGAACAAGTTCGAGTCAAGAAAAAGTCGAATCTTAATTCATTCCTTTTGGAAATATTTATGTATATACATGTATTATCCAAACGGTTATTGAGAATCTCAAAATTTGTTTATTTTGAGAAAACAAAAATTAAGAAAGGAAATTTTGAATACTATTTTTTATTAGAAACATGTTGTTTCGAATAAGAATTCAAAATTTGAAAAGGGTCCAATAGTTTGTTTTGAAAAGCAACTTTTTCTAGTAGGCAAAAATCATAATCATATTATTTTCAAAACTGGACCCAAAATGGAAAGACTCTAGCTCGTAATTGAGTGTGACTTTTTTGTCCAAGATTGATGAAGGTAAGTTGTAATTCGCAACTTATTTCAACAAAGATATGAAAATGTGAGCAAACTTTTGTATATCTAATTTTGTTTATGTTCTACTTTTTAGTGTTTGTCATCATTGTCATATTTTGCTAATTGAAAGTGAAGTTCTTTCAATTAAATAAGCATCATAGTCTGAAAATGAATGTTTATCAAACTTAGGTTTGGTGGAGTGTTAGAATAATTTATAAAATTGTTCTAATCACTTTCCAAAATATAGTCTCATTTTAAAATGAAAGTTAAGGTGAGACTTATATTTAAAGCCCCCAAGTGTAGACTTAGGTGACTTTTGGAATTCATGTATACATATGCTAGGGGATGTTTCTCATGTTTATTTAAGGCCCCAAGATTTGTATTCAATTTGCAGAATATTGCATATGTTTAAATAAATTGTTTGATCAAGTAACATAATTAATTATCTTGGTCAAATAATAGGATGTGGTATTCTTCCCTTTGTCATTTAAAGTTATTAAGATGGTTCGTAATAAGCTTTGCGTGACATTGATTTCGCAGCATAAATAGCGTATTAAAATCTGTAAATAGAGAGAAGTGGGGATGTCCTGGCTTTTTTAAGCCCCCAATTTGAGGCAAAGAGCGGAAAAATTATACTATTTCCGAGTATTTTAGTTGCCAAATGGGAGGGATCATCCCGACTTACCCCCTAAAAAAGAAATGAGCAAAAAAGACGGATTTGTATAAAAAGGAAGGGGAATCCAACTTTCCCATAGAAGAATAAAGAAAGAAAATTAGACATGTTTTCGAAAAGCAAGGATTATTGACTTAATATTTGAATCATCATGATGACTTGGCATTGAGGTATACGTGTAATAGTGATAACGATCACTTTTTTTCATGTAGCAATCATGTTCAATCAATGTTCCTCGTTTAGAGAAGATGGAGATATCCCACGCAGGCGGATATATTAGTTGCTCATAATAAGTGAGAAGACCAATGCTCAAGAGTTGTGAAAGACATCTAAAGTTGACGTCAAGGCTGTCGATATATCAAATCAATTTATTATGTTAACTCCTTTTCTTTCTAGGCAATTTATATAGAACCTAAATTACCTTGGTAATAAATAGCCCTATTATTGAAAGAAAATAAGATGATTGTTTTTTTTTTTTTTTTTTTTTTTTTTTTTTTTTTTTTTTTTTTTTTTTAAGTGATAGTCATCTCATTTTTCTTTGGCAAAGGATATGGAAAACATCGAATTTAGTTTGATTCAATTGCTTTACTAACATGATGTAATCAAGCCAATGGCTATCAAATCATCAAAATCATTTGATTTTTTTTTATATGATCTTGTAATCATAACTCAACACTTCATGCATTTTATATACGGGCATGACTACTTACTAGTAGGTCCATATGTGCAAACGCCTAAGATTAGCCATATTTTCATGGAATGATGATTTTGGTATATGGTTATGGTCTACCTCAAGGAGGGCCTTTCCAAGGTCGTAACGTGGCTAGGCTTGGGGTTATGAACAATGGACAGACTCAAGTATACTCCCAAAATCCCTTACTTTTGGTGCTTCTTAAATTTAAACCTTTCTTTTTTGTGTGGCAACTTTCTACATTAGGTGCCTTTTCCTTGTCATCTTTTTTTTTTTTTTTTTTTTTTTTTTTTTTTTTTGCATTTGATCTTTCCTTTTGGGTTTAGACTAACTTTGTGTCCCCCCCCTTATGTTTCGTTCCCCCAATTTTCTATTTGTATCTTTGCACCATTCTCATCCCAAGGTATGGAATACTGTAGGTTGAATAACTAAGGCTCAATTGACGAGGCTCAAAAGGGCTGCCAAAAAGATGGATTTTCTCTAAGGTTAAGAACATGGGATTATATTTATGGAGTTTCAAGTTGCCTCCTGTGTTGGTGAAATCATCATATCCTTTCTTTGTGGGCCTAAGATGGGCCTCTTTTCATTCAATACATCGTGTAAGCCAAAGCTCATCAAGATACTTAAAGTGTTGAGTATGTATGCCTTTTGATATTGCCTGTTTATATGTATACATTTTATTTAATTCAAGTCAATAACAATAAAGAGATTGAAAAGAGAACAAGATAGACGTACTTGAAAATATATTTTTTATTCATTAATTAATGAGAGTACAAAATAACTAGATTCGACAGCATGAATCCCTTAGTCTATCATAAAACAAAGTAAAGAAACAAAACAAGACCTAGGGTGCTACATCTTGAATTGTTGACAACTTCTTGAGATTGCGTCTTCGAGCTTGTTCCGTTTCCGACGTAGGTGAAATCCTCTTAAAAATCAAGTCCATCTATATGATTCATAGTTTCATTTATCAAGTCCCTTTTAATTAATATTCCCATAGTATAAACTTTTTGAAATGTGTCTAAACCAAGGTATTGTAAATGACACTTGTATGGTGGAGACATATTGTCTAAGAACTTTGGGACAAGTTCATAATTCGGAGGTATTTGTGGAATAAGAGCAACCTTTGATCGCCACCTAGAAAAGAAGTTAATGAAGCCTTCGTCTTCCCCTTGCTTAAGAAATTCGAGATCGCGCAAGGTAGTTGTGAGCTCGATGTTATTTCCATATTGGGTTAAAAACGCTTTTACAACGTCACTCCAAGTGGAAGTTTGTTTTACATCGAGGTTATAAAACCATGATCTAGCATTTGGGTCCAATGAAAGAAGAAAAGTACATGCATATAGGCTTGGCTCAACCCCTTTCAATGCCATAATTCCAATAAAGCTCATTAAGTTGAGTCCTAGGATTGTCTGTAACCTTAAAGGTTGGCAAATCCGTAGTCAAGAACTTTTCTGGGAGAGTCTTGCCACTAGGTTGTGGTGCAAGCTCATAATTGAAGTACTTATTCCCTGAGTTAGCTCGAAGGACAAGTTTCTCCAAGGCCTCTACTCTTTCGGCTCTTGCTTTTTCTTGCAGAATGTTTTATTTTTCTTTTTCTGCTTTTATTTTAGCCTTTTCTGCTTTTTTATGAGCCTTCATTTAGGCTTCTTCTTCTCGTAGGGTCTTTAGGTCTTGGAGTTCCTCTCTAAGTTTCTCCAATGCTGCTTTGTCACCCATGATTGGACTAGTATGCGAATGCGGAAGATGATCTAGTAATGTGTATCACGAGAAATTGAGCGCATTCACTTAAACCTTTTTTGTCAAGCATTCAAACAAAGAACCAAAGTTAAAATGATTGTTTTATTTCCTTTTTTTTTTAATCCTTGTAATACGAATTCACTTTAAGTAAGTTTGCTGATGAAGAATGTCAAAAATTCACGAACAATCATTAATTGAAGGTCATGATTTGTGTTGACTTCAACAAGGTAATCATCTAAGGATTTTACTTTAAATGAATTGTTTTCGAAAAAGGTAGAAGAGAAAGTCAAGAAAGTTGGATTGAAAATGCTCATCAAATTTTAGGAATATTAATCAACCCGAACATACTCCTTAAAATGATCAAATATACTATGGTATTTGTTGATCACTTAGATTGCAATAGATATCTATATCATTTTTTTTTTATTATGATTCTCATATTGCTCATCTTTAAAGGATAATATTTTACTATTTGCTTAAAAAGAATGATGGCCTCCAAATGTAAAATCCAAGAAATAATTAAGTCATTTTCTCGGTTTTATCATTCATTATTTTCTCTCTCTTTTTTTTTTTAGAATAATATTTTTTTTTTGTATCATACTCTTTTTTTTTTTTAAGAACGACATTTCTTTTCTTTTTTTTTTCGTTCTATTTCTCTCTTTTTTGTGTGTGAGGCAATCATCCCAAGTAAAGTTCTCGGGATTTTCTTTTTAAACCATAGAAGAGGTAAATAAATTATACTCTTAAATCAAGGTTGACCAATTACAACTAAAAAAAAAATGATGAACGCAAAAATAGGCACGTTTGAGAATAAACATATTGATGACGTCCTATTAAGAGATGCGAACTTCTAATGACAAACCTGATAAGAAGTAATGTCATTAGCTTGATTATAAAGTACGCAAACGAATCATCATAATAAAAAATAGTATCGCGCGCAATTTTCTGTCTTGCGCTAAGGTGGAAAGTGCAACTTCAAGAGTAGCATCTGTCACAGGCTTTTTTTTTTTTTCGAAAACACAAAAGGAACGGTAAAAAACATTTTTTTTTTTTTTTTTTTTTGCAAAAACGCAAAAGGAACGATGAAAAACGTTTTTTTTGAAAAAAAAACAAAAACGACGATCAAAGTAAAGGTAATTAAGTTAGACAACGTTGTTAGCCAAAGAGATATTTTTAGCACCTACTTAACGATTAACCTTGAAGCGGTAGTATCGTTTTCTCCGTATGATATTGCTCGTAACGAGTCAAAGTCAACGTTGAACAGTGGGCGCGCGCATGACACATAGTTGCGCGGAGGTCCAACTTTGATAGTTGCGCGTGCCACCTAGTAGGTTCGACATTTTTTTTTTCTTTTTTTTTTGTCGAACCATAATGTTTGCGAATTTTTTTTAATTACATCTCTAGGTAATAAGTTGGAATTAGTTAGATTAGACACGAAGCACATATTCATGTAGTCACATAAGCACATAAAAGGAACCGTAAAAGCATACAATGCCATTTTAAAGTCAAAGCTTGGGTGTCCAAGGGTACCATATCTTAAGAAACGATGCACAAATCAATCACTCAACGTGTTGACTCATGACATCGCCCTCTCAATATTTTGTTGACGATATGGGTGGGATGATTGTTATTGATTTCGGGATAGAAGCCTAGTGTTGGAAACCCCTAATCAATGAGTCAATCCCCAATGGTTAAACTGTGCTATGATTATGCATGATGCAATGTTGCTTGTTTGATTTTTACTTTTGTGAAAAAGGAAGATATTATGCGTTCGAGTCTCGCTCTCTAACTAGAGATTTTCCAAGTTAGTTCTCGTTACAATCCATAGGCAACCTAGTGTTGGAAACCTCGAACCATAACTATAAACTAATCTTGTAACCTCTAAGTCCCCAGCGGAGTCGCCACTGTAAGGAGGGTGATCCCATCGCAAGGGGTACTCTCCTTAAATGCCCTTGGCCGCTTAAATGCCCTTGACCGCTTAAAAGCCTAGGACTTTACACTTGTTAAGGTGTAGTAGGATTTGAATTCCTGACTGTTTGGGGGACCTTGAATTAGAATTGATTCTATCATCACGCTTTTTTTTATAAGAAATAAGTAGGAGTCGCCAATGAGTTTTAGGAAAAACTCATAAACCTCGTTCATGCCTTTCTTCTATGTGGAGTTCATGGAATAATTAGCACAAATCATAAGTTTACCCATGCCTAAATTGGTCTATAAACCAGAAATGAGTTCGGGAGCGAGGGTACTAAGATAACGTTTCTTTTAGAGGGGAATCGTCATCCTTGCCCTAGTACGGCCTCTACTAGCTCTTCCTTTTTTCGCAATTTCATCACCAAACAATATATGCAACGCGATACCTAAAACTATGTTAGTTGATTTTATTTACAAGCATTAATTCACGTAGGAATTACATTGCAAAGTCGTTATTCTTATTTAATAAAATTCGTGGAAGAACAATAAACAAGATTCGCCTTGGCTTAGGTGATCAACCAACAATTATTTAATTCAATTCTAGTCTTTATTTAACGCAAGATACTATGTGGAATTGATTAATTAATTATTTTAAAAGTGACCAATCAACACTAATTAATTAATTAAAGTCCTTTTAAACAAGAAAATAAAGGTGATTTAACTAAGTGCTCGGGAATTTACCACTTCTCTTTGATAGATTTCCGTTTAGAACACTTATGGACACCTTCTTGTTGGGGAACCTCCAGCGTAGTAACAAAGTATCGAAAGGGAGAGTATTTAGGACAAGAGGGCTAGGTTGCACAAGTTCACAAGTTATTTCGCCAGAGTTTTTAAGGTTAATTTCTGTTTGTTGAAGCCTTGATTTAAGGTCGTATTTATAGAGAATGATTAGGTTTAGGGTTTGGAGCAATCTGCCGCAGCAGGTGTCGCGCGCAACAGATGAAGTTGCGCGCGGCAACCCAGCGCAAGTTATAGAGTTGCGCTGCTATGTGCAACGCAACTATTGGTCTTGCGCGCGGCTTTATGGTAAGATTCGATTTTATATTTTCTGTATAATTTCCGAATAATTACAAATCTTTCGCAACGCAGCTCTGAAAGTTGCGCTGGGTATCCCGCGCAACAGAAATAGTTGCGTGCGGCAGCCCAGCGCGACTTTGTGAGATGCGCGCGGTTTTTTCTGCGGCAGCACTAAGTTTTAACCTAGGTGCTCCTAAATCCGTCATTGTTAGGGTTTAAGCACGCGCTTAAGCCTAATTATGTTCGGGTTTAGTTAATTGGACCTTTGTTTTGGCTTTTCTTTAATTTGGGCTAGTCTTTTGTGTTTTGTGGCTTAACTAGTTATCCATAAGTATTTTTCACTTTGATCCAACACAAAGACGACTTTATTTATCGTCATTGCACTTCCTGTCGTGATAGGAGGCCAAAAGTAGATGTCTACACATGTGATAAGAGAGATAGAGATAATCTATCAATAATATTATTAAAACTCAATGGGATAACATGGTATTGTCATGTGTCATCTTTCATTTAACGAATTTGGCACCACATGAGCAATGACATGTCAAGACCTATCAATCAATCAATCAATATCTATTAACTATTACTAAAACAAAACATTGATGACATCATCTCTTCTCAAAACTGTATATGTGTCGCTTTCTTATAAAAAAATTTCCTGCCTAAAACCATTGATGATGTCGTTATTTTTTTGTGATAGTTTTTTTTAAAGGATTTTTTTCCCTTTTATGTGATACTTCGTAAACAAGCTAAGTAAGTTCTTTCAACAACTTTAATATAGAAAATCGAAATATTGTAAATTGAATAGCAACTGTATTTATTTCTTTGGATTTAAAGATCTATCATTCTCTCTCCTCAATTTCTTAACACTAATATTCAAACGTCCAGAAATTTCCTAAACTGTATTTTATTTAAGAAATCTCTTTCCATAAATTTATGGAAAAATTTAAAAGATTCATGGTATATTAGTATTTATGAGTTCTATATTTTTTTTAATTAAAACTATGGGGATAATCTAGTATCATACTAAAAGACAAGCAAATCAATATGAGGCTGACACGTGTCACTCTATGATTTGCTTGTCTTATAATGGTAAAAAAATAATTTATAGAAACCTTAGAACAATAATTTTTGTTAAAATTTATTGTATAAATCATTTAATTCATAATTTTGTTAATAAAATTTGATTAAAAAAATAAATTGCTCTTCTTGTTCATTAGACCCCCTCTTCCTCCACCTACATTTCCATGTTCAGACGACTAGAACCCAACCTCGGCCCCGCCACCTCAACCTCAAATCTACTTTGAATCAAACCACCTTGGCCCCTACCACCTCAAAACCCATCTGAATTAAACCATGCTTATCCTATATTTTCCCGAGACCACCCCAACACTAACCATGGCAGACCACTCCTCTTCCCGACACCCAATCTCATCTTGAAATCCCACCCAACCCTAAACCGGAAAGTCAACCCATTGCATCAAAATCCCAGTGTCATCCCTTACATTGAAACCCCACGGCCACCGATACATTGAAACCCCACCGCGCGATTTAAATTAGGTAGCTAGGGCATGCTGCTTCAATGGAGAGAAGAAAGGGAAGTAGAAGGGGTGGGGAAGGCTCGTCCAAATTAGGGGGGGGGGGAGGAGGGAGTTATTGGTGAGAGTGGGGAAGTAGCTAATGGTGGTGGTTTATCACGGGGGTGGTTGGGTTGTTAACAGGGTGGTGGGAGGGGGGATGTTTTTCTTTTGTTTTCAATTTTTATTTTTTAGAAAAATCAATTGTATTTAAAAAAAATTGTAAAAATAAAATTAAAAAGCTAACCTATTATAATGTAACACATGTCATATTTAACCCATAAAACAGGTTACCAACCGGTTACACCCCATTTATGGAAGATCAGTGTCAAAGGTCATATTATTTTGGGATAATCAAAAGGCCATTTTATTTTTGGAAGACTGGTGAAAGATCGTTTTATTCTTGACAATTTTTCCTAATAATATTTGTCATCAACTTTGTCATCATATGTAATCTTTTTCTTAATTATACACACTTATTCACGTTCTGTAATCTTTTAACTTTTTTCACTTTTACCTTTTAATTGATAATTACTCTATTTCATTATCTTCATCTTTTTAGTTTATTTTAGGGTTGTTTCCGAGCTAATGCATAACATGTATTAACCAGAGACTAAAAATGATATTTTTGTGAACAAATAGACATGATGAGTAATTGAGTACCATGTACTAGGGTTGTGAGTACTTGAGTGTAGGGATGTGCAAAAAATCAGGGTGCCCTGAATTGGAACCAGAACCTGTTAGACACTGCAAGTTTTGGAACCGGAACTTGTACAAGAGGTTCTGGTTCTAGGTAGCAAACTGAAGAACCTGTTGGTAACAGGTTCTGGTTCAGGTTCTCAATTTTTTGGAACCAGAATCTGTGGGGTGCCCTATACATGATAAAAGTATCACTTAATTTCAAATTATACACTAATTCTTACTCAATTTTTAAATAATAAATATCAAAATTACAATTATATGTATATATATATATATATATATATATATATATATATATATATATATATATATATATATATATATATATATATATATATATATATATATATATATATATATTTATATATTAAATTTGTTAGACAACTACTATTAGTTTGTCTTATTTGTAAGTTGCAAACATTATAAATTAGTGACCAACCAGTTTTTTATTATAAAATCCGTGAAAAAGCTAGTGAGTATATTATAATACAGGGTACCCTGAATCGGAACCGGAACCTGGTTTCGGTGCTGCTTCCCAATTTTCAGGAACCTGTTCAACAGGTTTCGGTTCTGGTTCCCATTTTGAGGAACTCGTTGCAACAGGTTCTGGTTCCTGGAATTTTTACAAGGTACCCTGTTATGCTCACCCCTACTTGAATGAACCCATTCTAAAATTTATATGAACATACTAATGTTCAACATATTTTTTTTTTTTTAAAAATACTCCCTCTTTATATATATAAATGTATGTATGTATGTATACATATACACACACACACACAAACACACACACACACATTGTGCGCGCGTGTGTGCGCGCATTGTCATTCCCAAGGTAATGTAAAATATTATATTTAATTGACGGGAATGTAAAATATTATTTGCATTGTCATTTCTTAATCCCTTGGTCATTATGTGAGTCCATATCTATATATATGTATATATGCATATATATATGTGTATACATATACAAACACACACACATACAAACACACACACACACACATATTGTGTGTGTGTGTGTGTGCGCATTGTCATTCCCAAGGTAATGTAAAACGGGTATCATGTGGGGTCTAAAAATAGAAATTTTATTGAAAAAAAGACATGATGAGTAGAATATACTAGGGTTGGCTAGGTACTTGAGTGAACATATTCAAAACTTTATATGAATCATACTTTTTTTTGAGGTCTATATGAATCATACTAATGTTCTACATTTTTGTTTTTTAATATTACCCCCGCTTCTTTGCTTGCAAGTTGTAACAAGGGGGTATTATTTATGGGATATAAAAATTTTCTTAATTGCAGCTAATAAAAAAATAGAGTTAGTTTCAATATAATTTTTTTTGTTGTAAGTAAAACCTACATGAAGCCTTTATTCATAGGAAAAAAATAATTTTATCATGATGTTTATTATTAGTTTGACTCTTCCACTAGATTGAAACCCACAGTTTGGAAAAATAAAAAATAAATTAGAAATGAGAATAACTTATAATTTTATTTTATTTTTTACGGGATCGTAAAATATTACTACAATGATGAATGTTTGTATATACGGGAACGTAGTATTTACATTGTCATTTCTAATTTATCCATTGATCATTATTGTGAGTCTTTATTTGTGTGTATATACAATGATGAATGTTTAATTTGTTAATATTAGTGAGTCCATTATTAATCATTAATTAAAATTATAAATTAATATGCTGATTTGTAATCTGTGCATCGCACGAGCACTATGCTAGTTCTTCTGCACTAAATATCAAAATTTAATGCAAAATTATGATTGAAATATAATTTGAACCACTAAACATAAGAACGACATTTAGTTACCATCAAACTATCAATGCATCTTAATATTAATTGTTCTTAATAGCTAGAATGATTAAAACTACGCAATGTAACTTTCTAATTTGACTGTAATGCTCCTTATTTCGCAACTTTGTATTAACTACTCAATAGTATATTATTGTAATATTATTTATTATTCAATTAATAAGCATATCTAAATTCCTTTTTTAATTTCAACTTCAATTCTATATTGAAATTTTGTAACCGTTGATTGGATCAAATATTCCACCATATATGATTTAGTTTACTCCCTTTAATGTCTAATCAAAGTGACTAATTAAACAATTAATATTGAAATTTTACAAAAATAACTATAATATAATAAAATTTAAGCAATGACCTGAGGCATCGTCCAGGCTTAAAACAAATTCATTAACCAAAAGAGAAAGTAGTGATGCATGTAAATTAAAATTTTCATTTTTCGAAATTGATGCATCTAATGAAAAAATGAAAGTATTTGTAATTTTTTTTTTCTTTCAAATAATTTTTTAGGAAAAGTAAAAAATTAGTCAAATTTATTACGCATTAGTTAATAAAATAAAATTAGTCAACCTCATGTAATGGCCCGAGTAGGGATGGCAACGGGTCGGATTTGGACCGGATCCTATGAGATCCAGATCCGGATCCGTTTTTTTAGAGTGGATCCATATCCGACCAGGATCCGTCGGGTATGAAAAATAGAGATTCGTATCCATATCCGTCGGGTCTAACGGATCCGGGTCCTAAACGGATCCTATACATTTTGCAAAAAATTTTAATGTAACAAAAATAATTTTCAAGTAAAATAATGCATACATTAAGCATTTACAACACATCAATTATAAAAATGTGAAATAAGAAATTATTTACAAGAGAACTATATACTATCTCCGGTTCAAATTACTCACAATAAAGGAATATTTATGTCTCACAAATAATACCCCTTTGTTGCGAGTTTTAAGAACCGGAGGCAGTAATAATAATAATAAATTAATCAAAACTATCAAAATTGTTATTGGTTGTTAGTAAAAGAAACCCGTGTAAATCAACTAATGGGTAGACCATTTAATTGATTAATGATGGGTTACAACTTACAATCCTTAAAATGCAAATAATAAAGATGAATATGAGAAGATTTGGAAATGTAAGCCGCGATTCCGACTTTTATTATCCAATTGGGGTGGTTGACTTGGTTCTTCACCATAGCCTACAATTACAGTCAAGAACTCAAGAGTTCAATCAAATGTTGAAGAGGGGCATGTGAACTAGCGGTCACCACGTAGTGTTGAGAGAGATTTAGTGGGATAGAGAGAGAGTGAGACTGTAGTGAGAGAGTTGATTTTGGGGTTTGGCCGGGGCGGTAGAGAGATAATGTAGTGTACAATGTACTAGTGTTAGGGTTTAGGAGAGTGAGATAGTTAAGCGTTGTGGGCCTGTTGTAGGATAGGCGTCTAGGCTTACTACCTAAAGACAATAATTTACTCCCTCCATTTCAATTTTTTGCACTATTCATTTGTCCTACTTTGACTAATGTTTGTGATTTATACATAAGAAAAAATATAGTCTCGTGGGTACTTGTTGGAATCATCTCAACGAATAGATTATTAATTTTCAATTGTTAGAATTTATACGTATTGATAATTAAATAAATTAGTGATCAAAGATTAGCATCGACATGCGTTGTTTGAAAATACAAAATAAGCAAAGGGTCCCAATGGAGTTTTGTCTTTTTCTATTATTCTACCCTAGGAAACGACACACTTTAAAGAGGAAATATTGGCATAAAATGTCAGATTGTAGACATGTGATCAACGATCTTGTTGTTAATATAAGGACAAAGAATAAATAACTAATAAAGTTATGCTCTCAACTTTTATTTGTGCTTTTGTTTTCGTATAATATGTGTCTTGTCTAATAAAAAAATTTCTTTTAAACTCGATTTTTTTTCTTTTCATTTTCCTGTTTTCCGTCTTTCTTATATATTAGTCGACATTTAATTTTATTTTCAATATAAAATACCGGAATCTATAGTTTGCAAATTGGTAAAATGAGAATTCATAGTTATTAAGTTTGTTAGTGGTTTTTTTTTTTTTGGTAATATATATAATACGTTTAGCTACTCTTTAAAATCTATATTTTTCTAGATGTATTTTTCATATAAATTGTCACTTATTACTTCCATTAGTTTTTATATGGGAATCGGCCGATGGTCGTCGTCGCAGCCCTTGATCACTCGACCATCGGCCATCCATCGGGCGATGGGTCTGGCGCGCGGGAAACTTGTTTTCCGTCGATCGTAATTCTCTCGACCAATTAAAAGATGACCTTTGTTACTTTTATTTCATTATTTTTATTTTATCTATTTTATTTTATTTAGGATTAGGTTTTAATATAAATACTTGGGAGGATTTTATTTTCCTCTTCATGCTTTATTTTTCCAGATTAAACGTTTCTTAGTATTTCTCTCCATTGTTGAACCCTAACTTTATTTCTCCATGATTTTAATCATCGAGGTATTTCATTTATTCTTTTCGTTCTTTATTTATTTTATCAATTATGAATTCAAGTCTTTTTATTTCTTTTGTTTTGTTTATTTCAATTATGAGTGAGTAGTCGTTTTCTAGGGCTAAGTGAGGGAAGCCATGTTTATACCTTGATTAATTATGCTTAATTATTTATAAATTTATGAATTAGGGTTTGAATAATTCCGATTGATTTGTGCTTTATTGTTTGATTCATGTAATTGACCAATATCATGAGTTAATTATTTAGCTAATAAAAATTAGAATTGAAAGATCATATTTTTAGAGGCTTAATTACAATTGGCGAATTTGATTATGTTAGCGGCCGAACTACATATGTTAATTCGTAAGCGTTAATTCCCGACCGTAGGATTAACAAGTGCTTTAATTATTCGACCTAGTTTGTTTATTAATGGATTGTTTGCATTTCTTGGATTGGTATAAGCATGGTGGACCGAACGTATGCCCTAGACTTTAATTTGTCTGAGAACAACCTTATTTTCATTATTGTCATTCTTTAGTTGATTAATCATCGAATCACTATTCGTTTATAGAAATAGTTCATATAATTGGGCAAAAACTAATAGAACCTGTCTCCCTGTGGGATTCGACCCGTATTTGCTAAATCTCTGCTAACAACAGACACCGTGCACTTGCGGTATAAATTTTTATTCATCAAGTTTTTGGCGCCGTTGCCGGGGAGACGGCTAGATTATATTAGTTTTAGTTTGATTGTTTGAACTGTTTTTATTGTCCCATTGGAACTTCTAGTTTCAATTGGGACATTCTCATTGCTTTCTTTTATTTTTGTTTATGCCCAGGTCAAAACGAACAGGTGATTTGATCCCTACGGATCCAGACTTGGACAAGACCCTTAGGTAACTCAAAAAACAAGGGAAAGGGAAGCAGAAAAAGACCCACTCACAGAAGAGCTCTACAACACAGTCTGACACACGCAAAGAGATGACTGATAATAGGTCTCTTAATTCTTATGGAGTACCATCCCAAGATGGCATTCCAACGGGTCTTAAAATGCCAGAAATCACTGCAGAGAACTTCGAAATCAAACCCGCATTGCTCAGTATGGTCCTATCATTAAAGATGAAGAGGTATTCATTAATTGGGAAGTAAATGATTAGCCAAGTAGTCATTCCTATTAGTAGTAATGATGAAACATGGGTCATCCGTTTTATTCAATTTTTTGTATAGATTATAGGCTTGTAGCTATTTGTACTTCTATTTATTTCTATTTTGACTAATCTTAGTAGTCATAGTATTTTTTGTAATTTCATGCAACACCTTTAATCTATAAAATTGTAGTAAGCTCTCTTTTTCTATTTTTCATTGTCTTCCCAACTTAGGCACCTACTTTGTCTTATGTAAATACCTTTATAAATAAATAAAACAAAAAGTCTTTCATTTAGAAATCCCATACCCTTTTCAAAATCATGCAAATCATCATACTCATGAAATTATCATTTCAGTATAAAAATGTACGACCCCAAAAAATATGTTCATATTTTAAGTGTTATTTTGGAAGCTAGAAGTAGTAGTAGTATGAATCTCTGTTGTGAATCAAGAATTAGGTAGCTTATTACTGTTAGGAGTGAGTTTTAATTTTAATCTTATTTTTTTAAACTTAATTTCTAAGTTTTTAGAAGCCATGTTTTTCTTTTCGGTAATTTTATAGAGTTGCGAACTTAGATTTGAGAATGTAAGCTTAGCCGGAAGTCGACGGTAGTTAACTATAATAATTATCAACTAATATTCTCCCATATGCTCATTTGGAGTTTATTAGTAAGAGGTTGCAGGAAGAGCTCAAGAAAGGCAAGGGTGCAGCTCAGGTATTGTTAAATTCCTTCTGTTTGCATACGTTTGTACTTTTTTCTTTGTTGCGGCTTTTAATTTGAAATAATATATCTAAAAGTGGTACTTTCTCTATTTTAATTTGTTAGTCTAATGCCGGAGAAAAGAAACGGAAAATTATTATTCCGTTTACATTTATTAAATTATGTCCACTTTCTAGTTAACTGCTATTCTGTTTTCATTGGTAAACTAAGAGGTCATAGTCGAATTCGCAAAATGTTGCAAGCTAACAAATGGAGATAGTTACTCTTTGATGTCCGATTTTTTGTTTTATTTTTGTAATTAGTTGGTGCTATTTTTTTAGCCAATTAAGGTACAAGTTTTTGTTTTTAAGAACAAACTTGCACAAATTCTATCCCTTTAATGAGATGTGTAATTATGCGACATTTTTTGATTGGTCAATTAAAGAATATGTCATAGAGGGGAAAAATCAAAAGATACTATCTTAATATTCAAGTGTGGGAAGAGGTGGGTTCAAGTCGGTAAAGTAGTTGGTAATTGTAAGCTTTATGTCCTCATCTTTAGATTTAAAAGGGGGTACTCTTTGATCCATTTGCAACTTTTAAAATATACCCTTATTTAAAGGAAATCACACTTACTTAGTTGATAATTGTAAAGTTATGTCCCCATCCGTTTTTATATCGGTACTAAGAAACCATTTACAACTTTTAAAATGTATGAACATGCTTATAGGTAACGAATATCCATGGAATACATAATTTATTTCACCAGCTATAATCCAAAAACAATATTATAAATATAATAACCACAAAATAAAGTTAAAAACTTACTTACAACAACTCGATCTATAGAATATTCCGTTACAGAATTTCTGCGGTGAAAGCCTTCAATATATAAAGATCCCTCCTACATAAATGAAATGATACAATGTAGGAATTAAAACATTTCACTGGGAAAAAAAAAAAGGTTCTCAAACATTCCATGGTTTTTGCATGTGCAAAGTTAATTATTCTACTTTGCTTTTATTCATTTCTAAATCATCACCTAAATCTATTTCTAATCAACCGAGGATGTCACTAATTTGGTTGTCATGTCTTAACCCATCTTATAAGAATAATTAATAAACTTGTAATATAAATATGTATATTAGAACCATATTAATCATAAATGTAAACTTTAAACCATCTAAAAAGAATATTTAATATAGTGTTACAATAACTACGGATCCTAAAGCCATATAATAGCTTTGTAATAATACCTTCTTGTCTGATGATCAGTGTAACAACCCGAACGACAAGAAATACAAATGTAGTATCACAAGATAATTTGATGTATGAAAATATTTTAGAACGAAGATGGAATGAAATGCTACCGCAGCCCGAAGATCTACTTATATACACAGTCAAGAAAGCCAAAACATGAACAGTAACTTGATAACTATGGTCATCAATTCAACAAAGAATATATGCCAAAAGATGTACAGTGTATTGATAACTATATGTATGTATACAAAGGAAAATAAAGGAAAACAAAAAAGACAACATTGAACAATATTTTGATAAGAATTCAGCAAAGTCATTTAATTGTAAGATAAATTCAATATACTCTTGCTAATTTTGTTCATTATTATCTAAAATAATAAAGTGAAAAAGGTAAATTCAAATTACTTTGAAGTTGACGCACAATTAATGACAATATAAAAGATAGTATAAAGTGATAAGTACGGGTCATTTATTGTATTTTCGTACTCCATTAGTATTGTTTTTAGATGAGGCATAATATAAGAAAAGGAAATGAAAATTACTCCATCCTTTTTTAAATACTTGCTCCATTTCTATTTTTTGCACTATTCATTTGTCTTACTTTGACTAATGTTCGTGATTTATACATAAGAAAAAATATAGTCTTGTGGGTACTTATTGGATCATCTCAATGAATAGATTATTAATTTTCAATTGTTAGAATTTATACGTATTGATAATTAAAGAAAGATTAGCATCGACATGCGTGTCCAAGAGAAATGAAGCAAGTATTTAAAAACGGAGGGAGTATCACCAAAACGTAGCGGGTATGAAACAATAGCCATAAATTTTTAAAAACAAAAAAAATCAAAAAAAATAAATCAAAAAAATACATCAAAAAATAAAATACATACCTCTGGACACGTGAAGATGGTTGTCATGCAATTGATAAGCTTTTTAATTGCATGGATACCATCTGTTAATATTATGGCTCAAATTTGCGAGCTTTTTAATTGCATGGATACCATGTGTCAATATTATGCCTCAAATTTGCTACACATATACACATATACTCGTATTTAAGAGTGTCATCGCATTCGAAAAGTTGTCTATATTATTCAACATATGATATTTACATTTAAATTTTAAATAGATTTCTAATACTACATGCTTTGTATTAATCTCTCGTCGGCATAATTTGTTGTGACATCGTTACATCATTTTTCTGCAAACCTACTCAAATCCTAGGATGTTCCAATTTAAATAAATGGATTTATTTTACAAACGTAAAAAAAAAACAAGAAGAAAAAAATGGAAAATATTAATACTTTCTTTTTTGTTAAAAAAAAGGAAAAAAAAAAAGACAAAGACCAAACATGAACAAGACACGAATTCTTGTTTGTCCTACCCTTTGCAAGAACTATAAATCAGACTCATGACCAAAGAAATAAAATTATTATTAAAAAAATAACATTTAATATATATATATATATATATATATTATATATATATATATATATATATATATATATATATATATATATATATATATATATATATATATATATATATATATATAAAGGGGAGCTTTTTCCCGAGTTTTTAGAGAGCCACGTTGGATCTAATTTTCTTAGTGCGCAACGTAGGATTATAAATTTTAGTATTAGCCAATTAAATAAGAGATTATTATAATCTTTTTGTAGGGAATATTTTCAAGCCTTAATCCCACTAGCTTGAACCCCACTGTGATCATACACTAAAGTACGGTGGCGTCCAAAAGGGAAGAAGATAGAGCAAAAGAGTCGCCAACAAGTTTTTAAGGAACTTGTAAACCGTTCACGAGGTGAAGGTTACACCCCTTAACGATCCAAGAGATCGTCAACTCCATAAGGTCATGAACCAAATAAGGGTTCGGGGATGATGGTACAAATCCAACCTAAAAGAGATTGAACCTGACCTAATAATAGGCCTCTACTTTATTCTGCTCGTATTCATGTGCGCTTTCTGACTAACATACAATCAATAGGATTAACCCTAAACCTGTTTAATCTATATTGGTTGAACATTAATGCACAAACAAACTATTATTGGCGATCACTTGAATTATAATCATAATTAACCCTAACAAGATTATTAATTATCTTATTAAGCGTGATTACAAGTACCAAATTCCCTTTAACACATGCAATAAAGGTTATCAAGCAATAACAATAAAAATAATGTACCAAGCAACATAATAATAAATAATCAATATCATGAATAAACATGAATTATAATAATTATAATAATCATCATGAAAATAATAATAATAATAATCATCATCATAAATCATAATCATAATCAAAATCATGCTCATATTAATATTAAAGCACAATGAACATAGCAAGATCCTAGGCATGATACTAACAAGATTAATAACAAACCCTAGCATGTCACTAAGCAATAAAAATCAAATCTTTAACCCTAACATGATACTAACAATCATAAATATTAGGAAGAGAATAAAAGGCATCGTAACAATCATATTTAATATTAAATATAACCTAGACATGATACTAGGAATATCATAATAACAATACAAACATGATTTCTACATCATAAAATCAATCAAATCAATTAAAGTACTTACTTTGATGCCTCGTACCACTTTCTAATAACAAAATACACACGTTAGTAACTTCAAGGAAAATAATAATCAAACAATTAAATTAAATAATTGAAAGAGAGATTTGGGACCAAACCCTCATAAATTAAAACCTTTCTCGTCTAGGACGAAGGCAACTTCGAATATGGATAGGTGTTTCTAGATCTTGTGAATGCGGAATTTTGTATGAAAAAGTAAGAAAGAAAGAATTGAAAGAAAGAATGCTAAAGAATTAATGTTTGTTGAGAATTCGTGAATGAAAGACGATGAATGATGATTGTAGATGAATCAAAAACGGAGTTTTTAATACGATATTTATAGAGAAAATCAGCCAAAAAGATAATTTAACAAAATAGAGTCTGACGCACGCAAAACAAGGTTGGCGCCAACCCTGGCTAGCTGGCGCCAACCACCAATGGCTAGCGCCAAGTCTGGTTCCAGGCGCCAATGCCTGGGGTTGGACGCCAAACTGGATTTCAACGCGTTTTCGAAAATCTGATAAATTTCCTGTACTGGAGGATAAAATAATATAATTTCTTCGAAAATGCTATTTGATCTTGATTAAAACTCTGAAAAGTCAACAAAGTCAACTTATCAATGCTAATTGAATTAGGAATGAAAAAAACCTTCTAGAAGATTCTAGAAGACCAAAACCATTCCTAATTGCATTAGGAATGATAAACCATATTAGGCCCTCCCCTAGATCATTGGGCCGTACATAAAGCTCAAACCGGGCCCAGTTTAGTAAATTGGCCATAATTTCCTCAATATTCATCGGAATTGGGCTTATAATATATCGTTGGAAAGGTCTTTGCAACCCCATCCAACTACACTACTATTGGACCCATATCATGGACCAACCAAACTGGATTGGCTGTTTTCTTAAAATAAGTTTTCAAAAACAGAGAGAAGAGAAAAGAAATAAAAACTTTCCGCAACACTAGACTTTTCCACACTTTCGTTTCATTCGATTATGATTCGACGTGAAAGGTACTCATCACTGGGTTTAGTTTTGGGGAGACACAAATGGGTGTCTACACTTTTATAATTAAATAATTCGAATGCCACGTAAGCAAAATTGGCAAATGACATTTTTAAATTTAAATTAATTAAATATAAAATATTATCTTTAGATATTAGGAATTTTATCTAAATATATAACCAATTTTAGCACATAAATTTTTAAAAAAAAATTCAAACAAACCGTGCATTGCACGGGATTCATCTAGTAGAATATAATAACATAATCGTTACAATTAAAACTTTTGTTTGAAAAAGACAAAAACAAAAATAAAAAAAAATCATAAACACTACAAGTAAATAGTTATACACTTATACTTGTGTAATTGTATTGTGTGGATGAATAACTCCAAAGTCGGAACTCATTAATTTGGTCATCAATAATAAGTTAATTTAGGTGCCTAAAAAAGGAAAAAAAAAAGTTGATTTAGGTGCCTGGTATGGTAATTTTAATTAGTGGTTAGTACGTGTCTTTGTAGCCTATGGAGGAGGGGGTGTTTATAAATTATTAATAGTATGAGAAATCAATTAGCCAACTCAACAGTAGATTAAAGTTATATACAAATAATATACCTCGTATAGTCCAAATAACTATATCTAACTTTTGTTTAAAAAAAAAAAAGGAAAACCAAAAAAAAGTCATAAACATTACAGTACAAGTAAAATGTTTTTTTTTTTAAAGATAAAAGTATTTTATTTTTTTTTACAAAAAACGGGTAAACGGATCTGGATACGGGTATTTTGGTTAGACCCGTATCTAGATCCGTTATTCTACTTAGGATCCGTATCCGACCCGGATCCGTCGGGTCCAAATTTTGAATACCCATATCCGTGAAATACGGATATGGATCCGAGAATCCAGGTCAGATCTGGATCCATTGCCATCTCTAGGCCCGAGGTAGAGTTCGGGCCCAACTACTCACGAGATTTGAATATGCAATATCTAATTGTAAAACTAGGCATTCCAAACAAAGTGTACGTGCCACATGGCGCTCTCCACTATACGTTTTCCATTCCATGTCAAATGTCATCAATTTAAGATACAAAAGTATTACCTATGAGATTCGAACATGCAACCTCTAATTATAAAACTAAATGCCTTATCAACGAGCTATGCCATACTTTTTATTATTTTTATAATGCGATTTTTTTTACAAACTAATGCAAAATATAATATATAATGAATGACAATATGAATACCTAATTTAATTACAAAATAAAAAAATGAGTCATAGTTATTGGCCTAGACGATGCCCTAATACATCATAAATTTATAAGTTTGATCAAAATTAATTAAGAATGGTTAATGTTGAACAAAATTTATAAGTGATTGAAAAATATACTACCTCTGGTCCATTTTAGTTGGAACTTTGGGGTCATTGCGGAGGCCGAGGCAAAACTTTTAAGGGGTTGATTAGAAAAAGTAATGGTAAGTAATTAGGGAAGTAATATGGAGGGAATATTTGTGGTCCCATTATTTGACTTTTTTGGACCACTTAAACTTTCTGATTTTTAGTGGGAATTTCCCACCAAGAGATTCTGGCAGCATACTGTAGAAGTTTATAGGTACTACGCAGCGGAAATAATATGAATCATATTCAATCAAGTACTAATCCCAAGATCACATGCATAACACACAAGACACATAATCATACCTTTAACGCGTGAATTCCATGAAGCTATTCGACAGGCAAATCAGGGAGAGAATAGAGCCCCAAGCGTTGCTCCTCTACTTAGTCCACGAGATTCGAACAAGCCGTCCACCAATACTAGATTGGTCGAGTGATTGAGGAAAACCGCGATCACCACCTTTATGGACAACCGACCACCGCACGAACCACCACCACCGCGACACATCACCGGCGCCTAGGAGGAGGAGAGAGCCGTGAGAGAGAAAGAGGACTATGAGAGGGGTTGGGTTTCGTGTTTGCTAATTAGGGTTTGATCACACTGATTAGTTAATTGCATACTGTACTGCAAACCTAGGAACCTAGTCTATTTATAATCTCATTATAATTAGACTAGGGCACGAAGCCCAAAAACCTCTTAATTCCCCTACATGGCCGGCCACCTAGAGTGATGAGGCCCATTATGGGCCTCGTCCTCTAATGCTCGATCTAGCCCCTTTGTGTGACCTTATAGGATCTGTACAATTGGGCTTTGGCCTATTTACTAGTCCAAAGATCGTTAGTACCTCTAGCTATGGCAAAACGACGACCCAAATGTACGAACTTAATTATCTCCATAATTTGATCCATTTATATATCTAGTAATTGCACACGACGAAGACATAACTCCTTCAATCTCCCACTTGTCTGAGACAAGGGTGCAATATTCAAATTCCTTAATTCAATATATGTGTCGATTTGATAATATGATTGCATCACATGTCAAGATCATATTAATCTACAAATCGTTTCTTCAATCGTTTCATGATTACTGTGTAATGCATTTGAACGCGGCCACGTATTTTCTGAATTCTCCCTCTTCAAGCGGCCATGACACATTTCCTAATTTAATAGGTAGACTCTATCCAATCTTGTGGTAACATGACTCCCACTCATCTTCTGAAATAACCGGGAAACACCCTTTATAATCTCCAGTTACGGCTAGACGTTTGAGTGTACCACAGTCACAACATCCATTGAATGAAATCAATGTTCCACTCATGTCAGAGGAATCCACTAATATATACGGAAGCTCTATACTAGAACTTCAAAGTAGGTCAATAGTTCGATCATGCATCATTCATGTATATCCAAGTGATTGACCGAGCATCACTATTCCCCTATAGCCCATGAAACTGCGCTATCCAATCAATAATACATGCTAGTTCATTTATTAAAATCATTTATGTCCACTTTAATGATCTCGAACTAGGAACTTTAAATAATATATGAATTTTGTTCACCTGTGGGGTTTCAATTCACCAGGTCATCAACCTGATGAGCCCATCAATTCATAATTATTTTGGACATTTTATTTAATTTCCAAAACCATAATTAAATAAGAGAAATAATAATTTCTATTTTAAACATAATTCTGCAAATTGATGCATTTCTTATGTAATATGTTTTCTCAAAACATATACAACTTAAATTACACAACTTGCTTCAATCCTAGGACTTTAATATGACTCTCATACCTTAGTCCATGGAAGGGGTTTAGTGATTTCTCACTCATAATAAAACTTTGCAGAACTTGACCTTCCGCTGGTCAATGATCTCATAATTGAGGTGATATCTCATATCCTTTTGTTTGTATTTGTGATGTGACTCTGGCTCCTTTGTTCTTGGGCAAAGGTGACCTGTTAGTCACATGACATTTTAATCAGAACTTCCTCTATAACTATCTGACTATAGTTTAATACACATATTCTGACATTGAGTATGCAACAGTGCTCCGCTTTGAACTCTTCAAGCTCACTATCCTTTTCCATTCAGACACAAATATGCATTTAGATCACCATCTAGAATCATCTTGCCTGTTTGGAAAACTTGCATTTGTGTAACCTTTTGACAACTTGCTTAAATTACCATTTAACACAATAGCTAGAAAAATTCCTTTTAGTGCTTCTCAAGTACTCAAGGATCTGTTCTTGGTAATTCTCCGTATGCTTATTCTGAATTTGCTTGAAACCTGCTACACATGCACAAGTCATATGCAACATCTTGCGTTGTACATTTCATGACACATATGATGAACCTTTTGCAGAAGCATAAGGTACACTATCCATACAACTCAACTCTATTAGCTTTTGAAGCACTGAGTTTTACTAAGTGTAATACCATGAAACATGGGAAGACATCCTCTCTTAGAGTCTTGCTTCATGAACTTGTCAAGATCCTTATCAACATAAGTCTCTCGATTCATTCCAATCAATCTTCAAGATTCACTTCATGGATCTTAATTCCCAATATGTACTCAACATCTTCTAAGTCTATCATATTAAAACAATCTTTCTAACCATTGCTTGACTTATTCAAGCATTGATATATCATTTCATATGAACTGTATGTCAACTACATACTAGACTAAGAAGACCAATTGCTCCCAATAAACTTCTTGTCTCTACAAGATTCTCTTTTCGTTCTACTAAGGAAATCAAACTGTTTGATTGCCTAATCAAAACGAATGTTCCAACTCCTTATATACTTCAATCCATTAAATGAAATTCTGAAGTTTGCAAAACTTTCTAGGATTTTCTGGATTTCAAACTCTTAGGATGTATCATATACATGTTCACCATCAAGAACATTTCATGAAAGTGATTTTGATATCCATAACTAGAATAATCCGAATGGGCTTACCCAACTAATAGGTTTGACCCTATTTGTAAGACTATTATGGACTAACACATCTTTACAAACATGGAGTCCATACTAGATTTCATGGCTTTAAGCCATTTCCTGAGTTGGAATTTATCCAAAGCTTGCTTGTAGGCCATAAATTCTAACCGTTCTAATAAGAAAATTTTAGAATCCATCTTTTCTCAGAATTTCAACAAACTGTTTGTTTTGATCCCAAGTAACCTACGATAGGTATGAGCGACAATAGAATTATTCTCTTCAACTCTTTGAAGTCTTTCATTCTAGTGGGACGATAGAAGCCTCGCTAGTTGAATTAGCTTGCTTCGACACATGTTTTTATCAAATTAGCTGATTTCATATGCCTTCGTCTCTGATGTAGTGTTATCCACATCCATTTGTTGCTCGTCTCGAATCTCATCGAGATCTAACTTTACTCCCACTTGGCTTTGTAGGAAGACATTCTTTCTATAAAGACACTATCGCGAGCTACAAAACACTTTGTTTCTACGCGATTGTAGGAATAATACCTCTTAGTTTCCATGAGAAGACCCATGAAGAACTACATTTCTGATTTAGGGTGAATTATCTTATCTTTGTAAACATTTTACATTGATTTCATAACCCTCAATCCTGTTTAGAAAAGATAACTTTTGGAACATTTCCAAATCATAACTCTTATGATATCTTTTCTTCTGCTTTGGTTAAGTTTCCTGTTTAGTATATTCGCAATTGTTGTTGTTCTAATGCATATCCTCAAAATGATATTTGTAAATCATTAAATTTTGGATCGAACAATGGCAAGCAAAGTTTTATTCCTTCTTCATAAACATACACTTTAATTGTAATGTTTCTGGATTGTGAATTAATTCAACAATTCCCTTTAGATGATCATTCCTTTTGAGTTAAACATTTATCACAAAAATCATATTGTGGTGTTAAATTGTATATCTCAAACTGATTTTACATTTCATTTTTTGGAATTTTGAACATTTCAATGTTTCCAAGCTTTACTTCATTAAGTAATTATCGATATATTTACTTAAATTGTCAGTAAAAGCGATGAAATAGTTTAATCTCTTTGCTAGTTTTGAACTTATTGGTTCACATACATCATATGTATGAGTACTAAAAGGTCATTTTAGCTTCTTTTACCCTTTTTACTAAAAGGCAACTTGGTCATCTTAACTTATCAAGCATGACTTCTAATTCTCAAGTGATTCATAATCATATAAGAATAAGAGTCCATCCATTACTTAGGATGTGCAAATGGTTAGTGTGACCTAACCTTACTTGTTATAAGTAAGTGTATTTTGAATCATCTAAATCTTATTTTTGTGATCTACAAAATTAACTCATATCTAGCAAAATGAAAAAAATTTATTACCTTGGTCATGGATCAACACTTGTCCAAGCCAAGTAAACCAAAATTCAGTATTCAAAACAAGAAAACCGAAATATTGTCTCATCAAAACTGGAAATTGTTCTAATAAAAAATTTAAAACTATGAAGCTATCTATGGCCACTCAAATACTTCTAGTGCACCTTCAAGCTCCATTTCCATGCTAGCTTTACTTGTTTGTAGTTCCTGTGCAACATCACTATGTTAAGCACTGCAACTTGGTATCTCATACCTAAGTGAAAGTTAAAATGTTTATAACATTATACCTAAGGTTGATGCTCCATTCTTCTTGAGGAAGTCATGGTATTTCTGGCAATTTTGCTTCCAATGCCCCTTCTTCTTGTAGTAAAAGCATTCACTTTCACTTGCAGCCTTGGGCTTTGGAGTTGTCTTAGGCTTTTCAGGAGCCTTGGCAACTTGCTTGCCCTTGCTCTTGGCACTAGCCTTTTGCCCCTTCTTCTTGAACCCCTTTCCCTTTTGAATCATAAGAACTTCCTTCTTAGGTTCCTTAGGGATTTGTTTCTCAACACTAACTAGCATTGCATGCAATTGATTCATAGTCTTTGCAGTGGCAGTCATGTTAAAATTCATGATAAACTGGTTGAAACTTTCTGGTAGTGAATGGAGAATGATGTATGTTGCCAAATCATCACTATATGGGTGCCCCAATTTCTCCATACTTTGAATTAGGCCGATCATTTTGAAAACATGATCATGAACTGTGGCTCCCTTCTCCATCCTACAATCCAGAATCTCACGATGGAGCTCATACCTTTCAACTCTAGCTTGTTTCTTAAACAAAGCTTTGAGTTCTTTCATGATTGAGTAGGCATCCTGGTCCTCAAAACGCTTTTGAAGACTAGGCTCCATGGTAGCAATCATTAAGCAAATGATAGGTATAGCTCTGTCATGAGCTTCCTTGTGCTTCTTGATCTCTTCCGCAGTTAGATTTTCTGGCAGTGGTCCTGGCAATGGGGTGTCAATGATATCCTCTTTACCCTCAGATTTCAGAACAAGTCTTAGCATTCTTTTCCTAGTGGAAAAGTTATCCCCTGTCAACCTATCCTTCTCAAGGAATGGTCGAAGGTTGTAAACGTTGTTGTTATTGTGATTACGGCTACCCATCTATGTCAAAATAAGGCAAAGTTAAATAATTATGTTTAATTTAAAATTAAAGTACCATAAACGCATTCATTTGGTAACTTTAAAACACTTTATTCAATAATTAATTGATCCCAATTGAATTTAAGTGATTCCAAGATCCTTTATTTGTGCAATAATTGACCGGACTTTGGACCTACCATCAACCATTACATTTTCAAGGTGAGTAAACTCTTTACTGATTACAACTCTTGTAACTCTTGGTTGAATAATTAATCATCACATGTTTAATTATTTCCCTTTGCTTCAAGGTTCTAAACTCTTTAGGTAACCTTGTTGAGCATAACCAATTAAAAGTGTAAAATTTGTTTTACCCCCACTCCCCTAAGATATAATATGACACCCAGCTTTGGCATGACCCATCATAAATATCAAAGGTTTCATCGGGTTTTTAATTGGAAAAGCAATCTCAATATAACTGGGACCTAGATTTATTATGTTGTGATTATTTAGTGAACTCTAGCGCATCATCAATCAACATAAATAAAATCTAACATGCATAATCTACTAATGCAATAAATCATGACATAGTATGGCCCCTTAGTCCTAAGAAAACTAGAAATGAAAAAACTCCCACTTGAATTGTCATGGATCTCCATCCACCTTGCTCCTTTGGGCCTTCACTTCATGAGCTTCTTTGGACTAACACTATTTAAATAACTATTCTATTTACTTTAAATAAAAAGTTACAAAAATACTTAACGGTATGCAGACCATATTTAGATTACAAAAATACATCACGATGCGCAGATCGTATTTTAGAATCTATGGGCCATACTAGTCTATATATAGCAACATAATATCATATATTATAAAAGTGCCATATAATAAATCACTCAACATGCTTGTCTAAACTACAACATCGAATGTTCATAATAAAGTCAACGCATTTCCTAAAATATCTCATATTTTAATCATAATTAGATAATATCATATATTATTCATGACCGTTTATAAAATATCATATATTTAATTTAGTCATGAGATAGAATCAAATCATATTTTAATCTAGAAAGATAAATCATATTTAATCTTTCATGATTATCCTAACAAATTTAGGAGATTCTATCCTAATTACTAGCCAATTAAATAATTTTAAAATCAATTATATCCTAATCTAATTATGGGATAATCACATTATTAAATCAATTATTATCCTTTTGGAATATGCTTAGAATATCCTAGTCAATCTTATCCAAAATTAACCACTTTAATTAGGATAATTACCAATTTAACAACTTTAAATATGGATAATATAAAATATAACATTTTGAATATTTGATTTTATCCTAAAATAATAGATTTTATCCAAATAAAACCAATTTTATCTTTTAAAATAAAAGATCATATTTTTCAAAATATTTTAACTTATCCAAAATAAAACTGATTTTATCCCAAAATAATTCACAATTATCTTGAAATAATTTTTAAAATAAGATAATTAATTTTTTTTTTAAAAAAACCGCAAGCCACCACCGCCGGCCACCGTGGTTGGCTAGCCGAAGCTAGCCACGGTGGCTGGCTGCCATAACAGCAGCCACTGCCGCAAGGCAGCAGCGGGCAGCTGCTCTGGCATCCGTGGCAGCAGCCGTGCAACACTTGCACGCTGCTGCCCACAGCCACCCCGACCTCCGCCCTCCCATTCCCTCCCTCTTAGACCACCACCTGGTCGGCAGCCGCTGTGGCTGCGCCACCCAGCCGCGGTTGCCGGCCACCTAAAACAATTTTTTTTTTGTGTTTTAATTTAATTAAAATAACACTTATCATAATTAAATTAAATCAGTCCATAAGATTAAAATTAAATCACATTTAACTTTAAAATTAGGGTTCTTCATAAAATTAATCCCAATTTAATTCTAACTTTTAAAATTAAATTGATCATCATACATAAAACATTTTTATGCATAAATCAATCCGATTGAAATTATGAATCATAAAATAAATCGAATTAAATCAAAATCAAGCACAAAAATCATATTTTAGGGCTAGGATTTTCGAAAAATTCGAAATTTAGGGTGAGGGGGTTCGAAAATTTCGAACATATTAGGGCTAAAATTCGGTCTCTTCATGGCTATTTTGAGCATAATTAAATCATATTTTATCGATTCCAAAAGTTTAATCACATTAAATATAATAATTGAACCATAATTAAATTAATTTCTCCCTCTTTATTGATTATAAAATTAACGTGGACAAAAAATAATCGTATTATTATGATCTAGCGCGTTCATGCAAGAGGCTAACTGATACCACTGTAGGAGTTTATAGGTACTACGCAGCGGAAATAATATGAATCATATTCAATCAAGTACCAATCCCAAGATCACATGCATAACACACAAGACACATAATCATACCTTTGACGCGTGAATTCCACGAAGCTATTCGACAGGCAAATCAGGGAGAGAATAGAGCCCCAAGCGTTGCTCCTCTACTTAGTCCACGAGATTCGAACGAGCCGTCCACCAATACTAGATTGGTCGAGTGATTGAGGAAAACCGCGATCACCACCTTTATGGACAACCGACCACCGCACGAACCACCACCACCGCGACACACCACCGGCGCCTAGGAGGAGGAGAGAGCCGTGAGAGAGAGAGGACTATGAGAGGGGTTGGGTTTCGTGTTTGCTAATTAGGGTTTGATCACACTGATCAGTTAATTGCATACTATACTGCAAACCTAGGCACCTAGTCTATTTATAATCTCATTATAATTAGACTAGGGCCCAAAAACCTCTTAATTCCCCTACATGGCCGGCCACCTAGAGTGATGAGGCCCATGATGGGCCTCGTCCTCTAATGCTCGATCTAGCCCCTTTGTGTGACCTTATAGGATCCGTACAATTGGGCTTTGGCCTATTTTACTAGTCCAAAGATCGTTAGTACCTCTAGCTATGGCAAAACGACGACCCAAATGTACGAACTTAATTATCTGCATAATTTGATCCATTTATATATCTAGTAATTGCACCCGACAAAGATATAACTCCTTCACATACAAACATGTGGGAAAATTGTGTCCCACTTTGTTTCCCTCCTAAATTTTCACCCTAAATTCAAAAAATTTCCAACTTCCCCCAAAATTCGAATTTTTCATAGTCATTCAAACAAAATGCCCCTTATAAAAGGAGGGCATCCTTTCCAAAACCCCTTATCAAAAGAACAGTATTAGGGGAATTGGGGAGGGGTTGGGGGGTAGGATAGTTAAGTTAGGTTACAGCAGAAACAATGTTTAGTTAATTCAAAATACAGGCAGCCCTATGAAATTACATTCATCTACATCTAGACTAGAATTTTCCTAATTCCTAAAGCTGTGTTAGTAGATGCAGCTTCTTTAATTACAGGAATAGGCTCCGTCGAAGACTGACAAAAAAAAAAACCAGCCGCCACTTCATCACCAAAAAGCCACCCTGAAAAATAAAAATTGGAGGGACTCATGGCAGAGTTCATAGATGAACTTACAGATGAGTACATTCAGCATCAACAAGCATTGGATGATGAATTCATAGAAGATGCACAAATTGAAGAAGAATATCCATGGTTGTATGATTCAGATGATGAACAAGATCAAGAACAGGAAGCCAATGATGATGGATATGATGTAGATGATGATGCAAACAATGAAGAAGCACATCACCATGTCAGAGCAAGCAGAGAAATGAATGTAGATGAAAAAAGAGCACTTGTTGACGAGATTATGTTGCACATGGAGGGGGACTCACTGCCAAGAGACTTCTTAGCCAATTTGGCTAGAAAACATTCAGTGCACAAATCAACAACAATAAGGTGGTTCAAGGTAATCAAACAATCTCTAGCTGAACGTATTGTTGTTGATGTTAATACCAAAAAATTACGCAGAACAGGACCCAAACCAAAAGTGTACACAGATGAATTTCTAACATTAATACCACTGTACAAGAGAGGGACATAGAGAGGTTATGTTGCAGCCCTCAAAATACCAAAGACATCAATTTATAGACTGAGGCAACAAGGCAGGCTAAGAACACACACCAGCACAAATCATCCAGCTCTAACAGAGAAGCACAAAGTGGCAAGACTGAAATGGGTCCTAAGTCACATAGATCCCATTCCAATAGAAGGGGACCCAAAATTCAGAGATATGCAACAGTGGATACATCTAGATGAAAAATGGTTCTTCATTAATCCAGAGACAAGAACTTTTTATTTGCTGCCTACAGAGGAAGATCCATACAGGGCACAAAAATCAAGGAGATTCAAGATAAAAGCAATGTTCATGGGAATGATTGGGAAACCCTTGTTTGATGAGCAAAACAACATGGTACATGATGGGAAATATGGTCTATTTCCTTTTGTCAAGTATGAAATGGCCAAAAAGAAAAGCAAAAACTGAGATGCAGGGACTCTAGAGACAAAGGCACTTCAAAGTGTCACAAAAGACTGCATTAGGGACATGCTAATGACACATGTGATTCCAACTATCTATGAAAAGTGGCCAGAATAGCTAGCTAAGGACATATTCATTTAATGGGATAATGCAAGACCTCATCAAGTTCCTAAAGATGAAGAATTTTAGGCAGCTTGTCATGCACATGGATTCAACATCCAATTTATTTTCCAACCAGCTCAATCACCAGAAACAAATGTTTTAGATTTAGCTTTGTTTAGTGTCATTCAATCACTACAATACCAATCATTCCCAAGGAATCTAGATGAGCTCATAAAGGAAGTTTCTAGAGCTTTTAAAGAGTTTGATCTAGTGTTGAAAAAGTACACATGGATCACACTCCAATCATGCTTGATTAAGATACTAGAGAAGCAAGGTGGGAACAACTTCTCTCCCCCTCACATGAAGAAGAGAAGTTTGGACAGTCAAGGTCTACTACCACAGTTACTAGAAGTTGACAGGAATCTCATTGGTCAAGTTGTTCATTATTTAGATTCAGTGACAGTAATTGGTGATGATCAAGGACACATGGAAGTGGATGCAGACTAAAGCAAATGAGGAGAACAATGCAAATGGAATAGGGACTCAACACATGACTGCCACACATAACCTTTTAATATTGTAACAACTTTTTGAGTGAGTTTATGTCTAGGTTATGTGTCCTTTTGGTAAATACAAGTTACACAATTATTAGGCAGTCATGTATTCATTTTAGTGTTAATCTTTTGTTTAGTGAAACATGTAATCAACCCACACTATGAATTGTTTTGTAACTAATATTTCCATCAGAATGGTTGTTTTTTTAGTCAAAGCTTTAGTGAGTGTTGGTACCTCAACAAAACCTCATACAGAGATTATAGGAGCATCCACACCACTGAAGTAGCTATCAGGTGAGTCCCATCATCATTTGGAAAATAAAAAAGGTATGCATTTACAGTTCGGGGGGACTCAATGCATTTTAGGGACTCAAATGCTAAGGAAGGCCATCTAGTACATGCATATATGATCAACCAGGGGACTCAGAAGGGTTGTGTTATGCATTAAACATTTCACATGGTCCAACTAACGCAAGTACAACCAATAGCAACCTAATGCACAACCCTAGGACAACCATAGCACCACATTAACCACAAGAAAAAGCACAACCTTAGCAGCACATCAGCCAAAAGACTGAGCAGAAGCCTACCACCACACAACACAGACCACAATAAACACAAAACAGAGCACAACCATACCAGCACACAAGACAGAGCAGAAACAAGACAACACAGAGCACAACCAAACCAGCACACAAGACAGAGCATAACCAAGACAACACACAACCCAACCCTATCAGCTTTAAAGATATAGCAGAGCCAACACAGGCCACCAACAACTCACAACCAACATATTCCGCAGAATATTATACACTGCATAACCCAAGTAACCAAACAACAAGTTATAAATACATAAAATACACAACAAAATACAACAATAATTTGTAGAACATGTAGCACACAGAAAACTTGATCCAAGATAAAAGCAAGACAATCACCATCATAACAAACCAAACATAATCGAAATGAAATCCAAAGAAACTAGGGTTTATAGAGTATACGCTGAGCATTCAGTTAGGAGGAGGGTTGAACTGAGGGTAGTAGATCTGCAAGTACGCCTCAATCACCTCTTCCCTCGACATCCCTCCAGGTGAACCCGATTTGATCCTCTTAGCTCCGTTAGAAGGCCCTTCATCGGCGTCGTGGGACTCAGGTGGCTTAGCCACCTTAGAAACCTCCAGATCTACTGGGTTTGACTCCCTAGTAGCAGATCCAACAGCGGAGACCTCACCCTCAACATCTACAGCAGCAGTAACAGGATGAACCACAACAATTGGAACCACCTCAAGTGGTGGTTCAACAGCGACCATAGCCACAGGGACCACTTCCTGAGGCTTCTCCTCCTCATCGCTCAAATCAGCAAGTTTTACACTACGGATCTTCCTCCTCGCAATCACTGAAGCACGTCGAACGGGTTTCATGTTTCCCGTTCCTCGCTGCGGCTTATAGGTAACACGCCCAGATCGGCGCTTAGATGCATTTGATTCAAGGGTCTCATGGAAAAGAAGATCGAGTTCTTTGTCCTTTGAACTAGACATAGTGGGACTCAAGAAGTAGAAGAACAAAACAGAAGAAGGAAGGAGAAAACCCAGATCGCAACAACAGTGACAGAGTTAGAGAGAGAGAGAGGGGAGATCCAAAACGGCGAAGAGTGAGGAGTGAGAAATAAATGAACTAGGGTTTTTTTTTGGGGGGGGTAATATAATCTGGATAAATCTCCAGAATAAATGCAACCAACCATATTCATCTGATGAATTGAATGTTGTAGCGTTTAATTGAGTTGGTTGGGATGATGTAGAATTTAAAGAGTTGGGGGTTTTTTTTTGTGGGAATGATTAATCTAATTGCTGAGTTAGGTACTGTAATTATATTAGGTTAGTAGTATAATAACATAGGTTATAAAAAAAAGTAAGGGTAAGATTGTAATTTTACCTAAAAAACTTACTAAACAAGGAAAAAAATGGGAAAGTTGCAAGTAATGTGGACCGGCCCAAAAAGGAAATAGTTGCAACTAATTTGGACCGGAGGTAGTAATAATTTATAGCTATATTTATATATATATATATAACCAAGTTATAATGAGAACCAAAACTACAATGAGAACTAGGAACTAATGTGGGCCCTTAAATTATGTTAATCGGACGATCCACACACTTCCCATGTCATTAGTGGCATTTTCGTAATAATTTAACTTTATAAAGTAAAACAAAAACAAATCCCTAAAAAAAAAGTAAAACAAAAACAGATAGCAATGGTTTTAAGTTGCTTTTAGTGTTCTCTTTCTAGAAAGTAGAAACCCCAATCTCTATCCACCCACCGCTTCTCCCACCCCCCTTTTTGCTCAATCTGCTCGCCTGCGATCGACTTTTCCTCCCTGCCATCACCGACAAGCGCGAACCTCCTCAGTTCTTCAATTTTTGCTTTCCTTTTGGTTTTTTCAAAAGATTAAGTTAGGGAGTTTTAAGTGCCAATTATCTTTGGGGATATGAATCAAATCTGGTGAGGTTGTCAGCGTTGTTAGGTTTTGATTGTCTAATGAAACAAGGAGTTAAGGTTATTCTTAACGCCACCGTCAGTTAGGGTCAGGTGAGGTGATTTCTTACGTTAGTGAAGGTGAAGTTAAGGCTAGGGTTTCCTCCCTTAATCCTCAGTTAGGGTCAGGTGAGGTGATTTCTTACGTTAGTCGGTGACGACCGCTTTGTGTTAAGTTTCGATTTTGGGGGTGAGATTTTCCTCTGGTACTCTTCTTCCAGTGACTTTATCTTCCAAGTGTGTTTATAAGTTTTCTTGTTTTGGTTAGTAGCTTGTTTGTGGTCATGCTTTGTTTGCTTTTTTTGTGTCTTCTACAGCTTGTTTGGTAATAGTGGTTTTTGTGGAAAGGGATTCTTTGTTGAGGTTTGGCAGTGACTGTCTTTTCCTTGCTTGGGTTTATTATGGCTTTGGTTTAGTGTGGTTCATTTGGCTTGTGCATCTATCAAAGAAAAAGAAGATAGGAATTTCGGGATTTGGGAGATGGCCTGGTTGACCTCCCTAGCTGGTTGGGGAAGTGGATAGTTTGCATGAGGATGGATCATATGGTAGTGTATTCAATTCCTAATTTTGTCTTAGTTTAGATGAACTTAGTGAAGCCTTTTTTCTTTAGGGTTTTGGTCTCAAAGTGAGTAATTCCTCATGTTTTACTTTGGGACCTTTGAAGATGGAATATGCCAGCGGGGGTCTAAGTTCACAAGATCCTCCCTTTGCGCATTTTTATCTTTTTTGATAAATGGTGAGGGGTATGTTACGTTGTCTTGTTTGAGGGTTGCAATCTCTGTTTTGGAAGGACTGAGGAATGTTTAGAATTAACAATATGGTTAATTCTATTTTTAAGTCTTTGTTTTGCTTAGAAATGGTAGGGGTTATCATTTCTTTATTTAACTTAAATCTGAAGGAGCTGAGGTAGTTCGAGAGCCATCTAACGTCTACAAGATTTTTCTCTTTGAGGAGAAGCCCAGGATGCCCAACAATAAGGGTATCATGTCAACAGGTCAACTGACCTTCATGGAGAGAATGAGTTTGGGTTCCTAATCTAACTTGGCTTTAGGCCATTGGGACTGCTCATTGAGTTGCGAGACTTAGGTCTCGCATATACATGGTTTGCAATCCTCTACCGGTAGCAATTACTTATTTCCACTATTTCCATAAAACTCGAGACTCCATTCATATGCAAGAATTCCTCCTCAATGGTGATGTCATAACTTTAGTTTTACTTCTCCTAATTGTCCTACAATCTCGACAGGCACAAGTAAATCATGTTTTTACAGGTTATTGCAGGTACGAAGTCATCTACAACATCCTTCCGTTTCACAAAGGCCTCAAGCATGTTGTTTACCACAAGTCTATCTTGTTTTATGTTTAGTAACTTTGTTGGCTTGGTTTGTTGTAGTTTGTTTCGTTTGGACTTTGTAATTGTCTTTTATTTATGAAGTTATTTTGTCAAAAAAAACTTTATAAAGTAAAATACATTTTATTTTTGAAAAGTAATGATAGATTAGTAATAGTAAATGAAATCATATAGGGAATTTCTAGAATGAGAAATAAAAAAAAAAGTGAAAACCAATAAGATAATATTATTTTGTAAATAATTTTTTACCTTAATCAATAGATTTTTATTTTTTAAAAAAAAAAAAATAAATAAGAACACACAAGGAGATGACACGTGTTATTGCTGGTGTGTCTTTTAATATATAGTTATTGATTGATTGATTTAATGTGCACACTAACATACGTCGTACAAAAGCCATTGTGAGGTTGACATTAAAGTAATACAAAAAGTGGAATTTTTATTGATTACTTTAATGGGGAATTACTTTTACTAAACTTCATATTTTACAGATTTTCTATTATCTATCTATATTATATTATATATTAAAATGCATTCCTTTCAAAGGAACAGTGCCACGTGGCACTCCTTTTTTAAACTATATGCACCATATCACAATGCCACGTCACTATACAACGTACATGCACTACATAAACTTGTCACTTCATTTAACAAAATAAACTAGTGTGTGGGCCGAGTGATGCCCAGGGTTGCTAGTTTGTACTTGTTTAGTTTGCAAATCAAGTTTAACTGTTTTTTCTTAGTGTCTTATAATTAACTTGAAATTTCATAATTTGAAAAAAAAAATGTATTGAGAATCATATTCAATATATGATATGTTATGATATATGTACGACATTCAAAAACTATAGACTATTTAATAGAAAATAAAAATTCATATTTTTCGTCAATTTGAAAAATAATATAGAGTTTTTCAAACTTCAAAATTTAAGTTGGTAAATCATCTTATGATTATTAATGTAGGGAAATTTTCAAACTCAACCTTTTGAGCCCCATTGTGATCATGTTTTTAAGCATGATGGCGTACAAAGGGAAAATAGCTAGAAATAAAAGAGTTGCCAACAAGTTTTAGGAATTCTTAAACCGTTCACGGGTGTGAAAGTTACACCCCATTCACGATTACGGAGATCGCTAACTCCATAGTGGTCCGGAACCATGACTGGATATTCGGGGATGATGGTACGAATCAAACCTAAAAGAGATTGAACCCGCCCTAAATCGGCCTCTATTAAATTCATATGATAAGGATATTCATGTGCGCTTTTCGAGCAACATACATACATCAAATTCACCCTAAGCATATTTAATCTACGTTGGTTGATTATTAATGCACAAATAAATCTATAATTGGTGATCACTTGAATTAAAATCATATTAGCCTAAATCAAATATTAATTATCTTATTAGGCATGATTTCAAGTACTAATTCATTTAATCATGCAAGAAAGAGCGTGACCAAGCAATAACAATAATATCATGAAAAATCAAGCAATGTATAATTGACACAACAATCATCATCATAATAAAAATCATCAAAACATCATTAGTAAGATCCTAGGCATGATACTAAATGGATTATTAACAAATCTTACCATATCACTAATAAAAATCATAATCACCGCATTAACCTAAAACATGATACTAGAAACATGATATTAGAAATATTAGCTAACACTCTAAACATGATACTATGGATTAAAATAACACTGTAACATGATACTAGAAATTAAAATAATATTCTAAGCATGATTTCTACATCAAAGGAATAAAGTAATCGAATTACTCACATGCCGAATATTCTAGTTGGAATTATTAGAGTGGTAGTGCTACTCAAACTATTTACAACTTTGTGGTAGTTCTTTTTTAAAAAAATATTTGAAAGGAATGGTGTCCTTCGAACAAGTGTATTATTCTGATAGTAAGGTCAAGTGATCGGAATGCCTAGGTGGAGGCCGCTTCCGATCAGTAATATTAATAAATAATTAATATCACAACTTAATCTTGACTGAACCCTTCGGGTCACACCCAAGCAATTAACGAACCGACTCGACGAATTAATTCGGAAGAAATTAATGAGTCACCCGAGTATTAAATATTTAGACGTCGGAAATTCGAGCTTGGAGCGTCGAAACCGAGCGTTGTAGAATCTCAAATGTCGAGCCAAAATTTAGGATTTGGCGAGACGGGAAAATGCTTCAAGTAATAAGTAAAATCCTAGCCATGCGAAAGGCTAGGAAAGTGCGTCCAATATGAGTGTGCCATGTGGCAGCACACATGGCAAAACGCCATGTGGCAGCAACCCAGTGACAACGTGCCACGTTGGCAGCGTGCCACGTGGCTACGCGCCATGGTGGCGACACGTATGGCAAGGGGCCCTGGACCCGGGTGACGGGTCATGGACGCGGGCCAAAAGAAAATGGCCCAACCGAACCCAACTTGGGGCTCAAGGTTGGGTGACACATGGTTAGTTTACAATGCATGTGAAATGCCTTGGGGACCAAGTGAGAAAGTGGTCCTCACCTAACCATGTGACACTTGTTACTTGTTCCTTGGTTTATTTAACTAAGGGTTGAATTCATCAATCTTTCCATGTGAGATCTTTTTGTGAAAAAGTCCCACATTGAAAGATGAGTGGAATTCACAAGCTATCCTTCCTTATAAATAGCCAAAGCATGGCTTGAGAATTCTTTGCTTGAGTAGGAGTTCAATAGGGCATTTCATTAGCAAAAACCCTTAAACTCATATAATACTCGGGTTTTGTTCGGGCCTCGCTAACCTCGAGGCAACGGACCTAAAAGTCGGAAGCGTTCTTGCGGGTGGATTTTCGTTGGAGGCTCTTGTGTTTTCGGAGCTAAGCTTTCAAGTAAGAGCCCATTCGGTCAGGCAAAGTACTCGACAAAGGTATATTTCCTATTTTCCCCTCACTACTACAAAAAGTGTGTTTTTTGGACGCTTTTAGACCTTTTTTCGACGCTGCTAAAAAGCGTCGAGAGTACGTGAGTCGAGAATTTTGAAGGACACAAAAAAGCGTCGAGAATATCGACGCTTTTATTTGTCCTAGGTAATATACGAAGTGTCGGAAAATACTTATTTCGCGCATTATCCCAAATTTGTATAGTTTTTTTAGACGCTTTAATTTTATATGTCCACATACTCAAATTTAGCGACGCTTTTTGTTGTCTTGCGTTTATTTGTGTTAGCCTATGGTATTGCGGGAAACTCTTGAAATATGAAAATGTGCAAAATATGTAGACATTAAAAAGCGTCTAGAATTTTTTTTTAAGCCTTTTTTTTTCTTTCTTTTTGGTTCCTTTAATTAAATTATTACCATCATACATACATTATAGTTATTTAACTTTATCATAAATTAAATTAATAACATTAAACATAAAATAAACAAATATTCTATATAACTAGATTTAAAAAAAAAAACAATAATTAATCAACAATAATAAGAGTACATAGTTAATTACCAAATTTATAAAAGAAAACATCAACACAATTAATTAAAAAAAAAAAGTCTCATATTATAGTAGCTTGTTCCTAAATAAATACATCACTAATATAAGACTAAAAACCAAAATAGATAGATGGTGGCCTTATAGACGATATAGTCGCTTGTTTTGATACTCAAGTGTCCCGACCTATTCTCTTGTTACACCTACATTGCCTTTTCCAATCTTTAAAAAAAAAGTATAAATTAGTACATTACACAATATAGGCTCAAGATTCAACATGTTGTATTTAAACAACAATGAAAAGACCAATGTATTTAAACCAGAACATACACATGCTTTCAGAGCATATTAAGAACTAGTCCACAATAGAAACTAATAAAAGTCTTTGTATCAACCAAGTATAATGAAGCACCATAATTATATCATGATAAATATCAAACCATAAGATAAAACAATCTAAATGAGGTTCAACAAGTATATAATTAAGATAAACAACGACAAAGCTAATAAAAAGGATAATCGACGCTTATACACTCACACAAGCTCTGAATTTCACACACACACACAAGAATTTTTAATTTTTGCTCTGATTTCAAATATGATTTTCAGTTCTGAACTTCATATCTGAATTCAGTTCTGAAATTATAAGACTTTTGGTCCACAATAATGTTTACAACCATAAAGAAAAGCAAGCAAATGTCTATAAAATGATACAGCTCAAACCAGCTTCTAATGAATGAGTAGAACCATCAATATGAGCCATGCAATTATAACAGTTTTGGTCTACAATACCATTTACAACCATAAGAGTTTCATGTCTTTGTCATCAGCTTACTTGTTGCTGATTGCCATACACAGGGTAGGCTCTGTAAGCTACTGCTGCTGCTGCATACATTCTTGGGTCATGGGGGTGTGGTACATATCCGTAACCACCATCATATATGTGTCCTCTGTAATAGCCTCCATTCCACTGATTTCCATAATCACCTTTTGATTGACATCCATATAAGTGAAGTGTTATTTAGCATAGAATCACAGTTCAAGGCAAAAAATAGAATTACAAAAACCTGAAATATAAACAAGAAACAAACAGAGACAGGAGAGAAAATATACCTATTTGTTTGCAGGGTTGCGGCCCCATGAAAGACGGACAATTTGCTTTCCTATAACTGACCCGTTCAGCTTATGCAGGTGATACAATCAATATCTATAATGTAAGCAATCTAATGACAGTTCAGATCATCAAATTTCATTTCAGAGCATGGTATAAGACTAACCTGTTTGAAAATTGCACAAATCCGCATCCTTTCCCTACTGGAATTTTAACAGAAACTATCTCCCTATATTAGGAGAAAGGTTGCCTAAGATACTAGTCTGTGACACTAGGATCAAGCCCTCTAACAAAAATCTACATTAATAAAAAGATAGATTCATAATTATAAGACAAAACAAAACAAAATCATCTCCTAACTGTAATAAATTACTCTAGAAAGTCTATTACAGTTGTGTTTGACGAATCTCCTTCAGAGAGAACCTTGTCCAGCATTGTTACTTGATCCGTATCCACCTAGCAGCAAAAGATTATTTGAAAACACAGACATAAGAGTTCATTAATGTCAAGCATCTATAACTTTTGAGGAAGTAGATTATTTAGAAAATTCAGATCTTAATTAATCCCCCATCATGATTCTTTGTTAAAACTTTTCTTCATCTTAAGTCATAACCAATCATGATATGCAATATATATACACTTGAGAATGACAGCATCATGCTACACACATATCGAGCCTTATTTAATTATGGTGTGTATGTCTACAAAGATAATCTCTCTGAGCTTATTAATTGGTTATTAGTATGTAGTTGCAAATTGGTCTTTCACGAGAACATTTCTACCGAACAAATTAAACTTACAAACTAGTGGTAAAGAACTGAAGCCACTTATTCAATTATTAAGCACAAAAGGCATGTTTTATGAACTAGGCACCACAACAACAGAGGTAACTACTATATGAACTATTGATTCAGTTAAAACAAAAGCAATATTTGAACATAATTAATGCAAATCAATATAATTAAAACTATGAAGCTGAGTATTTAGAATCTAACTCTATATCTGAAATAATTATGCAATTGAAAAAAACAAACTAACATGATCAAGAACTCTTCTTACCCGACCAGAAAAATGAATTCATCTCAGCTAATAGTCTAATAAGTTGAGAAATCACCAATAATAAATCACATCAAAGAACCAAAAAAGAAATAAAAAATTCATATCAATTTTATAAACTACAAATCGCAAAGAGACATACATTTAGCAATATTCGCCCTTGCTGTTAGAGACTCGGCGATTCTACTGCCCACCATTTTCATGGAATATAATATAATGAGAAGGTGATCTTCGGTTTAAAAAACACCTTCTTTTTCTTCTATTCGAGGTCCAAACTCTGCTTTGCTCCCAGCAATAACTCTGAAAGAATGGAGTAACAAAATCAATGTCAAGTTTTACATGTCGTTAAGAAATATATCCAAACAAATGTAATTAGCAATCCAGTAAATCACTAATGTGTAAGAAAATATCTAGAAACTAAGAGATTAATTGTAGAAATAGAAATTCAACAAGATCTATAACCTATGGTTTGAAAACGAGTAAAATTGAATAATTGCAACTTGCAAGTATCAATTAAAATCACACAAAAAATGAAAGAAGCAATTTATATCTATTAATAGTAAAAAATTAACAAAGATTCATGTAAAAATGTAACATATGAGGAGAACAAGAGCAATAATTTTTCGCCAAAGCAGGAATTAATGATTTTTTAAATGGTGGTTTAGCATTACAAAGAATGAAAGTAGATATGTTCAAGCATCTAAAATCCACCCCCTTTTTACTAGATACTACTGCATTTCCTTTAACAAACTGTCGATGGATAACACCAGTAAAATCACATACCACTTCTATGGGATTTCAGTTTACAAGGGACACTTATTTGTCTGTTTAGGGCATAACTTGCAACCAAAGCTTCCCAAAAGCATAGCTTTGAAAAAAATATTTCATAACAATAACAGGATTATAATAAAAGATAAGACTGTGAATAGTATTACAAGACTATCTTAGATGATAAGCCTATAATTGAAGAGCTAATAATATAAGCATGTGAAATTAAATTGAATAAAAGAAATAGTTATGTTTAACACTTAGAAGCTGGTTAATCTTTTGGGCACATATGTCATTGCCATTGTAAGCAGTAATCCTTTTAAGCAAAATGTTGTAATGCATAATTTGTAGTTAGCTTCAATACAGATTATAATGTGTAACATCTAAAAAATTTGAATAAGGCAAGTGTCTGTTTCTTTCTCTTTTCCCTGCTGGACAATTACTTAGAAGCATGCATCTCACCTTTTTCACAATATCCTCCAAAGCAGAATACTGAACTACATCTCTGCCTATCTCAAAGAGTTGATCAATTGACTTATTCAGTGTGGCATTTTCCTTATATGCAGTTTAAATCCAATAATCACTCTTTGCAAAATGTCTAAATAAGCCAAAAGCCAGCACATATTTGTACAAAATTAGGGCTTGTTCAACCCCATATCACTCCATTAAAGCTAAACTAGTTTGTAGAGATCTACTTTAATTATAATCCATCATATCTACGAAAAAAATATACATTGGTTTAACTCATTTTAGAAATATTATTTCAGAAGGTACAAACCTTAGTGGACACTAACCAGTTTGAAGAGAGTGCCGAAACAATAGCAAACTTAACTAGAAAAGTAAGATATATATAGCAGCAACAAGCATATGAAACAAGGATAATATAAAATGTACTAAAACATGCACTTACAAACCAAAACCTGAACCAAGCATGCATCAAATTGGCTCGAACAGTTGGAAGCTTCTAAACCAGGTTAATCTATTCAGTAATCAGCACTACAAATAGCCAACTGAATTAGATAGGCCTTGTATCCTTGACATCAGGCAGCTAGGTACATTTCTGCAACAATCAAATGCTATTTTCTACCCTTTTCACTCTCAATATCTTTTTGCCCTACCTAGGAATACCAAAATGCTACGAATTAGCTCAGATAAGTAACCAAACATAGAGATTTAAGAACATAAACTAGAGATTAAGGGAGGAAGAAGAACAATCAGAGATATATATGTATTAATGCTAAGCAATTAGAACCTTAATTTGAAACACCCACAAAGTATTATTCAAAGAATTGCAATTAGACCCAAAATTGGAAAAAATGCATGAAAATCGATATAATTCGGACAAAAATCAACAACAAAAAATGTATTCTAAATTCCCTTACACCCAACACGACATACAAAAAACCCTAGATTTCAATACAATGGCTTAATACTACTACACATTTACACAATAACTACAAATTCAATGCTTTTCACAAAAATTACATATATCTAATTAAATCTGAACGGTGTTTAAGCACAAAAGCATGGAAATTGATGAGGAAAAGAATGAGATTACCTTAAAGCGAAGAACTTAACAAGGAGAAGAAGGAAGTTATTTCACGGCTGCCACCCAAACTCGCTAAATTTCAAGCGATTTTGAAATATGAGGAACTGAGATCTAAGAGCAAATTCAAAAGATGATGAACTAAGATCTAAGAGAAGAGAGAAGATAGAGGGTCTCTATAAGGCAGTTTCACTTTTTAAAGTTTTTTTCCTTATACACCGTTTTTGGGTTGCCTTGGGTCACATGCAACTCATACAAATTTTTTGACGCCTTTTGTCATCAAGAAACTAATAAGACACATAAAAGCGTCGAAAAATAGCGGAAATTTATTTTTACATTGACGCCCCATACACAGCGTCGAGCCAATAGCGACCAAAAACTAAGGGATTTGTAGTAGTGCCTTTTGTGTTTATTTTATGCATTAGTGATATTAATTATTGCGAGCGTGATCCTTAGCTCGGGTTTTTTCCGCAGTGAGTAAGACTCACCAACCCCAACAGCGGTATCGGAGCCCTGCTCGTTTTTTTTAAATTATCATATTTTCAAGGTATTTTTATGACTTAATTTTTCTGGTTTTATGTCGCTAATTAGATTAGTAGCTCGTATTATTCATTTTAACCTCGTATTAGAGCTGACTTCAGCTCGCGATCCCAGATTTCGACCCAAAAATAGTGAATTTTGGGTGGAAAAGGCGTTTTGGAAATGGTTTTACCCTGTTAGAACTCAATTTTTAGCCAAAAAAAGACCAGAAATGCATTTTTCGAGGGGTTTTTCATTTTTACAAAAAATTTTAAGTCTTTCTAACCTTGAAAATTAATTGCATATTTATGGTGGCTATGTAATTGGTTCAATACATATTTTATATGCCATTTTAAACCTCTTTAGGCATGATTATTTGGTGGTAATTTGTGTTTGAAAGCTTGGTTTTATTTTTCACATAATTGCAAATTAATTGCATTAAGTGTGAAATTTTTGTTTTTGAGGCTTCTAAAGTGCTAAAGATTCAATTTTTAATTATGTTAAGTGATTTAAACTTTAAAAGCTACTAAATTCCATGAATTTTATGTTGAACTTTGTTGTTTTAAACATTTTTGGTTGATTGGAAACATAAAGTTTCAAACTTTGTGATAGAAATTTGTTTATCTTCATATTGGAAGATATAATTTTTCAAGGATTCACAAGTGTTAGTAGTTGGATTTTTCATTTGAACATTAAAGTTCATATTTTTCCAATTCCCTCTTACTTTGTCAAAATCTCAAGATTAATTTAAATTGATTAAATTAATAATGAGAAATTGCCTTATTTATTTTGTTGCACCAAGTTAAACCAATTTAATTAAAGAATGGTTCTTGAGAATTATTTTGGTTGAATGCACCTTGATAAATTTTATTTAAGTTAGACTTGTTTAAATTTTCAATTTTTGCTCATTGAATTAGTTCTAAAATTAATTTAGAATTAATAATATGTCACGCGAAATTGGGATTGAAATCCCGAGGCTATGACACGTAAAACGAGGCAAGAACGTCACTTGGCTAGCCGGGCTGCATAGCAGCCCGCATGTGGCTGCCAAGGATGCTGCCCGTACGTGCGTGCAGCCATGTGCGTGGCTAGTGCACCCAGCCACAGCAGCAGCACCAGCCAAGCAGCAGCGTGCTGCGTGTGTGCGTGTGTGCGTGCGTAGCGCAACACATAGCTGTTGTGGTGCGGAAGTGGTGCACGAGCAATGTGTGTGTTTTGTGTTGCTTGGTGCGGAAAGGGTACGTTTGTGTGCTATGATGCGAGGATTGTGATGGTGCGCATAGCTAGCATATGTATGCTTTACATGGTACGTAAATAAGGATAATATACGTAGACATTACTTGTGAAGCAATGTGGTGCAATGAGATCGTGCGAGTTGTGAGCACTCCAAATCTTAGTGCTAGGCACTTGAATATTTTGGACTACGCAAAGTTTTGCTTATTTTGCCGTTTTAATTATTTTATTAATCTAATTTGGTTTTAATTATTTTAATAAATTTTGGAGGCTAGGCCTCGATTTTATGAGCGGCATTTGCAAAATTTTATTTTGGCAAATAATTGGGTTTTACCGGCTTAATTAATTGGATTAATTGAGTTGGATGCGGAATTTAAGCGGGAGCTTCAATTATTAATTACACCAATTACGTAATTGGTTAAACAACTTTGACTAGTTTTAATTAGGCGTGTTAATCGGATTAATCACCTATATTAGTTACTAGTGCGCGCTCGTGTTTAATGCATTATTACTTGTTTATTGGTGTAAAATTCTTGGACCATTCACATATAGTGAATGGATGAATGGAATGTATATTCTCTCACAGGTTTTATGAAATGACAACTAGTGGGACCCGATTAGGATAGAAAATATGGACTGCGATCCGCGATGTATTTTTGTAAATCTAAATACAGTTTGTGCACTGTTGAGTATTTTTGTACCTTAATATTTAGATTAGTCCTAATCGTAGATACTAGTATTGCATAATTTTGGTTAAGTCTTGAAGACGGATGTTCTTAGAAGACGAAGCCTTGAAATTGCAAGAGAAGACCTTTTGAAGACTTGAAGAATTCAAGGGGTCATGCTAGTTGCCAATATGCATCAAAATGCTTATGCTTTACATATTCATAATTATTTATATATGAATTATATGTTATATGCATGTTTAGGATTTCGAATGTTGTGATGATTAATTAAGTTCACTTAAATCAACCAACATAGAAACCCTAGGTCCCTAAATATTGAGTAAAATTGTCATTCCAAAACAACACTTATCGACCTATTGAGAGTAGTGATGGGCTACGCCAAAGCGAGGCATCACTACTACTCCCTATACTCATAAGGCATACCGGGTATGCAAGTTGGTTTTGGTTGTACTCAACGATATGAGTGATGGAGTCCTAATATTTCGTGGCAAAGTGAATAAATTGTTGAGAGAGCATTAGATGCGATGATTTATTCAACCAAGAGTGGCTTAGAGCCATTAGCAAAGCGTTGCTTACCTTGGGAGATTGAGTGCTAAGACAAGCCAAAGCATGCTTAGTCACTCTTTGTTTCTTTGGATCTTGGAATCGACTTATTCTCACCAAATGGGGACAAATTTAATGCATGGGTTAACGTTTAATAAGATTGAAAAGTTGTATGAATACCTTTTAATTTTCAAACTTATTATGTTATTTACTTGATAAATGGTTATACTTTGCACTTATATTTGTAGAATTCCGAATCAAACTGTATTGTTTTCCATGATTGGTAAACGAAATCTTTGAGAATGGGGCTCAAAGAAAAGTGAAGCATTTCTAAAATACAAATCTCATAAATGACTTTTAAGGATGGTTGGACATCATGTATTCAAAATACTAGGTAGTTTTGATAAAACATGAAGTATTGAGTTGCAAACTCAAATTGTCAATATTGACAACCAACATATCTTTTCTCTTAATACATAGATGAGTAGGACTCATTGATGTAGTAATTCGAGCGTGAATTAAAGGAAAAGATGGAATTTTGTTTTACGGCGCATTACATGCTCAATTATGCCTAACAAAGTATAAAAGTCAAAGACTCTTACAGAAATGGTTCTTAAAGATTATGAGATAAAGTATGATAAGAAATATAGGAAACAAGGAACAAAGAAAAGGAATCAGATTTCATTTTACTAAAGAATTCATGTTATTGAAGTTAACTTAGCAACTCATCATCTTCACAAAGTATCGGATACTGCTTGAGTGTTCCACTTTGAAAGTGACCTCAAACTATTAAAGATAAGCTAAGTTATCGACTTACAAGATTAGAATGAAGCAAGTGGTGCTACATCAGTTGCAAGGTCGTATGCTTTGTTTAAAGACCTTTAAGCTAAGGCTGGAACAAATAAATGGTTATTGTGTTCCATAATCAGTAATTGATCCGTTTACACACGGAAAGACTCACATTCAAAGCAATGAGCAATAGTTGCAAATTTATTTGAATGGCATGGTTGTCTAAACCATGAGTCAAGAATGCTTGATTATAAACTAACATTATCTTAACATGATAAACTAGCAAAAGCTCAAATTCATGGGCATGATTTGCGTGACCATCTTTAGCAATGTCACATCGACAAGAACGTACTCAAGGCTCTATTAGATAGGCTCTTGATAATTGATCGATTCAGAATAGTTCTAAGACAAGCAAGTGTTACTTGTTGAAACCGACAAAGTAAAAGAGCTATTGTTCTTGGTATAGAAAATTGACTCCGAAAGCTAAAGGGGATTCATTTACTTCAATGTTTCACAAAGAATTTGAAAGAATATGGCTATATTCATCAAATGTGAACAAACTTGACCTTGAATAGTTCAAGAGTTTAGTGAAGTACAGAATCGACTTGGCAAGATATCAAAACGTCTAGATTAGATAGAGCGATATTTGCTTGAGCCAAGCGTGACCATCACAAAGTTATGAAATTGAAATTTTCATAAATAACTCCACAAAGAACATAGTGTGTCTTCATGGAGACCTCGATGCCATTTAAAAATGACTCGAACAATGATGGATCGCATCCCTTCCTATAAAGTTCTTAAGATTTGCACGAAGGACTACGGTTACACTAAACAAAATGTCGAAGCTAAGAAAGGACGCCATATTCAATTATGGATAGAATAAACTTCTAAATGTCTTTTTAAGTATATGTCTAAAACTCTTAGCCACAGTGGGAGTTCACTGGCTTAGTGGGAGCTAAGTGACTCAGTGGGAGATCACCGGCTTAGCAAGAGCTAGGTGGTTGAGTGGGAGCTTAATGGCTCATTAAAGGCTAAGATAGCTCAAGTGGGAGCTAAATGTTTGTTTTACAACGAACTTTTACCCAAAGACAATGTACATGGCTCTTTGTAAGCATTCAAGTGAGACCACGTGCATTACCTTCACAACCTAATGGAGAACATAGTGTTTGTTGCTCTAAGTGATGTCTTTCTGGAAAGTAACACATTTTCAAAACGACAAGTGAGAGGAAAATGAACTCGATGACGATGGAGATTAGCAACAAACTAGAACTGAGAATCTCGGAAGACCTTAAAAGGGCTTTGTGAGAATACTTGATCAAGAATACTCAAAAGGACTTTACAAGTGCCTTAAAAGAGAATTCATTTCTCACAAAACTTTTGAAAAATTGGAGTAAAATCAAGAAAATCAAAGGGCTTTGGAAGCGCCTTGAAACTCAGTGTTTGATGCAATAACCCCGTATAGGTATAGAATTCACCAAAGGCTTGGGTTGAATCCTATAAATTTTCTATTAAGTTAGAAATAAACCTAAGACTTACAAGCATACTATTTACTATTAGATAGTAAAGGAATAATTCCTTGTAAGATAGCTACGACAAATCCAAATTCTGAATAATGGTTAGAGGCCATTAAAATCCGAGATAGACTCCATGTTTGAAAATAATGTTAGAAACTTGATTAATTTGCATAAAGGGTGAAAGAACCATCGATTGCAAATAAGTTTTTAAGGAGAAAACTAACAAATTTTGAAATGTATATGCATACATAGCTAGATTGGTTGAAAAGGATACAATTAAATTCACGGTGTTGATTTTAAACCTATTCACCAATCAAAATGCTAAATTCTTTTTGTGATTGTTTTAGTAAAATTGGTCATATAAAATATGGCAAAATAGATACCAAAACCGCCTTCCTAAAATAGGATTTTGGAAGTGACTATGAAAATAGTCTAAGGGTTTTGAAAATCTAAATAAATGCTAGATTTAAAAGCAAGCTCAAGGAATCCGTCATGGGATCAATGGAAGCATTGCATATAGGAATTGGAACATGTTTTCTCATGAAGTTAATAAGATGATTGACTTATGGAGAAACATAGAAATTCTTATGAATAAGAAGTTTAGTGGGAGCAAAATTAAAGGTCCATCGAGAAGTTTACGAACTCTATTGTGAAACAACTATCAAATGCTGAATGTTTAGATTTGAAAGTATTTTGACAATGGACCAAGCTAAAGGCGATACTTAGTATACATATTGGGAATTAAGTGCTATGGTATAGACTTTAAACGAGTAAAGGAATTTACCATATTAAACATGAAGGACTTTGAAAGGCCTTTCGACCCATATGTATTAAACTAAGTAAATGTTTGAACTAAGTATAAGCTAGGCTAAATACTAAAACATTAATACCATGTCGCACAGCAAACATTTTAGCAAGACTCAGTGAAACTAAATGAGCTAAAATGTCACATGGATGGAATAAGATTGAGAATTACTCTGCAATTTAATCCATCATGTACATTATGATATGGAATCGTCGCACGACTTACTTGCTTAGAGCATGTGAAGTATGTATGTAGTACCAATCAACCTGAATCTATGTAACATATTGTTAGATTATGACCAAGAACATCCAAAGTACTTGGATAAGTAACAGGATGAGTTCTTGACTAATGGAAACAAATACAATTTGAGAATTGATGTTGCAAGCACAAACCTTTACAAGGATTAGACCTTAACAAGGAATCCGTTTATAAGCACGAGCTAACAATAAGTCGTGGCTTGAGAATGGTAACATGGACGTGCATCCATGTGTAATGTGCAGGAATTTAAGGAAACTTTCCATGATCACAAGTGATTAGGGTATCCCAAATCATTATGAGCCGTTTGGAATGAAACCCAAGCAAAACATCATCAGGAAGTCTACTAAAATATATGTTGAGAATATAGTTGCCTTAATGGCGATAATAGTGAAGATGTTCTATAGAAAGTTCGTTGCTGAACGTTAATGATTGTAGGTTGTCAAGTTGAAGGTCTCAATCATGAAAATGAGTGGGAGCCATCACTTGGACAATAAATCCTAAATCACATATAATCCATGACACTCTTAAATTTTATCATCTTATTATGAAAGTGATCAGTAATGAAGATGCTAAGATTAGCAAAGTAGTTATAACTAAACCTATGCAATAAGTGAACGACAACACTCACAATTGCATGAAAGAAATCAAGCATATTAGATATGGGTGTGATTTCTATATATGTTTTATAAAGAGTGATACTCTTAAAACATTCGAAAAAAACCATTTATCATAAGATGAACCAGTTAGATTCTGGAGTAATTTAAAATTTCATAAAATTTTATCACTCCGTTTGCTATTTAATTGTGGTTTAGAATTAAATAATGAGTCTCTTCGATTCTTGGAATATTCAAAATAAGGTATCAAGACCAGTCTTGGTAAGGAAACACCTATTAAGTGAACGTTGAATATTATAATTGAAAATTATCCCTAATCGAGGTCATTTAAACGATGGACGATTAATGACCATTTGAGATTAGTGTGTAGTTTGATTTATAGCACCGTTTCATGTGCTACAAGGACATGATTGTCATGAATCATTTGCACAGGTATTGGTTTAGAACCATACTGGATCGACCTATGAGAATACTTTAAGAGATTAAAAATCGTCATAAGTATACTTCTCATTATTGCTACCGGAACCTTTTTCCTTGACCATGAGTATTGTGAGCTCTTGTTTGAGTACTAGCCCGTTTTGATGATTATCAAACGTCTGCCGTAACAGGGGATTATAACAACATCACTCGGGCGGCTAGGTCCACTTAGTAAGAGAAGCTACATAAAAAGACTGGAAATGTCCCCCTATTAAACTTAGGGAAGATGTCTTTGTTGTTTACAAGGACTCTCGTAGAGCGAGATTGTAAAAATGCATGGCCGTGCTCGGATGGATTTTAGAAATCATCTGTTTATTGACAGTCGGACTCGGAATTGAGAAACACTTCTGGACGTAAGAAGGATGACAAAATAATCTTACCTTATAGTTCAGGAAGAGACATTAAGAGACATAGGAAAAGGGCTATACACTAAAAGCACACTTGTCCGGAAGGACAAGTGGGAGATTGAAAGGTGATGGTGTCCTTCGAACAAGTGTATTATTCTGATAGTGGGTTCAGAATTATTAGAAAGCTAATATATTCAGTAAGGTCAAGTGATCGGAATGCCTAGGTGGTGACCGCTTCCGATCAGTAATATTAATGAATAATCAATATTACAGCTTAATCTTGACTGATCCCTTCGGGTCACACCCAAGAAATTAACGAACCGACTTGACGAATTAATTCAGAAGAAATTAATGAGTCGCCCGAATATTAAATATTTAGACGTCGGAAATTCGAGCTTGGAGCGTCGAAACCGAGCGTCGGAGAATCTCAAATGTCGAGCCAAAATATAGGATTTGGCAAGACGGGAAAATGCTTCAAGTAATAAGTAAAATCCTAGCCACACGAAAGGCTAGGAAAGCGCGCTCAATAGGAGCATGCCACGTGGCAGCACGTGTGGAAGCCACGTTGGCAGCCACCTAGTGGCAGCCACCAAGTAGCAGCGCGCCATGGTGGCGGCATGTATGGTAAGGGGCCTTTGACCCGGGTGACGGGTCATGGACACGGGCCAAAAGAAAATGGCCGAACCGAACCCAACTTGGGGCTCAAGGTTGGGTGACACATGGTTAGTTTACAATGCATGTGAAATGCCTTGGGGACCAAGTGAGAAAGTGGTCCTCACCTAACCATGTGACACTTGTTACTTGTTCCTTGGTTTATTTAACTAAGGGTTGAATTCATCAATCTTTCCATGTGGGATCTTTTTGTGAAAAAGTCCCACATTGAAAGATGAGTGGAATTCACAAGCTATTCTTCCTTATAAATAGCCAAAGCATGGCTTGAGAATTATTTGCTTGAGTAGGAGTTCAATAGGGCATTGCATTAGCAAAAACCCTTAAACTCATATAATACTCGGGTTTTGGTCGGGCCTCGCTAACCTCGAGGCAACGGACCTAAAAGTCAGAAGTCGTTCTTGCGGGTGAATTTCCGTTGGAGGCTCTCGTGTTTTTGGGGATAAGTTTTTAAGTAAGAGCCCATTTGGTCGGGTGAAGCACTCGACAAAGGTATATTTCCTATTTTGCCCTTTTCTGTTTATTTTATGCATTAGTGATATTAATTATTGGCTCGGGTTCCTTGGCTCGGGTTTTTTCCGCGGTGAGTAGGACTCACCAAACCCCAACAAAATTAATAAGTAGTTGTTTTCAAAACACGCGCTTTATTTGGTAGTTCTTGACAAAATTTCCAAAAATTAATTTAAGAGAAACGAAAAAGTTAGTGCATATGCAAGTAAAATCTTACGGATTCACTATTTTCTCACTCAAATGAGGAAGCCCGTTGCATCTCCATACTCCGTATTTATTCTTCTGAAAAATTCAATATGGTACTTCTTATGTTTTTTTTTTCCTTTCCATTTATGACATCATTCTATATGTATTTTTATTATTTTTTGTGCGAAAGTGAAATTTTTTTTCTCGAGAATTTTAATAACATACAGTAAAAATTTACATATAAAAGAAGTTCTTAAAAATTAGACGCGTTTACTTATATATAAGTTTAAATAACTGAAATTGAATTAATAAAAAAATAATCACTTCTAACAAACTGTCACATTATTGTAATGAGCCAAGGAAGTGAAGTGATTCATGTGAATGATAATACTATTTCTATTGAAATAAAAGTGCCAGAAGAAGCCAATAGAAAGAAGCATGTCTATTGGATATTCAATAATCTTGCTGAAAAAAGCTCCATGCAAAGGCGAAGAAGAGGAAGAAAGGTGATTTGGATTTAACTTTGAAGCTGAATGTTGGCAACACTTCTTCTATAATACATGAAGAAGAGATTTTATCATTAGACCCAGTGGCGGAGCCAGGGGGGCTAGCATGGGCCATGGCTTCCCCTATGGATGTAAATATTTGTTAAATACGGCAATAAGTAACACATACTAAGATGTTGTAGAGATGGTTTAGTGAGGTAGCAATGTTCATTTTGCTTTTCTCATCTTGGGTTTGAATCCTGTGCTTCCCCAGCCATGCCCCAAATCATTGTTGTATATAAAAAATTCTAATAAAATAAATGAAATGTGTTGGTGGTTTTATAAAAAAAAAAGTCATTTTTTAATTACTGAACACCAAAGTTTTTTTTAATTAATAATATGCAATAATCTAAATATTATACATATATATTAATTTGTTGTATTTGTTAGATTTTTATTCTTTAGTTATCATAAAAAAAATTCTTTCAAGTAAACATATATTATGGTTAAAAGAAAATCCTTTAAAATTGCTATATATTTTTGGGTTACATATTTTAAATAATTATAACTTTTATGAATTATAGATGAGTAACTGAAAGTAATAAATTTAATTTTGTAATCACAATACACACATATAAGATATAATTTCACAATATGCAAAAACAAATTGAATGACAACTTCATTTGTTCAAAATTATGAGGGCTGGAACCTCACAATGGGGAGAAGGGTATAAGAATCCCCGCACAATTAAAGTACCTCTAGTACAATTTGATCCTATTGTGAGATACAATCCTTATCACTAGACGGACCAATTAGTTTTACCTTTTGTAGACACCTAATTGTATCTCCCCAAAAACCAAACCCAATGATAAGTATCTTTCACGACATTGATTATCGAACGAGCTGAAATGTGAAAGAGTCTCGTGATGCACCTGTTTTTAATAAAAATACTTCTTTCTAGTTTCGAAAAGATTTCTTTTTCATACCCTGTATGAAAAAGACCTGTTCATCAGTTTAGCTTTGGTCCATGATATGGGTCCAATGATGGTATAGTTGGATAGGGCTTGAAAAGACCTTTCCATCAATATATTATAAGCTTAATATCGATAAATAATGAGGAAGTTATGGCCAAAATACTGAACTGGGCTCAAACCGGATTTTACCTACGACCCAATGATCATGTGGAGGGTCCAGAGGTTTAATCCTATTCCTAACCTAATTAGGATTAATTAGAAGATTCGATAAATTTCATTTTTTTTAAAGATAAAGATAAGATCAAAGAGTTTGAAATTGAATAAAACTTTCATTTTTTTAAGTCCTAATTCTATTATAAATGAAAGACGTTCAAAGATGATCAGATATTATTTACTTTCCTCATAATTTTTATCCAAATCTTATATGGTTGAATATATCTTGAAATTATCTTTCCAATGATATATTATAATAATATCAATTCCGAGCTATAACGAATAAGATAGGAAAGAAATATGAAACTCTATCCAAATCCTCCGACACCCTTCCACTATTTTGGCCATATCTTTTATTCTACAAAAGATTTTAATTGGATTGGAAATTAGACTTCAATATCTTTACAACGACATATTATATGCCTTATTTGGAATTCTGGATCAAAAGGTATGATAAAAACAAAATCTGCAAAATACCTGTCTCATCGCTCCACGCTGGCTCCAGGCCAGTTTTATTCCGATTCGAATCCTAACTCTCTTTTTTTTATAATCATTTTGAGTCTATTTTATCTATATATATAGGGATGATATTTTCCATTTTTAAATCATCAACAATCATCTAATTCTAATCTCTTCTCTCTGTTAAGCTAGAAGCTTATTCTTTATCCCTCTTTCTAATCCTTCCCTTTTCAAAATACAATACCGCATTCACAAGACTTAGACACACATAGCCAAGCTCGAAGTTGCCTTCGCCCTGAACGTGAAAGGTTCATAATTTCTGAGGGTTTGGGCCTAAATCCATATTTCAATTATTTAAATTAATTGTCTGATTTAATATTTTCATTGAAGTTACTAACGTGTGTATTGTTTTGATCGAAAGAGATACGAGACAATAAAATAAGTAATTTTATTGCTCTATATCTTTAGAAAGCATGCTTAGGTTATTTTAATTCTTAGTATCATGTTAGGATGTTATTTATTGTTTTCTAGTATCATGATTAGGTTGCTTCCTATTTCTTTTATCATGTTAGTATCATGTTAAGTTAAAGCTTTGATCTTTATTGATTAGTGACATGCTAGGATTTGTTATTAATCATGTTAGTATCATGCCTAGGATCTTGCTAATATTATTATGCTTTGATGAGAATATTATTGTTATGATGATGATTGTTGTATTTATGTTGCTTGATTATGTTATTGTTATTGCTTGATCACGCCCTCTCTTGCAGGTTTAAAGGGAATTTGTATTTGAAATCACGCTTAATAAGATAATTAATAACTTATTTAGGCTAATGTGTTTTTAATTCAAGTGATTGACAATAATAAATTTATTTGTGCATTAATATTCAACCAACATAGATTAAAAATGTTTAGGATTAATATATTGATTGTATGTTAGTCAGAAAGCGCACATGAATATGAGAAGCATAAAGTAGAGACCTATTTAGGGCAGGTTCAATCTCTTTTATATTGGATTTGTACCTTAATCTCGAAAAATCCAGTCATGGTTCAGGACCATTTTGGACTTAGCGATCTCATGGATCGTGAAGGGGTGAAACTTTCACCCTATGAAAGGTTTACAAGTTCCACTAGTAGAAAACACTAAAAGGGAAGCGGTTCAAACCCCCTAATGGGAAGCGGTTTTGAACCGCTCCGGCTTAGGGGGCTTCCCATTGCCCATTTAAATGGGAAGCGGTTTTGGCGCCAAATCGCTTCCCATTATGCCTAAAAAAATTAAATCTTTTTTTTTTTCACTTAAATTAAAATACAAACAATTAACATATGCATAAACATTATTTTTATTAATCAAATGATGTAATATTACATTTTCATCAAAAAAAAAATTGTAATTTGAAAAAAATACTTAAATTAAAATACAAACAATTAAGATATGTAAAAAAAAATACAGCATTTTCCTTGAAAAAAAAGAAAATTCACCAACTGCCACCCACCGCATCCAACACCGCATCCACCAACCGCCACCCACCGCCACCAGCCATGCGCAATTCATCCACCAAACACCAACATTCACCCTCCAAAACCGTATCACCGCCCCCTTATACTGTATCAGATCACTGTAACACCCTAGAAATTCTTTTCCTTTAAATACCTATTCTACTCTTTAAAAATACGATTTAGGAATATCTAAGATATTACCGCCACCGTAAAAACGGCTAAGGCAACTATCAAAGATACACAGGGGAAGATTAAAATCAAATAACCGTTTAAAACAATTCAACTCAAAAGTCATCCAAACTAACGTAAAGTTAAAACCAAACCAAACGAAGTCAAATATAAGTCAACCTACAACTTGGAACCATTAAAGGCCCTTATTAAAAACCGAATCAAATCCAAAACTTAACGTTAGTTTCGCATATAAATAATATCATAAATAAGTAAAGCATAAAACACATCGTAACTTATGAAAACTAGCATGATTCGCTCTTCACTCATGCCCCGTCATGAATATGCTTCAATACCTGAAAAGCTTATCTCTACTTGTTTCCACTACTCTCCATTAAAAATGGGTCATCATAGGGCCAAGATAAAGAAATGGCCAAAACACACATACACACAATCAGCAAAGCTGAGTACATAAGCGTAAATAAACACACTAACATGCTTTCACCTATCAACACACTATTACCTTAATGCACCTGTTTACAAGCACACACAACATTCTACAAGACTTTTCAACTAGACCACTAAATAATTTATTTAGCGTTGATCACACATCGAACGGGTTTCCAAATCTACCTCCCCCAAATAAGTTGAGAATAACATACACGGGATCTAACCTTGTCAGCACAAAACCACACATAGATGGCGGAATTCCAGCGCATAATAATAATAAAAAGGAATGTACAACGTCCTGTACTCCATTAGAAGTTATGATAAAATATAAAGTCACATAACTCCCCCCATATGTTCATACTCAAGGTATATACGTTCCAAGAGTTTTGGTGCGTAATCACTTTCACTTTACGTTATTTACATATTATTAGACTTGGTGATGAGTCTGAAAGCATAATAATTCAATTAACAATAATTATTCAATCAAACAAACATATAAATTTAATTCTTGAATAATTAGTGACCACATAATATTTAATGTTGAACCCTTTTTAATTCTACCTCAGTGTCAAAGACACCTTAAACGCATAAAGCGCCACAAGTCCTATCCCTCGGTGTTAAAAAACCTTAAGTGCACAAAGGAAACTACATACAATTTATTCCTCGTATACATAGACACTTATATAGCTCATTTCTTATGCTTAAAGCATCAATAAAAATTATATGAACCATAATAAAATTCCTTTTCAATATTCCAAGCCAAATTAAACATGTAGTTTAATTAAACATGCATTTTAACATGCCACAAATAAAAGTGTGGTCCATATCATTATGCCAAAATATAATTTTCCAATCCATAAATCATCACAAATAAATCATGCTTCACAATTCAATCACCAACACCAATAATTAACAATTCCAAACACAGACCTTAGCATGATACTACTTGTAATTGATTTAAATCAAGCCTAGCATGATACTACATCACCAAAATATACTAAGTACGCGAACGTACCTTGAATACGATCTTAAAATCGCCACAACTAATAAAAATTGCTCACTTCAAAGTCTCCTACAATTTAAAATCATAGAAGAGTATTAACATCCACTCTACACAAATTTCTAGCAATATATACTATTATAAAACCCTTCATAATTAATTAAAATAAGCTGAAATTATATTTAAAACATCACACTTTAGTCCCAATTAATGGGTAATTAAAATTTCTTGAAGAAACTTAGTTTTAAATACTCTACTAAAAATTCCAACACTCTATTTTAATTAAAGCTTGTTGTAATTAAGCCTTAAAACACTTTAATCAAAGATCAAAACCATTATACATCATAATCCTTCATTTATTCATAAATCAAGAACCTAGGGTTTAAAAAATTAAGGCTTTTTAATTAAAATCATAATCTGAAAATTAATTAGCATAATACTTATTATCAGACATCAAAATCAAATCCCAAAACTCAAAATTATCAATTAGATTTAAGCATAAATTAGTTTTAAACAATAAAGGTTAAGTTTTTTTTTTCCCCGAAAAAGGGGACTGCTGACAGCAGACCGGCGCCAATGCCGGGTGCTGCCAGCGCTGGTGGCCGCCGCTGCTGTCGGCTGGGTTGTTGGTGGTCGGTGGCCCACCAGCGGTGGTGGTGGTCCGAAATAAAGGGGAAAGGGAAGAAGAAAGAAAAAGAAAGAAGAAAAATAAGGAGAAAAGGGAGAGAAGTTTACCTTGGGTTTTCTCCACTATGGGCAAAGTTGATTTGCCTCATAAGAGGGATATTTATACCCATTCTCTACTAACCCTTTTCCATAAACTTTCCTCTTTTAATTTTTCTAATCCCTTACCTAATAAAATTTGCGAAAATCATACTTTCCTAAAATAAACCTCAAGTTTTGTAAAATAATTAATTAATTATACTTTCCATTTTATAAAATAATTCCAGATTTACATAAAATATATAATTAAAATACCGTAATTGAAACATTAAAATTATTTAAATACTTTATAAAATACATATTTTAAATAAAATACGTACAAAAATACGGGGTATTACAGTCTACCCCCCTTAAAAGAAGTTTCGTCCCGAAACTTGGGGAAACGAAATTCAAACTTTTTCCTCACTTTGTATAATATGGCTGTACTTTTTGTCATACCTTTACCTTATTGTGTCTCTTTGAGAACAAAATTACTCAAAATACTTGGTAAAAATTGTGCAAAAAGCACAAAAATAACTAAAATCATAGGGAAAAAGCGCGAAATTCTACCGCATTCTACCCCCTTAAAGAAAACAAGTTACGCCCCCGTAACTCAACATACCTGAAACAACTCTGGGTATTTCTTTTTCATTTCGTCTTCTGCCTCCCAAGTGGCTTCCTCATATTCCTGGTTTGACCAAAGTACTTTCATAATCTTAACATTCTTATTGCGTGTACTTCGCACTTTACTATCAAGAATCTTGACAGGTCTTTCCTCATAAATTAAGCTTTGATCTAACTCAATGTTTTCAGGTTGTAGCACATGGGATTTATCAGGTATGTACCTTCTCAATTGGGACACATGAAATACGTTATGTACTTTACTAAGCTCCATAGGTAAGGCTAACCTATAAGCTACTTTGCCTATTCTTTGTAGTATTTCATATGGACCAATGTACTTTGGGCTAAGCTTCCCTTTCTTCCCAAATCTCATCACTCCCTTCATAGGTGACACCTTCAACAATACTTTATCACCAACTTCAAACTCTTCTTCTCTACGCTTCAAGTCTGCGTAGCTCTTTTGGCGATCTTGAGCCGCTTGAATCTTGGCTTGAATTTCCCTTACTTGTTTTACTATATCTTCAATCATTAGAGGTCCTAAAATCATTGTTTCACTTATGTCGTTCCAACAAATTGGACTTCAACACTTCCTCCCATACAAAGCCTCAAATGGAGCCATTCATATGCTCGCATGATAACTATTATTATAGGAAAATTCAATTAAATCCAAGCTATCTTCCCACCCTCCTTGGAAGTCTATAACACAAGCTCTCAACATATCTTCCAAGGTTTGAATGGTTCTCTCGGTTTGTCCATCTGTGGCAGGGTGAAATGATGTACTCATCTTAAGTGTTGTACCAAAATTTTCCTGTACACTTTTCCAGAATTTTGAAAGAAACCTGGAATCTCTATCAGACACAATATCCTTTGGAACCCCATGTAACCTCACAATGTTTTTGATGTAAGATTTTGCAAGTTGCTCCATTTTCCAAGTCTCCTTCATTGGTATAAACACTGCGGATTTTGTAAGTCTATCCACCACTACCCAAATGGTGTCATTTCCACTCTTTGACTTAGGAAGGCAAGTCACAAAATCCATTGAAATGCAATCCCACTTTCATCCTGGGATTTCCAATGACTATATAGTCCCTTGAGGTCTCTTATGCTTTATTTTCACCTTTTGGCAAGTCAAACACTTTGCTACAAATTCTGCAACCTCATTCTTCATTCTAGGCCACCAAAACATCTTTTTCAAATCCTTATATAGTTTGTCTCCACCCGGATGCACTGAGTGGGGTGTATTGTGACCTTCTTCCATCAACTTTCTTTTTTACTTCAACACATTTTTGTGGTACGCACCATCGACCCTTGTACCTCAAACTCTCATCCTCATGAATCTTAAAGTTTATAGCTTTTCCTTGTTTAATTTTCTCGCGAATCCTATCCAACTTCACATCTCCTTCTTGGTTTGCTTGTATTTTATCGTATATTGATGGTTGGACGCTTAAACTCGCAAGAATACCAGCTGGTACACCCTATTCTACGACTTCTAAATTCAACTTCATCATTTCCCTACACAACTCATTAGCTACTACTAATGTGTTTAGTCCATGACTGGTCTTACGACTTAGAGCATCTGCAACTACATTGGCTTTTCCTTCATGGTATTGTATATCTAATTCATAATCCGTCGTGTACTCTAACTATATTCTTTGCCGAGAGTTCAGGTCTTTTTGGGTGAAAATGTACTTCAAGCTCTTATGGTCTATATAGATTCTACACTTCATTCCATATAGGTAATGGCGCCAGATTTTTAGTGCAAAAATGATTGCAGCTAATTATAAATCATGGGTTGGGTAATTCACTTCATGATTTTTCAACTGTTTAGATGCATATGCAATCACCTTACCATTTTGCAAAAGCACAAACCCCAAGCCATTCTTTGATGCATCACTATACACATCATACATTCCACTATCATCTGGCAGTGTAAGCACTAGTGCTGTAACTAGTTTGTGTTTCAAGAGTTGGAACGCTTCCTCACATTTGTCATCCCACTCAAACTTCTTGTCCTTCTTCATTAGAGTAGTCATAGGTTTAGCGATCTTTGAAAAATCCTTAACAAAACGCCTATAATAACCTGCTACACCTACGAAACTTCGCACATCAGACACTGTTTTGGGCGTAGGCCAGCTTTTAACAGCTTCAATCTTGGTGGGGTCTACTTCTACTCTATCCTTAGACACAAAATGACCAAGAAATGCTACCTTTTCCAACCAAAATTCACAATTAGAGAACTTTGCATAAATACTATTTTCTCTTAGTGTTTGTAGAATTGCTCGTAGGTGTTCGACATGCTCTTCTTTGCTCTTTGAGTATACCAATATATCATCTATGAATATTACCAAAAACTTATCCATAAATTGATGAAATACCCTATTCATCAAATCCATAAATATTGCTGGAGCATTTGTTAATCCAAATGGCATAACTGTAAACTCATAGTGCCCATACCTTGTCCTAAATGTAGTTTTAGGGATGTCCTCATCTGCAATCCTCAATTGGTGATACATAGACCTCAAATCAATCTTTGAAAACACTGTAGCACCCTTTAATTGATTAAACAAATCATCTATTCTTGGTAGGGGATACTTATTCTTTATGGTTACTTTGTTTAATTCCCTGTAGTCAATACACAATCTCATACTCCCATATTTCTTCTTCAAAATAGAACTGGCGCTCCCCAAGGGGAAGCGCTTGGTCTAATGTATCCCTTATCCAATAAATCCTGTAATTGCTCCTTTAACTCACTCATTTCTGCAGGTGCCATTCGATATGGTGCTTTAGATATTGGGGCTGTTCAAGACACTAAATCTAAGGTAAAGTCAATTGCCCTCTTAGGTGGCATTCCAGGAATCTCCTCTGGAAATACATCTAGGAATTCATTGACTACTTTTATATCTTCTGGTTTTGTCACTTTTTCATGATCCTTATTCCTAACACTATAGAAATATACTGGATTCCCCTTCTTCATGTACTTTGCCAATTTTAGCACCGATATTAACCTTGGGCACTTGGTTTCACCATGCATCCAGTAAGTTACTGATTCATTCCCATTTGTGACCATTTTCACTTTCTGCGACCGACAACTGATCTCAGCATTGTACTTACTCAACCAATCCATTCCCAAAATGAGATCAAAGTCACTCAACCCAAACTCAATGAGGTCAGACAAGAATACTTTCCCTTATATTTCTAAAGGCACACTTCTAAAGGTTTCGGTACATTTCCCTACCCCACCCGTAGGAATTGTCTTAGGTAGATCTACTACTTTTACTGATCCTAAACAGTCTTTCAGTTTCAAAACGATACCTTTAGAATCAAAAGAAAAAGTTGCACCAGAATCAAACAATACTTTAACAGGAATATAGTTAATAGAAAAAGTACCAGTGATCACATCTTTCGTGGAATCCGCCTCATGCCTACTCAAAACATTCAGTTTCCCTGCAGCTCCACCTTTCTGTTGATCGTTCCTACTGTTATTGTTGTTGTTATTCACCCCATTCTGTTGCACTCCCTTATTCCTAGTAAAGTTATTGTTGTTCCCTTGAAAATTCCTCTGGTTTCCTCCTGAATTATTGTTCTGTCGGTTCCCATTGGTATTCTTAGAGAAACATTCATACTCCCTATGCCCAAGTTTATTACAAGCGCGACAAGCAACAAGATTTCCTTCGCAATCCCTACCAGGGTGATTGTTCTTGCACCTTTTGCAAAAATAAGTCCTTCCATTCTTGTTATTCCCTTGGTTATGGTTTCTAGTTCCTCCATTGTTATTACGTCCTCCCGAACGATTGTTACCTTGGAAGTTATTATTATTGTGGAAGTTATTGTTGTTATGGTGGTACTTTTGCTTCTTAAAACCGTTCTGGTTTCCCTGTTGGTTACCAGAAACTTGCCCCACTTCCTTCCTCTTTTCTCGTCCTTCTATATCAGCTAACTCCTTTTTTTTCTTCTCCTCCAGCGCATAAAAGTGTGCGGCCCTCCCATACACTTCATCTAAAGTCTCAAACACTTGCCTGCACAGCTTTAATTGCAAATTAGTAGTTAGACCACTCTCAACCTTTCTAGTCTTTGCTTTCTCTGTAGAATCAGACTCCTCAGCAAATCGTGACAGCTCAATAAACTTGGTGTAGTATTCAGTAACTGACATCTTTTCCATCATAAGGTTTGAGAACTCCTCAGCTTTCTGCTTCTGTAAGAAGCTAGGGTAAAACTTGTTTCTCACTTTCTCTTGGAACTTAGCCCCATTGAATCCAGGTAGTGCACTAATTGTAGTTTCATTTTGTTGCCACCAAAGGTCAGCTTCACCCCGTATATAGTAGGTAGCACAGCTTACTTTTGAATTTTTTGGGCATCCTACAGCTCCAAACATCTTCTCAAACTCCTTCAACCAGTTTTCCAAAATGGTAGGGTCAGGCTCTCCTTGGTAGGTTGGTGGCTTGCTTTGAGCCACCTTCTTGAAAAGCTCCCCCTGGGCATCCCCATTACATGTCGAGTTTCTTGCCAGATGTTGAGCAACTGCCGCCAATTGCCTCACTACTTCGCTAAGTTCATTTCCCTCATTGTTGGTACTGCTTCCCCCTGCCATCTTTCTTCTCCTGAATTAAAAGAATAAGGCTCTAAATTAAATATGGTTTAGGTTAGATCCCAAGGCATACACTCCCCTATTAATTAATTACCCTTAAATTATACACAATAAATTTGAAGCTAACAATTTGGGGTAATAGTGCTAAACTTCCCAAAACTTGTAGCTTAGCAATTAATTATTGATTGCTAACCAACCATACATTTAATAAAGCATCACGTAAATAAATAAAAGTAATTCCCATGAACCCTCAAGGCTTGAAACTATGAATTAAATTCAATTGCAGTAAGGTTTGTAAATTTAGGATAGCAATACAAGATGGATAATTTGTAGATGGAACTATTTGTTGTGATTGAGACGAATTAAATTGGCAGAAAGAAGTAAAGAAATAAAGTAGAAATTTTATTGATGTAAAGAAAGAATGAAATACTGAAATATAAATGAGTTTAATCACTTATGAATTTTCATAAGTTCACTGAATCCTTGTGGACATACCACTTATTACTTAGACTGCGAACAATGACAATATTGAAAAAAAACTAAGAGTTCCTAATGAAAAGAAATCATAGGAGTCTAATCCTTTCGGACATTGTCCCTTTTGTCAGTTGATTGTTTATAGCTTGTATGATTGAAGTCAGAATCATCTGTCTCCTTCATTGGTTCAGGTGTCTCAGGTTCGGGTTTTACTTGTACAAACTCCCCCTCTTCCTCCTCATCAGATGAAATGTCTATTATTATTGGAGTTGGAGGTGGATTTGGATTAAAAATCTCCATAAGTGAACTATCTCCCTCTTGTTGTTCTCCCCTTTCTGCCTGATTACCCCCTGACAAAGAAGAAGAACTTCTTGAATGCTGATTAGGAGGAGGATTATTTCCTACGGGATTATCATAGTAGTAGTCAGGGTAGGGAAGATTTAAGTGCTGACAATGAGCTTTTTCCACTCTTACGAGGTAGTTATTTAGGAAAGCATAATCAAGATACCACTGGCCATAATAATATCTGTATTTGTGATAATTTGGGATGTCTCCTAGAAGGTAAAAATCAGAAAATCTCTCTTTGACAGCGATGTAAGGAGGCTCCTCTGGAAGGCAATGAATAATCATTGCTGATATGCGGTCAGGAGTATCATAAACTCTGTCCCGTAAGACATTACTCATATAGGAACAAAAATATCTGATCTTTTCCACAAAATCGTAAGGGTGTTCATTGTGTTTCTTAACAAGTGATCCCATTTGATTAAATTTGCTTGGAAAGATTGGCATCCTGTAGAGGAAAAGACTTAGAAAAGAATTCCCCTCCCTAAAATAAAATAAAATAAAATATTTAATACAGTCTTGCATGAATTAGGTTCAATGTTCAATCAAACAATTTTAATTATTTCTATACACATAATCACATGCTTACAGGCAATCCATAAACATGATTGAACATCTCAACTTAAATATTAATGCACACAAGAACATGATTATTTCTAACTTATATGCCCAAATTCTTTCCTACCCAATCTCACCAACATGCTTTTAAAAGCTATTAAAACATAATACTTACCTTAATCCTTGCTTCCCTGCAGCATGAACAAATTAAAAGGTTTTCACCCTTTCTAAAAAAAATTTCGGCCCTCACTAATTTTTTTTTTTCGAACACCACTCTAATTTTTTTTTTTCGGACCATTTAAAAAAATAAAAAAAAAAAGAATTATTCGGTCCTCTTAAAATAAATCTAGAACAAAAATTAAAATAGTTTACTTTAACACTACATAATTAAATAAGCACTTGGTCAAGTTTAAAACAAAGTTCTAAGAAAAACGTTTTCAGGTTAGTGGTAATTAAAAATCTCAACCAAAGCTCTGATACCACTTTGTAACACCCTAGAAATTCCTTTCCTTTAACTACCTATTCTACTCTTTAAAAATACAATTTAGGAATATCTAAGACATTACCGTCACCGTGAAAACGGCTAAGGCAACTATCAAAGATACACAACGGGAGGTTTAAAATAAAAAATCGTTTAAAATAAGTCAACTCAAAAGTCATCCAAACTAAAGTAAAGTTAAAACCAAACCAAACGAAGTCAACTATAAGTCAACCTAAAACTTGGAACCATTAAAGACCCTTATTAAAAACCAAATCAAATCCAAAACCTAACGTTAGCTCCACAAATAAATAATATCATAAATAAGTAAAGCATAAAACACATCGTAACTATGAAAACTAGCATAATTCGCTCTTCACTCATGCCCCGTCATGTATATGCTTCAATACCTGAAAAGCTTATCTCTACTTGTTTCCACTACTCTCCATTAAAAATGGGTCATTATATATAAAGACATGGCCAAAACACACATACACACAATCAGCAAAGCTGAGTACATAAGCGTAAATAAACACACTAACATGCTTTCACATATCAACACACATTTACCTCAATGCACCTGTTTACAAGCACAAACAACATTCAGCAAGACTTTTCAACTAGACTACTAAATAATTTATTTAGCGTTGATCACGCATCGAACGGGTTTCCAACTCTACCTCCCCCAAATAAATTGAGGTTAACTGATACGGGAGCTAATCGTGCCAGCACAAAACCACACATAGGTGGCGGAATTCCAGCGCATAATAATAATAAAAAAGGAATGTACAGCGTCCTGTACTCCATTAGAAGTTATGATCAAATGTAAAGTCACATAACTCCCCCCATATGTTCATACTCAAGGTATATACATTTCAAGAGTTTTGGTGCGTAATCTCTTTCAATTTACGTTTTTTTTTTTACATATTATTAGACTTGGTGATGAGTCTGGAAGCATAATAATTCAATCAACAATAATTATTTAATCAAACAAACATACCAATTTGATTCTTAAATAATTAGTGACCACATAATATTTAATGTTGAACCCTTTTTAATTCTAGCTCAGTGTCAAAGACACCTTAAACGCATAACGTGCCACAAGTCTTATCCCTCGGTGTTAAAAACACCTTAAGTGCACAAATGCACCAACATACAATTTATTCCTCGTGTACATAGACTTATACAACTCCTTTCTTATGCTTAAAGCATCAATAAAAATTATATGAACCATAATAAAATTCCTTTTTAATATTCCAAGCCAAATTAAACATGTAGTTTAATTAAACATGTATTCTAACATGCCACAAATAAAAGTGTGGTCCTTATCATTATGCCAAAATATAATTTTCCAATCCATAAATCATCACAAATAAATCATTTTTCACAATTCAATCACTAACACCAATAATTCACAATTCCAAACATAGACCTTAGCATGATACTACTTGTAATTGATTTAAATCAAGCCTAGCATGATACTTCATCACCAAAATATACTAAGTACGCGAACGTACCTTGAATACGATCTTAAAATCGCCACGACTAATAAAAATTGCTCACTTCAAAGTCTCCTACAATTTAAAATCATAGAAGAGTATTAACATCCACTCTACACAAATTTCCAGCAATATATACTATTATAAAACCCTTCATAATTAATTAAAATATGCTGAAATTATATTTAAAACATCATACTTTAGTCTCAATTAATGGGTAATTGAATTTTCTTAAGAAACTTAGTTTTAAATACTCTACTAAAAATTCCAGCACTCTATTCTAAAAATTCCAACACTTTAATCAAAGATCTAAACCATTATACATCATAATCCTTCAACTATTCATAAATAAAGAACCTAGGGTTTCAAAAATTGGGGCTTTTTAATTAAAATCATAATTTGAAAATTAATAAGCATAATATTTAATATTATGCGACATCAAAATCAAATCCCAAAACTCAAAATTATCAATTAGATTTAAGCATAGATTAGTTTTAAACAATAAAGGTTAAGTTTTTTTTTTTTTTTTTTTTTTTTTTTTTTTTTTTTTTGAAAAAGGGGACTGCCGACAGCAGAACGACGCCACTGCTGGCTGCTGTCAACGCTGGTGGCCGCCGCTGCTACCGGTTGGATTGTTGGTGGTCGGCGGCCCACCAACGGTGGTGGTGGTCCAAAATAAAAGGGGAAGGGGAAGAAGAAAGAAAAAGAAAGAAGAAAAATAAGGAGATCGAAAAGGGAGAGAAGTTTACCTTGGGTTTTCTCCACTATGGGCAAAATTGTTTTGCCTCATAAGAGAGATATTTATACCCCTTCTCTACTAACCTTTTTCCCTAAACTTTACTCTTTTAATTTTCCTAATCCCTTCTCTAATAATAAAATTTGCAAAAATCATACTTTCCTAAAATAAACCCCAACTTTTATAAAATAATTAATTAATTATACTTTCCTTTAAATAAAATACGTATAAAAATTCGAGGTAATACAATCACCACCACCACCAAGCACCTTTATCCAACTTGTAAAATTAAAAAAAAAAACCATTTACCCACCACCATTTCCACCCAAACCAGATCCGCCGCCACCTGAAACAAACCAAAACAACCACACATCACTGTAAAATAAAATAAAAAACCTCAATAATGGAACATACCTTAAAATCCACCAAAACCCCGATTTTGGCTTGAAATTATGGTTTTAAAGGTTAAATTCGACCATGAGAAACTCTAGATATAGGGTTTTCATGGTCGAATTTAACCTAAAAACCTAGAAATCCATGGTGGTGCTTGCTAGGTGAGTCGGTGGTGCTTGCTCGGTTGGCGTTTGTGGTGGTTTGAAGAGAGAAGGAGATCGAAGGGAAGAGAAGGAGATCGAAGAAGAGGAAAAGAAGAGGGAAGAGAAGGAGATCGAAGAAAGGAAAAGAAGAGGAAGAAGGAGAAGGAGATCGAAGAAGAGGAAAGAGCAGGAGAACGAGAGAAATGAAATTGAGAAAGATAGCACCGAGATAAGAGATAAGAGAGGAGAGAGAAAGAGAATAAGAAAATGAAGGGAGAGAGAATATAAGGGGCGGCTACTAGCTGTACAATATTAGTTTTAGGGGTTTTTTTTTTATAAGGGCAGCGGTTCACTATTAAAACCGCTTCCAATTAGAATATTTGGAAGCGGTTCACTCATAAACCGCTTCCCATTTGTATGTTACTCTTTTTTTTAGTGGGTTTTTGGAAGCGAAATTCAATAACCGCTTCTAATTTGGGGCTTCCCAATTGATTTTTTCTACTAGTGTTCCTAAAACTTGTTGGTGACTTTTTTGCTCTAGCTTCCTTCCCTTTGGACGCCACCATACTTAAGTATATGATCACAGTGGGGCTCAAGTGTGGTATACTTGAAATATTCCCTACAGTTTTTTGGCGACTCCACTAGGGAGGATTTCTATTTTAATTCCTAAAATTTATTTTGGCAATAATTTAGAATGAGTGGATGAGACTAAAAAAGTTCTAAGTATTCATGTCCGTAATTTTTATTGACATTATAGGCATAAGAATAAAAATGTCCGCATTGGATAGACCATCCGTAATGCGCAAAAAACATAGGATTTTTACACGTAGGAAATTTGGAAATATCTTTCACAACTAGAATCGAAAAAACGCTGCGAAAACTAGAAAATTATAAGAACATAGGGAGTTGCTGAGGCATGTAGGAACTGGCGCTGAGAAAACAGTGCCCATCGCAGTGCGATAGCAATATCGCAGTGTGACTGGGCTATCGTCTTGCGATGGTCCCTATTATATTGCGCCAAGTTCTTTCAATACCAAGCCAGAACTCTGCCTTCTTGCTTTGACCGATTCTAGTGCTGTTTGCTCGATTTTACTTCATGATTGAGTTTTTCCCTCTTTTCTGAACCCATATGTGTTCTACATATGTCCATAATTATCTAGGAATTCACGCTTCATCTACCCAATTGAACGCTCATTGTAACGAAGGGTACATCCGAGTTTGTGAATTCACTAAACCATGAAAACAAGTTTAACTTGTGGGGTCCCATCCATACGCGCCAACCCTTCCAAAGGTAAGGCTTCTGCGCGATGCATTGGAATCATAAACATGGACCCTATTTTGGCTACCATAATCCTTGAACTTTAGAGAACTAGAGCCATGGTTAGGTTGCAAACTCATTGGATTATGTTGTGACTATTTGACTACTTGTGCATTATTTGCTTGTGCATATTTACATGTGATTTAACTAACCGTTTGGTTTGACTTGTGATTATAAATATGCTTAAATAAAATAACTAATGACTAAATGACTTTGCGTAATTGAGATAATAAATATGTCTAAAATTGAGTCATAGTTTCCTTTGAGTCAACCCGGATTTTTATTTTCGTATACTGCACAAGCATCAACTTGTTTTGGTCATAACCGGATTTCTAGAAATAATTACGAGTCGTACAATCTATGGATCTGTAGCCCCAAGTTTTATCTTTTATTTGGCGTTGGTTTCGTCCAATTCGGAGTCACAGATCAAAATTTATGACTAAAATACTATGACCCGCCTAATTTAGTGCACATACGTAAGGTCTTAACTTAGTCTTTGTTTGAGTCTAGCCACATAGTCCAATCCCACGGTCATGACATGAGTCTTAAAATATCACTAACACTCAAAAGTATTCACACACTTTGTACATACTCTTTTCACACCATGACCATGTTTTAGGTTCATGCATGAGTCGCTCTTTCCGTCATTTGAGTTGGGGGTCCACTCTATTCCTAATTTTTTCTTGTCTCTCCATCCACATCATCTTTCCACTCTCTACATGCTTTCTCCATTCATACCACTCCCACATTCTTTCATGATATCTTCCCATCTATTGCATGTTGAATCAAGTTTGAGTCGAACAATTAACAATAAGTATCCATGACTTCCCTTTCCACAACACTTGGTCAAGGAGAGAAGGGCACTTAATCAAGGACAACACCTTCGTTTAAATTCTACTCTTCGATAAGCCCATCTGACACAGGAAATAGTTCGTACTAATAGCTACCCAATACTCCAATATGAAGTAGATGAGTTGAAACAAAACATGGCTAGTTTGATTGAGATGATAAAAAATCTCGCTCTTCAAGCTAAGTCCATGATCCTGTCAAACAAAAACAACTTGAGTGCATGGAAGAAAGCTTGAGCAAAGTCTCCAATGACTACAAGTTTCAAGGAATTAGCCTACAAGGGATCTCGATGGACTAGGAACTTCTTCCGCAGAAGTTCAATGCCAATGACATCCCTAAGTTCAAGCCAACTGATAACCCTTACTTTCATTTAAGAGCTTTCGAGACAATAATGAACATTAAGGGAATTGATAGAAAAGCTTTCCCTACATTGTTCTCAACATCTTTAGAAATCGTTTGTCAACAATGGTTCTTTTTCTTAGACAAAGAGAAGATCTCTTCTTGGGATTCTATTATAAGCGCTTTTATTGATAGATACAAGTGAAACATCCAAGTGGACACAGACCATAGACAACTTGAGATGAAGCAAAAAGAAAATGAAGGGTTCATTTCTTTCTTTAACAAGTGGAGGAAAACTTCTGCTAATATGGTTGAAGTCCCTACTGAAAAAGAGTATGTAAGGATGTTCATCAAGAACCTTTAAGAAAAATATGCAAAGCACTTAAAATACCAACACAAATTGAATACTTTCGAGGCTGTCTATGACATCGGCATTGATATCGAAGACGACCTTTTGAAAGTTGATGATGCGAAAGGAAAGAAGAATGACCATCCTTTTTCTTCCTCTCTCATAAACACCTCTAAACAACAAATCCAAATGTCAAAAATAGTGTTCACTCCACTTGGTATGAGTTACGAGACAACTTTCGAAAAGCTACACTTCAAAGGACAAGTTATGCCCATAAGATCCATCAAAGACCCAGTTCCAAAAGCTAGGCCACCTAAGGTGGATCCTAATAAGCACTACAAATATCACCAAGGAAAGGGTCACGACACTAAGGAGTGTTGTAAACTCAAAGAAGCTATTCAAAACCTGATCGATGACAATAAAACTTTCGAGGTTCTAGCCAGCGCGGAAGATCAAATATCCTTCGATCCTTCGCTCCTTATCACACCTGTAGGTGATCCCATGATTGAGGCAGTCTATATAACCTCTATCGATGAAGTAACCATGATTGAGGAGGATGAAGGAATTTTCTTAGATGATACCAAGGAAAACTCGTCAAGTCTAAAAGAAGACGTTCGAAAACTATAAGATATCATTGTCATGATCTTGAGTATGGTGGAAAGCCTAGCAAACCGGATGTTAGTCATTGAACAACGCTATCATCACCAAGACCATAAGAATAAAAAGGACAGGTCTCTTCCTTCTTCTTCTTCTCATCAAGAACTTAAAGGAAAATTCAATGCTCCTAAGCCACGGTTAAAACGGACCATTGAAGAATACACACCAATATGAATGACTTATAGTGAATCCTTCGAATATTTTCACGGGGAGTCTCATTCACCCCATTGGTCCAAGCCAAGACCCACCACTTGAGAATCGGCTTCCCAGGTAAGATCCAAACTCCTGTTAAAAATATCATAGAGGCCATGGTCACACCTTTGAAGAGTTCTTCATCCTCAAAGACCAAATTTAAGACCTTCTTGATTCAAATTGCCTTCTTATTTCTCCGTGCGACAAGAAGGTAAAAATCAATAATAATGATGGCTAGAGCAGAAAGAACGACAGTCCTTCTTCCGTTTCTTCCTATCAAAATGGAAGTTGCGTCGATAAAGGCAAAAGAGCAAGAAAGAAAGTTCACCCCAATTGGGATGAGCTACAATATCTCCTTTGATCGACTTCTTGCTAAGGGACACATCACACCAATTGAACCTATGCAAGATCCTCCTCCTAAAAGGAGAACACTCGAGTGGAACCTAGACTCCTATTGCAAGTACTATCAAAGCAACGGTCATACTACAAATCAATGTTATAAATTTCAAAATCCCATTCAAGACCTCATCAATGCAAACAAGCTTCCATTCCCTCCATCTGGCAAGAAGATCGACTGATGAAGCACAAGACACGAGGCGGGCTTCAACGACAAGATTTCATGATTTCTTCTTATTTTTTTATTTCTCCTTTCCCAAATGAGTCTAGCATAGACACCTTTTAATTTCCTTAGATTTTATTTTGTAGGTTTTTTATTTTTTCATTCTAATAAATGAGCATTTCCTTTTCTTGCACATGATCATTGCATTGCATTCATAAAAAAAAAAATTTCACGTCCAACTAAGCATAAGGTACACCAGTGATTTGAGGCACCCCTTGTAGCCATATCATATCACTTTCCCCTTTCGAATATACAATCCTTTCTTGATGAAACATAGAGCCTCGTCTAATGACATACCTTTCTTTTTCAACCCACATCTACCTAACCTTGGGATGGGATAGTGTGCATTTTATGCAAGTGCTAAATACAAAAGCTTGAGTGATTTTACCTAGATTTCAACAATTCAAAAAAGAAAAAAATAATAAAAGTGTGCAAAAGGGCAAGTGTTCCAATGTAATTGATATGAACATGTCTTTGATATGAACACGTCTCAAATTGCGTCTCTTATCAGGTGCTCGGTACCGTGCCTGAGAAACATGAATGCCAAGTGAGTGATAGACCGCATGATGGGGATTGCACACACTTATCAAAAATAAAAAATGCAAAAGCAAAAATAGAAAAGCCAAAAGAGAGCAAAAAAAATAAACAAAAGAGAAAGAGTTCAAAAGTGAGAAACCTCAGGCATACAAATACAAAGTTTCAAAAGCAAGGTTGTTACACACCTTGGAGGATTATATAGGGTCTTGAGCCTTTATCCCCTCCTTCCTCAGCCTTTAGCCTAACCGAGTTACAACCCTTTAAAGAACTCTTTGAGGTATACACACACTTGTGCGAGGTTCGGCTAGAGCTACTTTCGGCCTAATTCCTAACAGATACGTAGGCAACCCCACATTGAGGTGCGGCCGTAATAAAAATGCATTTACATTCATAACAATTCATTCACATTCATGCATGATCATATTAAGGGATCTCCAATGCTCATCCCTATCCATTTAGAGCTAGACTTGGGGGCTTGATCCCTACATCATTAGCTTACCTAGCCTAAGAGTCACCATTATTTGACTCTTCTCAAAATATCTTTTCCATATATACACTTAGCCTTTGTAACTTAGTCTTAGTGTCACTGTCACATACATCACAAATACACGACCAAATAAACCTTCCCTTAGGAACCTTTGTCATGAAATATTAATACAACATTGAAGCATGCCTTGTCATATCAAGATCACTCACTATCATAAAACATCATTGCGTCACAATGTATAAAGTACTTAGCCTCCGTGCCTAAGTTACCCAAATACTTTCATCATCAATTGAAATAGTCAAGCATTATCAATCGTCGCACCATGAGATACAACAATTAATGCATACACTTGATTAAGCTCATTCAACATGTACCCTCAAACACTTCACTTATTCCTTTTAGCGTCTTCGTTTTCGGGAGAAAGTCGGTACCCTCCACAAAATGACGGAAATTTTTTGCTTTTCTGCATTTTGAGTAAAGCACATTACAAAACAATGCACACACGTGTCAAAACACATTGAGTCAACCTAAAGTCAGTCAATCACATTAAGTGAACCTCAAGTCAAAGCAATCATAATGTCATGCACACTAAGCCTTAGGTCAACTCTAAGAAAAACACCAGCAAAGTCTTTTGGCAATTTTTGAGTTTACAGGATACAACCATTCAATAAAGCTCCTGTTCGCAGCCAACCGAACGATCTCAACAAATATCAAAACACTTTTTCTCAGAGATGCATGGGAATTTCAATAAATCTCTTTTTCTCAGAGACGCATGGGCATATCATTCAAAGCTCTTCGTTCAGAGACACGTGGACACTTCAATCAAGCTCTTTTGCTCAGAGACGCGTGGGCATATCATTCAAAGCTCTTCGTTTAGAGACGCGTGGACATTTCAATCAAGCTCCATTGTTCAGAGATGAGTGAACATTATTCCAAAAAAGCTCCATTATTTAGAGACAAGTGAACATTCCTCAAAAAGAAGCTCTTTTGTTCAGAGATGAGTGAACATCAGCAGCGGCGAAGCGTGACCACAACATGAACAACAGCGAGATGACGTTCCTTAGCTTGAGGAAGGTCGTCACAACTTAAGTGCAACAACAAAAATCAGTTACCTTAGAGGCGTGTACTCGACGATGCAAGATACACGTTTCTAACTCTTTTATCTATTTAACTAACGCTAGTTTGCGTGGCACAACATCAAAAACAACGAGATGGGGTTCCTTAGCTTGAGGAAGGTCGTCACAATAAAAGTGCAACAACAAAAATTGGTTACCTTAGAGGCGTGTATTCGACGATGCAAGATATCCGTTTTTAACTCTTTTATCTATTTAACTAATGCTAGTTTGCAGGTATCAATGTTACTGTTGAAATATGCCTTGAATTTGGGTTTAAGAGCAGCAAGCTATAGCTCGAGAGGTAGCTCGGTTGTTTCGGAAGCATATGGAGTTGCAACGAAATTGGAGTTATAGCTCCTATGTGAGTGAGTTATAGCTCACGAATAGGTTGGTTCGACTTGGCCGAGCGATAGCTCGTGAAGGTCGAAGGTGAGATAGGGGCCGAGTGATAGCTCGCTCGATGGTGAACGAGATCTCTTCGTTTGTGCACGGTGGAGCCCACACGACTTTTTAGGGTTTCGTGGGTCTTTTTTATGCACTTATCTGTCTTATATGGGGAAGCTATATAGAATCCTAGTTAGGGTTTATTCATAGTTTTAGTCTATTGATAATTGACATTATCAATTTGTAATATGGAATTTCCTCAAGATCAATAAAGCTTTTCTCTCGCCTGCCTGTGGGCGTAGCAAAACACATTGTTGGTGAACCACGTAAATCTGTGAGTGTTATTTACTTGGTTTGCATTTATTAACTTGTTCTTTCTCACATTTATTACAACAAGTGGTATTAAGAGCTCAGGTTCGATTTGAGTGGGAGAGATGTCTAGTATGAATGTGATAACTGATAAATTCACGGGGAGGAATAGTTTTAGTTTATGGAAGATCAAGATGCAAGAATTTTTAAAACAACAAGGGTTATGGGCATTGGCAAAGAAGTCATTGGGTTTAGATGGCGCTGAGACACCATCGACAAAGAAGTCACCGGGTCCGAATACCGCTGAGATGGCCATTCTGGAGGAGAAGGCACATTCAACGATCATGTTGTGTCTTATAGATGATATCATTACTGAGGTTGCGGAGGAGGAAACCACATCGGGTCTGTGGTTGAAATTGGAGAGTTTGTACATGACAAAGTCTCTAACCAACAAGTTGCTATTGAAGCAACGTCTGTTCAGTCTGCGAATGAATGAAGGTACATCTCTTAGAGATCATCTAGATCAATTAAATACGATTTTGCTAGAATTGCGTAATATTGATGTTAAGGTTGATGATGAGGATGTTGCTTTAATTCTGTTAGTTTCTTTACCTTTGTCGTATGAAAATTTTGTGCAATCTTTTATTGTTGGTAAAGATACCGAGTCCCTAAAAGAGGTTAGATCATCTCTTCATACTAGGGAATTACGCCATACGGCATCTGGTAGTACAGGTACAGACAATCAAGCCTTTGGATTAATGGCCATTGGTGGAAAAGGACATGGAAATTTCGGGAAGAAGAAGGCTAAGAAGCCCGGAAATTCCAAAGGGGGTCCTAAGCAAACTGAGGTCTGTAATTACTATAAAGAGAAGGGTCATTAGAAGAGAGAATGTCCCAAGAAGAAACAGTAGGATAAATCTGTATCTGTTGCTTTAGCAGAAGAGGATTTCAATTCTAAGTATGACATTTCTTTAGTTGCGGGTGAACATATATATCACAATGATGTGTGGATTCTTGATTCTGAGGCATCGTATCATATATGTCCACATAGGGAGTGGTTTACTACCTATGAGCAGGTAGATGGAGGAAATATTTCAATGGCTAATAGTGAAGTGTGCAAGGCAATTGGGATTGGCTCTATCAAGATCCGGACACATGAGGGTACGTTTCACATATTGAACGATGTTAGACATGTTCCTCAAATGATTAAGAATCTGATTTCACATAGTGCACTAGACAATAAGGGTTTTAGTTTTAGGGGTAAAGGTGTAGTTCTGAATGTATACAAGGGTTCGGATGTGATTCTAAAGGGTGTCAAGCGTGGTACTTTGTATTTCCTATAGGGCTCCACTTTATAAGGTTCAGTTGCTGTTGCTTCATCTAAGGTTCAGAAGGATGATATGACCAAGTTATGACACATAAGGCTTGGGCATATAAGTGAGAGAGGAATGCAAATCCTCTCCAAGGTTGATCTTCTAGGTGGCCACAAGGTCACAAGCCTTGATTTCTGTGAGCATTATGTCTCTGGGAAACTACATCGCAGCAAGTTCCCCAAAGGCATTCATAGAACTAAAAGTACTCTTGATTATATCCACTCTGATTGTTGGGATCCTTCACGTGTTGAGTCATTGGGAGGTCACATGTATTTTGTATCATTCATTGATGATTTTTCAAGGATGACTTGGGTGATCATAATGAGGTTCAAAAGTGAAGCTTTAAAGAATTTCAAGCAGTGGAAGGCGTTAGTGGAGAATCAAACTGGGAAGAAGATCAAAAGGCTACGAACTGATAATGGTCTAGAATTTTGTTGGTATGAGTTCGATGAGTTCTGTAAGAATGAGGGGATCGCTAGGCATCGTACCGTTAGAGATACACCACAACAAAATGGTGTAGCAGAACGAGTGAATCAGACACTTTTGGAGAGAGTTCGGTGCATGCTCTCTAATGCTGGATTGACCAAAATTGCTCCCCACTCTCTCCCTCACCTTGCGCCACATGTCCTCTCCTACTTGGGCATCAAGGCACCCAAGTGGGCTTCCCATTTATTCCTCCCTTGATCTCGGCCCAGCGACCCGCACCCATGAGTTGCGGGCTGCTGTTACTCTCGGCCAGCAAGCCTCGCACTCTAAGTGCGAGCTGCTGCTGCTCTCAGCCATCATGCCGAGCACTCCAAGTGCTGGCTGCTGCTGCTAGGTGCCGAGGCTTGCCTTGGCTGCTAGCATTGGTGCGCTAGCACACACTAGCCAACAAGGCTCGGCTTGGTGCGCATGGTAGCCACCATGCTACGCATTGTGCCCCTAGCACTCGGATTTCTCAGGGCACTCTGATCCTAGGGGTATTTTGGGAAATATGTTGATTTATTAATATTTGCATGTCTCGTCTTTTATTATTTTCGACTCGACTTCCGAAGCTAGGTTTCGACGCTCTAAGCTAGAATTTCCGACGTCTAAATAAATATTACTCGGTCGACTAATTAATTCCTTCCGAATTAATTTGTTGCTTCGGCTCGTTGGTTGCTTGGGTGTGACCCGAAGGGTTCAGTCAAGATTAAGATGTAATATTAATTATGCATTAATATTACTGATCGAAAGCGGCCTCCACCTAGGCATTCCGATCACTTGACCTTACTGAATATATTAGCTTTCTAATAATTCTGAACCCACTATCAGAATAATACACTTGTTCGAAGGACACTATTCCTTTCAATTAGGTACAAGAAAAAGATGTTTAACATGAAATAATGAAGCACTAGAATCATCAACGCCAAAATTAAACAAGCCCAGTCTAGCCCTAGAACGTTCTAAAAGGGTAAATTTTGGAAAACCTCATGACAGATTTGGTTTTGAAGATATGGTGGTTTATGCACTACAGGTTGCCGAAGAGGTGGATGTATATGAGCTATCTACCTATAAGGAAGCAATTGTATGTACATAATCTACCCATTGGCTTGCTGCAATGGGAGATGAGATGGAGTAACTTCATAAGAATAAGACTTGGGATCCTGTTCCTAGGCCTTCAGGGAGAAAAATTGTTACTTGTAAATGGGTTTTCAAGAAAAAGGAGGGGATGACACCTGCAGAGGGGATCAAGTATAAGGCTCGAGTAGTTGCAAGAGGGTTCACACAAAGACAAGAGGTAGACTACATTGAGATCTTCTCACCTATGGTCAGACACACTTCCATCAGGGTGCTACTAGCAATGGTTGCACATCAAGATTTGGAGCTTGAGCAACTAGATGTGAAAATAAGTTTTCTACATGGAGAGTTGGAAGAGGATATATACATGACCCAACCGGATGGTTTCTAAGTTCTAGAAAAAGAAGACCATGTTTGCAAGTTAAAGAAGTCCTTGTATGGGCTAAAGCAGTCTCTTAGGCAATGGTACAAGAGGTTTGATAGCTACACGATGGAGCTAGGCTACAGCAGGAATCTGTATGATTGTTTTGTATACCATAACAAGTTGACAAACGGGTCTTACATCTACTTAGTTCTATATGTAGATGATATGTTGATAGCAGCAAAGAACAAGTCTGATATTCAGAAATTGAAGGGTCTTCTCAGTGCCGAGTTTGACATGAAGGATTTGGGTGCGGCTCAAAAAATATTGGGCATGGAGACTTATAGGGATAGGGCTCAAAAGAAAATTTTCTTATCGCAGAAAGGCTACATTAAGAAGATATTGTTGAAGTTTGGCATGTCGGTTGCTTTTGCACCAAAGTCTGCTTAGGAGAAGGAGTACATGTCTCGGGTTCCCTATGCTAGTGCAGTAGGGAGTTTGATGTATGCTATGGTTTGCATTAGGCCTGATCTTGCACAAGCAGTCAGTGTTGTTAGTAGGTTTAAGATTGATCTTGGGAAGGATCATTGGCAGGCAATCAAGAGGATTTTTCGTTACCTAAGGGGTACGTCTAATGTTGGTCTCATTTATGGTAATGATGTGGCATGTTTAGTTACAGGCTATTCGGATTCTTATTATGCTGGGGATGTTGATGGTAGAAGGTCTATGACTAGTTATGTGTTCACTATTGGTGGTTCTGTTGTTAGTTGGAAAGCTACTTTGCAGCCTTCAGTGACTTTGTCTACTACTGAAGCAGAGTACATGGCCTTAACAGAAGCATCCAAAGAAGGAATCTAGTTAAAGGGACTAGTTAGTGATCTGGGTCTACATCATGATCAAGCGATTTTATATTGTGACAGTTTGAGTGCAATATGTTTGGATAAGGATCAAGTGCATCATGAGACAACTAAACACATTGATGTCAGGTATCATTTTCTACGAACTGAGACGAGAATTAAGGTGAAGAACGTAGGTACTGCCGATAATCCTGCTGATATATTCACCAAGCCGGTTTCGCAGAGTAAGTTTGAACACTGTTTGAACTTACTCAATATTCGAGATTGTTAGTAGCCCTTAGGGGCTAATTTGGAGCTCTACGGGGCTAATCTGGAGTCCTACGGGGCTAATCTGGTCTGGTTATCTTTCGGGACAAGTCTTGTTGCAAGGAGAGTCTGGGAATTGTGATCAATGCATTTGGTTATCTGGTTTTGTGAGAGGATTCAAGTTAAGGCGGAGATTGTTGAAATATGCCTTGAATTTGGGTTTAGGAGCAGTGAGCTATAGCTCGAGAGGTAGATCGATTGTTTCGAAAGAATATGGAGTTGCAACAAAATTGGAGCTATAACTCCTATGTGAGTGAGCTATAGCTCACGAAGATAGATTGGTTCGACTAGGCCGAGCGATAGCTCGCTTGGTAGCTCGTGTGGTAGCTTGTGAAGGTCGAAGGTGAGATAGGGGCCGAGCGATAGCTCGCTCGATGGTGAGCGAGAGCTCTCCGTTTGTGCACGGTGGAGCCCACACGACTTCTTAGGGTTTTGTGAGTCTTTTTAATGGACTTATCTATCTTATATGGGGAAGCTATATATAATCATAGTTAGGGTTTATTCATAGTTTTAGTACATTAATAATTGACATTATCAATCTGTAATCTGGAATTTCCTCAAGATCAATAAAGCTTTTTTCTCGCCTGCCCGTGGACGTAGCCAACACATTGTTGGTGAACCACGTAAATCTGTGTGTGCTATTTACTTGTTTTGCATTCATTAACTTGTTCTTTCTCACATCCATTACAATAGTTACAAGGATGATTTAGGATCGCCGAATGTTCTGAATCTTTATTTTTGAAACTTACGTTTCTCCAAACTCAGTCAAAGTGGGGGCTTCTGTAGACACCTTATTCTGTCTCTCCAGAAACCAAACCTAGTGATGTATATCTTTAACGTCATCGATTATCAAACGAGGTGAAATGTGAAAGAGTCTCGTGATGCACATGTCTTTTATAAAAATACTTCTTTCTGTTTTCGAAAATATTTTTTTCGTACCCTGCTTATGAAAAATGAACTTTCCAGTTTAGTTTGGTCCATGATATGGGTCCAATGATGGTGTATTTGTATGTGGATTGAAAATACCTTTCCAACGATATATTATAAGCCCAATTCCGATGAATAATGAGGAAGTTATGGCTAAAATACTAAACTAGGCTCAAACCGGATTTTACCTACGACCCAATGATCACGTGGAGGGTCCAAAGGTTTAATCATATTCCTAAATTAATTAGGATTAATTAGAAGCTTCTATAAGTTTCTAAAACATCTTAATTATCCTTTTTGAAAAGATAAGATTAAAGAGTTTGAAATTGAATAAAACTTTCCTTTTTTAAGTTCTAATTCTATTCCAAGTGAAAGACGTTTTAAAGAAGATCAGATATTATTTTTTTGCCTCATAATTTTTATCCAAACCTTATATTTTTGGATAGATCTTGAAATTATCTTTCCAATGATATATTAAAATATCAATTCCGAGCTATAAAAAAAATAGATATGAAAGAAATACAAAACTCTATCCAAAACTGACACCCTTCCACTATTTCGGCCATATCTTTTATTCTACAAATAATTTTAATCTTATTCTAATTGTGTTAAAAATTAGACTTTAAGATCTTTCCAACGACATATTATATGTCTTTTTTGGATAAAAAAATATGATAAAAACAAAATCCGTAAAAAAACCTATCTCATCGCGCCGCGATGGACTTTGTCGCGCCATACTGGCGTCAGTTTTATTCCGATTCGAATGCTGACTCTTTTTTTTTTATCGTTTCGAGATTATTTTCTCTATAAATAGGGTCGATATTTTCCTTTTTTAATCATCAACAATCATCTAATTCTAATATCTTCTCTCTCTTAAGCTAGAAGCTTGTTCTTTCTCCCTCTTTCTAAGCCTTCCCTTTTCAAAGTACAATACCGCATTCACAAGACTTAGACACACATAGCCAAGCTCGAAGTTTCCTTCGCCCGAAATGTGAAAGGTTCATAATTTCTAAGGGTTTGGTCCCAAATCCCTTTTTCAATTATTTAAATTAATTGTCTGATTTAATACTTTCATTGAAGTTACTAACGTGTGTATTATTTAGATAGAAAGTGATATGAGGCAACAAAGTAATTTATTTTATTGCTCTATATCTTTAGAAAGCATGCTTAGATTATTTTAATTCTTAGTATTATGTTAGGATGTTATTTATTGTTTTCTAGTATCATGATTAGGTTTCTTTCTATTTCTTTTATCATGTTATTATCATGTTAAGTTAAAGCTTTGATATTTATTGATTAGTGACATGTTAGGATCGGATTTGTTATTAATCATGTTAGTATCATGCCTAGGATCTTGCTAATTTTATTATGCTTTGATGAGAATATTATTGATATGATGATGATGGTTGTTATTATGTTGCTTGATTATATTATTGTTATTGCTTGATCACGCCCTCTCTTGCAGGTTTAAAGAGAATTTGTACTTGAAATCACGCTTAATAAGATAATTAATAATTTATTTAGGCTAATGTGATTTTAATTCAAGTGATTGCCAATAATAGATTTATCTGTGCATTAATATTCGCCCAACATAGATTAAACAGGTTTAGGTCTAATATATTGATTGTATTTTAGATAGAAAGTTCACATGAATATGAGAAGAATAAAGTGGAGGCCTATATAGGGCAGGTTCAATCACTTTTAGGTTGGATTTGTAACTTCATCCCCGAATATCCAATCATGGTTCATGACCACTATGGAGTTAGCGATCTCATGGATTGTGAAGGGGTGTAACCTTCACCCTGTGAACAGTTTACAAGTTCCTACACTTGTTGGTGACTCTTTTGCTCTAGCTTCCTTCCCTTTAGACATCACCATACTTAAGTGTATGATCACAGTGGGGCTCAAGTGTGGGATGCTTGAAATATTCCCTACACCTTAATAAATTATTTGAATTCAAGATGCTTCATATTGTTTTGGTATAAAATACTCCATACTCTTTAAGGTACTACGAAAAGTACAAAGTACGATCGAGTAGATAATAAACTCAAGTAAATTTTTGTCTAAATATTATTTCTACGGACTACTCTATGTTGTACTCCCTCCGTCCCTTATTACAAAGGCTCTTTTGGTTTTTGCGCGGGAATTAAGAAAGTTGTAAATTCTTTAAAACTAATGATTAAAAGTACAAATGTGTATGTGGGGTTAGAGAAAGATAGAGAGAAAGAAAAAGTAGTTGAATATAATTGAAGAGATAGATAGAGAAAGTGTTGGGAATTGATGTTAAAAGTACAAAAAAAAAAAAAAAAGGAATAAATATGACAATTCATCAAAAATAGGGTAATATAATGTCAAAAAATACAACCTTTAACTAGAAATAGGCATTGTATTTTAGTTTACACTAAAAAGAAATGAGGCTTTATATTAAGGGACCGAGGGAGTACAAAGTAAAAAGCATAATCCAACTTATAATTAAGGGTTATAGTTACATATCTTTAGATAAATTAATGTTGATTTCTAGGAATATATGGATATAGTAACTCTTATATCTAAATTAAGAAAGTTAAAATTTTTAAATGAGTGGAGATTGGAGAAGTTTTAAGAGAAGGGGAAAAATAAAAGTGCCGGGGGGGGGGGGGAGGGGGGGCTGGCGGGGGTGTTGATTGAAAATTAGTGAATTAATACAAGTTTATCTTCGTGATAAACAAGTTTTATTTAGCATGCAGACAAAAGTGTAATTTTTATGGGGAAAGAAGGTCAAAATACTACTTGAGGTAGTGGTTTTGCCTTAAAACCGCTATTAAACCACTTCATGAGGTAGCGGGTTTACTCCGTGATAAACGAAACTTGTTTATCACAAACATAAATTAATAGGGGCAGCCTCAAAAATAATGTGAGATTTTAGAAAGTGTAGACCAAATAACCAATTGTCCAATTTGGTTTAAAAGTGAACAACCCTACCCCGTCCATATTTTAATAAGTGTTACACTATAAGCGACACATAATTTTAGGCAATGTAATTGTTTTAAATAAAATATATAAGAGATAAGTGGGGTAGTTAGAGTATTAAAAATTGTATAAGAAAGATAATGAGGTAAATAGTTTATTGAAAAGTAATGAATGTGTGAGGAAAGAAATAATATTAATAAAAAAAAAAGTAGTACAAGTAGTGGCAGTTTGGGTGGGAATCATGAGTGGAGAATGATACATCGTATAATATCTAAATGTAGTTTTTTGCCAAAAAAAAAAAGTAATACTTATTAAAACACGGCCGCATTTGGTAAGTGTAAAACTTATTAAAACATGGAGGGAGTATTCTTTCAAAAAAAAAAAAAAAAATACGGAGAGATTATTACACATTGGTTCTATAAAAGATATCAATTGTGACATTTAACAAGTGAGTAAAACAATTAGCATTTTCGGACATTAAACCCTTTTTTTTTAGGAAGAATTAATTTTAACAATTCCAACTTTGGGTCATTTACATTAAACAATCTCGGATTAGATTATCATGGAATAATCAAAACTTTGAAATGCGTTTTCTTCTAACAAACCAAATCATTCAACAAAAGTCAACAACCTATTACATCAGATAACTTGCTACGTGTCAAGTCGTTATTGGTTCAAAAATAAATAATTTTTTTTGAAAGAAAATCCACCAGCCCCCTCCCCTACAGCCTTGCCCTTCCCCTTTACCGAAAAATCAATCCCACACCATGCACCCCTACTTTCCCCTTACTGGAAAATCAATCCCAGCCCACCCCACTCCACCCCTTTCAAATTTGCTACTCTTTTAACAATTAACACTTACTTAAAAATGGTTTATTAAGATTTTATTTCTACTCTTTCATTGACTAATTTACACTTTTTCATTATATATATATATATATATATATATATATATATATATATGTGGCGAAATTGGCAAAACTTCTTTGGGGTTTTGTGGCGGGAAATGTGAAAGGGGTGGTTGATAGATGCACTTTTGCTAAAATAACAATGAAAATGGTTGTTCTTTGGTCAAAGGGATCTAGTGTAGCTGCAAGAGTGTCCTTAAAGATGATATTATTTTCTATGTAATCTTAATAAGAATACTGTATTGTTTGAATGTAATGAGTTCCCCTTGTAAGCGTCTTTCGAAGCGAGCCTATATTGAGCATGTTGTGAATATCCTAGGCAATCATAGGAAGTAGGAATTGACATTATACGATTAGGGAAACGATTAGGGACAAGCAAAGTAGGGAGTTGCCAACAAGTTTTTAAGGAACTTTTAAACCGATCACAGATCAATAAAGGCAACCACGATTAAGGAACAATGAAAAGCAACATTGATTGACTCGTGAAGGTAACACCTCATTCATAATCCATGAGATTACTAACTCCACAAAAGGAGGATCGGGGATGATGGTACGAAGTGAGTTATGGAGTCACATTCGCCCGTATTGGCCTCTACTGGCTTCTTATAGGGAAAAGTATTTCCTGTGATCTCAAAGGCATGCAAACAAAGATTCAATTTGCTCCAACTAATATAAGGCTAAATTAGTTGAATATGAATGCAACATGCGATTCTAATTATCGTGATCCCTTGATCAAACAACAAGATTAAACCAGTCGTCCAAATTACATATTCCCTTTAAACATGCAATATGATGATCAAATAATAAATATAATAGAATCAACATCAATATTGGTAGCAATTTTGTTATAATAACGTTAGTCAAATAAATTTAATCATGATACTAGCAATAAAGAATAAAAAATAAGAGTAATTAAATGATTAATTACTCACTTTCCGCGTTTCCTTGAATTGCTACATCATGAATAAACTGTTAGTAAATTCAATAAAAATATAAATCAAACTGCAATAATTAAATTAAATAAAAAGTGGAGTTAATTTGGCCCAAACCCTCAAAGAGTGTTTGTTTAGAGGGATAAAGTGAGGAGGATAGGATAAAAGGGAGGGTTTTAACAAATCCTTTGTTTGTTTAGAGGGATAGGGATTATGAGGGGGGTTAGGATGGAGATAAAAAAAGGAGTTATCCCTCCAAATTAATAACTAAGGGGGTTGGTATAAGGGATGGAGATTAAATTTAATGGGTAAAAGACATTTCTACCCTTAATGAAAGAAAAAGAAGAAGAGAATGAAGAAAGGATATTAAGAGTAATTTTGTATTTTTATTAGTTATTCCAATCTAATCCCAACCCATAGCAAACAATGTAATACACTATTTTTATCCTCATCCCACCTATTAGTCCACTTTCTTATCCCACTCAATCCCATCCCTCCAACCAAACGCTCCATCACTTAATTCTACCTTTCACGCCTTGGTTTAAGGATGGAACATCGGGTCAAGTATGGATTCCTTGGAGTGCTTAGGGAAGAAATAGTGTAATTGGGATAATATATTAAGGCTTAGAATATAAGAGAGATAAGAGAAAAATGATCTGGTGCAAAAGAGAGGAAGAGAGAATGACTTTTTGGTGTAGAGGGAGAGAGAATGATTTTTTGGTGCCCAGAAACTGATGAAATCAGCCTCGTATTTTTAGAGAAAATGCGTAGGGTGAAGTAGGGAACCCTAGAAGTGAAGGAGCCACGAAGAAAATCCCAGAAAAAACACTGTGTCACGGAAAATATGATGTGGCGTGGTAGATTTTTATATTTTTGCGTCTTTACAACTATGATAACTTTTGATCTGTTACTCGGAATAAAAAATATAATATATCGTTGGAAATATTATCAAGTCTAATTTCCATATCAATTAGAATTAGGTCAAAATAACTTATTTATTTTAAGATATGACAGTTTTAGTGAAAGGGTGTCGGTTTTGGGCCGAGTTTAGTGTTTTGCTCATATCTTCTTCATTTTAAATCAAAAATGGGCTTATGATATACCTTTGGAAAGCTTATTTCAAAGCCTATCCAACCAAATAATATATTTATCAAAATTATAGGCCCACAAAATCAGTTTAGATCGGTTTTGTGATGTGGACACGAAAAGTGGAAAATAAGTTATGGTTTGGGTAAATGGGTTGAGAATTGGGGTGGTTTATGAATTGTATTGAATTGAATAAGGATTTAAGCAATCCAAAGATTAAATACTCAACCTAACTAATAATGGCGGTAAAATATTGTTCGTCATCTAGTTTGGTTTTGGGGAGACATTTTAGGTGTCTACACCCCTTAGTTGGTGGGGTTTGTTGATCGAGTATGAGTACGAGTAATGATGTAGTATCGTAAAGTTGAATTGCTGATACAAAATTATATAATTTTTCGAATACAAGCATATAAATTAGATGAAAATTATTCCTATGACTACAAGTTGTTAAATCATCTTTCTAAAAAGACTCTATACTATAATAACATGTGCAAGAGATATTTCATATTCCAAGATCCATTTAATAGTCGTAATTTTGAAAAATATATCCATTATTTGATTGGAAAATTTGATTTAAATAATCCAACCTTTACCTCGTTCAATCTAATAATCCAACCTTTAGATTACTGCTTAATAATCCATGCTTTGGGGATCTTGAATTCTATTAGGCCAAATCGATCACCAACTTGCAATATTAGGCCACCTTGCCACATGTCACATCCTAATTCTTCTAATATATTTTACATTTAAAAAATTATTATATAAAATTTTCTTTTTTTTTTCCTTTCCACTTTTCCTTTTCCCCTTCTGTAGGGAATATTTCAAACCCCCAACTTTGAGCCCCACTGTGATCATGCATTTAAGCATGCATGGTGGTGTCCAAAGGGAAGGAAGCTAGAGAAAAAGAGTCGCAAACAAGTTTTAGGAACTTGTAAACCGTTCACGGGTGTGAAGGTTACACCCTTTTTACGATCATAGAGATCGCTAACTCCATAGTGGTCCAGAACCATAACTAGATATTCGGGGATAATGATACAAATCCAAACTAAAAGATATTGAACCCACCCTAAATAGGCCTCTACTTTATTTTTCTCATATTCATGTGCGCTTTTCGATCAACATACAATCTTTAAGTTAGCCGTAAACCTTAATGCACAAATAAATCTATTATTGGCAATCACTTGAATTAAAATCATATAGCCTAAATAAAATTATTAATTATCTTATGAGGTGTGATTTCAAGTGCAAATTCTCTTTAATCCTACAGAAACGGGCGTGACCAAGCAATAATGTAATCAAGCAACATAATAATATATTGACACAACAATGATCATCATCAGAAAAATATTCTCAAAGCATAATATTATTAACAAAATCCTAGGCATGATACTAACATGATTAATAACAAATACTACCATGTCACTAAATAGTAAAAATCAAAGCTTTATCCTAAACATAACACTAGAAAGCAATAGAAGCATCCTAACATGATACTAGGAATTAAAATAATAATCTAAACATGCATACTAAAAGAAATAGAGAAATTGATTTTTTGGTGCCCTGAACTGCAAAAAGAAGGGGGGTATTTATAAAGGAAATGAGTAGGGGATCACACGGAACCCTAGAAAAGATAAAAACCCTAACTTGGGGCACCGTGACACGGTCAGAGGGTGACGTGACACGGTATAGATTGCCGTGTTGCGGTGCATTATTTTGCCCTAAAATGATAAAGCACGTGCAGAGTTGTAAGCGGAAAAATTCTTTTTTTTTTATGGTATGTATCGTAACACATCAAGAGACACTGCGACGCGGCACATCCCACCGTAGCGTGGCACGTGGCACCGTGTCATGGTGTACAACCAACCCAAATTGCGTACAGGTTCATAAACACGTGAGAAAACGCAGAAAATACACAAAAAGCACCGTGATACGGTGTAGAGTACCGTGTAACGACAATGTGCACCGTGCCAAGTCAGCTTTTGCCGCAACGCGGCATTTTCGTTGTTGTGCGGTAATTCCAGTGTTTTACGCGTTTTTAAAACTATGATAACTTTTGATCCATAACTCGAAATAAGGCATATAATATATCGTTGGAAATCTTTTAAAGTCTACTTTCAAAACCAATTAGAATCAGGTCAAAATAGGTTGTATATTTTAATATATGACCATTTTAGTGAAAGGGTTTCGGTTTTGGGTTGAGTTTAATATTTGTCCCATATCTTCTTCGTTTTAAATCGGAATTGGACTTATGATATATTAATGAAAAATCTTATTTCAAGGCCTATCCAACCAAATAATAATTGGATAAAAATTATATAGTCACAAAATCAGTTCTCTCGGTTTTGTGATAAGGACACGAAAAGTGATAAGTAAGTTACGGTTTAGAAAATGGGCTAAGAATTAAGTTAGTTTATGAAATGTATTGAATGAAAATATGGATTAAGCACTCCAAAGGTTAAATAATCAACTGGATAAATAATTGCAGCTAAAGATTATTCATCATCGAGTTTGGTTTTGGGGAGACATTTTTAGGTGTCTATAGAAGTCCCCACTTTGACCGATTTTGTAGAAACGTTAGTTTTGAAAACGATAGTCAAAGTAGTTGATTGGGATGGAGAATGATTTTAGATGTTCTGCGAGCCAAAATCACTCTATATATGTCGATACCTGCAGAAAAATACTTCCCCCGTTCTATTAATATTGCAACAATGGACTTTTTGCACTATTAATCATTCTAGTTTGACCATATAATATGATTTATACGTTAAGAAAAATATAGTCATGTGGGATCTTGTTGGATTTGTCTCATAAAATACTTTCATAATATCAACTTTTTATCATTTTTACTCTTATACAATTATAGATATTTAACATATAAAATGTGCATAGGGATGCGTAATTTCCTCCTTGTTTCAATATTAATAGAACGGAGGAAGTATTAGTTCCACATATAAAAGATGGATAGAATGCTTATCTAACACCAGCGTATCGGTGACAAACGAGTTTGGTAGTTTTCTATGCTTGAAGAAATCCATCGGATGATGTTTGATGTGATACTTTCCATGCTTGAGTAAAGTTGGTAGATGATATAATCACTGACATCTTTGCCTTGAGATGTGGTAACGAATGACAATTTTCCATGCTTGAGGAAAAACTTATCTGATGATGAGATCGCAAGTTTTTGTGTATCGAGAAACTTGCGCCGTGAATCATATTTGTTAGGGAGACGATAACTAAATGATGATGGTTCAATTGTACACAAACGTGGGCCGCAGTTGGTTTGATTGTCCTCGAACGTGGACCGTTAATGGTTCGATTGTCCCTGAACGTAGGCTGTAGGTGGTTCACTTGTCCCCGAACATGGGCTGTAGATGGTGTGCTTGTCCTCGAACGTGGGCTGTAAATTGTTCGCTTGTCCCGGATTGTGGGTTTTAGATGGTTTGCTTATCCCCGAACGCGGGCTGTAAGTGAGACTTGCAAAATAAAATTTGCAAAAGGACCGGTATGGACTACGATTGACTAGACCAAACTTGACTTGACATGACATGACATGTGTATGACTTGTGAGTGTGTGTGTATGTGTATGAATTGAGTGTGTGTGCAGACATAAGGAAACGAAGATGTAAAAGCAAAAATTTTCCGTCATTTTTCTCATGAGTCTTTTATCTCAAAAAAGAAAGACGTGAATTTTTTTTTTTGATTTTGACTTTCCCTCGATGAAAAAGTTTTGAAAAAGTTTTGAAAAAGTTTTTGAACATCCCCAAAAGAAAAAGATGTAAAAGGGAAGAAGTTTTGAACTTCCTCGATGAGCAAGACGAAATGAATCGTATGGATTGAATTGCTTGTCTTGAAAATAATGTATGCATGATGCATGTTCTTAGGCCGGGAGGCTAAGGACATTACATTTTGTGACATGAGAAATGAATGAACTTAGGTCATGGAGCTAAGCATCATATGTGGTGTAAAGAAACGATTTTGAACGTCACTTAGGTCCAAAAGCTAAGCATGTATATAGATGAAGTGATTATTGCATAATGAACGTTGCTTAGGTCAAGGAGCTAAGCACAATATGATTTGTATGATTACAAATCATTGATATATTAATGTTGGTCAGCACATTATGCGATGCGTGAAACAATGAACATTGCTCGGGTCAGGAAGCTAAGCAAGTATATAATGTTTCTTCTAATGGATGTTGTCTTGAAAGATGATGAAGCATGCGCGGTAGGGAAACAAGATTTCATGAAAAAGGTTCCTAAAGGAAAGATGATATGGCTATGTATGTGTGAGTAAAGTGTGTGAAAGTGATACTAAGGTGAGGCTACAAAGGCTATGGTGATGAAAAAAGATGTGAGAAGAGTCGTGATGGTGACTCTTTAGGCTAGGTAGGCTAAATGATGTGGGTTCAAGCCCCTAAGTCTAGCTCTAGATGGATAGGTTTATAGGGATAAGCATTGGATATTCTTTAACTCGATCATGCATATGAATGTGGCCGCACCTTAATGTGAGGTTGCCTGCGTATCCGTTAGTAATTAGGCCGAACGTAGCTCTAGTCGAACTTGCACAAGTGTATGTACACCTCAAAGAGGTCTTTTAGGGAATCTAATGTGGTTAACTTGATGGTTTAAAGAATAAAAGGGTAAAAGGCTTAAGACCCGAGAGAATCCCAAAGATATGTAATTGTGAATTTGAAAATTTTGAATTTTGCAAGTTTTATTTTTCATATATTTTTTTTTGTTTTGTTTTTCATTATTTTGAATCAATGTAGGCAATCTCTAATCATGTGGTCCGTCACTCACTTAGCATTCATATTTCTCAAGCACGGTACCAAGCACTCTGTGAGAGACGCAATTTGAGACGTGTCTGTATCCAAGACATTGGAACACTTACCTTTAGACATTTTTTTTATTTACTTATTCCTTTTTTTTATTTAAACTTGCTTTCTGAATGTTACAAAAATTGCACACTTTCTCATCTCAAGGTTAGGTGGATGTGGGTTAAAAAAATGAAGGCCAAACGTTAGACGAGGCTCAAAATGGTTTGTGTTAAGAAATGAAGTGTATGTTTGAATGGTTAGTGGAAGAAATAGGTAGCAAAGGTGCCTCGAATCATTGGTGTACCTTGTGTTCGGTTAGGAAATTGATTTTTTTTTTTGGTGAAAATGATCGAGATGTAAAGAATACTCAATTTATTGATGAAAATGGTGAATAAGCTAACAAAATTATCAAATTGCAGAAAGGGAAATCTTTGCTTTGCTTGAATTGGGGAAAAAAACTAATAGAAAGAAGAAACATGAAATCTCGCGCGAAGGGCTCGCCTTGCGCCTTGTCTTCATTGCTACTTGCCGCCTGGAGGGACAAAAAGTTTGTTTGCATCCACCAAGTCTTGAATGACGTTCTTCAAATTCTAACATTGCTCGGTAGTGTAGCCCCTTCCTTGATGGAACTTGCAATGGGCATTGGGATTCCACTTGGCGCTCCTTTCTTCAGGTTTTGGTTCTGGAAATGGCCCAATAGGTGTGATCAATCCTTAACCGTAAAGGCGATCAAAGGCCGCATCATAAGTCATTCCTAAAGGAGTGTAAGTTCTCCTTTTCTTAGACAATGGAGCATCATGAGCTAACACCTCATTGAGATCGACTTGACTTATATTGTTAGTAGTATTTTCAAGTTTAGAAGACGAAGAAGGAAGGTCGTTCTTCTTATTTTTCCAAGTGCTGTTATTGTTACTACTAGTAGTCTTTATTAGCTCGTCTTCGATGTTGATGTCGATATCATATACCACTTTGAAAGTGTTCAATGGCAGAAATTTGAGATGTTGCTTGTACTTGTAAGTTAGGTTCTGGATGAAGAGGCGAACCATCTCTCTTTTTTGGGGGGATCTACAAAGAGTGTAATCGTTTCCCACCACTTGTTCAGATAAGCGGTGAAATCTTCATTCTCTTTTTTGTTTGAGAATGGAGATTTTACGCTCAGACGTTCTTGTTTGAATGTTACACTTGTAACGATTTATGAAACTGTCGGTGACATCTTGCCAAGTTGCAGTATGGTTGGCATCTAGAGAATAAAATCGTTGTTGGCAAGCATGCTCTAAGGAGATAGGGAACACTGTAGGGAAGGGTGTTACGTCCAATCCCTTGAGAGCCATGGTTGTAGAGAACACCTTCAAATGAAATATTGGATTGTCAGTAGGCTAGAACTGTGGAATATCAGCGGTGGAGAACTTTTCAGGGAGCATTTTCTTCATATCCAAAGGAGTGGGAGGTTGTTCTATATAAGTGAAATCCTTTGAAATCTTGCTCATCTGTTCTTTCAATTTGTCAAGGGTAGCAACAGTGACCTTGTTTTTTTCCATGGTAGTAACACTAGTGGTAAGGGTTAGTGACTCAATGAATTTGTTTATTTTCTCAATATCTTCCTCAGTGGCCATTGGAACGAACTGAAAGTAGTTTAAAGGTGATAAGTAATGTGGAGATGGCAAAGTTTTCTTTGAACGCCTTTTAGATCTAAGAGATTGTTGCAGTAATGACTCAAATCATATTAATATACCCCTGCTCCTTGACAAAGTGTAGGTGAGAAGAACTCCACTCATTTTTTATTACGACAAAAAAGGGGGTGCATGAAACTAGTATACGATCATAAACAACATGGTGCATGACTCGAGTCGAAAAATAAAGAAAGTGTGTGGACTATACTTGACTCGTGAGTGATTAAGTGATGTTATAAGACACGTGGTATGGTCGTTTGGCTAGACATGTGAATAATAACCAAAATGACTGAAGCGAGGACCAAATTAGCACGGAAGACTAAAAAAAACTGACTGGACTTATTCCCTGGGAACCGTGACATGGAGAACTGTAATGTGTCGAGGTACAAGTTGTCGTGACTTGGCACTGATTTCCGTGACGCGACACTGATCGCCGTTACATGAAATTTCTACCGTGGCGCGGTGATCAGTTCCAGACGTTTTTGTGTATTTTTTTTTCCAGTTTTTGTCAATTTTGGAGTTTGCGCTAATTACTAATTGAGTACGGTCCATTGACATTAGTAAGTCATAAAATAAACTGACATAGACAAAGAAAACTTGTTAAGGTTATGATCAAAACGATCACACATAGGGCACGTAGGCACAATGATGCAAAGAAGAGTTCGCAACCTAATGTCAAGTTCTACGTTCCACTATGGTCAAGTTTATTTGGTGTCAAAAGGGTACAATGGTTAAGAGTTTTAACGCATTAGGAAGGAAACCTCCCTTGAGAGTGTATGCCAATGAGCGGCTCCGCAAGTTCGTGATTAAATCAAACTTGACTCCATGGTTTGGGGGAATTTAATGACTCAGATGATACTTTATTGCCGTGAGCGTTTTTGGGTTGGTAGAGTTTAAATTCCCTGGGGCTAAAACACATGTAGAACACATACAGTTTTTTCATAAAAATTGAAGGAAACCGATTGTGATAAAGAAAATAAAGCCGCTGGAAAGATTTCAAGACTTCTGCGACACGGTGGATTATGTCATGTCACGCTGCTGAACACCGCGTGGCAGTCAGGAAATCTGACTGGTGTCTTTGTTTTCTTTGTTCTCGATCAATTTATCCAACTTTTCCTACGGGGCAGACCTGAATATGACGTTAAAAACGTCGATGTTATGCAAAAATGCTAAAATAATCACAAGAATACTTTTCAAGAATCTTCCAAGTCTCATCCACTCACTTTAATGAAATACCGACCACTTAAATCGATAAATAACCAAAAGACCTCCCCAGTGGAGTCGCCAAATTATAGGAGTCGTTTGAAGTGCGCCTACGTTAAGCATGTGTGAATATGCTTGATACTCTTAGAAAGTGGGAAATAACATATGTGATTAGGGACAACAATTAGGGACTAGGAAAGTAGGGAGCCGCCAACAAGTTTTTAAGGAACTTGTAAACCGTTCACGGATCATAAAAGGTAACCACGAATTAAGGGACTATGATAAGCAAAAACGATTGACCCATGAAGATTACACCCCATTCATAATCCATGAGATCACTAACTCCATATGGTTCGGAACCACAAAAGGAGGATCGGGGATAATGGTACGAAGTGAGTCATGGAGTTACATTCGCCCGTGTAGGGAATATTTCAAGCATCCCAAACTTGAAGCCCACTGTGATGATACACTTAAGCATGGTGGCGTCCAAAGGGAAAGAAGCTAGAGAAAAAGAGTCGCCAACAAGTTTTAGGAACTTGTAAACCGTTCACAGGGTGAAGGTTACACCCCATCACGACCTATGAGATCGCTAACTCCATAGTGGTCTGGAACCAAGACTGGATATTCAGGGACGAAGTTAAAAATCCAACCTAAAAGTGATTGAACCTGCCCCAAAAATATGCCTCTACTTTATTCTTCTCATATTCATGTGCGCTTTCTGACTAACATACAATCAATAGGTTAACCCTAAACCTATTTAATCTATGTTGGTTTAATATTATGCACAAACAAATCTATTATTGGCGATCACTTGAATTAAAATCATATTATCCTAAACAAGGTTATTAATTATCTTATTAACCGTGATTATAAGTACAAATTCCCTTTAAACCTGTATAAAAGGTGTGATCAAGAAACATATAATAATAATATTTGTAATAATAATCTCAATCCCAAAGCATAATAATATTGATAGCAAGATCCTGGCATGATACTAACAAGATTAATAACAAATCCTAATGTAGGCGTCGCTCGAAGTGCGCCTACGTTAAAGCATGTGTGAATATGCTTGGCACTCATAGGAAGTGGGAATCGACATAATACGATTAGGGACAAAGAAAGTAGGGAGCCGCCAACAAGTTTTTTAAGAAACCTGTAATTCGTTCACGGATCATTTAAGGCAACCACGAATAAGGGACAACGAAGGCAACAACGATTGACCCGTGAAGGTTACACCCCATTCATAATCCATGAGATTATTAACTCCATATGGTTTGTAACCACGAAAGGAGGATCGAGGATGATAGTACAAAGTGAGTTATGGAGTCACATTCGCCCGTATTGGCCTCTACTCGATTCTTATAGTGAAAGGTGATCCTGCAATCTCAAAGGCATGCAAACAAAAATTCAATTTGCTCCAAACTATTGTTAAGCTAAATTGGTTTAATATTAATGCAACACATAATTCTATACAATTTGTGATCACTTTAATTAACAAGGAACCTAAACCGGTTGTCCAAATTATCTTATTAGGTGTGATTTTCAATTACATATTCCCTATAAACAAGCAATATAGTGATCATAATAACAATAAAATAAACATTAATATTGGAAGCAATTTAACAATAATAACGTTAGTCAAATCAAATATATAATAACCCTAATCATGATACTAGCAATATTAAAATAAAATAAGAGTAATTAAATTAATTTATTACTCACATTCCGCACGTTCCTTTAAATTGCTACATCATGAATAAACTGTTAGTAACTTCAATAAAAAAATATATATAAAGTAAATGAAAATTAAATTAAATTAAATAAAAAGTAGAGTTGATTTGGTCCAAACCCTCAGTTATTTGTACCTTTCACACCTTGGTTTAAGGACGGAACCTCGGGTTAAGTATAGACTCCTTGGAGTGCTTAAGGGAATTATTATGGAAGAATAAGAAGGCTAGAAATTAGGTTAAAGAGGGAGAAGAGAATGATTTTTGGTGTAAGGTGAGAGAGAATGATTATTGGTGCCCCGAACTGTAGAGATGAGGGTCGTATTTATAGGGAAATTGAGTAGAGGGAACACGCGGAACCCTAAAAAGATAAAAACCCTAAAAATTAACACCTCGTCACGGCAGAAAACACCGTGACACAGTGACAGGCACCATTAGACGGGGGAAGGCACCATCAGACGGGGAAAAATCCCGTGACGCGTTGGACAAATGGAGTGACACGGGAAATATTTGACCTACGGGAATTGAAAACGCGTGAAGGGTTTACATGGAAAAGACACGAGAAAATTCCGTGTCACGAGGTGTGTACCGTGACATGGGAAGACATACCGTGACACGGTGGATTTTTTGCGTCCAACTTCATAAGCGCGTGGGAATGAAACGTGAAAAAGACACGGGAAAGCACTGTGACATGGTGAAAAATCCCGTGTCACGGTACCATACCCTGTGCCACGTCATCATCACCCGTGACGCTGGAAATTTACGCGTTAAAAGAGCGCGGAAATAAGCACGGGAATTCCCGGGTCACGCCACCGGGCACCGTGAAACGTTGAGAATTCCCGTGTCACAGTACCAGGCCCCGTGCCACGTCACTTTCCCCCGTGACGCGGTGGTTTGGTTGCCTGTGCGACAATTCCAGTTTTTACGCGTTTTTCAAATTGCAATTACTTTTGATCCGTAGCTCGGAATAAGGAAAATAATATATGATTGGAAAGCTTATCAAGTATACTTTCCAACTCAATTTGAATCAGGTCAAAATAATTTTTAGATTTTAAGATATGTTTGTTTTAGTGGAAGGGTGTTGGTTTTGGACCGAGTTTAGTGTTTTGCTCATATCTTTTTCCTTATAGCTCGGAATTAGGCTTATGATATATGGTCGGAAAGCTTATTTCAAGGCCTATTCAACCAAATATTAAATGGATCAAAATTATATAGCCATAAAATCAGTTTCTCTCGGTTTTGCGATGTGGACACGAAAAGTGGAAAATAGGTTATGGTTTAGGGAAATGAGCTAGAAATTGGATTGGTTCATGAAATATATTGGATAGAACATGGATTTAAGCACTCCAAATATTAAATACTCCACCCGACCAATAATGGCAGTGAAAGGTGTTCATCATCGGGTTTGGTTTTGGGGAGACATTTTTAGGTGTCTACACCTAGCATATCACTAAACAATAAAGATCAAAGCTTTAACCCTAACATGATACTAACATGATGTAAGAAATAAGAAGCAACCTAAGCATAATTCTAGAAAACAATAAATAACATCCTAACATGATACTAGGAATTAAATATAAGCATGATTTCTAAAAATACAGAGCAATAAAAACAACTTACTTGGTTGCCTCATATCTCTTTCTAATAACAAAATACATGTGTTAGTAACTTCAAGGAAAATATTAAATCAAACAACTAAATTATATAATTGAAATAGGATTTGGGACCAAACCCTATAAAATTATCAACCTTTAACATTTAGGGCGAAGGCAACTTCGAACTTGGCTAGGTATGTCTAGAACTTGTGAATGAGGTATGATGTATTTTGAAAAGGTCTAGGCTTAGAAGACGAATAGAGAGAGAATAAACTTCTAGCTTGTAGAGAGAAAAGAATAGAATTAGATGTTTTTTGATGATTAAGCTTGTTGATGATTGTGAATTATTGGTGATTTCAAAACGAGGAATATCGACCCTATTTATAGAGAAAATAGTCCGTAAACGATAGAAGAGAGTTATAATTTGAATCGGAATAAAATTTGTTCTGTCGCAGAGCTATCACGTGCGACATAGTCTTTCACAAAACGACAGAAATCACGCGGCCCGACGTATCTGTCGTTTCTCGCTGAGACAGTTTTTTTGCGAATTTTGATTTTTTATCATATCTTTTGATCCAGAAGTCCAAATAATTAGTATAATATTTTGTTTGAAAGCTCTTGAAGTCTAATTTCCAACCTAATTAGAATAAGATTAAAATGTTTTTTAGAATAAAAGATATGACCGAAATAGTGGGACCGTGTCAGTTTTTTTATAGAGTTTCGTATTTCTTTCATATCTTTTTCGTTATAGCTCGGAATTAATATTACAATATATCATTGGAAAGATGGTTTCAAGATCCATCCAACCATATAAGATTTGGATAAATATTATGAGGCACGAAAATAATATCTGAACATATTCCATTTCACACAAAACAAGGACTCTTAAAACGAGAAGTTTTATTCAATTATTTTATCTTATTTTTTTTTAAAAAAAGATAATTAAGATCTTTTAGAAACTTATAGAAGCTTATAATAAATCCTAATTATTTTAGAAATGGGATTAAGCCTTTGGAACCTCCACATGATCATTGGGTCGTAGGTAAAATTCGGTTTGAGCTCAGTTTAATATTTTGGCCATAACTTCCTCATTATTCATCGGAATTGGGCTTATAATATAACGTTGGAAAGGTCTTTTCAAGCCCCATCCAAATACACTATTATTGGACCCGTATCATGGATCAACAAAATTGGACTGGTTATTTTCATAAATAGTGTAAGAAAAGAAATATTTTCAAAAACAGAAAGAATTATATTTTATTAAAACAACTGCATCACAAGACTTTTCACATTTCACCTTGTTCGATAATCAATGATATGAAAGGTATTCATCACTGTGTTTGGTTTTTTGGGAGACACAATCTGGTGTCTACAACCCGTATTGGCCTCTACTTGAATCTTATAGTGAAAAGTGATTCCTCCGATCTCAAAGGCATACAAACAAAGATTCAATTCGCTTCAAACTATTATTACGCTAAATTGTTTGAATATTAATGCAACATATAATTCTAAATATTGTGATCACTTTAATTAACAAAAAGATTAAAAAGGAACATAAACCGATTGTCCAAATTATCTTAGTAGGCGTGATTTTTAGTTACATATTCCCTTTAAACATGCAATATGGTTATCAATAATAATAACATAATAAACATTAATATTGGAAGCAATTTAAGCATAATAACGTTAGTCAAATCAAATAATAATAACCCTAATCATGATATTAGCAATATTAAAATAAAATAAGTAATTAAATTAATTACTCACATTTGCACGCTCCTTTGAATCCCTACATCATAAATAAACTTTTAGTAACCTCAATAAAAATATAAATCAAATTGATATTAAATTAAATAAATGTAGAGTTGATTTGGTCCAAACCCACAGTTATTTGTATCTTTCACGCCTTGTTTTATGGACGGAACCTCGGGTCAAGTATGGACTCCGTGGAGTGCTTAAGGGATGTATTATGGAAGAATAAGGAGGCTAGTATTTAGGCTAAAGAGGGAGAAGAGAATGATTTTTGGTGTAAGGAGTGAGAGGATGATTTTTTTGGTGCCCCGAACTGCAGAAAGGATGGGGGTATTTAGAGAGGAAATGAGTAGGAGATCACACGCAACCCTAGAAAAAATAAAAACCCTAATTTGGGGCACCGTGACACGATCAGAGGGTGATGTGACACGGTACAGGTTGCCAGGTCGCGGTGCATTATTTTTCCCTAAAATGATAAAGCACATGCAGAGTTGTACACGGAAAAGTTCCATACCGTGACACGGTAGAAGACACCGTGACACGACACAATCCACTGTAGCGCCGTGTCACGGTGTACAGCCACCCCAAAATTGCGTCCATATTCATAAACGCGTGAGAAAACTCGTAAAATACAGAAAAAAGCACCGTGACACGGTGTAGAGTACCATGTCACGGTGTAGGGAATATTTCAAGCCATCCCACACTTGAGCCCCACTGTGATCATACACTTAAGCATGGTGGCGTCCAAAGGGAACGAAGCTAGAGTAAAAGAGTCGTCAACAAGTTTTAGGAACTTGTAAACTTTTCACAGGGTGAAGGTTACACCCCTTAACTATCTTGGAGATCGTTAACTCCAATAGGTCTGGAACCATAACTGGAAGTTCGGGGATAAAGGTACAAATCCAACCTAAGAGAGATTGAACTTACCCTCATAATAGGCCTTTACTTTATTCTTCTCGTTTTCATGTGCGCTTTCTAACTAACATGCAATCAATAGGTTTAACCTAAACCTTTTAAATCTATGTTGGTTGAATATTAATGCACAAACAAAACTATTATTGGCGATCACTTGAATTATAATCATATTATCCCCAAACAAGATTATTAATTATCTTATTAAGCGTGATTACAAGTACAAATTCCCTTTAAATATGCATAAAAGGTTTGATCAAGCAATAACAATAAATATATCATAATCATATTAGAAATAAAGCATAATATTATTAGTAAGATCCTAGGCATGATACTAACAAGATTAATAACAAACCCTAGCATGTCACTAAATAATAAAAATTAAAGCTTTAACCCTAACATGATACTAACATGATATTAGGAAAGAATAGGAATCATCATAATAATCATACATGATATTAGAAATATATTAACCCTATACATGATACTATGAAGCAATAAAACATCCTAACATGATACTAGGAATCAATAAAATAATCTAAGCATGACTTCTATATCAAAGAAATAATTAAACAATTAAAGCACTTACTTCGATGCCTCATACCTCTTTCTGATAACAAAATACACGCGTTAGTAACTTCAAGGAAAATATTAAAACAAACAATATAATCAATAATTGAAATAGGGATTTGGGACCAAACCCTCAGAAATATCAAACCTTTCACGTCTAGGGTGAAGGCAACTTCGAATTTGGCTAGGTGTTTCCAAAGCTAGTGTATTAGGAATTTTGAGAGAGGGAAGGTTTAGAAAAAGAATAGAGAGAGAAAGCTTCTAGCTTTTAGAGAGAGAGAGAGATGATTGTTGTTCTAGATGATTTGAAAACAAAAAGATACGACCCCTATTTATAGGAAAAGTAGCACGAGATCGAAGAAAATCTATTTGGAATAAAATACCCCCTGTCGCAAACGACAGGAGTCAGCGCCAGATGAAAAGCTCTGCGCATGGCGACGACTCTGTCATCTCGCGCTGTTCCAAAAATCAACACGCTTTTCCACGCGTGATTACCTTTAACACCGGTTGCAGGTAATTATGACTCCAAGTAGTTTTTGAAATAATAATATATTTTATTCTAAATAAAACATCCTTAAAAATATAATTAATAGGCTCTCCTCTAGATCATTGGGACACCTTTAAAAAATATTGGGCCTAGTCTAATTTAATCCATAACTTCCTCATAATTCATGGGAATTTGGCCTATAATATATCATTGGAAAGCTCTTTTCGAGCTCAATCCAACTACACTATTATTGGACCCTTATTATGGACCAAACCAAATTAGACAGGCTATTTTTCATAAATAGGAGTAAGAAAAGAAATATTTTTGAAAACAGAAAGAGAAATATTTTAATAAAAACATCCTCATCATTAGACTTTCCATACTTTCACTTTGTTCGATAATCAAATGACGCGAAAGGTATTCATCACTGGGTTCGGTTTTGGGGAGACACATTTGGGTGTCTATAGAATCCCCCACTTTGACTGAGTTTTGAGAAACGCAAGTTTCAAAAACAAAAGTCAAAGTAGCGATAAGGACGAAGAATGATTTAGAACGATTTGCGATCCTAAATCATTCTTGTAATGCCGATATCTGCAAAAAAGCATTAGTTAAAACAGATAAAAGAGTTAAGAAACGCGTATTTTGCACCGTCGAGCACACGTCTCTCGGGTAACTGATTTTGTTGACGATCTTCCTCCAGCTAGGAGATACCGCCTAAAGACTGCTACGCTTGTAACTTCCACCAATTTTCGCTGTGATAATATCCCAAAAGTAGGGAATACTATCGAAGATTTCTTCCCTTGAAACGACCTTCTACCGCTTTGTGACCATCTTCCGCAAGCTAGGGAATATGGTCGAAGAAAACTTCTCTTGAAATCACCTTTTTCTTTTGACAACCTTCCACATCGTAGGGAACCCCGTCAAAGATTACTTCACTTGAAGCCATCCTCCGCTTTAGACAACCTTCCACATCCTAGGGAAAGCCGTCGAAGACTACTTCACTTGAAGCCATCCTCTGTTTTTTTGACAATCTTACACATCATAGGGAATGTCGTCGAAGATAACTCCGCTTGAAGCCATCTTCACTTTTGCAATAATATTCCGAAGAAAATTACCGAAGATCAACGCTTGTCGATCCTTTAAAGCTCGCTTGAACTTTGTTTCCGTGATATTTGCTGAAATTTGCGGTGCCAGTACATTGCCGCATTTGCTACTTGTAGACCATTATGTCGGTGCCTCTGCTGCTTATGAACCATTATGTCGGTGCCTTTGCGATGAGCCAATGTTTAGGCGCTTTAAGCTAAGTGAGACGATCTTTTATCAGGTCGATCACTTACTGTGATTGTAATCGAGCCGATTATTTAATCATGTCAAATTTCTTATAGGGGCTAACTGGCGTACCAAGGAACCCGAAATTGCTGCATAAGGTCCACATAATCATTTATGATGGACACATTTTCTGTCGCCACACTAGCGCACGCTGGAAGCCACTGTCGCCACAATTTCACTCTGTCGCATGGCGACGAAGACCAGCGCCTGGAGACGAACTCATCGACTGGCGCCGGAGTCGGGTTTTCAAAATAAAACCCCTTCCTTCCCCATTTTCCGTGGATGTTGTTGCTTCTTGCTCGTGTTCGTTCGAAACTTCAATTTGGTCGTTCTTGCTCGTTTGTCCACCAAATTCGCTCAAATTCGTTGTTAATCAAAGCTTGTCTCATCTATTTTCCGGATCCATGTATGTTTTTCTCAAACTTAACTCAATTTTTGCTAAATTCGGAGATGTTTGTGCGCGGGTATTCGAAAAAATCAAACCCATTTATGCTAAATTCTCTTTGTTTATCGAATTTTATGCCTTGAAATTGCTGGATTATGTTTATATATAATGTTTAGAGAATTTTGAGACTTAATTCACTCAATTTGGTTAAGAAATGAGCAATTTGCCATTGTTGACCCTCTTGAGTTCGTCAGAATAATGTGGTTGTTCTTCGTGTTTTTCTAGCCTTTTTTGTCAAAATTTGTCACAATATTTATCATAATATTGCAAGAAATTGTTTGATTGTTGAAATTTTCTATTTATGCTCGGATTGAAATTGTGCTCTGTTTTAGTACTACGTACTCTGTTTTCGCGAACATAGTATCATGCGGCTAGGCGAACCTTAGATATTATAGAACCTTAATTTTCTTATATTTTTCATAATATAGCATGGCTAGAGAACGAGGCTCGGGTTCTCGTTCTCGTTCTAGGGAGACTCGTTGGGAGGACGACCCCGTAGGCATCTCCTCTTCTCCAGGGAGATTTCCAGAGTGGGATGAGCACACTTTGTACTTCGCGCCAGAGTTCCACATTTCAAAGCACGTTCGTCAAGGGATTCTCAGCGGGAGGGTCCGTAGCCATGGTTTTGGCAACACGACCATCGACTCTTTGTATGATACTTACTTCCGCGACCACGTCGGTCTGCGCCTTCTGTGGTTGTCATGTGGCTTGACTCATTTGCTGCGAGCCACTCAGTCTATGTACTCCTTCGGACAGAGCCACTACGTAGTCCAAGCTTTGATGGAGTTCTTTTGGGACACCACCAACACCTTTCACTTTCCTTGGGGTGAGATGACTGTTACCCCCACCGACTTTAGTCTCATTACGGGATTGGAATTCACCTCGGTCCCATTTCCTTTTGATAGCGAGATGACAGTCTTTTCTCCAGAGGTGCTGGAGCTTTTGGGCCCTAACATTATTCGGGGTTGTGATGAGGCTGATCCGACGTAGCTTAGCACTAAATGCATTCGCCGGAGCACGCTTGCTGCAGCATTTCAGGATCCTACGACCACCCCAGAGTAGCGGGTGCGCATTTTTGTTCTTATCTTGTTGTCAGGGACCTTTTCTCCTGACAGAGGTAGTCGAGTGCTACTCTGCTACCTGCCTGCTGTTCGCGACCTTGCTTTAGTTTGGTCGTATGATTGGGCCAGCTTGGCCTATGGGGACTTCCTGGTTAAACTGCGACTTTATAGTCATCATAGCTCCTTCAAGGGAGATATCGTACTTTCCAGCTTTTGGAGAGTCGTAGATGTACGCTTTATTCCTTCTAAAGTTAGCTCTAGCCCTATTTTAGCATCTGTTGACATTTCTTTGTTTTTGTAGATCTGGTTCTATGAGTACTTTCCATCTCTTGCGCCTGCGAGACCCTCACCTCACGAGCTCCCTGTTGTTGCCATTTGGGGAGGTCGTCACAGTGAAGATGTTACTTCTAGGCGCACTCGAGTGTTAATCCTCTTACTATATTTTTTCAGATGCTTGCTCTTTATACCTTTAGTAGGATTTTGCCTTATGAGTATGCATTTTGTAGGAGCCGGCCGTAGAGTTTTGGCCGTGGGCCAACTTCAACGTTTTTGTGCTTGCTGCGTTGTACACCGCTTAGCGTCGCTATTTTCAGGGGATATATAATGTTGTGGTGCATCTTGGCGAGAGAGTGGCTATTCAACACTCCTCGGAGGCCTTTGTTGTTCCGACTCGCCCATTTCGGCATATATTCGATAAGGCGAGGTTGAAGACTTTGACGAGTAGGGTGCTAGAGGGTACTCCTTGGCGGACGCACGCTCGTCCGGAGCTTTGCTATTCAGAGGCCTTGCTACCGCTTTTGGCTCCACCGCAGGTTTTGCCAGAGGAAGGAGAGGAGGTATTCTTTATCTTTGCGCATTCGTCTTTTGTATAGACCCCAAGTAGATACTAACTACTCAATTTATCTTGTAGGATGCGCATGCGGAGTTTGTCGCTCCAGCTGTGTTCATCACCTATTAGGGGGTTTAAGGCCCCGTTGAGGAGATGATTACTCTAGCTCCTAGGGGTCATCGCTTTATCGAGCAGTCGATACCACGACGTCAGACTTGGGTGAGTCATTTATTTGCTTTTTTACTTGCACATATATTGTTGATCTCTACTGACTTGTCTTTTGACAGTTCTCTAGCGAGGTGGTGACGATGATGGTAAGAGGCTTGGACGCCTTTCGTTACCAGCTAGTGAGATGGGGAGATCGTGCTTCTTGTCGTCGTGACGACACTGCAGAGGTATTTCTCTTATCCTTATCTTATGATTCGATTTACTCATTTGACCATCTGATATGTCTTACTTTTGTAGGGACAGCCTATTTCTCCTCATACTCGGCCGAGACCTGAGGCTAGGAGAGAAAGGTCCGACTCGAGGTGTCATCGTACCACTTCTAGGGGTGAGGGTGGTTGATCAGAGATGGCTCCACCTGAGACACCGGGTGGTTCGGGCTCTTCATCTGAGGGCGCACATGCTAGGCCAGCAGGCCAAGGAAGTATGCCATCGACTCCTTTAGGGGGTGGTAGGATGTACGAGGTTGGCTCGTCGTCGCAGCGGCCGCCGCAGCCTTAGCCATTGGCTATTGAGCTTCATAGTGAGCCTAGATGGGCTAGTCCTACTTTGTCGATCCCTGCTGTTGGCAATCTTGGGGCCGGTGAGGGGCATACTCCACGATCTACCTTGTTCTTTGATACTTTGGCAGTGCCTCCTCATTTGAGTCCTCCGGCACCATAGCTGTACCTGTGCTTATTTTATTTGACTTATAGGACTTTGCTAATTAGTATGACTTCTACATTAGATATATTGTATATACAACTTTCTTATGCTTATTTTATCTTTGCATTTTTTTTTTCTTATTTTATGTGCGTGTGAGTTTGTGCAAAAAATTGTGGCTAATTTTTGCGCAAAAAATTTTCATCATTTTTATTATTAATGGAGGGTATCCGACTTTGTTCCCCAAAAAGAAAAAAAAATTTTGACTAACATAAGCCTAAAATTAATTAGGCTTAAATTAATCAAAGAATATTTAAAAGAAGTTATAAAAAACATAAAGTCAATGCACAAAAATCGAGTCGCAATCGAAGAAACATATGATTTGCATAGCGCGAATAAGTTGTCGTTGAACCGACTATCTGTCGCCCAGCTCTGGTGTCGTTTCCAGACGTTGATTTCAAAGCCAAGAGACAAGCCTCGTCGCTAAGCGATGTTCCTGTCGTCTGGCGACAAACTCTATTTCTCTGAATCCTTTCGAAAACAAACTGCATTAGTTTTGTCGATAAATAGCCCCCAAATCTGCCGAATTTTGTATATTTCGGACAAATTAAAATAATAGTTATATCTTTAATTCTCTTTAAGCTATTATGTCTAAGAGTTTTAGTGATTTTACTCGTGAGTGGTGTCGTTCTTTGACTGCTAGGGAGAGAAAAGAGCTTAATTTCTTTCATATGGGAGGTATTTATGGTATTAACGGGGTCGATATAGATATAGACTTTATTCATACCGCCTTAGCCTATTGGGATCTAGACACACATTGCTTTAGATTAGGCTATGATGAAATTAGTCCTTTACCGGAAGAATTTGGTGCCATTCTAGGCTTTCCCTCCATGGATCTTGCAGTAATACCTAATTCTAGTGAATATTATTATAAAGATTTTGAGCGCTTCTTTAATCTGAAAGATAGAGATCTAACTAATATTGTAGATGGTACAGTAGTTAATCTGAAAGAATTTGCACGCCACTACTTTGATAGACCATATTCTGAGTCTTTTCATGTTTATAGAAGAAGAGCTTTTCTCTTTTGCATGCTTAGCCAATATCTCCTCACTAGTGGTAATAATCGTGAGGGTCAAGCAATTTTAGTGTCTGTGATGGAACAAATTGAATCAGGGAGAAATCTAATGCAATTAATTTTTGGAGAAACAATTCTTAGGGCCTGTTCTCTTCCGTTGAAATTAAGTTCAGTTCAGTTCAGTTCAGCTCTTAATTTATGTCTAATGATATTGCTAATGATATAAAGCTAAATTTCATTCTTTTAAGCTCTTATTACAACGACAACAACAACGACAACAACAATAATAATAATAATAATAATAATAATAATAATAATAATAATAATAACAATAATAATAATAATAATAATAATAATAATAATAATAATAATAATAATAATCAATAAGTAATAAATAATAATAATAATAATAATCATCAATAAATAATAATAATAATAATAATAATAATAATAATAATAATAATCAATAAGTAATAAATAATAATAATAATAATAATCATCAATAAATAATAATAATAATAATAATAATAATAATAATAATAATAATAATAACAATAATAATAATTATAATAATAATAATAATAATAATAATAATAATAATAATAATAATAATAATAATAATAATAATAATAATTTGGGGTTAGATACTAGTTAGATACATGTATTAATTAAAACATTAAAGAGAGTGGGTTAGGGTGTTGGACTATTGGGTTGCTGCCTCTGTTAGCTTTTCGTGTTTTTTCTTTTTTTTTTTAAAATATTTTTTTTAAATTTGTTTAAATGGGTTAGATACATGTAAGTGTTTTGTGTTCTTTTGTCATAATACTATTTTATTTTTAAATTAAATAGTATATGTGTTTAAAATGTTTAGAGGTTTCAAGTTTTTAATATATTTTCCATAAATTTTATAATTATATAGTATATTTTTCGTAAATATTTTAATATGTACATTTGTATATACACATATGTATAGTAATAAATAATCAATAAATAATCAAATATCACTAATCCGTAGTTAAAAATCACTAATTAATAAGTTCAGTTCAGTTCAGTTAAGCTCAGCTCAGTTAAGTTAAGTTCAGTGCAGTTCAGTTCAGTTCAGTTCAGTTTAGTTAAGTTAAGTTCAGTTGAGTTCAGTTTAGTTCGGCTGAGTTAAGTCAATCAGAACAGGCTCTTAGTTTGGACGAATTAAAGAAAAATCCAAAAGCATCTTTTCAAGGCTCTCTAATTTTATAACAGGTAGAAAAATAATATTTTTAATCACATAAATAAAAAACATATATTCTTGTGTAGCAATACTAATTATTTGCATTGAATTTTTGCAGATGTGGCTAATGTAGAGACTATAATTAATTAGTCCTCCTGACAACATTGAAAATACACTCCAAACTTCTTTGTGAGGTGAAAGAAGCGCTTAACCATAAAGATGGGTCACCGGGAGTGGAGCAAAATATTCGCCTTTCGTGATTTTACTATCAAATGGATCATCCCATGGTGGAAAATTGAGAAAATGGTTGGTGTCAACAAGCAACCCTTCTGTCGTCTTCCAAGTTTATCCAAGATGACTTTTTATTACCTCTGTAGGGTAAAAAGACAGTGCGGCCTTTCTCAAACAATTCCTTCTAGAGATCTTCGTCGTCCTTATGAATTCCCTGTTTCACAAGAAGTAGAGAGGTTTGACTCATATTGGAGTGCTAGGCCTTTATGAGAATGAAGTTGTTACCCAAAAGGTTCCTCCTTCTTTGTCCAAGGATGTGAAGCATTGGCTTCTTAATAAGCCTAAAAAAGACAAGAAGAAAGATCAAAGTAGAACCAATGTGAAGAATCGTCTGGGTGACAAGATATATCCTGTTAAGGAGCGCTTAGGTGAAAGAGTTGAGTTCAAAACACTTATGATGCCTAAGAAGAAGGACACTACTAAAGGCAAAGAGAAAAGGAAAGCTAACCCTATAGAAAAGAAGATTTGGGTAGAGAAGAAACATGGTGTACTACCTAAAGGAGAAACTATTTAATCCAAAATTGAATGTAGATCTTCTAAAGGATGCTTACTAGCAAAAGTAATGGACGATGAAGAAGACGCTGACAAAAATTGGATGAGAGCAAAGAAGGAGAAGAAAGATTGAAGCATTGCTTAACTTTCAATTTATTAGACAAATTTAACTTTTAAGTCAGTTTATTTTCTTTTAAGATTTTAAATTCCATCAATAATGTAATTTTACTTTATTTTATTAATGCAATTTTCAATTTTTTAAAATTAAATCAACAATTACATTACACTCTTTATTAAAGCAAGGAAAACACTTAATTATTTTTCTGAAAATATTCGAGTACGGAAGTCAAAAATTTCCGAATTTCACCGAAATTTGCCCAGTTTAATGCGGAAAAACTGGCGTCAAATTTGATGTCCGTCGCCAGACGTTGGTGTCCGTCTCCTGGCGTTGTCTTTGTCGCTAGACGCTGTTGCTCGTTGCTTGGCACTATCTTAGTCGCTAGACGAAAACTATTCTTTTCGCGTTAATTTCTCCGAGTTGACTTGTTGGAATGCGTGGTTTATGAAAATTAAAGTGGCCGTACCCTATAAGGGTTGCCTACGTATCCTTTCCTAAGGAATCAGGCCAAACGTAGCTCTTTTGAGTGTTCTACTCAAGTAATTATGGGTAGTACTTCTTAAGTTGGTCAAGATTGGTCATTTTTGAGAATTCATTGCCATCCATATCTGTTAGTTTTGTAGCTCCTCCTGATAAGATAATTTTGATAATATATGGTCCAGACTAATTGGGTCTAAACTTTCCTCTTGGGTCTAAAACAATTTTCCTTAATGTTTTTAGGGCCAAGTCTCCTAATTTTATATTCCTTGTCTTGACTTTCTTGTTGAAGTGCCTAGCCATACGAGTTTGATAACATTGAGTATGATGTAGAGCTCTAGTTGCTTTTCATCAAGTAGCTCTTCATATCTCGCTCTAGTTCATTCTACTTCTTCAAATTTACTTTCTAACACGATGCATAGAGAGGGTATTTATAGCTCTACAGGTTGTACGTCATCCCTTCCATAGACTAAGGAAAATGACGTATTCCATGTTGATGACCGAATTGACGTGCGATATCCCCACGGGGCAAAGTGGAGTTTGTCAGGCCAATCTTTGTAATTTTCTTTCATCTTCTCGATGATTGTCTGTAAATTTTTATTGGTTGTCTCAACGAAATCATTTTCCTGAGTTCTATACGGAGAAGAATGATGGTGTTTAATGCCATACTTTTGTAACAATTCTTCACATTCTGCTTGCAAGTAAGTTCCATTGTCACTTATCATTTCATGTAGGACTCCATATTGTCAAATGATGTTTATTTTGATAAAGAGTGTTACATACTTTGCAGTGAGTTTGGCATATGATTTTGCTTCAACCCATTTAGTGAAGTAATCAATTGCTACTACCATATATTCATGGCCTTCTGTTCCTAGAGGAGTAATTCTTCCAATGATGTCTATTCCCCATGTGGAGAATGGTCATGGTGATGTGTAGGTGTAGAGGAGAGACGAAGGAACATGTTGCAAGTTGGAATATATTTGGCATTTAGGGCATCTTTTGACATATTGATGACAATCCCTACTCATGGCAGTCCAATAATATCCTTCGGGCATTATCTTTTGGACTAGAATTTTGCAATTTACATGTGTTCCACATACCCCTTCATGGACTATTTTCATATCCCATTGGGCTTCCTTTTTGCCTACACATAAAAGAGCTCGACCTTCAGGTACCCTTTTGTGTAACTCGTCGTTAATGAGCACATATTGGGAAGCCAAAAGTCTTAAGGCTCGTTTTTCCCTTTTGTCAGCATGAGGTGGATATTCTCCCTTTGTGACATAGTTGAGGATGTCAGTATACCAAGGTTGTTCCTCTTCTTCTTCTTCTTCCTCTTGGGTTACTTCATCATCCTTGATGTAAGCCGGTTTGTGCTTCTTTTATATTGTTAAGGGCATTTAATCAATTTCCGTTGGAATCCTAACCATTGAGGTTAGTCTTGCCAAGGCATCAACAAATTGATTTTCCTCTCTAGGTAGATATGTGTATTCTACCTTTTCCAGTGGGTTTATGAGAGTTTCCAAGTAGGTTTGGTAAGGGGCCAAGCTTTCACTCCTTACTTTCCATCTCTTGGAGATTAAATTGATGATCAATGAAGAATCTCCGATAATTCAAAGTTTCTTTACTCCCAATTCTAATGTTGTTTTGAGGCCTACAGTGCATACTTTATATTCTGCAACGTTGTTGGTAACGTCGAAATATAACTTTATGGAGATTGGAATACGTTCTTCTTTAGGTGATAACAATAGTACTCCTACACCACATCCCTTTTGGTTTAAGGCTCCGTCGAAGTAGAGAGTCCAAGTATTATCTTCTGTGACCATCAAGTCTTCGTCTGGAAAATCATTCTCATGTATAGGCGTGGAATCTTCTATTGGAAAATCCGCTAAGAAATCTGAAACCACGGATCCTTTAATAGCCTTTTGAGGCATGGACCTTACATCGAATTGGGCTAGGTTGACTATCCATCTTGATATTCGGCCATTTGGTGTAGATTTCTCGAATAGATACTTGAGTGGATCCATTTGACATACTACAAAGACCGTATGAACGAGCATGAAATGTCTTAACTTGGTTGTGGCCCACACCAAAGCGAGGCACAATTTCTCAAGTGGTGTATAGCGTATTTCATACTCGAGCATCTTTTTGCTTAGGTAGTAGATTGCAATTTCCTTTCCTTCTACTTCTTGTGCAAGTATAGCCCCCATTGTCTCCTTGGTGACTGTTAAGTACAACCTAAGAGGAATTCGTGGGAGTGCTGGTGCTAATACAGGAGGGTTAGCGAGATAGGCTTTGATCTTCTCAAAGGCTTTTTTACACTCATCTTTCCATATTACTAGCACATTCTTTTTAAGCTTCTTGAATATTGGTTCACATGTTGTTGTTAATTTAGATATGAACCTACTTATGTATTGCAACCGGCCAATGAATCCCCAAATTTGCTTTTCGATTTTGGGCGATGGCATTGACATGATTGCTTTAATCTTGGTTGAGTCTATCTCTATTCCTCTAGAGCTAATGACATATCCCAAGAGTTTTCCTGAGGTGACTCCAAAACCACACTTAGATGGGTTCAACCTCATGTTATATCTTCTTAACCTTTCATAGAATTTTCTTAGGGCTACCAAATGCCCTGGTCGATCCTTTGATTTCACAATCATGTCATCTACATAGGCTTTGACTTGTGCATCATGTCATGGAGTAAAGCAGTTGCTGCTTGTTGGTAAGTGGCACCCTCGTTTTTTTTAACCCGAATGGCATTACCGTGTAGCAGTAAGTGCCCCAAGGTGTTATGAAAGTTGTTTTCTCCATGTCTTCTTCTACCATGAGGATCTGATTATACCTTGCGTATCCATCCATAAATGAGAGAAGCGCGTGCTTTGCTGTATTATCTACTAGATTATCGATGTGGGGTAAAGGGAAGTCGTCCTTTGGACTTGCCTTATTTCGATCTCGATAGTCGTCACACATTTGTACCCTTCCATCCTTCTTCGGAACTGGGACTACGTTTGCAACCCACTCGATCGGGGTATTTGGATACCGATAAAACCTGTTGTTATTTGTTTTTGTACTTCTTCTTTTATTTTAAGAGCTACGTCGGGTTTCATTCTACACAACTTTTGTTTTACAGTTATTCCTGGAATTAGTGGTATTGTGTGTTGAGCTATTCTCTATTAATGCTTGACATATCTTCATTTGACCAAGCAAATACATCGATGAATTCTTTTAATAGATTAATAAAATCGGTTCTTTCATCTTTATTAAGTGTTAGTTCAATTTTAAATTCTCTTTTAATGGTTGGATCTTTTGAGATGTCAACCGTTTCAGTATCCTCAATTAATGGTGTTTTATTTTCAAGTGTTTCTATTGCTTTAATTATTTCTTTGTCACTTTCATTGTTAGTTAAGCAATGCTCATCATCTTGAGTTAAAGAATGACATGAGGAATAAGTAGAAGAAGACATATTATTGAATTCTGAAATCATTACATCAAATAAAGAGACGTCCGTTGGGACTTGATTATTGACTATCCTAGGGGAAGATACTAAAGAAGAAGAGCTAGGAGGGGGTGCTACGACAAAGGATTTAGAAGACTTGATAGGGAAAGACTCTAACTCAGATGATTCATCAAACATTGTCCCTTGTCCGGTTGTTATAGAAATCTTTCTTCCGCTTGGAGTAGTCACTTTCACGGGCTTTCGCCATCCTTGAACTAGACCCTCTACTGGAGTGATAAGTTTAGAGGGATCAAAGTTATCGCTCTGTAATACTGTTTGAATGAGCAAGGAGTTGTCTTCAATACGCGTTGGCTCATTCTTCTCATACCCAAAGAGGAGTCCTATGACATTAAAGTACAGTCAAAGAATGGGGGTGCTTTTTCCTTATGGATGGGAGTTGGGACATCGTCTATAAAGTTGCAATCCAGGAATATCTCGAACCCAGGTTGTCTTATCCCATTTTTGACAAAGGGTTCAAGGTATCATAGCATGGATAATTTTCTCCCTATTTTATGAATTGCCCATTTAGAGTGAGAGGATAACGATCCATTAGTATTGCTTTCTTTTGGGTACGAGCGTTTCTGCGTTCATTTGCTATTTTCTAGGCTTGCTTAAGATCTTCCGGAGTCGGTTCAAAACCAAGTCCAAAAGTGTCCAATTTAGGGAGGCCGGGAAGTCGTATTTGTTTTGCTATCCCTTTCTTCTTTCCGAGGGTCATTCTAGGGAAGTGTCCCTGCTTATTAAGGATAGCATTTACTCTCATGTTAGAGTGGAGGTCGTAGTAAAGAGAGATCCTTTCATCTTCCTCAATCAAGGATACCTCTTCGTTAAAGCCCCACAAGTCCTCGTCATCTTCATCGTGCGCCACGTTTATTATGGGATTCTCAATGGCTTTAATCCTCATTGGTGAAGCATCAATTGTGATTGGGATTCCTCCAACTATAGCCTTCACTTACTGATGATGGGACGACCTTTAGGTCATGAAGCCAAGGGCGTCCCAACTGTAGGTTGAAAGAGGCTTTAATGTCTACCACTTGAAAAGTAGTGGCATGTTCTATGACTCCTGCCGTCGCATTCATAGTGATAGTCCCAAGAGCTTGGCGGCGAGTGTTGTCATAGGCTCTTATTCCCTATGTAGACGGGGACAAGTCTTCATCTTTATCCCTAATATCCTCGTAGTTCGGAGTGGACAGACATTAATTGATGATCCATTATCTACAAGAGTCATTGGGATATTCATTCTCTTGCAGATTACCATGAGATTTAATGATTTATTGTGTTTATCACCCTCTGGAGGTAAGTCCTTGTCAGAAAAGGTGATCCAGTTTATGGATCTAGGAAGATCACTCGTGAGAAAGTTAGTCAACCCCTCAGGAGTGGTTTCAGAATATATTCCTATTTAATCCAAAGCATTCATTACAACTAACCTGTGCTGATGGGATGTAGCTAGGAGTTTCCATACATTCATATCAACTTTGTTATTCTTTACTTGCTTGACAGCATCGTTGTCTTCTATGATAGGTATGGGAACTTGCTGAGTAGTAGGGATAGGTTGTTGTGCAGTAATGGGAGGTTGCATTCTCCCGGACCTTGTGAGGACATCTATGGTTGAATCTTCTTCATCCCAAATATCGTCTAATGGATATATTGTGGAGAGTGGAGTCTCTTCCAAATCTGTAAGGTAGACATCCTCATCGTCACTGTCCCAAACTCCATTAATGGTAGCATTTTTTTCTTGTGGAATTTGGACTATCTTTTTATCATCAATAAAGTTTCTGAATTAAATATTTAAATTTAAAACAGTGTTCTATTGTATGTCCCCCTAATTGGTGATATGGAAAGTAAAATCTATCCGTCCTCTTTAGTTATTCAAATGGTCTCGGTTCGAGAGGTTTAATCTTGCCACCCTCGGAGACCATTTTGAACATGTTTATATAGGTGGTCCCAATTGGAGTGTAGGACTTATGGATCCTTTTAGGTGCTTCAACTACTTAAAGAGAGAATGGTTTCTTCGTAGTTTGTACTACCTCTTTGTTGACATGTTTATTTTGTTCTTGTTTCAAACGTTCAAGAATCTTTCTACACATGCCTACGAATTTTTCTACTGAATATACAAGGAGCAATATATCTTCCTTAGTCGGCGGTTATTGCATTGGGGACGGTTCACTCATAGCGTTGAAGAATACTTCTTCTTCTTCTTCAAGGGCATGAGTTTCTTCAATTGGTTTGATCAGAGATGAGGGATCAACAGAATTTTCCTCATCAGAGATGGCCAAGGAATCAGAAAGTGGTGCACTGTTGATACTTGGACTCTTACTTGTAAGAGGAACTAGGTGTTTATTGTTGTCGATTAAGTCCTGGATAGCTTCCTTTAGCTTCTAGAAATTCTCAAAGATGGCCCCTGCCTTGATGGTATTTACAGTGTGCATTGGGGTTCCAATTAGCCGATCTCTTTTCAACTGGTGGATCCCAAAATGGCCCAATAGGATTTATAAGACCTTTTGCATGAAGACGGTCAAATGCGGTGTTATAACTCATACCAATAGGATTAAAGTTTCTCCTAAATGGTTTCTTTTGTCCTTGATTATTTATAGCACTGTTTAAGTAGGTAGTTTTGGAAGAAGAAGGATTATCGTTCTTCTTTCCTTTCCAGCCACTATAGAGTTAGTATTAGCAGCTTTTTGTTTTGCAAGGCTGTCTTTAATATTTATTCTAATGTCATAGACGGCCTTAAAAGTACGTGTTCAAGTTTCTTTGATATTTGAGATGCTTAGAATATTTTTCCTGGAGATTCTTTATGAACAATCTCACAAACTCTTTTTCAGTAGGGACCTCAATCATCTTGGCAGAGGTTTCCCTCCACTTATTAAAGAAAGAAGTGAACCCTTCATTCTCTTTTTGTTTGAGTATCTCAAGTTCCCTATGATCAGTCTCAACTTGAATATTGCACTTTTACCTATCAATAAAAGCATTCACAATGGCATCTCAAGTAGAGGTTTTCTCTTTGTCAAGGGAAAAGAACCATTGTTGACAGACAATTTCTAGTGATACAGAAAATAATGTATGGAAAATTTTCTTATCTATCCCTTTAATATTCATTATTGTTTTAAATGCTCTTAAGTGGAAGTAGGGATTGTCTGTTGCCTTGAACTTAGGGATGTGGGTGGCACTGAACTTTTGCAGAAGAAGTTCCTTGTCCACCAAGACTCCTTGTGAGCTAATGCCTTGGAACCTGTAATCATTGGATATCTTGCTCAAGCTTTCTTGCATGAGCTCCATTTGTTGTTGCCTTATTGGGTCATTAACATGAAGTGCTATGTTATTCCTCAAGTTAGTTAGGTTGACTACATCCTTCTTGAGTTCATTAACTTCTTCTTGAGTGGCCATGATCCTCTTAGCTTTCCTTTTCCAAGTAATGGGTTTGTCAAAAAGGAGTATATGAACAAAAGTGTTGTCTTTGATTAGTCGCCCTTCTTTTCTTGACCCAACACTGTAAATTAAACCATTTATTTATTTCAATTACTTGACTCGAATTTGGCTTTGACCTTATTGATTTAAAAAAAAAACAAAAAACAAAAAATTGGATTTATTTTTTTGAAGACCAAATAAGGTTTTAAACAAATATGGTTTTATTGGAGGATTAATATCCGACTTACCCCCTAAAAAAATGATGGAAAGACATGCATAGAAGACTCTATAGACATGGTCAAGATGTGACATGTTATGTGTGTGTTTTAATAGTGAATGTGAGTGACATGCTTTGACTCTTTTTGTAAGAACATGGGACTATGTGCCTAGACTCGATTAAGGACTGAATATAATTACTGCCATTAATAAACTGATTAGGATGTAATAGCAAATTGATTAGACTGACTCGTGATGAAGACTCGAGCAAAATTACAGGCTGTCGTCAGACAACAGTACCGTTGCCAGACGCTGGTAGCCAACGCTAGACGACGAGATCGTTGTCTGGTGCCGAACACTAACGTGTGGCGCCACAGTCCAAATCTTTGCGTCATTATGGAACATTGACATGGGATTGTTTCCAATATTTTTCTTTACAGGGATTAGCCTAAAAGTCGTACTAAGTCCAGTTTGATCAATTTAGTAGACTTTAATCATTATTAATTAATTAAATTAGCAAAGTCCTTTTAGTCATAATTTTATTTATTTAACTCACACACAAGTCAAACAAACATTTAGGAAAAACACATAGAGTATGCACAACAAATAATGCATAAGTAGTCATATAGTGACGATATGATGCAATGAGTTTGCAACTTAACCATGGCTCTAGCTCTCTAAAGTTCAGGATATAGGTTAGTCAAAGAGGGTCCATGGTTATGGGTACTAATGCACCGCGCGGAAGCCTTACCTTTGGAAGGTTTGGCGCGTGTCGATGGGACCCCACGAGTTAAACTCGCTTCCATGTTTTGGTGAATTCAACATTCTCGGATGTACCCTTCGTTGCCAGGCAGCTTTCTGTTCTTGAATTTTCCAGTTTTTTTTTTCGTAGCATTATTTCGATTTTAGTTGTGAAAGATATTTCCCTAGATTCCTACGTGTAAAAATCCTATATTTTTTACTCATTACGGATGGTCTTTCTAATGAGAACCTTTTTTATGCTTATACCAATAATGTCAATCAAAATTACGCACATGAAATACTTAGAACTTTTCGAGTCTAATCCACTCATTCTAAATCATTGCCAAAATAAATTTTATGAATTTAAATAGAAATCCTCCCTAGTAGAGTCGCCAAAAAATTGTAGGTAATATTTCAAGCCATCCCACACTTGAGCCCCACTGTGATCATACACTTAAGCATGGTGGCGTCCAAAGGGAAAGAGGCTAGAGTAAAAGAGTCGCCAACAAGTTTTAGGAACTTGTAAACTTTTCACAGGGTGAAGGTTACACCCCTTAACGATCCAAGAGATCGTTAACTCCAATAGGTCTGGAACCATGACGTCGGGGATGAAGGTACAAATCCAACCTAAAAGAGATTGAACTTGCCCTAATAATAGGCTTCTACTTTATTCTTCTCGTATTCATGTGCTCTTTGTAACTAACATGCAAGCAATAGGTTAACCCTAAACCTGTTTAATCTATGTTGGTTCAATATTAATGCACAAACAAATCTATTATTGGCGATCACTTGAATTATAATCATATTATCCCTAAACAAGATTATTAATTATCTTATTAAGCGTGATTACAAGTACCAATTCCCTTTAAACATGCATAAAAGGTGTGATCCAGCAATAACAATAAATATATCATAATCATATTAAAAATAAATCATTATATTATTAGCAAGATCTTAGGCATGATACTAACAAGATTAATAACAAGATTAATAACAAACCCTAGCATGTCACTAAATAATAAAAATAAAAGCTTTAACCCTAATATGATACTAACATGATATTAGGAAAGAATAAGAAGCATCATAATAATCATATATGATATTAGAAATATTAATTAACCCTAAACATGATACTAGGAATCAATAAAACATCCTAACATGATACTAGGAATCAATAAATAATCTAAGCATGACTTCTATATCAAAAGAATTATTAAACAATTAAAGTACTTACTTCGATGCCTCGTACCTCTTTCTAATAATAAAATACACGCGTCAGTAACTTCAAGAAAATAATTAAAACAAACAATGAAATCAAATATTTGAAATAAAGATTTGGGACCAAACCCTCAAAAATATCAAACCTTTCACGTCTAGGGCGAAGGGAACTTCGAATTTGGCTAGGTGTTTCTAAAGCTAGTGTATGAGGAATTTTGAGAGAGGGAGTTTTAGAAAAAGAATAGAGAAAGAAAGCTTCTAGCTTTTTGAGAGAGAGAGAGAGAGATGATTGTTGTTCTAGATGATTTGAAAAGAGAAAGATATGACCTCTATTTGTAGGGAAAATAGCACGGGATCAAAGAAAATCATATTTGGAATAAAATACCTCCTGTCGCAAACGACAGGAGTCAGCTCCAGACTCTGTCGTCTCGCGCTGTTCCAAAAATCAATGCGCTTTTCCACGAGTAATTACCTTTCACACTGGTTGCAGGTAATTATGCGTCCGAGCAGTTTTCGAAATAAGATTTAATATATTTTATTCTAAATAAAACATACTTAAAAATATAATTAATAGGCCCTCCTCTTGATCATCGGGCCACCTTTAAAAAACATTGGGCCTAATCTAATTTAATCCATAACTTCCTCATAATTCATCGGAATTGGGCCTATAATATATCATTGGAAAGCTCTTTTCGAGCTCAATCCAACTACACTATTATTGGACCCTTATTATGGACCAAACCAAATTGGACTGGCTATTTTTCATAAATAGGAGTAAGAAAAGAAATATTTTTGAAAACAGAAAGAGAAATATTTTAACAAAAACATCCTCATTATTAGACTTTCCACACTTTCACTTCGTTTGATAATCAAATGACGCAAAAGGTATTCATCACTGGTTTCAGTTTTGGGGAGACACATTTGGGTTTCTACACACGGAAATATGCACCGTGCCACTTTAACTTTTGCCTCGACGCGACATTTTTGCTGTTGCGCGGTAATTCCTGTTTTTTTACGCGTTTTGAAAACTATGATAACATTTTATCTGTAACTCAAAGTAAGGCATATACTATATCATTGGAAAGCTTATAAAGTCTACTTTCCAACCCAATAATAATCAGGTAAATTAGTTTGTATATTTTATGATATGAGCGTTTTAGTGAAAGGGTGTTGGTTTTGGGCCGAGTTTAGTATATGTCTCATATCTTCTTTGTTTTAAATCAGAATTGGGCTAATGATATATCGTTGGAAATATTATTTCAAGGCCTATCCAACCAATTAATAATTGGATCAAAATTATATAACCACTAAATCAGTTTCTCTCGGTTTTGTGATGTGGACACGAAAAGTGGAAAGTAAGTTATGGTTTAGTAAAATGGGCTAAGAAGTTATTTAATTTTGCTCAAAATAGCATACAAAAACTTTTTCTCTCTAAGCCTCTTTCTCTCTAAGATTTTTTTGCTATGGTGAGGAAGAATAAAGGAACCAGAGCTCGAAGGAAGAGGAAGAGACTACGGTGAAGACTACAAAGAGCTTGGGTTGTTCGAAGTGATGTGGGTCAAATTCCGCCATTGGAGTATGACCTTGAAGATGAATTGGAGCGATGCATGCTTTAATTTCGCCTAACAATCATTGGAAGAATTGATTACTAAATTGCGGGAGAAATCAAAGCTTTCGGAGTGGATGACTCAACTCAAAGAGCGTGAGAATGGGTTTATGGGTTCAAAAAACATATCATCGTCTTCGCAATTGCAGGTACCTCAAAATCCTAAAATTGATTTGTGTGTTCCTGAATTAGATAATATGCATGATCAATCTGTTAAACCTAGATTGCATTTGTCAATGGATGATATAGTTGATGAATTGGATTATTAGAAATTGGGGGTTGTAGCTTTCACAATTGCTGCTAATCCGCATGTTAAAACTTTTGAGGATTTTTGTCATCGAATTTGGGGGAAATTGAACATAGATAAGGTAATTCCATTGAAGAAAGGTACATTTTTTATTCGATTCTTGAATGTTGAAACTAGAGATAAGGTTTTGGCTTCTCAGAATGTTTTGCTTGATAGAAAACTTGTGTGTTTTAAGTAATGGGAGGATGGTATGTAATTGGAGTTACTTGATGCAATTGTTCTTATTTGCGTTCAGCTAATTGGATTACCTTTGAAATACTGATTGGGAAGCCAATTAAACCTGATGCTACAACTTAAGCAAGAGATTGAGTTTCTTATGTGAGCTATCTGGTTGAAAGGGACTTAAAGAAGAAATTTTTGAAATTCATAGAATTTTGGGATGAGAACGGGCACCTTTACACTCGGAACATTACTTGGGAATGGAAACCACTCTGGTGCTCTATTTGTAATGGGCTAGATCAAAGTTATACTGCTTGTCATAAGAGAGTAGTGAAGAAGGTGTGGAGGCCTAAGGTTTTTGTGCCTGAGGCAGTACTAGCAACAAAAGATAAGGAAGGGGATGACAATGTGTTGACATGTCAGGATCCTGTTCATTTTCCAAAAGAAACTGATAGCGCTTTGAGCTCATTAAGCAGGTTGCTAATGTGACATTTCCTATTCCTTTAAGTAATTCTTTTTCTTCCTTGAGGAATGAAGAGCAGCCTAGTCAGAGTTTGGAGATGTTAGAAATGCTTTTGAAGCTCAAGAACAAACTCCTTCCTTGAAGTATGGATAGAGTTCTTATATGGAATATTAGAGGCTTATATAGCCTCAGTAAGCAGGGAGAGATTAAGAATTACATGGCTCAGAATAGTATAGGTCTCTGCTGCTTAATAGAAACTAAGGTGAAGTCGGTAAATTTCAATGGGATTTATCACAGATTGTTTGAAGGTTGGTGTGTCACTACTAACCTCAATAAATTTAAAGGGGTAGAATTTTGGTGGCTTGGAGAAATAAACTATTTGGTGTGGATATTTTGGTTGCTGGTCCTCAAATTATTAATACAAAAGTGTTCAATAAGACTTTAAGAAAGAGTTTTGAGTAGGGGTGAGCTAACTGGTTACCCACTTGTGTACATAATTATTAAATTTTAATACAAATTTAATAATTATTTTGATTCATTTTCATTTTTGGCATTTACTACTTATACTTATATATGCATGATTGCATGAAGCTATTTTACTTAGGTTTGATATTAATAATAATTTTTATTTATTTTACTAACTAAATACATTTAACATAGTTTTTTTTAAGAAAAACTTATATTTGGTTTAATATATATTGAATAACTAGGTACCTAACCGGTTCCGGGTCCAAAAAATTGGAAATTAGAATTGGAACCGGTTACAACCGATTCCTAAATTTATTACCCGAAATTGGAACCACCGGGTCTAATTCTAGATCCGGACTCGTCGGTTCCTAACCAGTTCTAGTTTCGATTCCGGGTACCTGAAATTTTTGCTCGCCCCTAGTTTTAAGTGTTCTTTTTTCTATGCAATGAATGATGTTGCTGAGAGGATTCTTCTTTGGCATCAACTTAGGGGTATTGCTGGTAATTCTTCTGGGGCTGGGATCATAACTTGGGATTTTTATAATCCTCTCTTTCTTGACGATAGAATTGGAAGACAGATTAGTAATTCTAAAATTGCTCCTTTTGCTGATTGTGTGACTTATTGTGATATGAAAGACATGATCTAAGTTGGTGCTAGATACACTTGGACAAACAAGCAGCATGGAGAAGATATGGTCTATAGTAAAATTTTTAGAACTTTGGTTAACACTGACTGGATTATGTAGTTTCCTAATTCTATGGTTCATTAAAGTCCTGAGATTTGGTATGATCACTGCCCTTCTGTAATTCAGTTTGATGAATTCAGGAGAAGTGGTCCTAGAGCTTTCAAGTTTTTTTGATATGTTGGGTGGTCATCCTCATTTTGGTGAGCTTGTTAGTGATGCTTGGGGAATTGAGGTGCATGGTCAGATGATGTACCAAGTGGTGAAGAAACTGAAGGAAGTTAAAAAGGCCCTCAAGAGTTTAAATAGGAGTGATTATTCTGATTATAGAAACACTGAGCTTCAGAATCAAGAGAAGAATATTTTGGAGAATATCTCCAAGGTAAGGAAATATTATTTTGAGTTCTTACAGCAAAAGGCTAAGATTAGTTGGCTGAAAGCTGGTGATGATAACACTTCATTCTTTCATAGAAGTATTAAGGTCTAGGCATACATGAAAAAAGTCTTGGCTATTGCTGATATGAATGGCAGTAGGTGTGAGGATAGGAATGCTGTGAATAATGCTTTCATTGAGTATTATAAATGGCTTTTGGGTACAGATTAGGATCGCCCTATTAAGGTTGATCAGAGAATTGTAGAGTAGGGTCCCGTAGTTTCAGATGAGTTGGCTGCTAGTATTTCTTGCCCTGTCTCTTAGGAAGAAATAAAGAAAGTTATTTTTAGTATCTCAGGCCTTAAGGCTCCTGGTCCAGATGGCTTTAATAGCTCTTTTTATAAGATGTGCTGGAATACAGTTGGAGGTGATGTCTGTAATGTTAATAAGCTTTTCTTTGAAAATGGAAATATGCTTAAGGAGATCAACTGTACAAACTCGGTGTTGATTCCTAAAATTGAGCAGCATCAGTCTGTCATGGATTTTAGACCCATTGCATGCCGCAATGTGATTTACAAAGTCATTACTAAGCTACTTTGTAATAGGTTAAAAAAGGTTCTGCTCAACATAATCTCAGATAATCAGTCTGGTTTTGTGCAAGGAAGGAAAATTTTCCATAATATTTGTATAGTGCAGGACCTAATTAGGAGATATAAGAGGAAGAATACTCCACCTGGCTGCATGTTTGAGGTGGACATCATGAAAGCATATGATTCAGTCAACTGGGAGTTTCTAAAGTATATGTTAGTTGCTCTCAAGTTCCCTGAGCTTTTTCTGAAGTTAATCATGGAGTGTGTCACTACTCCTAGCTTCTCTTTGTTTTTGAATGGTGAAGTGAATGGTTTATTTAAGGGAAAAAAGGGTTAAGGCGAGGGGATCCACTCTCTCCTCTGCTGTTTGTTATTTGTATGGAATACCTCATTAGAATTATGTAGAATATTGGCAAGCATAGAGAGTTTGTCTTTCATCTTAGATGTAAAGCTATGATGTTAAATCATCTAGCTTTTGCTGACAATTTAATCATTATGAGTGGAGGGGATGAAAAAGCAATGAATCTATTGATAAGGGGTCTTGCTACCTTTGCTGGAGCTTCTGGTCTTGCCGCTAATAGTGGAAAATCCAATGTTTATTTCTGCAATATTAAGGAGGATGTTAAGACAACATCATTAGAACCTCAAGATTTAAGAGGGGCAATTACCCTTTAGGTATCTTGGGGTTAATGTTAATGCAAAAAAGCTGTCAAATGATGATTGTCGGCTATTAATTGACAAAATTATGGTGAGAGTTAGAGTTTGGGGTAGTAGAAACATGTCTTACATTGCTAGAATGGTGTTAGTGAATGTTGCCTTGCTTTCTTTGCATACTTACTTTGCCCATATCTTTATTTTGCCAAAGAGAGTGTTGAAAAGGGGTCATGGCTATTTGCAATAACTTCATTTGGGATGGAAAATCCATTTATAGTAGAGCTCTTCCAATTGCTTGGGATATAGTTTGAAGATCAAAGAAGTAGGGAGGTTTGGGGGTCTATGATTATATTAGCTATAAAATATAACAACATTGAGAAAGTATAGTTTGGACATTGCAAATAAGAATGATAGTTTATGGCTGAAATGGGTGACTCATCACTATATTTAAGGAAAGAATTGGAAGAGAATTGGGTGTCCTGCCCAAGCTAGTTGACAATGGAAGAAAATATGGAAGGTGAAGGAGAAAATTAAGCATGACTTTACGAGAAATGTGCGGAATCATCATCAGAAAGGGTACACTGTGTCTATTGCCTATAAGTAGCTTTAAGTGTATCATCCTGAAGTTCCTTGGTGTAAGTGGATCTGGAATAGGTACAACATCCCCAAGCATAGGTTTATAGGCTGAACAACAGTTTGGGGAAGGCTTAGAACCAGAGAGAAACTTAAGAGGATTAGGGTTATATCTAAATTTGGTCTTTCAAAGCTTATGCACTGCCTTAGTGTATTATATTTGGCAGTAGAGAAATAGTGCAATTTGGGATGGGAAGATTCATAGGCATGATATAATTGTAAATAGAATTTTTTTTATATATATATCATAGGATAAGTAGTATAGCTAGTAAGAATGTTAAGGCTAGGGAACTTAATTGGCTCAAGAGCGTTTTCTTAGGGGCTTAGTTGCCTCAGTGTATTTTGATTTCGTGTTATTAATAAAAAATTTACCTTTTCTCAAAAAAGGGGCTAAAAATTGAGTTGGTTTATGAAATGTATTGAATAGAAATATGGATTAAGCACTCCAAAGGTTAAATACTCAACCCGACCAATAATAGCGGTGAAAGATTGTTCATCATCGGGTTTGGTTTTGGGAAGACATTTTTAGGTGTCTACAAACTCCATTCATGCTAACATCCTTTTCTGAGTGTCTCGTAGTGTTGGAACAAGTTTCCCATTGTCTAGGTTCCCTTGGATAAGATCCTTGAATTTGAAACAATTTTCTATTGTTTGCCCTCAAGATTGGTGATACTGGCAGTAGAACCTATCTGTCCTTTTAAGTGATTCAAATGGTCTTGGCTCGAGAGGTTTGACCTTTACCATTTTTAAGAGCATTTGGAATATTCTTTCGTAAGAGACACAAATGGGCATTAGACTTTATCGCTCCTTCTTGGTGGTATAACCACGTTAAAGACGAATAGCTTCCTTTCAAAAGGCTTCGAGGAAGAAGTATTCTTTACCTTTTCAAGGGTGCGTTTGTTTTTTACTTCCTCTATTTGCTTGCTGTAATCTCTAATTAGTTACGTTAGGTCATATAATGTGTTTATGAGGATGCACACTTCCTCTCTAGAGAGCCCTCTTTACTTTGTGACTTAGTTTCATGGAAATCACTAATGGCATCGAAAAAGGTTTCCTTCTCCTCTTCGACGGCATAAGCCTTCCATAAATTTGATAAAGAGTGATGGATCGATGTGATCCTTTTCGTCAGAAATTTCTAGAAAATCCGAAAGTGGAGCATTATTGATACTTGTCTTCTTATTAGCAGGAGGCAATGGAAGTTTGTTATTAATCAAGTCTTGAATAGCTTCCATTAAATACCAACAACTCTCGGTAGCATGGCCCCTACCTTGGTGATACTTGGAGTGTGAGTTTGGATTCCAACTAGTTGTCCTTCTTTCGACCGGTGGATCTCCCAGTGGCCTAATAGGAGTAATGAGTCCTTTGGCATGAAGACGGTCAAAAGCTGTGTCATAGCTCATCTTAACTAGAGTAAAGTTTCTCCTAAATGGTTTCTTTTGCCCTTAATTGTTCATGCCAAAGATTTCATTCAAATTGAAGGTGTTAATGTTATTGGAATGGGTGGCCTTGGAAGAAGAAGGATTGTCATTCTTCTTACCTTTACATCCATTGTTGTTATTGTTGGCAGCTTTCTGCTTTGCAAGGTAATCTTCGATGTCAATGTCTATGTTGTAAAAAGCTTTGAAATTATTCAAATTAGTTTGATATTTTAAGTGTCTTGAATAGTTCTCTTGGAGGTTCTTGATGAACATCCTCACAGATTCCTTTTCAATATGGAATTTAAACATTCTAGCGGAAGTTTCCTTCCACTTGTTATGGAAAGTTGTGAATCCTACATTTTCTTTCTGTTTTAGCATTTCAAGTTCCCTATGATAAGTTTTAACTTAAATGTTACATTTATACCTATCAATGAAAGCATTTGTAATGGTTTCCCAAGCAGAAATCTTTTCTTTATTCAAGGAGAAAAACCATTGTTAATTAACATACAGTTTCTAGAGACAATGGGAAAAGCGAAGGAAAGACCCTCTTATCAATGACCTTAATATTCATCACTATCTCAAAAGCCCTTAAATAAAAATAAGGATTGTTAGTTAGCTTGAACTTAGTGATGTCATTTAGCACTGAACTTTTGTGGAAGAAGGTCCTTGTCCACTGAGACCCCTTGAGAGCTAATCCCATGGAGCCCGTAGTCATTAGATATATGAATAAGGCTATCTTCGATGTGCTTGATGGTATTAACTGGCACTTGCCTGCTAGTATCGTTGACTTGCGTAGTAAGCCCTTTAAGTGTTTCGGCGAGTCCATTGACAATTTGTTTGAGTTGATCAACTTCTTCGTGACTGGCCATTATAACGAACTTTTTTCTGCGTCGAATTGGTTTTTCAAAATAAAATACTTGAACGAAGGTGTTATCCTCGATTAAACACTCTTCTATCCTTGACCAAGTGCTTAATATTAAACCATTGACTTTCATTTTTATATTTTAGAAAAAGCAAAAAAAATGGATGCATATTTTGGGAATAAAGGGTGGGATCAAATTATGGTTTAAGCAACATGGTTTATGTTGGGAAGATAATATCTAACTTACCCCCCTAAAAATGACGGAAAATGCGTACATAAGACTCTTAGACATGGTCATGGTGACATATATACAAAGTGTGTGCATTTGACTAGTGGGTGAAAGTGACATGCTTAAGACTCGTGTAAAGACCATGGGACTATAAGACGAACTCGAACAATAATCAAATTATGACTTGGGGTATTAATTAATAAATAAATTAGACTCGACGCGAGCACCTGAGCAAAAAACCGAACCACCGCGGGAGATGACACTGTCGCGCCGCGTTAACCCCATTGTTGCGCGTTATTTCTATTGCGTGGCGATGAAAGCCGGCGTTTTGTGTCACAAGTCTAAACCTCCGCATTAATACTGAAACGTTGGTTTTAACTTGTTTTCGGTGTTCTGTTCGAAAAAGTAAGCCTAATGTCTTGCTAAGTCAAATATGTTTAGACTTTATTGATCGAATAATTAAATTAATTAACTAATTAAGCAAAGTCATTAGTTAGTTTATTAAAAATTATTTACAAAACAAGTAAAAAAACGGCTAGTTCAATCACATATAAGCGATGCACAAGCGAGAGATGCACAACTAGTCAAGTAGTCATAATATGATGCAATGAGCTAACCATGACTCTAGTTCACTAAAGTTCAATGATTATGGTAGTCAAAGAGGGTCCATGGTTATGAGTCCGGATGCATCACGAGACAACCTTACCTTTGGAATGGTTGGCGCATATGGATGGGACCCCGCAAATTAAACTTGTTTCCATGGTTTGGTGAATTCACACAATCGGATGTACCCTTCGTTGCACGGAGCGTTCGATTGGGTAGATGGAGCGTGAATCCCTAGAGGGTTATGGCCACATGAAGAACACATATGGGTTTCAGAAAATAATTAAAAACTCAATAATGAAGTAAAATTAGCCAAATAGTACTAGAATCGGTCAAAACAAGAAGGTGGATTTTTGGCTCGGTATTGGAAGAACTTGGCACGAGAAAACAGGGTCCATCGCACAACGATGAATCTATCACGTCACAATAAAACCATCGCGTCGTGATAAAGCCATCTCACAGCGATGGACACTACTGTCTTCTGACAGTTTCAACACTCCTTAGCAGCTTTCTGTGTTCTCAGAATTTTCCGATTTTTCATAGTATTTTTTTTTCGATTCTAGTTGCGAAAGATATTTCCCAATTTTCCTATGTGGAAAAAGCCTATGTTTTTGACACCTTACGGATGGTCTTTTTAATGCGGACCTTTTTATGCTTATGCCGCAATGTTAATCAAAATTACGCACATGAATATTTAAAACGTTCGAGTCTTATCCATTCATTCTAAGCAATTGCCAAAACTAATTTTAGTAATTAGAATAGAATTCCTCCCCAAAAGAGTCGCCAAAAAACTGTAGGGAATATTTCAAACTCTCAACTTTGAGCCAAACTGTGATATTGCATATAAGCATGGTGGCTTCAAAGGGTAGGAAGCTAGAGCAAAAGAGTCGCCAACAAGTTTAAGAACTTGTAAACCGTTCACGGGTGTGAAGGTTACACCCCATTCATGATCACAGAGATCGCTAACTCCATAGTGGTACAGAATCATGACTGGATATTCGAGGATGATCGTACGAATCCAGTCTAAAAGATATTGAACCCGCCCTAAATAGGCTTCTACTTTATTCTGCTCATATTCATATGCGCTTTCCGATCAACATTCCATCATTAAGTTAGCTCTAAACCTGTTTAATCTATGTTGGTTGAATATTAATGCATAAATAAATCTATTATTGGCGATCACTTGAATTAAAACCATATTAGCCTAAATAAAGCTTTTTAGGTGTGATTTCAAGTACAAATTCCCTTTAATCCTGCGGAAATGGGCATGACCAAGCAATAACAATAGTATGTCATCAAGCAACATAATAATATATTGACACAACAATCATCATCATCATAAAAATATTTTCAAAGCATAATATTATTAGCAATATCCAAGGCATGATACTAACATGATTAATAACAAATCCTACCATGTCACTAAATAATAAAAATCAAATCTTTATCCTAAACATGATACTAGAAAGCAATGGAAGCATCCTAACATGATACTATGAATTAAAATAATAAATTAAACATGATTTCTAAAAGAAATATAGTAATTGATTTACTCGCTTTGTTGCCTTGTTTCTCTTTCTATCAAAATATTACACACATTAGTAAACTTCAATAAAATATTTAATCATATGATATTAATAGAAATATGGATTTGGGACCAAACCCTCAGAACTTTCATGTCTAGGTCTAAGGCAACTTTGAACTTGGCTAGGTTTGTTACTGTCTCGTAAAGGGCGTATGGTGTGTGTTTAGGGAAAAGGTTTAGAAAAGAGAGAGAAGTTTTTAGCTTATAGAGAGAATTAGATGATTGTTGGTGGTCCATGAAAACAGAGGAAATCGTCCCCTATTTATAGGAAAAAAAGACCGAAAAGATCATAATTTAATTCAAATTTAATCCAGAAGAAAACAAGTTTCATCGCGGCGTGATAGGTTTATCACGACACAACGACATTATCACATCGCGATATGCCCATCGCGGCGCGATGGATTTATTACGGCTTGATAATTTCGTACAATAAGATTTCGTACGTAATCCACCTTTTAATTAAATTGGGTTAGCCGAAGTCTGTACTTATCTTTATTAAATGAGATTTATCCAACATAAAAAACTTGATCCTTATCTTTTCAAAAATAGGATAATTATAAATCCTAAATTCTTTAAAACTTAAAATAACCTTCTAGATATTTATAGAAAATTAAGATAAATTCTAGGAAAAATTGCCTGCAATAATCCGACCTTAAGGGCATCCGCTAAAAATAATCCCTCATTTGGATTATTTTTAATAATCCGACCTTTGATATCAATTCACTCAAAATGGTCCCAACAGGTCATGTAACTTGTTATAACAAGTAACCTGACACATGTCGACCTATGATTGGTTAAAAAATAAAAATAAATAAAAAAAAATTAATTTTTAATTATTTAAGAAAACAACCACACCAACCAAAGAAACCCCTTCCCCGGCGCAGGACTCCCCTTCCCCGCGACTCCGACCACCTAATTCTTAACCCTCCTCCCCAAACCACCAATACCCTGGATCGGAAGACCCTAAAACCCAAGCTCCACTTGAGTCAGGATACACCGATGAATAATAATTATCCCTAACCCTCGATTTTGGAAACCATGTCCCGATTCCGACATCTTTAAGTCCCCCTGTCCTAATTCCGTCTTCTCGGCCATTTCTCTGTTCCAAATCTAGCCTCCCTCCTCTTCCCCTGTACAGACTCCAGCCCCTTCTCCTTCTGCCGCCCTAATTTCGACCTTCGTTAACTTCCCTCGCCCTAATTTCGGCTTCCTCCACCTTGATTTCGCCGCCCATACCACCGATAGTAGCAACGACGATGACACATCTTGCATCATGAGTTTCGACCGATATCACGGTGGGTGAATGCAATTCAATGGATATTGGTGGTTGGGTTGGGTAATGGGTGGCTATGGCTACCAGATTATTTTTTTTTTATATGTTAAATTCAATCTTTAATTTAATAATTTTAGACAAATTACATAGTGACACATGTACTTTTAAATAAAAAAAATGTTAACAAGTAACCGGTCACTTTGGAGCAACATGGACAAATTGAGTATAAAGGTCGGATTATTTAAAAATAATCCAAAGGTGGGATTAATTTTAGTGGATGCCCAAAGGTCGGATTATTTCGAAAAAAATTTTCCTAAATTCTAATGGTTTTAGAAATATAATTAAAAGATAACGGACCCTCCACAAGATCATAGGGTCCGTGCAGAAACTCAAATAAGGCGCAGTTTAGTATTTTGGCCATAACTTCCTCGTTATAACTCGAAATTGGGCTTATAATATATCGTTGGAAATCTTTCGAGACCCATCCAACTACACAATTATTGGACCCATATTATGGAGCAAACACACGAAATGTATAATTTTTAAAACATTTTTAGACAAGAGAAATTCATGAGACTTTTCCACATTTCACCTTGCTCGATAATCACTAACGTGAAAGGTATTCATTACTGGGTTTGGTTTTTGAGGAGATACAATCAGGTGTCTACACCTTCCTACCCCTTTCATTAAATTAGCAACCTTTACCTCCACCTCTATTAAATCTGGCATCGACAACCCCTTTCCCGACAACCCCTCTCCTCCCCCTTCCCTTACTTTTCCGACCGTCCTTCCCTATCCCTTTTTCCATGCACCCACCCAAAGTGGCGATCCCAAAATCCAAAAACGTCATCCACCACAAATCCCAAAACCCCCGAAACCCCGCAAACTACATTAATACTAGAAGCGGAAGCCCTTTTCCTCTCCTTTTCGACATGTAACTCTTAACCAGTTAAAAATAGTTTTGAGTGGCAGCCAGGTGGATGAGAACAAGGATGAGAACAAGCCAGGGGGGAAGGTGGTTGGGAGGAAGAGAGAGAAAATGATTTTTTTAAATTAAAAATGATTTTGAAAATAAATATAATAAAAAGTTTTCAAAAAATATTTAAATAAATAAATACCCTATTCTTAAGGTTACAAGTCAATTTGGTCTTATAGAATTGAAGATTGTCCAAAGCTTGGATTATTCTACAATAATACTAAGGTTGGATTATTAGATTTAAATGGGGCTTAGGTTGCATTATTAAATTGGTAAATTCTGCAAGAATCAATTTTTCCTATTTAATTCAAATTTTCATCTATTTATTAAATTGGTATTCTTTTATAGATGTCGTATAATTATTTATTTGATAAATTGATTTTAATATTAAAAAAGGTGTGTTGATAAAAACAAATGAAAAGAATACAAATTTAATCCTAATTGTCTATATTAATTTGTTTACATAGCAATAATTCAAACATATTTAAAAAATCAATCTTTGAGATTTCTTTTCTTTTTGTGTCGCTTTTCTCCATTAGTTTTAGTTGTATGAGTGCGAAATATTACCGTAGTATGTAAAAGGCAAAGTGTAATAAGATATAACACACGCGTATTTACTTCGATTCTTCTCTATTTATACCCCTTTTGCTGCATTATTTTTATTTATTATCACTCACCCGCCTCTCTCAGCCCCCTCATCCCCGTTCTCTTCCTTATTCTCTCCATCCATTTTCAATCGTTAATTAGAGAAAATAAAATGAGGTTATTCTGGTCTGATGATCTCAAGCGTAAGTTTGCCTGTGCTGTTATGAAATATGGTGATGAAAAAGTAAGTTTTACCACCTACAACATTATTATTAGATGATTCATATTATATTTTTTTTTATCCATGTTTATAAAAAGTTGATAATGCTAATTTCAATTTCATCCATGAAATTTGATACAGAAAAATATATTTAATTTATTAATTTTGAGATGTGTAGTTTGTGTGTGTGTGTGTTGATTATTAAAAATTCAATTGTGGATATATGGTTGTATTTCAGGTGCTTTCCCTAAACAAATTTGGCTTGAGATGCAAGCTGATGGAATTACTCTGGAGCAAGTTAGAAATCATTTGCAAGTACACTTTTTTTTTTTAATCTCTCATTTTTTTTTCATATAGCCTGAGATCATACATCTTTTTTATCTCTCTGTATTTTTTGAGTAAAGGTTGATGTCATTTTCATATATTTTTTAATTGATTAGCTTTTATTTGTACTTAATTAACCTGTTGTTTTCCTTGAATTTTCATGTACCAAACAGAACAACCGAAAAAAGCTACGGGCATTAAAGTATAAAGGTAATCATCACGACATCAAGCATTATTTATGCTACTATATACGTATTACTTCGTAGTTTTATATATTTATTTTATTTATTGTGCTTAATTGTATGTTATTTTATTCGTCAATTTATAAGGCTCATACCAGAAGAGTATATGAACATACTGCATAATTTAAATTCATCCTCTTTATTATAGTTGAATTATTAATTTCTTCAATTTTTCAAACATGCACGATAAATTTCAATCACCCTCTTAAAAAATCAATTTAAGAGAAACGATAAAGTTAGTGTAAGAAAAATCTTACGAATTCAGTGTTTTCTCACTTGAATATGGAAGCCTGTTCATTTCCATACTCCGTTTTTTTTTTGTAAGAATTGGATATGGTACTTGTTATGTTTCTTTTTATTTAATTTTAAATATCATTCTATGTATTTTTATTATTTTTGTGCAAAAGTGATACATTTTTTTTTCTCGAGAATTTTAATAGCTTAAGTAAATTTACATATAAAACAAGTTCTTATAAAAGCAGACAAGTTTATTTATATATTTTAAGTTTAAATAATTGAAACGAATTAATAAAAAATCATCACTTCTAACAATGTGTAACATTATTGTAGAGAGCCCAAGAACTATTTCTATTGAAATAAAAGTGCCAGAAGAAGCCAATAAAAAGGAGCATGCTTATTGGATATTCAATGATCTTGCTGAAGAAAGTTCTAACGCAAAGGGGAAGAAGAGGAAGAAATGTGTTTTGGATTTAACTTTGAGGCTGAATGTTGGCAGCACTTCTACAATATCACATGAAGAAGAGAATTTATCATTAGACCTCTCCCTTTGAAAATTTTCGCCACCGGATTATCATACCTGTCATGGACCTTCTGTTCATGAAGTAGCTTGCATGCTAGATAGCTGAGCATTATAGTTTTATGTCTTTTATCTATATGCAATGTTTCATATCTATGTCGTTTTATTTTATGTAAACTTTCAATTATCCTTAGGATTATGCTTCTATTGGACTTATTAAGCTCGCTTCAGTTATCAATATATGATATGTGGCTTTGTTATATTTAAGTAGCACAAAAGTTTGTGTCTTTTATTGTCAATTAATGTCATTAATAATTATTGTACTTTACTTGCATTGTCATTAATTATTGTACAATAATTGTATTGTATTATACTTGCTTACCTTTGATATGTTAAGTATTGCACTTAATTTTTTAGTTGTTGTTTTAATAATAGAGTAGTGACTTAAAATTTTAATGGTTGTCGTTTTTAAAAGTTTCACATAAACTTATTTAAGTATGATATAAAACACATGAATTTTATCATGGCTAATTACCTATAAAAAAATTAATTTAAAGGCATGAAATGAGTAGTTAAATTTATTGTGCACATGTTGTAGTCCATATAAAGAAAATTGTTAAATGTACAACAATAACAAAAAAAAAAAAAAAAAAAGTGGTATGACGACGATATATTACACTAGTTAAAAGCTTATGATTTCATTATAAAACCAGAGCCATTTTCTCTGAGGGTGATTGTTCACATTTATAACATAAAAAACACAAACACTTTGGTTTTGGTTAAACAAAATTAACTAGTCTATTCATCCTAAAATGTAAACATAAAACCTCTTATATTATTTCCTACTTTAGTATAAAATCAATATTGATTTCTTACCTTTTTTTTTAGGAATTATTGATTTCTTACTTTTTTTGCATATGTATTTTAGGAAATAAATCTACATAATCAAGTGCAAAAAGTTAAGAAATCAATGCCAAAAAAAAAAAAAATTCTTACCTTTTGCACTTGATTCTGTACCTTTGTTAATTTATTTCCTAAAATACATATTTTGATGTGTACATCCAATCTTTCTTTATTTTAGCTAACCTACTCTTTCCACAAAGAATTACTCTTACTAGATAATGGGTGTCCAAATTCTTAGTAGGCTAGGGTGGCTTACATACAAAATCCCACTTTTAACTCTTACTTTATAATTAGAGAATTTTAACAATTGATGGGTTTGGTTAGCCACATGATGGATACCCCTATCACAACAACCATTTTCTTTGGCATGTCATTTTATCTACAAGCAAATGTATCCTCCCCTATATTACAATCAAATGAGAGTATTCATTAGTTATTAATTAAAATTAATAATTAAAGAGTAATAGACACCATTCATTGATTACTAATTAATAGGAAGTGATTAATAATAATAAATCATTATTTAACAATTATTAGAATTAATGATAACTAATTAGACTTGATTAATTAATAAAGACGATAATAATAATAATAATAATAATAATAATAATAATAATAATAATAATAATAATAATAATAATAATAATAATAATAATAATAATAATAATAATAATAATAATAATAATAATAATAATAATAATAATAATAATAATAATAATAATAATAATAGCTCACACTGGATGACCCTCGGTGTGAGCTATTGTTACTTAGGGCATGTACCGGAGTTTCTAAACTCTACTTTGCATTGCGTACTTGTTCCCCAAATACTTTTGAGGCGGCTCAGCGCACTTTTGATGGGGCTCTTTGATCTTCTTTGGAGCGTATTTTTACTGCTTCAGGACCTGGGTTTGGCGATTGGCAGTGGCGGCTTGCCACCTTACCATTTGTGTTTGGAGGGCTTGGTGTTTATTTTGCAGGTGATGTTCGGCATTATGCTTTCTTGCTTCTTAGTTATAGTCTTCTAGGTTGCAAACAAAGCTTCTACGACATGCTAGCATTGTTGGTCTTGGTCGAGCTTTTGAAGATGCTTTGACTTTGTTTAATGACACGGTGGAGTCTGATTTTTAAGTAATCCTAGTGAGGTCGCTACCCAAAACTCATGAAGATATTAGCAGATCATGAAGGTTACTGCTTCGACAGAATCCATCTTTTCATTATCTCCTCGACTATTAGCATTGTGGAAATCTTAGCAAGGAGATCACACGTCTGCTTGGCTTCGGGCCGTTCCTATTTCAGGGATGGGTCAGACTATGAACACAAAGAATTACCGATGTGTGTTATGTTACCGATTGGGTGTTTCATTGTTTTCTGTCTCAACACCGTGCTCTTCTTGTTCGAGAGTTTTTCCAGGAGATTTCGGTGATCATGCGGTGTCGTGTGCCGGTATTATGGGTATTAAACATCGACATAATCTTGTTCGGGTACCCTAGTTGATGTTTGTTATCGTTATGGGATTTCAACAAGGAAAGAGGTAGACATTGGGTTGTCTGAAGGGAACAACGAGGCCCTCGGAATTGCAGATGTGTTACTTTATTCCTAGGATCGTGGTCGCGATGTTTGTGTAGATTTGACAGGATCTTCTCCTTTGACACAGTCAAGGCTATCTAACTTTATTCCTGGAACGGTTGAGTCTAACATTTTAGGTAATCCTTGTGAGGTCGTTGCCCATAAACTCATGAAGAAATTGGCAGATATATATTTCACAAAGGTTACCGCTTCTGCAGAATCCACCTTTTCTTTATCTCCTCGGCAGTTGGCATTGTGGAAGTCGCAGCAGGGTGATCACACCTCTGCTTGGCTTCGGGCAGTCCCTATTTATGGAATGGGTCAGACGATGAATGTTAAGACATACTGATGTGTGCTGTATTATCGGATGGGTGTTCCATTGTTTTCTATCTTGACACAGTGCTCTGCTTGCTCTCGGGTTTTTACTTGGGATGTATTCGGCGACCATGCGGTGTCGTGTGCTGGCATTGTAGGTATTAAACATCAGTACAATGTTTTTCGGGATACATTTGTTGATATTTGCTACAAATCTGGGATTTTTGCAAGAAAGGAGGTTGACATAGGATTATCTGGATGGAATGACGGGGCCCTCAAACCTGCTGATGTGTTACTTTATTCATGGGATCGTGGTCGTGTCGTATGTGTCGACTTCATAAGGTCTTCTCCTTTGACACAGACAGGGCTATCTAACTTTGTTCCGGGATGGGTTGTGGTTGATGCGGCTCATCGGAAGCAGGTTAAGTATGAAGCTCGGTGTCTAGCGATTGGATATGGTTTCATTCCCGTCTCCTTTTCTTCGCTTGAGGATTTAGAGAAGGAGGTTGTTGCATTGCTGAAGCAGATTTAGAGGTTCTCGACGATGCAAGACATTGGGGCTCGTGCTGCAGCTCATATATTCACTAGGGTAGGCTTTGCTATTGCTAGAGGAGTGGGGGCCCTGATTGTATCTCGGCTTCCCACTAATTTATTATAGGTTGTGCGACTTTTAAAATAATAATAATAATAATAATAATAATAATAATAATAATAATAATAATAATAATAATAATAATAATAATAATAATAATAATAATATTGCTCCACCTAATATTGCTCGATCTTTGCGTGGTGTTAAGTTGCTTGGTGGTCCCGCTAGTTCCGATTCTGGTTTTAGTGGTGAGCTTGTGATGCAGAGAGTGACCAAGACCATTGCCCTTATGGATAAGGTCGCTATGTTGGATGATCCTCAATGTGAGTTTTTGTTACTTAGGACATGTACCGGAGTGTCTAAACTCTACTTTACATTACGTACTTGTCCTCCTAGTACTTTTGAGGCGGCTCAGCGCACTTTCGATGAGGCTCTTCGATCTTCTTAGGAGCGTATTGTTACTACTTCAAGGCCTGGGTTTGGCGATTGGCAGTGGCGGCTTGCCACCTTACCATTTGCGTTCGGAGGGCTTGGTGTTTATTCTGCAGGTGATGTTCCTCACTATGTTTTTCTTGCTTCTCGGTTGCAGTCTGCTGGTTTGCAAACACAACTTCTACGACATGCTGACATTGTCGGTCTTGGACGAGCCTTTGAGGACGCGTTGGTTCTGTTTAATGGAACAGTGGAGTCTGACATTTTGAGTAATCCTAGTGAGTTCGCTACCCCTAAACTCATGAAGAAATTGGCAGATATATATTTCACAAAGGTTACCGCTTCTGCCGAATCTGCTTATTCTTTAACTCCTCGACAATCAGCATTATGGAAATCACAGCAGGGAGATCACACCTCTGCTTGGCTTCGTACAGTCCCTATTGCGGGTTTCTGTCAAACGATGAATGCCAATACTTATCGTTGTGTGCTGTGCTACCGGTTGGGTGTTCCATTGTTCTCTATCACGACGTCGTGCTCTGCTTGTTCGAGGGTTTTTGCTGGGGATATTTTTTGTGATTATGCGGTGTCTTGTGCTGGTATTGTGGGAATTAAACATCGGCATAATGTTGTTCGGGACACCCTTGTTTATGTTTGCTATCGGTCAGGGATTTCAGCTAGAAAGGAGGTGGACATTGGGTTATTTGGAAGGAACGACGGGGTCCTTAGACCTGCAGATGTGTTACTATATTCTTGGGATCGTGGTCGCGATGTCTGCGTTGACTTGACAGGGTCTTCTCCTTTGACATAGTCTGGGCTATCTGACTTTGTTACTGGAGGAGTAGTGACTGATGCAGCCGATCGGAAGCAGGTCAAGTATGAATCCAGTTGTCGAGCAATTAGATGTGGCTTCCTTCCTTTCTCTTTCTCTTCTCTTGGGGGGTTAGAAAAGGAGGCTATTACATTGCTGAAGCGAATCTAGAAGTTCTCGAAGACTCAAGACATTGGGGCACGTGCTGCAGCTCATATCTTCACTAGGATAGGATTTGCGATAGCTAGAGGAGTGGGGGCCCAGATTGTATCTCGGCTTCCCACTAATTTTTTGTAGGTTGTATGACTTTGTCTTTTTTTGAGATAATAATAATAATAATAATAATAATAATAATAATAATAATAATAATAATAATAATAATAATAATAATAATAATAATAATAATAATAATAATAATAATAATAATAATAATAATAATAATAATAATAATAATAATAATATAATACAGGGTTGGTGATGGCGATTAGGGTTGGGTAGTTTTAGGCTTGATCACCGGCTTCCACGTCAATTTTCCGGCTTCTTCTCCGGCGAAGTGTTAGGTCTCAGGCAAAGGGCGTTTTCTGGGTTCTTAGCAGGCAACAACTACGCAATTTTCCGTCGACATTCAGGCAGTTTCGGGGCTATTTTCTGAGAGGTTGCGCAAGCAGTTCAGCGGTTTTCTGGCAGCATCTACAAGCTAGGTCTGCTCTGTTTTTAGTCGTGATTTTGGGTGCGTTTTTTGATCGATTTTGGTGCAATGATCAGGCGGCTTTTGGGTCTGTTTTGAGGGCTGTTTTCGGGCTAGTTTCAGGCTGTTTTTCAGGTGACATTCTGATCGATTTCAAGTTGTTTCTGCTCTGTTTTCAATCGTGTTTTTGGGTCTGTTTTAGTCGTGTTTTAGGGTGTGTTTTTGGAGCGTTTTTGGGTGCGGCTTTGGGTCAGTTTTGAGGGCTGTTTGCGGGCTGTTTGAGGGCTGTTTTCAGGCTGGTTTCCTAGCAAATTTCTGTTCGTTTTTAGGGCATACTTCAGGTTGGTACTGCTCGAGTTTAAGGCTGTGGTTTGTGGCAGTTTCGGGTGCAGTTTCGACTGCTTTTGGGTGCAGTTTATGGTCTGTTTCTGGTGCATTTTCTGGCGTATTTCAGGTCAGTTTTCAGGCGTTTTGGCTCTGGTTTAAGTCTATTTGTGGACTGGTTTTTCTGGTCAATTTTTGGCCAGTTGTTTTGGTGCGTTTTGGTGGTGTTTTTGGTGTGTTTTGGGTGCAGTTTTCAGGCAGCTTTATAGGGGTTTAATTAGCAGTTTCCAAGTGTCACTTGGGAGGTTATTTGCAGCCTATGTCGGGAGTCGTTGTGAAGTTTCATTGTCCGTTTGTGGGTCTTAATGGTTGTCAAGATGGGAGTGGAAATGGCCTTACTCGACGTTCTCTAATCAGGCATCTTAGTGATCGTCATTGTTGTATCGGTGCGCGAGATATCACCCGACATTCTCTTACTTCTAATTTGGCTGTTTATAATGAGGCAGAAGTTACTTTTAGGCGTATGGGGATTTGGTTATGTGGAGTTTGCTATAAAACGCACACGTTTCGTTCTAAGTGTCGTCATGATAGGGATGAGGATGTGTCACCCCCTGATGAAGGAGATGGTATTGTTCGTTTTGTGCTTCATAATTTCAGCAAGCCGCAAGCTCCTTCTTCTTCTTCTCCTGCTCGAGTTGGTCATGTGGATGGTGAGGTGCGAGATAATAACGGCGGTTTTGATGTGGCTCTCCTTGATTGTTAATTCTCTAAGGGGTTTCGCACTGTTAAGTCTATCCCTCCCAAGTGTCGTTTGGGGTTTTCTCGGGTTCTGAAAGGCACTCTTGATAAGGTGATCTCTAAGCCTGATGACATTTCTAATTGGGTCTCTTTGTTGGTGTTACCTCTTTGCATCCTTAAAATCTTTCGCCCGAGGAGTAGTCGTGAGTCTCGGTCTTCGGTCAGACGTCGGCATCAGGAAGAGAGTATTTCCCGTGCTATTTGTTCTTGGGGTGTAGCGGGTGGTAATTTGCAGCTTGTGAGGGAAATTTTGGCAGAGGATTCTCCTACTTTGTCGGCGGTTGATGATGAGGACATTGATTTGGAAGAGCGTAATATAAAGCAGTGTCGTAGGAAGATTTGCGATGGCCATTACACTGCTGCAGTTCAGATTCTTTCTTCTTCAGGCGTTGCTCCTTATAATGACGCCACTCTTGCGGATTTACAGGCCAAGCACCCTCCATCTCCAGCTCCATCCTTGCCTGATATACCTATTGATCACCTTCATCTTGTTACGACTTCTGCTGTTGTTTTGGATCGGATTAAGAGCTTCCCTCGTGGCACATCATGTGGTAGGGATGGTTTGCGTGCTCAACATCTTATGGATTGCTTAAGTGGTGCAGCTGTGGCAGTCTCAGATGAGTTGGTTGACTCTATTACCGGGGTGGTTAATCTCTTTCTAGCTGGAAGATGTCCTATGGAATTAGGAGAGTACATTGCTAGTGCTCCTCTTACGCCACTTGTCAAGCCCGGTGGTGGTATCCGTCCTATTGCTGTGGGTACGGTTTGGCGGCGTCTCGTTTCGAAGGTGGGTGCTGTTATGGTTGGTCAGTCTTTAGGGAGTTACTTTGATGGCCTTCAATTTGGTGTTGGGGTTTCTTCAGGTGGTGAGGCAATTCTTCATGCGGTGAATCGGTTGATTGAGGACCGTGGTTCTGATGTGGGTCTATCTATGTTGTTGGTGGATTTTCAAAATGCCTTCAATCTGGTTGATCGTTCGGTCATGTTAAGTGAGGTACGTCGCCGTTGTCCGGGCATTTCGCGATGGGTTGAATTCTGCTATTCTAATCCAGCCAGGTTGTACTATGGGGACCAAACCTTATGGTCATCTCAAGGGGTGCAGCAGGGTGATCCCCTTGGTCCTTTGCTTTTTTCTTTGGTTTTACAACCCCTGGTATGTAAAATTAGGGAGACTTTTGATGTATGTCTTCAGGCTTGGTATTTAGATGACGGCACGATTATTGGTGACACTTTGGTGGTGGGGCAAGTTCTGCAGTTGATTATGGAGGAAGGACCTCGTTCTGGGTTATGTCTTAACGTGGAAAAAACTGAAGTTTTCTGGCCTACGGAAGACCCTCGAAGCAGGCTGGTGGGTGTCTTTCCGCCTAAGATTGCTCGACCTTTGCGTGGTGTTAGGTTGCTTGGAGGTCCCGCTAGTTCCGATTCTGGTTTCAGTGGTGACCTTGTGCTGCAGAGGGTGACCAAGACAATTGTCCTTATGGATAAGGTCGCTATGCTTGATGATCCTCAGTGTGAACTGTTGTTACTTAGGGCATGTACTGGAGTTTCAAAACTCTACTTTGCATTACGTACTTGTCCTCCTAGTACTTTTGAGGTAGCTCAGCGCACTTTTGATGGAGCTCTTCGATCTTCCTTGGAGCGTATTGTTACCGCTTCGGGGCCTGGGTTTGGTGATTGGCAGTGGCGGCTTGCCACCTTACCATTTGCGTTTGGAGGGCTTGGTGTTTATTCTGCAGGTGATGTTCGTCACTATGCTTTTCTTGCTTCTCGGTTGCAGTCTGCTGGGTTGCAGACACAACTTCTTCGGCATGCTGGCATTGTTGGTCTTGGACGAGCCTTTAAGGATGCGTTGTGTTTGTTTAATGGAACAGTGGAGTCTGACATTTTGAGTAATCCTAGTGAGGTCGCTGCCCCTTAACACATGAAGAAATTGGCAGATATGTATTTCACAAAGATTACCGCTTCTGCAGAATCTGCTTATTCTTTAACTCCTCGACAATCAGCATTATGGAAATCACAGCAGGGTGATCATACCTCAGCTTGGCTTCGGGCGGTTCCTATTTCGGGGTTGGGTCAGACGATGAACGCTAAGACTTATCGATGTGTGTTGTCCTATCGGTTGGGTGTTCCTTTATTCTCTGTCTCGACGTCGTGCTCTGCTTGTTCGAGGGTTTTTGCTGGAGATATTTTCGGTGATCACGCGGTGTCTTGTGCTGGTATTGTGGGTATTAAACATCGGCATAATGTCGTTCGGGATACCCTTGTTGATGTTTGCTATCGTTCTGGGATTTCGGCGAGAAAGGAGGTTGACATTGGGTTGGCTGGAGGGAACGACGAGGCCCTCAGACCTGCGGATGTGTTACTTTATTCATGGGATCGTGGTCGCGATGTCTGTGTTGATTTGACAGGGTCTTCTCCCTTGACACAGTCGGGGCTATCTGACTTTATTCCTGGGCGCGTTGTGGCTGATGCTGCTCATCGGAAGCGGGTTAAGTATGAAGCTCGATGTCAGGTGATTGGATATGGTTTCATTCCCTTCTCCTTTTCTTCGCTTGGGGAATTAGAGAAGGAGGCTGTTGCGTTACTGAAGCGGATTCAGAGGTTCTCGTCGACGCAAGACATTGGAGCTCGTGCTGCAGCTCATATCTTCACTAGGGTAGGATTTTCTATAGCTAGAGGAGTGGGGGCCCAGATTGTATCTCGGCTTCCCACTAATTTATTATAGGTTGTATGATTTTGTTTTTGAGATAATAATAATAATAATAATAATAATAATAATAATAATAATAATAATAATAATAATAATAATAATAATAATAATAATAATAATAATAATAATAATAATAATAATAATAATAATAATAATAATAATAATAATAATATAGGGTCGGGTAGTAAGGCTTCCACGTCATTATTCCGACAGCATCTCCGGCGCAGGGTCAGGTCAAGCGACGGCTCCAGCTACCTCGTCTATTTCATGTCTAATTTCTGTTAAATTTTAGGCAGTTTTAGTTCAATTCATGCAATTTATAGGCATCATTTAGGCAAGTTCCGCATCAATTTTCAGGCAGGTTCCACGTCCCTATCGCGGCCATTTTCCAAGCGCTAATAGTTTCGGCGAGGGCTTCCATTTTCCAGCGGTTACAATTGTATTTAGGGGCTTTTTTCAGGCATAATTTTAGGTGAAAATCTTGTTTTTTTGGGCGCTGTTTCTGGGTGTGTTTTGGTAGTTTTCTTGCGACGGATTTTCAAGGCAGATTGCCTTCGTTTTTTTGTTGTTTTCAGGCATTTTGTATTTGTGTTTTGGGCGAGTTTCAAGCTACTTCCAACACAAGTTTCAAGCGGTACTCTGGGCTGTTTTCTGGCTATTTTTTGCCGGCGTTCTGTTCAGTTTCTTGAGGTTTGTCAACGTTCTTTAAGGAAGCGGTGAGGTAAATTTTCTAGTCACGTTTGTGTTCTTTTTCAGCCACATTCTTTTGGTGTTTTTGCGACGTTGTGTGTCGGTTTCAGACGTACATTTGGGGTGTTTCATGCGTATTTTTCTGCCATTTATCAAGGATTTCGGGAGTATTTTTTGTCATTTTTTGGTGTAGTTTTGGTTTGGTTGGGTCCTATTTTAACGGAGCAGTAGCACTTTTCTGGTGTATTAGCCTTTATGAAGTTTGCGGTTGTTATGTCTCAGTTTTATAGGTATTTCATGCGGCTGGTTTCTGTTGTAGTTTTTTGCGGTATGTGTAGCTATGTGAGCTGTTGTGGTGAAGTTTCATTGTACCTTTGTTGGTCTTAGTGGTTATCAAGATGGAAGTGGTAATGGCTTTACTAGAAGTTCTCTTATCAAGCATCTTTGTGATCCTCATTGTTATATTGGTGGGCGGGATATCACTCGACATTCTCATTCTTCTAATTTGGCTGTTTATACTGAGGCTAAAGTTACTTTTTTGCGTATGGGGATTTGTTTATATGGAGTTTGCTACAAAATACATACGCATCATACTAAGTGTTGTCATAGCGCGGATGATATTGTGTCACCCCCGGATGAAGAAGATGATATTGTTTGTTTTGTGCTTTATGGTTTCTCTAAGTTGCAGGCTCCCTCATCTACAGCTCGGCTGGGACACATTGGTAGATTGGTGCAAAATCATTAGTGTGGTTTTGATGTGGCACTTCTTGATTGTTTGTTCTCTAAGGGGTTTCGTACTATGAAGTATATTCCTCCCAAGTGTCGTTTGGGGTTTTTTCAGGTTCTGAAAGGTGCTCTTGATAAGGTGATCTCTAAGCCTGATGACATTTCTAGTTGGGTCTCTTTGTTGTTGTTACCTCTTTTCACCCTTAAAACCTTTCGTCCGCGGAGCAGCTCAGAGTTTAAGTCTTCAATAAAACGTCGACTTCAAGAAGAGAGTTTTTCCCGTGCTATTTGTTCTTGGAGTGCACCAGGTGGTAATTTGCAGTTTGTGATGGATACTTTGGTAGAGGATTCTATTACTTTCTCAGTGGTTGATGATGAGGACCTTGATTTGGAAGAGCGTAATATCAAGCAATGTTGTAGGAAGTTTTGTGATGGCCATTAAATCGCTACACTCCGGATACTTTATTCTTCAGGCGTTGCTCCTTATAATGATGTCACTCTCGTGGATTTATAGTTTAAACACCCTACGTCTCCAGATCCATCCTTGCCTAATATATTTGTTAATCACCTTCATCTCGTTACTACTTCTGTTGTTGTTTTTTATCAGATTAATTAAGAGTTTTCCAAGTGGCATATCATGTGGTAGGGACAGTTTACGTGCTCATATTGCTTGAGTGGTGCTGTTGTGGCTATCTCGGATGAGTTAGATGACTCTATTTTTGTGGTGGTTAATCTCTATCTAGCTAAAAGATGTCCTATGCAACTGGGAGAGTATATTGGTAGTGCTCCTCTTACATCACTTGTCAAGCCTAGTGGTGGTAGTCGTCCTATTGTTGTGGGTACTATTTGGCGACATTTGGTTTTGAAGGTGGGCGCTGTTATGGTTGGCTTGTCTTTAGGATGTTACTTTGATGGTCTTCTATTTGGTGTAGGGGTTTCTTCAGGTGGAGAGACAATTCTTCCTATAGTGAATCAGTTGATCGAGGATCGTGGTTCTGATGGTCTTTCTACATTGTTGTTGGATTTTCAATGCCTTCAATCTTGTTGATCATTCGGTCATGTTACGTGTAACACCCTAGAAATGTCTTTCCTTTAAAATACCTGTTTTGCTCTGTTTAAAACTAAAATCTAAGACATTCGCTACCGTGAAAATGGCTAAGGCAACTATTAAAGACACACATCGAAAGACTATCTGAAAACATTCAAAACGACTAAACTTAAAAACTCAACCAAAGTAAAACAAAGCCAACCTACAACTTGGAGCCATTGTAGGCCCTTATCAAAACCGAACCAATTAAAAAACCTTTGGGTTAGTCTCACAAACATAGTATAATAAAATAATGGAAGCAACAAACATATCATAAACTTATGGAAACTAGCATGATTCACTCTTCACTCATGCCCATCATGAAAATGCTTCATCACCTGAAAAGCTTCTCTATACTTTTTTCCACTACTCTCAATAAAAAATGGGTCATCATAGGGCCAAGGTAAAGAGAAGGCCAACAAACACAAAATCTGCAAAGATGAGTATATAAGCGTATTTAAACACACTAACATGCTTTCACCTATCAACACACAACTTACCTTGTTGCACCTATTTACAAGCACACAACATACAATAAGACTTATCAACTAAGTAACTAGATAGTTTATTTATATTGATTACGCATCGAACGGGTTTCCCCCTACTCTGCCCAAATAAAGGGGTACTAACACGGGAGCTAACCGTGCCAGTATAAAAGAACCACTCATAAGTGGCGGAATTCGCACATAATAATAAAAAGAAAATACAACGTCTTGTACTCTCAGTAGAAATTACAATCAAATATATAGTCACATAACTCCCCCCATATGTTCATACTCAAGGTATATACGTTCCAAGAGTTTTGGTACGTAATCTCTTCCACTTTACGTTATTTACATATTATTAGACTTGGTGATGACTCTCAAACCATAATCATAATAATTATTCAAACAATCAAACATACCAATTTAATTCTTGAATAATTAGTGAACACATAATATTTAATGTTGAACCCTTTTTAAATCTACCTCGATGTCAAAGACACCTTAGACGCATAATGCGCCACAAATCCTATCCCTTGGTGTTGAAAACACCTTAAGTGCAATAAGTCACCAAAATATAATTTATTCCTCGTGTTCAAAGACACTTAAATAGCTCTTTCCTCATGCTTAAAGTATCAATAAAAATTATATGAATCATCATAAAATTTCTTTTTAATATTTTAAACCAAATTAAACATTTAGTTTAATTAAACATGCTCTCTATCATACCAATAATAAAAGTGTGTTTCATATATAACATGCCAAAATAACTATTTCCATTCAATAATCCATCATAAATAAATCATGTTTCATAATTCAATCACTAATATAAACCAAATCACAATTTCCAATCATAATCTAGCATGATAGTACTTGGGATTAATTAATACAGCCTAACATGTTATTACATCATCAAAAATATGCTAAGTATGAGAATGTAAATAGAATACAATCTTAAAATCGCCACGACTAATAGAAATCACTCACTTCAAAGTCTCCTACAATCCAAAATCATAATATGGCATTAAAATCTACTCGATCTACACAAATTTCTAGCAACATATACTATTATTAAACCACTCATAATTTAATTAAAACAAGATGAAAATTAATTTAAAACCTTATACTTAAATCCCAATTAATGGGTAGTCAAAATTCCTTCAAGAAAGTTAATTTTTAGCTTACTAACAAAAATTCTAGCAATATTAATTTATGAAGACTTGATGTAATTATACTTTAAAACCCTAAAATTAAAGGTTTAAACCCCCTAAATCATATTCCTTCAATAATCAACTATTTATAAATCTGGGTTTCAAAATTGGGGCTTTTTAATTTAATTTAAAATCTGAAAATTATTTCACATCATACTTAAAATCAATCATCATAAAACCATCTCAAAACTCATGATTCATAATAATATCTAGGATTAAACAAGAGAAAAATAAAAAGAATAATTTTTTTTTTAAAGGGAGGCCGAACAACAGTAGCCACCGCAACACGTCTGGTGTAGGGCATATTTCAAGCATCCCACACTTGAGCCCCACTGTGATCATACACTTAAGCATGATTGCGTCCAAAGGGAAGGAAGCTAGACTAAAAGAGTTGCCAACAAGTTTTAGGAACTTGTAAACCGTTCACATGGTGAAGGTTACGACCCTTAACGATCCATGAGATCGCTAAATCCAATAGTTCTGGAACCATGACTGGATGTTCGGGGATAAAGGTACAAATCCAACCTAAAAGAGATTGAAACTGCCCTAATAATAGGCTTCTACTTTATTATTCTCGTATTCATGTACTCTTTCTGACTATCTAACATACAATCAATAGATTAACCCTAAATCTGTTTAATCTATATTGGTTGAATATTAATGCATAAACAAATCTATTATTGGCGATCACTTGAATTATAATTATATTAACCCTAAACAAGGTTCTTAATTATCTTATTAAGAGTGATTACAAGTACAAATTCCCTTTAAACATGCATAAGAGGCGTGATCAAGCAATAATAACAATAATATAATATCAAGAAACAACATATAGCAATCATTATCATATTAATATCAATAAAGCATAATAATATTAGCAAGATCCTAGGCATGATAATAACAAGATTAATAACAAAACTTAGCATGTCACTAAACATAAAAGATCAAATCATAAACCCTAACATGATACTATCATGATATTAGAAAAGAAATATGAAGCATCTTAAACATACATAATATCATAAATATTAGTTAATCCTGAACATGATACTAGGAAGCAATAAAAACATCCTAACATGATACTAGGAATAATCTAAGCAATGATTTACTATATCAAAATATCAATAAAGTAATTAAATTACTTACTTGGATGCCTCGTATCTCTTTCTAATAACAAAATACACACGTTAGTAACTTTAAGGAAAATATTAAATCAAACAATCAAATTAAATAATTGAAATAGGGATTTGGGACCAAACCCTCAGAAATTATCAACCTTTAACGTCTAGGGCAAAGGCAACTTTGAACTTAGCTAGGTGTGTCTAGAACTAATGAATGTGAAATTTTGTGAGAGGGAAAGTTTAGAAAAATAATAGAGAGACAGAAAGCTTCTAGCTTTTAGAGAGATAGATGATTGGGAATAATGATTGTGAATGAATGAAAACAAGGAGATACGTCCCCTATTTATAGAAAAAATAGTCTAAAATAAAATCAAGTCATATTCGGAATAAAATACCCCCTGTTGCCAACGACAGGAGTTAGCGCCAGATGACAGGCTCAGTGCCAAGCGACAGTTATCAGCGCCAGGTGATAGTCTTTAGCGCCTGGCGACAACCTTGTCGTCTTTCGCTAAGTTAGAATTAAAACGCGCTTTCCATGTGGAATCCTTTTCTTAATACGATTAAGCACCTAATTCTGCGTTGATCAGATTAAAATCATGTTTGTGAAAAATCACACATTTTTTAAAAATAAAACTCTTTAAAATATAATTAATAATCCCAATCTCATTAGAATTTAAAAGAACCTTCTAGATAAAATCAATCCTAATAACTTTAGGAATAATAATTAAAAGTCCCTCATCTAGATCATTGGGAAACATATAAAACCATTTTGGGCCAAATTTAATTTAATCCATAACTTCCTCATTATTCATCGGAATTGGGCTTATAATATATCGTTGGAAAGCTCTTTTCGTGCTTATTCCAACTACACTATTATTGGACCCTTCTCTTGGACCAAACTAAATTGGACTGGCTTTTTAAATAAATAGAGTTTTAAAAGAAATATTTTCAAAAACAGAAAGAGAGATATTTTAATAAAAACATCCACATCACTAGACTATTCACACTTTCACTTCGTTCGATAATTAAATGATGTGAAAGGTATTCATCATTGGGTTTGGTTTTGGGGAGACACATTTGGGTGTCTACATAAGCCCCCACTTTGACTAAGTTTAGAAGAACGCAAGTTTCGAAAAACAAAAGTCAAAGTAGCGATAGGGATGGAGAATGATTTAGAATGTTTTGAAATCTTAAATCATTCTTATAACGCCAATACCTGCAAACTAGCATTAGTTAAACAGATAAAAGAGTTAAAAATGCGTATCTTACACCGTAGAGCACACGTCTCTAAAGTAACCAATTTTGTTATTGTATTTTGTTGTGACGACCTCCTCAAGCTAGGGGTTATCGCATGAAGACTGATCCGCTTGTAGCTGCCTTCAATTTCTGTTATTTTGTGACAGTCTTCCACATCTTAAGGAAAACCATCGAAGTTTGCTCTACTTGTAGTGATCTTATGCCGTTTTGTGACCATCTTCCACATCCTAGGGAATACGATCAAACATAACTCCGGTTATAGTCACCTCCCGTCTTCTGACAACCTTCTACATCCTAGGGAGCATCGTCGAACACCGTTTGTGGGGAATAGTTTCAAGCCTTTAAAAATCCCACTAGCTTGAACCCCACTGTGATCATACACTAAAGTACGGTGGCGTCCAAAAGGGAAGAAGATAGAGCAAAAGAGTCGCCAACAAGTTTTTAAGGAACTTGTAAACCGTTCACGAGGTGAAGGTTACACCCCTTAACAATCCAAGAGATCGTCAACTCCATAAGGTCATGAACCAAATAAGGGTTCGGGGATGATGGTACAAATCCAACCTAAAAGATATTGAACCTGCCCTAATAATAGGCCTCTACTTTATTCTGCTCGTATTCATGTGCGCTTTCTTACTAACATACAATCAATAGGATTAACCCTAAACCTGTTTAATCTATGTTGGTTGAATATTAATGCACAAACAAGCTATTATTGGCGATCACTTGAATTATAATCATATTAACCCTAACAAGATTATTAATATCTTATTAAGCGTGATTACAAGTACAAATTCCCTTTAAACATGCAATAAAGGTGATCAAGCAATAACAATATAAAATATGATACATATCAAGCAACATAATAAATAATCAATATCATGAATAATAATTATAATAATAATAATAATAATAACAATTATAATCATAATCATGTTCATGTTAAAGCATAGCAAGATCCTAGGCATGATACTAACAAGATTAATAACTAACCCTACCATGTCACTAAGCAATAAAAATCAAATCTTTAACCCTAACATGATACTAACAATCATAAATATTAGGAAGAAAATAGGAAGCATCACAGGAATCATATTTAATATTAAAAAATACCCTAGACATGATACTAGGAATATCATAACAACAATGTAAACATGATATCTACATCATAATAAATTAAAACCATTGAAGTACTTACTTGGATGCCTCGTACCTCTTTCTAATAACAAAATACACACATTAGTAACTTCAAGGAAAATAATAATCAAAGCAATTAAATTAAATAATTGAAATAGAGATTTGGGACCAAACCCTCAGAAATTAAAACCTTTCACGTCTAGGGCGAAGGCAACTTCGAATATGGCTAGGTGTTTCTAGATCTTGCGAATGCGGAATTTTGTATGTTGAAAACAAAGTTTAGAAAAGAATACTAAAGAATTAATGAAAGCTTGAGAATGAAAAGAATTGGTGAACGATCGGTGTAGATGATCCATGAAAATGGAGTTTTTGATACGATATTTATAGAGAAAACCATCCAAAAAAGATAATTTATCAAAACAGAGTCTGAAGACCACAAAAACACATTGGCGCCAGGACCAGTGGCTAGCGCTAGGCGCCAATGCTGGCGTCTAGCGCCAATCCTGGTTCCAGGCGCCAAGGCCTGGGGTTGGACGCCAATTAAGAATTCAACGCGTTTTCGAAAATCTGATAAATTTCTCATACTGGAAGATAAAATAATATAATTTCAGTCGAAAATGCTGTTTGATCTGATTAAAACTCTGAAGAATCCTAATTGAATTAAGAATGATAAGAACCTTCTAGAATGTTCTAGAAGACTAAAACCATTCCTAATTGCATTAGGAATGATAAATCATATTAGGCCCCCCCCCTAGATCATTGGGCCGTACATAAAGCTCAAACCAGGCCCAGTTTAGTAAATTGGCCATAACTTCCTCAATATTCATCGGAATTGGGCTTATAATATATCGTTGGAAAGGTCTTTGCAAGCCCCATCCAACTACACCACTATTGGACCCATATCATGGACCAACCAAACTGGATTGGCTGTTTTCTTAAAATAAAGTTTTCAAAAACAGAGAGAAGAGAAAAGAAATAAAACTTTCCGCAACACTAGACCTTTCCACACTTTCGTTTCATTCGATTATGATTCGACGTGAAAGGTACTCATCACTGGGTTTGATTTTGGGGAGACACAAATGGGTGTCTACAGAAGCCCCCACTTTGACTGAGTTTGGAGAAACGCAAGTTTCGAAAACGAAAGTCAAAGTATCGATAGGGACGGAGAATGATTCAGAACGCTCTGCGATCCTAAATCAATCTTAAAACGCCGATACCTGCAAAACTAGCATTAGTTAAACAAATAAAAGAGTTAAGAAACGCGTATCTTGCACCGTCGAGCACACGTCTTTGAAAGTAACCGATTTGTTGCTGCTGTTTTGATGACCTCCTGCAAGCTAGAGAATGCCATCCCTCTTGAAAACTGCTACGCCTTGTAACTGCTTCCAATTAGAAGATTGCTTCGCCTGAAACTACCTTCTCCGCTGTGATAATATTCCGCGTCCAAGGGAATATCATCAAAAATTATTTCTCTTGAAATAATTCTCATCCGCATCACGATCATCTTCCATGCCTCAGGAATTATGATCGAAGACAATTTCGCCCTGAAATTACCTTCAGTTGTCCATGACAACTTTCCGCCGAAGATATCTTCTCTTGAAGTCATCCTCATTTGATGCGATAATTTCCCAAAGGAAAATACCGAAGATCCACACATGTCGATCTTTAAAAGTTCGCCTGAACTTTGCTCTCGCTATGCCTGTATGTCGGCGCTCTTTTGCTCTTGAACCTGTATGTCGGTGCCCTATGCTCTTGAACCTGTATGTCGGTGCCCTATGCTAACGAACCAATATGTCGGTGCCTTTTGCTAATGAGCCAATGCTTAGGTGCTTTAAGCTAAGTGAGACGATCTTTTTATCAGGTCGATCACTTTACGTAACCAAGCCGATTATGTCAAATTGCTTAGAGGGGCTAACTAGCGTACCAAGGAACCCAATATATGTTGCAGAATGCTAGCACAACCCCATCAGGTGGCTGGCTGCTTTGGCGTCGTTGAAAAACAATCAGCGCCAGCCTTATGGAATTAGCGCCATGCGCTGAAATTGGCGTCTGACGCCAAGCACAGAATGTGACGCCAATGCCTAGGGACTGGCGCAAGCACGGATTCTTCTTTAAAATCAGTTTTCCGTTTTATTTCTTGCTCTGTTCGTCGCGAAACAGCCTGAGAGAAGTCCGAAAACTTCAATTGATCGTTGCTCATTCGTTTCTCAACCGAATTCGCTCAAATTTGTTGCAAATCAAAGCTCTGCTCATCCATATTCCCTATCTATGTAAGTTTTCCTCCAACTCACACTGGTTTTTATGAATTATTGGCATGTTTATTCACGAATTTCATGAAAATTCGAAACTTATAATGCTCAATTTGCTTTGTTTATTAAGTTTTATGCCATGAAATTGCTTGTTTATGTTTGTATATTGCCTTGGGAATAATTTGAGACTTGTTTGACTCAATTTGGTGAATAAACGAGCAATCCACCATTGTTGGACCTCCTAAGGTCGTGAAGAACAATACGGCTCGTTCTTGATGTTTTTGCTAGCAATTCTTGTCCAATTTGTCACAATAATGACTATAGTGTTGCAAGACATTGTTTGATTTTTTGAAAAAATACTGTCATGCTCAATTTGAATTTGTGCTCTGTTTTAGTACTACGTACTCTGTTTTTTTTTGCGAACATAGTATCATGCGGCTAGGCAAACCTTTAAATACTACAGAACCTCAATTTATGATGATTCTGCACAATGTAGCATGGCTAGACAACGAGGCTCGGGTTCACGGTCCCAAAACACTAGACGGGAGCATGAGCCCGTGGAGGACGACACTACACCGTCCACTTCGCTTGGTCGGTTCCCAGAGTGGGATGAGCAGACCTTGTTCTTTGCCCCTGTCCACCACATTTCTGAGAGGGTGAGACGGGGAAGCGAGCCTGGGAGGACACGGCATCACGGCTCTGGCTGTGATGGTCTAGGCGATTTGTATAGGATGCATATCGCCAGAGATCGAGAGACGAGACTCCTATGGGAGTCTTGCGGACTGGTTGCCCTGTTTGAGACCTCCGAGGCTATGGTTGCCTCCAGTGGGGGTCACCACGTAGTGCGCGCTCTGGTGGAGTTCTTCTAGGACACCACCAACACTTTTCATTTTCCATGGGGTGAGATGATGGTCACTCCTACAGACTTCAGTCTCATCACAGGACTGAAGTTCACTTCTGTGCCGCTGCCATTCGACGGCAGTATCGACGTCTTTTCTCCAAAGGTCGAGGAACTGTTGGGGCTGATTTCTGTTCAGGCCCGAGCTGAGGTCGAGACGACTCAGTTCAGCGCTGGAGGGATTCGCCGCTCGACGCTGGCAGCAGCTCTTGATGACGATGCGACCACCCGAGAGCAGCGGGTGCGCATCTTTATGCTGATGTTGTTGTCAGGGACACTTTCCCCTGACAGGGGTAGTAGGGCGTTGCTTTACTACCTCCCTGCTGTTCGCGATCTTCGACGGATCGGGACTTATGACTGGGCCAGCTTGGCCTACACTGACTTCGTTCGCGCGCTGAGGGACTCGTGTCGCCACCGGTCCTTTAGGACGAACGTTGCTCTGTCTGCTTTCTGGAAAGTTGTAGAGGTAAACATTATTCCCTATAAAGTTTAGCCCTACATGTTAGCTAGCATTTATTCATGCTTTGGCTCTTTTTTTTTTGTAGATCTGGTTCTATGAGTACTTTCCTTCCGTTGCGCCGGCGAGACCATCGCCGAGGGGGTATCCGGTGAGCGCCTCTTGGGGCGGCCACCATGTGGACCTGTCTACTGCACGTGTCCGGAGTCGGATCATCTCGGTATGACTTTTAGTGTTTATCTTGCTCTTCTGTGATGTTTTAGACATGTTCTTACCCAATTAGTATTTCTATAGGGACCTGAGGTAGTATACCGACCATGGGGTGGTTGGACAGTCCCTGGATTAGCCGCACAGTACTCTGCTGAGTGCCGCTACTTTCTGGGGACCTATGGAGCGGTTGTGTACTTAGGAGAGAGAGTTGCTAGACAACACTCTTCCGATATTTTTGTTGTTCCTGCTCCTCCACCACGTCACATGTTCGACGAGAGAGAGTTGTCGAGCATGGTTGAGGAGTCTGGTTCCCTCTGGCGGTCCCATGTGATCCTTGGGCGGAGTTATGCTGAGGAGCTACTCCCTTTATTGGCTCCAGCCCCTGTACCGGCCAAGGATGTGAGGGTAAGATCTTTAACTTTTGTTTTTCGCTGAGTAGCCCCCAAGTAATACCTTGCTGATTTCTTTCTATTTTGTCAGGATGGTCCCACTGAGTTTGTGCCACCCCGTATGTCCATCCACTACCAGGGGATGTACGGGCCGATCGAGGAGATGATTTCTCCGGCTCCTGAGGGCGAGCGCTTCGTGGAGCGGTCGATTCCTCGTCACCAGACCAGGGTAAGTCTAGTTCTAACTTCAGAATCTTGTATTTAGTTATCATGCATTTTTACTGACTTAATTTTCCTTGACAGTTCTCACGCGAGGTGGTTTCGGCTATGGCATGATGCATAGATGCCTTCCGGAGCCAACTCGTTCGGATGAGGAATGCGGCTACCTGTCGTCGAGATGACACTGTCCGAGAGGTAACTTTTCTTTACTCATTATTTCTGTACTATGCTTCAGTTTTACCTTGTTTGTGATTTAATAATTTTTTTTTTTTTACAGATGTGGCTAATGGAGAGGCTAGGATTAATTAGCCCTCCGGACGACATTGAAAATTATACGCCCACTTGCTTTGTGAGGAGAAAGAAGCGCATCCCTAAAATTGGGCGCCATGGGTGGAAGAAAGTCTTTGAATCACGTGATTTCGCTATCAAGTGGGTCATCCCATGGTGGAAAATAAAAAGGATGATTGGTGTTAACAATTAACCTTTCTGTCGTCTTCCAAGCTTGTCTCGCGTGACATATTATTACCCCTGCAGAGTAAAGAGACAATATGGCTTGCTTCAAAATATTCCTTCCGGGGATCTTCGTCCTCCCTATAAGTATCCCGTATCTCAAGAAGTGGATAAATTTGACACTTACTGGAGCGCTAGACCTTTATGGGAAGTGATTACCCAAAAGGTTCCCCCTTCCTTACCTAATGATGTAAAGAAGTGATTGCTGAAGAAGTCTTTAATTGATCAGGGTAGAACCGATGTGAAGAATCGTCTAGGTGACAGAGTGACACCGGCCAAGGAACGCTTAGGTGCAAGAATTGAGTTCAAGACACCTACAATGCCTAAGAAGAAGAATACTACTAAAGACAAGGGGAAAAGGAAAGCTACAGACAAGAAGGCTTGGGTGGAAAAGAAGCATGGAGTGCTAGCTGAAGGAGAAACAATCTATTCTAAGATTGAATGTAGGTCCTCTAAAGGATGCCTACTAGCTAAAGTAATGGATGAAGAGGAGGAAACGGAAAACAAGGGCAAAGAAGGAGAAGAAAGACTAGAACACTGCTTAGCTTTAGATTTATTAGATTCTTAATTTAAAGTTAATTTATTTCAGCTTTATTTAGATTCCATTAACAATGCAATTTTATTTCATTAATGAAATTTCAACTTTCAATTAAATTGTTACTTTAAATTTATTTTATTAAAGCAATGAAAAACCGAAAAAAATTAATATTCCAGAAATTCTTCGAGTACGGAAGTCGAAAATTTTCCGAAAAACACCGAATTTTTCCCAGATTTTATTTCCGATCTGGCGCCGGAAATTTCAGATTGGCGCTATCTAATGAGGTCTAGCGCCAGGCGCCAATACCATCGTCTGGCGCTAATGTCCTATTTTTGGCGCCAGGCTCTGTTCTGCGACACCAGTAGCTTTTCCGACTATTTGTTGACTTCTAGTTGATTCTGGAATGCAAAGGTGTCGAAAAATAAAGTGGCCGCACCCGTAATGGGTTGCCTACGTATCCTTTCATAAGGAATCAGGCCGAACGTAGCTCTTTGAGTGTCCTACTCAAGTAATTATGGGTAGTATTTTTTAAGTTGGTCAAGATTGGTCATGTTTGAGAATTCATTGCCGTCCATATCAGTTAATTTTGCTGCACCACCTGACAGGATTGTTTTGACAATGTAGGGCCAGACCAATTTGGTCTAAACTTTCCCCTTGGATCTAAAACATTTTTCCTTAGCGCTTTTAATACCAAATCTCCTACTTCGATATTTCTTGTCTTGACCTTCTTATTAAAATGTCTAGCCATACGAGTTTGATAGCACTGAGTGTGATGTAGAGCTTCTAGTCGTTTTTCGTCGAGTAGGATCAATTCTTCATATCGTGCCCTAGTCCATTCGACTTCATCGAGTTTACTCTCTAGCGCAATACGTAGAGATGGTATTTCTAGTTCGACAGGTTGTACGTCATCCATTCCATACACCAAAGAAAATGGTGTATTTCCTGTTGACGTACGGATTGACGTGCGATAACCCCACAATGCAAAGTGAAGCTTGTCAGGCCAATCCTTATAATTTTCCGTCATTTTCTCGATGATAGTCTTTAAATTCTTATTAGCTGCCTCAACTGCTCCGTTTGCTTGAGGTCTATAAGGGGACGAATGATGATGTTGGATACCATATTTATGTAGCAAATCTTCACATTCGGCTTGAAAGTGAGTTCCATTGTCACTTATCATTTCATGTGGGACTCCATATCGACAAATGATATTCCTCTCGATAAAGAGTGCTACATGTTTTGCAGTGAGTTTAGCATATGATTGCGCTTCAACCCACTTCGTAAAGTAATCAATTGCTACTAGAATAAATTCATGGCCTCCTGTCCCTGGAGGAGCGATCTTGCCAATTATGTCAATTCCTCATGTAGAGAATGTCCATGGTGATGTGTAGGTGTAGAGCAAAGATGGAGGAACGTGTTGTAAATTGGCATAAATTTGACACTTAGGGCATCTTTTCACATATTGATGGCAGTCCCTATTCATGGTAGTCCAATAATACCCTTCTCGCATTATTTTCTGGACTAACATTTTGCCATTTACATGAGTTCCACAGATTCCTTCGTTGACCATTCTCATTATTCTTTGTGCGTCCACCTTCCTTACACATAGGAGAGCTTGACCTTTAGGTACCCTTTTATGTAGCTCGTTGTCTATGAGTACATATTGAGAAGCCAAAAGTCTCAAGGCTCGTTTTGTTCTTTTGTCAGCATGAGGGGGGTATTCTCCATTGGTGACATAGTTGAGGATGTCAGTGTACCATGGTTCTTCTTCTTGTTCTTCATCTTCGTCTTGGACTGGGTCGTCGTCTTCTATAGCCTGTATATACGCTGGTTTGTGCCTTTTTTCGATAGTTAGAGGCATTTGCTCGATATCCGTGGGAATCCTAACCATTGAGGCTAATCTTGCCAAGGCATCAGCGAATTGATTTTCTTCTCTAGGTAGATATGTGTATTCCACCTTCTCTAACTGATCGGTAAGAGTTTCCAGATAGGTTTGGTAAGGGGCTAGGCTTTCGCTCCTTACTTTCCACCTTTTAGATATTTGATTGATGATTAGAGAGGAATCTCCGAATATCCTTAACTTCTTTACTCCCAATGCCAGAGCTGTTTCAAGGCCTACCACACATGCTTCATATTCAGCAGCATTGTTGGTAACGTCGAAATCGAGGTTTATTGAGATTGGGACATGTTCTTCCTTAGGTGATACTAGTAGCACTCCGACACCACATCCCTTTTGGTTTGAAGCTCCGTCGAAATACAAGGTCCAAGTATCATCTTCGGTGACCATCAAATCTTCATCTGAAAATTCATTGTCTTGTATTGGTGTCGAGTCTTCTATTGGAAAATCTGCCAGAAAGTCTGACACCACAGATCCTTTAATAGCTTTTTGTGGCATAAACCGCACATCGAACTGGGCTAAGTTGACTATCCATCTTGAAATACGTCCATTGAGCGTTGATTTCTCGAACAAGTATTTGAGTGGATCTAATCGAGATACCACGAAAACGGTATGCACCAATATGTAATGTCTCAACTTAGTTGTGGCCCACACCAAAGCGAGGCACAATTTCTCGAGTGGTGTATAGCGTGTTTCGTATTCTAGCATCTTCTTACTTAAGTAATAGATTGCATTCTCTTTGTTTTCTACCTCTTGTGCTAGCATGGCTCCCATTGTCTCTTTGGTAACCGTCAAATATAACCTAAGAGGTATTCCGGGAAGTGCTGGCGCTAATACGGGAGGATTTGCGAGATAGGCTTTGATCCGATCAAAGGCTTTTTGGCACTCATCATCCCATATTACTGGTACGTTCTTCTTGAGATTTTTGAAGATTGGTTCACATATCATTGTTAGTTTTGATATGAACCTACTTATGTATTGCAACCGGCCAATGAATCCTCGAATCTATTTCTCGGTCTTGGGCGGTGGCATCGACATGATTGCTTTAATCTTGGTTGGATCTATCTCTATTCCTCTAGAGCTTATGACGTACCCCAAGAGCTTGCCTGAGGTGACTCCAAAAGCACATTTTGATGGATTCAACCTCATATTGTATTTTCTTAACCTTCCGAAAAATTTCCTTAAGGCTACTTGATGGCCTGGACGGTCCTTTGATTTCACAATCATGTCGTCGACATATACTTCAACTTCTTTGTGCATCATGTCATGGAGTAGGGCAGTTGCTGCACGTTAGTAAGTAGCACCTGCGTTTTTCAACCCAAATGGCATTACCGTGTAACAGTAAGTGCCCCATGGTGTGATGAAAGTTTTCTTCTCCATGTCTTCTTCCGCCATGAGAATTTGATTGTACCCTGCGTATCCGTCCATGAATGAGAGAAGCGCGTGATTTGCTGTGTTGTCTACCAGAATATCGATGTGTGGCAAAGGGAAGTCGTCCTTTGGACTTGCCTTATTTAGACCTCGATAGTCGACACACATCCTTACCCTTCCGTCTTTCTTTGGAACTGGGACGACGTTGGCGACCCATTCGGGGTATTTGGATACCTTGATGAAACCTGCAGTTATTTGTTTTTGAACTTCTTCTTTTATTTTAAGTGCTACGTCGGGTTTCATTCGACGCAACTTTTGTTTTACAGGTTTCATTCCTGGGATTAATGGTATAGTGTGTTGAGCTATTTCTCTGTTAATGCCTGGCATATCTTCGTATGACCAAGCAAATACATCGATAAATTCTTTAAGCAAGTTAATTAAATCGGTTCTTTCTTGTTTGTTCAATGTTAGTCCGATTTTAACTTCTCTTTTATGAGTTGAATCATTTGAGATGTCAACTGTTTCAGTCTCTTCAATTACCGGTTTTTTCTTTTCAAGCGTTTCCATTGCTTTAATAAATTCTTTATCTTTTTCATCGTTAGCTAAGCAATGTTCATCGTCTTGGGTTAAGGAAGAACACGAGAAGTAAGAAGAATGAGCGATATTATTATAATCTGAGATCATTACATCAAAGAGTGATATGTCCTCATGGACTGGATCATTAACTATCCTAGGAGAAGAAATAGGAAGGGGAGGCATTATAGCTAAGGACTTAGAAGATTCTATGGGGACAAACTCTGACTCAGACTCTGACTCTGACTCCGACGATTCTTCAAACATTGGCCCTTGTCCTGTCGTGATTGATATCTTCCTTCCACTCGGAGTAGTCACCTTGATAGTCTTGCGCCACCCTTGCAATAATCCTTCAGCTGGAGTAATTAGTTTTGAGGGGTCGAAGTTTTCGCTTTGTAGGACCGTTTGAATGAGTGAGGAGTTATCTTCTTCATAAACTGGCTCATTCTTTTCTCGCCCAAACAGTAATCCCATGACGTTAAAGTCAAAGCATGGGGGTGTTTTCTCCTTATGGACGGGAGTTGGGATTTCATCAGTGAAATAACAATCCAAAAAAATCTCGAATCCTGGTTGTTGTATGCCGTTTACAACAAATGGTTCGGGAAATTCATGGCATGGATAGTCCTCTCCTTCTTTTATAAACTGACCATTAAGCGTAAGAGGGTACTGATCCATTGGAATTGCTTTCTTTTGAATGCGAGCGTCCCTACGTGCTTTCAATTTGTCCTGGGCTCGATTGAGATCTTTCCGAGTCGGTTCGAAACCAAGTCCGAAAGTATCTAGCTTAGGGAAGCCAGGTGACTCTATCGATTTTGCTATCCCCTTCTTCTTTCCTAAGGTCATCCAGGGAAGTGTCCTTGTTTCTTTAGCATAGTGTTGATAATCATGTTGGAATGGGGGTCGTGGCAAAGAGATGTCCTTTCATCCTCTTGGATTAAGGAGACTTCTTCGTTAAAGCCCCATAGGTCTTCATCATCTTCGTCGTGCTCCACGTTGATGATTGGATTCTCTATTGATTTGATCCTCATTGGCGAAGCATCAATGGTGATGGGGATTCCTCCAACTATGGCTTTCACTTGTTGGTGGAGAGATGAAGGGACGGCCTTTAGGTCATGGAGCCAAGGGCGTCCTAACAACAAATTGAATGAGGCTTTGATGTCTACTACTTGAAAAGTAGTAGCATGTTCTATCGCTCCTGCCGTCACATTTAGGGTTATTTTGCCAAGAGCTTGACGTCGAGTATTATCGTAAGCTCTTATTCCCTGTGTGGACGGAGTTAAATCCTCATCCTTTATGTCGAGCATCCTCACAGTCCTAAGTGGACAGACATTAATAGCCGATCCATTGTCTACAAGAGTCATGGGAACATTCATCCTTTTGCAGACTACCGTGAGGTTTAATGCCTTGTAGTGTTTGTCACCTTCTGGGGGTAAATCTTTATCAGAGAAGGTGATTAGATTAATCGGACTAGGGAGGTCACTCATAAGGAAGTTAGCTAGTCCCTCAGGAGTAGTGTCAGAATCTATCCCGATTTTATCCAAAGCATTCATCACAGCCAACCTATGTTCTCGAGATGTTGCCAAAAGCTTCCATACATTCATCTCCACTTTTGTCTTCTTGAATTGTTTAACAATGTCATTGTCTTCGATGATAGGTATAGGAACTTGTTGTACAGTAGGCATAGGTTGTGTTGAAACGGGAGGTTGTATTCTCCCGGATCTTGTGAGGACATCTATTGATGAATCTTCTTCAGCCCAAATGTCGTCCGTGGTGTATGATACAGAAGGTGAAGGTCCTACTATGTCTTTTAGATAGACATCTTCTTCGTCACTGTCCCATACTCCATTAACATTTATGTCTTCTTCTTGTTGAACTTGGACTAATTCTTTTCTATCAATCATTTTTTGCACCAAATCCTTGAACTTGAAGCAGTTTTCTAGGGTGTGTCCTCCTGACTGATGGTATTGACAGTAATATCTATCTGTCCTTTTTAATGATTCAAATGGTCTCGGTTCGAGAGGTTTGACCTTGCCACCCTCGGAGAGCATTTTGAACATTTGTGCATATGGGATCCCAATTGGAGTATAAACTTTATTGCTCTTCTTGGGTCTTTCGGTGACTTGTAAGGGAAAGTGTTTTGCCTCATAAGTCGTTTTTACTGGTGTGAATTCTCTCTTAGATTCTTCATCATATTCCTTGTGAAGTTCATTCAAAATTTTGAGAGTTTCATGTAACAGTTGCGATGTCTCCCTTAGATACAGTGTGAGTATTTGTATTTCTACCTCATTTGCCGGTTCTGGAAGATTATTTTCGACATCGAAAAAGGTCTCTTCTTCTTCCTCTTCGACATTGGTTGCTTTGACAGGCTTAATGAGAGATGAGGGGTCAACTTCGCTTTCTTCATCGGAGATAGCTAATGTGTGAGCTAGAGGTGCATTGTCAATACTCGGTTTCTTACTGGCAGGGGGCAACGGCAGCTTGTTACTGTCAATTAAGTCTTGAATAGCTTCCTTAAGCTTCCAACAACTTTCAGTAGAATGGCCCCTACCTTGATGATATTTGCAATGTGCATTGGGGTTCCAATTAGGCGACCTCTTCTCGACTGGTGGATCTCCAAATGGTCCAATGGGAGTTATAAGACCTTTTGTATTTAGTCGATCAAACGCGGTGTCATAACTCATGTCAATAGGAGTGAAGTTTCTCCTAAAGGGTTTCTTTTGTCCTTGACTATTCATGGCGAGGACTTCTCCTAGATTAAAGGTGCTAACATTATTTGAGTGGGCGGTTTTGGAAGAAGAAGGATTGTCGTTCTTCTATCCTTTCCAGCCACTGTTGGAGTTATTGTTGGCAGCTTTAGATTTAGCCAAGTCATCTTCGATATTAATCCCAATATCATAAACGGCCTTAAAGGTATGAAGGTTATTTTGATATTAAAGATGTTTTGAATATTTTTCTTGGAGGTTTTTAATGAACAGTCTCACGGACTCTTTTTCACTTGGTACCTCAATCATTTTAGCTGAGGTTTCTCTCCACTTGTTAAAGAAGGATTTGAAGCCTTCATTCTCCTTCTGTTTGAGGATTTCAAGTTCTCTATGGTCGGTTTCGACTTGAACGTTGCACTTGTACCTATCAATGAAAGCGTTTGCTATGGATTCCCAGGTAGAGGTCTTTTCTTTTTCAAGAGAAAAGAACCATTGTTGGCAAACGGTCTCGAGAGATAGCGGGAACAGGGAAGGGAAGACTTTCTTATCGATACCCTTGATACTCATTATTGTTTCAAATGCCCTTAGATGGAAGTAGGGGTTGTCGATTGCCCTAAATTTTGGGATGTCGTTGGCACTGAACTTCTGCGGAAGAAGATCCTTATCCACCGAGACCCCTTGGGATGTGAGTTCTTGAAACTTGTAGTCGCTGGACAACTTGCTTAGGCTTTCTTGCATGAGGTCCATTTGTTGTTGCTTCGCGGGATCCTCGATTTTAAGTGCGAGAAGTTTCAGTGTCTCAGTTACAGTAGCCAATTGGTTCTTGAGATCATTAACTTCTTCCTGAGTTTCCATTATGAATCTTTCTTTCCTCTTGCGAGCTATAGGTTTGTCGAAAAGTTGGAATTGTACAAAGATGTTATCTTTGATTAATCGTCCTTCCTTTCTTGACCACGCGCTGTAAATTAAGCCAGTTTGCGTTTTAATTACTTGACTCGAATCAATTTGACTTTATGGCTTTTATATAAAAAAAGGTATGCATATTTTTAGGGAGCAATAATGTACATGTGTTTAGGGAACTTAAGTATTATTATTTATTGGAGGATTAATATCCGATTTACCCCCCTAAAAAAATGACGAAAAATGACGCGCGCAAACAAGACTCCCTTAATCATGGTCAAGACATGTGTATTGGTGTGTGTATTGAGTGTAAGTGACATGCTTGGACTCTTGTATAAGACCATGGAACTTAGTGCCTAAACTCGAATATTAATTCAATTAAGTATTATTGCCAGCAAAATTAACCGAATTAAACAGGAAACTGATTAATTAGACATTAGGTGATGACTCGACAAATAATCCGAACTGTCGGCCAAGCGACAGGACTGGCGTCACAATATGGTGCTTGGCGCCAGACTTTTTAGTAAATGTCTGGCGCTACACACCATACAGTGGCGCTACAGCCCAGATTTTGGCACCAATATTGGAGCTTCGGTCTGGGACTGTTTTCGATATTATTAGTCAACTGGGGTATGCCTAAAGTCGTACTAGGTCAATTCCGATTAAAAGAAGAAAAAACTTTATTGACTCGAATTAATTAATTAATTAATTAATTAGGCAAAGTTCTTTAAGTCATTAATTATAATCTCAACACAAATCAACAAACGGTTAGGAGGAGCATAGAATATATATGCACAACAAATAATGCACAATTAGTCAAGTAGGCACAATATGATGCAATGAGTTCGCAACCTAACCATGGCTCTAGTTCTCTAAAGTTCGGGATATGGTTTAGTCAAATAGGGTCCATGGTTAATTGTCCAGATGCACCGCGTAGAAGCCTAACCGTGAAGGGTTAACGGGTGTGGATAGAACACCGCGAGTTTTTTTTAGAAAAAACTCACTTCCATGGTTTGGTGAATTCAACCTCTCAGATGTACCCTTTGTTGCCAGGAGCGTTCAATCGGGTAGATAGAGCATGAATTCCCAGAGGGTTATGTCCATATGTAGAACACATATGGGTTTCAGAAAAGTGAGAAAAAATTCAATCAGGAAGCAGGATCGAGCAAACAATACGAAAAACCGGTCGAAATTAGAACGCATATTTCTGGCTCGGTATTGGGGGAAATTGGCGCCAGCAAACAGAGACTGGCGCCAACTTTTAACTGTAGCGCCTGGCGCCAATACTGGCGTCTGGCGCTACGGCTAAAAGTTTGGCGCCAAGCTCTGGCCCCTGACGCTACTTCCCACATGCCTCAGCAGCTTTCTGTGCTCAATAAAATCATCCAGTTTCGCGCGGTGTTATTTCAGTCCTAGTTGTGAAAGACATTTCCCAAATTTCCTACGTGTAAAAATCCTATGTTTTTAACTCATTACGGATGGTCTTTCCAATGAGAACCTTTTTATGCATATGCCACAATGTTAATCAAAATTACGCACATGAAATACTTAGACCTTTTCGAGTCTCATCCACTCATTCTAAATCATTGCCGAAACAAATTCAGGAATTAAAATAGAAATCCTCCCCGGCGGAGTCGCCAAAAACTGTGAGGAATAGTTTCAAGCCTTTAAAAATCCCACTAGCTTGAACCCCACTGTGATCATACACTAAAGTACGGTGGCGTCCAAAAGGGAAGAAGATAGAGCAAAAGAGTCGCCAACAAGTTTTTAAGGAACTTGTAAACCGTTCACGAGGTGAAGGTTACACCCTTTAACAATCCAAGAGATCGTCAACTCCATAAGGTCATGAACCAAATAAGGGTTCGGGGATGATGGTACAAATCCAACCTAAAAGAGATTGAACCTGCCCTAATAATAGGCCTCTACTTTATTCTGCTCGTATTCATGTGCGCTTTCTTACTAACATACAATCAATAGGATTAACCCTAAACCTGTTTAATCTATGTTGGTTGAATATTAATGCACAAACAAGCTATTATTGGCGATCACTTGAATTATAATCATATTAACCCTAACAAGATTATTAATATCTTATTAAGCGTGATTACAAGTACAAATTCCCTTTAAACATGCAATAAAGGTGATCAAGCAATAACAATATAAAATATGATACATATCAAGCAACATAATAAATAATCAATATCATGAATAATAATTATAATAATAATAATAATAATAACAATTATAATCATAATCATGTTCATGTTAAAGCATAGCAAGATCCTAGGCATGATACTAACAAGATTAATAACTAACCCTACCATGTCACTAAGCAATAAAAATCAAATCTTTAACCCTAACATGATACTAACAATCATAAATATTAGGAAGAAAATAGGAAGCATCACAGGAATCATATTTAATATTAAAAATACCCTAGACATGATACTAGGAATATCATAACAACAATGTAAACATGATATCTACATCATAATAAATTAAAACCATTGAAGTACTTACTTGGATGCCTCGTACCTCTTTCTAATAACAAAATACACACATTAGTAACTTCAAGGAAAATAATAATCAAAGCAATTAAATTAAATAATTGAAATAGAGATTTGGGACCAAACCCTCAGAAATTAAAACCTTTCACGTCTAGGGCGAAGGCAACTTCGAATATGGCTAGGTGTTTCTAGATCTTGCGAATGCGGAATTTTGTATGTTGAAAACAAAGTTTAGAAAAGAATACTAAAGAATTAATGAAAGCTTGAGAATGAAAAGAATTGGTGAACAATCGGTGTAGATGATCCATGAAAACGGAGTTTTTGATACGATATTTATAGAGAAAACCATCCAAAAAAGATAATTTATCAAAACAGAGTCTGAAGACCACAAAAACACATTGGCGCCAGGACCAGTGGCTAGCGCTAGGCGCCAATGCTGGCGTCTAGCGCCAATCCTGGTTCCAGGCGCCAAGGCCTGGGGTTGGACGCCAATTCAGAATTCAACGCGTTTTCGAAAATCTGATAAATTTCTCATACTGGAAGATAAAATAATATAATTTCAGTCGAAAATGTTGTTTGATCTGATTAAAACTCTGAAGAATCCTAATTGAATTAAGAATGATAAGAACCTTCTAGAATGTTCTAGAAGACTAAAACCATTCCTAATTGCATTAGGAATGATAAATCATATTAGGCCCCCCCCTAGATCATTGGGCCGTACATAAAGCTCAAACCAGGCCCAGTTTAGTAAATTGGCCATAACTTCCTCAATATTCATCGGAATTGGGCTTATAATATATCGTTGGAAAGGTCTTTGCAAGCCCCATCCAACTACACCACTATTGGACCCATATCATGGACCAACCAAACTGGATTGGCTGTTTTCTTAAAATAAAGTTTTCAAAAACAGAGAGAAGAGAAAAGAAATAAAACTTTCCGCAACACTAGACCTTTCCACACTTTCGTTTCATTCGATTATGATTCGACGTGAAAGGTACTCATCACTGGGTTTGGTTTTGGGGAGACACAAATGGGTGTCTACACCGCTGCTTGCAGCTATCATCAATTTCATAATGACAATCTTCCACGTCTTAGGGAACATCGTCTATCAATGCTACTACATCTCGAGCTATTTCCTTGAATCATGGAAACAACCTTCACAATCATAGCGAATGTTGTCAAAGACTTCCCATCTCGTGCTACCTTCTCAAATATAGGTGACAACCTCCTCAATATTAGCGAACGTCGTCGAAGACCGCCCCTCTCGTGCCATCTTCTCAAATCTGGGTGATAACCTTCTCAATCTTAGCGAACGTCGTTGAAGACCTTCCATCCCGTGCCATATTCTTAAATCCATATGATAATTTCCACTATCTTAGCGAAAGCTATCAAAAATTGCTTCATCTCGAATCGTTCTTTTCTCAAATCAAATAAAAACTTCCCCAATCATAGTGAAAGCTATCTAAGGTTGTTTTATCTCGAACCATCCTTCTCAAATCCAAGCAAGAGACTCTTTTAATCTTAAAGCCTCCGGTTGAAAGCTTCTTCATCTTGAATCTTCAAATCTTCTTGTCCTTACTTTTAGGAGTAATCGACCTTTCTAGCTTTGGGAAGAACCTTATCTTAAGATTCTTCGATCTTCAAGTCAATCTTTGTAGAAATCTCCATCCTAGGAATCTTTTGTGATTACAATCAATCACTACTCAAATCAATTTTCAAATTTGCTTAATCAATATCCAATCGATAATTTGATCTTCATCAGGCCGATCATCAATCAAGACCATAATCGGGAAGACTACTAATCAAAGGTGTCAAAAGCTGTTCATTCGATATGATAGTCATCAGGCCAATCTTCAATCAAGGTATAATCGGGCCGATTACCAATCATGTCAATTTTCTTATAGGGGCTAACTGGCGTACCAAGGAACCCGAAATTGTTGTATAAGGTCTGTATAATCATTTATGGGGGCCATGCATCCTGTCCCCACACCAGCACGCGCTGATACGTGATATCGCAAGGATTTTGCTCTGTCGCCAAGTGACAGGCATTAGCGCCTGGTGACAAGCTTGTCGTCTGGTGCTGATGTCGGGGTTTTCAAAATAAAACCCCTTCTTCCTCATTTTGTTGTTGCTGTTGTTGTTTGTTGCTCAGTTTCGCTCCGATCCTTCAACTTGGTCGTTTCCTTTCAACCAAATCCGCTCAAATATTTTATAAACTAAAGCTCTTCATCTCTACTTTACCAATCCATGTAAGTTTTGCTCAAACTCCTCTTATCTTGGAAGAATTTCATGCATTTATATTCGCAATTTTTCACAAAATCCAAGAACATTATTGCTCGATTGTTCTTTGGAAGTGATAGCTTCCCATGCCTTGAAACTCTGTCAAAAACCCTATCCTTCAAGATCTTACCGAGTCCAAGTTAATTTTTGTAGAGATCTTTCATCTTGGGAAATACGCAATTATGACCAATTACTATTCCAAATGAGGTTCTTGATCAAAATCCGGATGTGTTCAGTTAATCAGGCTGATCGTCAATCAAACTACGATCCGGCCAACTCTAGTTGATTTGCTAAGCCATTTGCGTCCTTTTGCTTCAAATCTTTTGTACTTGCATTTATATTTTGGACTATAGGACTTTGATCATATATTTTTTAGGGTTCACCTAAGGCTTAGTGTTTCTTGACTCATTGTATAAAACTAAATGTTTTTTTAACATATATGACTTGTCATGATTCGACTCAAAGCGTTGACATACATGGATTGACATGACTCAGGGTATAAACTTGACTTAATGATGACTCACTTTGTGTGACTCATGTGTGCAAAGTGTTGACTCATGACTCATTGTGTGACTCGAAAGCGCAAAAAGAGAGGAGTAAAGTGTTACGATGCATGTCGAATGAGCTCAAACAAATGTATGGATCAATGCCATATCTTAGGGTGTGAAGATTGTAACACCCTAGGCTATTTCGATTGTTGATTTTAGATGAAAGTATTTGGGTAACTTAGGCACGGAGGCTAAGCACTTCATACTTTGTAATGCAATGATGACAAGGTATGCTTCCACGTTATGTTAAGACTTCATGACAAAAGGTTCCTAAGGGAAGTTTCATTTGGCCATGTCTTTGTGACGTGTGTAAAAGTGACACTAAGTCTAAGCTGCAAAGGCTAAGTATATGGAAAAATATTTTGAGAAGAATCCTATGACGGTGACTCTTAGGCTGGGTAAGCTAATAATGTAAGGATCAAGCCCCCAAGTCTAGCTCTAAATTGATAGGGATGAGCATTGGAGGTCCCTTGATATGATCATGCATGAATGCATATATGAATGAATGCATTTTATTACGGTCGCACCTCAATGTGAGGTTGCCTACGTATCCATTAGGAATCAGGTCGAACGTAGCTCTAGACGAACCTCACACAAGTATGTGAATACCTTAAAGAGGTCTTTGAAGGTCAGTTACGTGGTTAGGCTAAAGGTTGAAGAAGAAGGGGATAAAGGCTCTATACCCTAGATAAACCCCCAAGTGTGCAACCTTGCTTTTGAAATCTTTATATTTTTATGCTTGAGGTTTCCTCACTTTTTAACTCTCTTTCTTTTATTTATTTTTTTGTTCTCATTTTTTTGCTTTTGCATTTTTTTATAAGTGTGGACAATCCCGATCATGCGCGGTCTATTACTCACTTGGAATTCATGTTTCTTAGGCACGGTACCTAGCACTCGATAAGAGACGCAATTTGAGACGTGTTCTTATCAAAGATATATTCATATCAAAGACATTGGAACACTTGCCCTTTTGCACACTTTTATTGCTATTTTATTCTTTTGAAATTCTTATAAAATCACTCAAGCTTTTCTTCTTTGAAAATTGCATAAATTTCACACCATCCTATCCCAAAGTTATGTAGATGGGGGTTGAAAAAAGAGAAGTCTATCGTTAGACGAGGCTCAAAGTGGTTTCTCAAGAAAGGATTGTTAATTTAAAAGGTGAAAGTGATATGATAGGCTACAAGGGGTGCCTCAAATAATTAGTATACCTTTTGCTTAGCTCGGCGTATTTTTTTTTTTTTTAATGGAATGTGATGATCATATGCAAGGAAATAAATGCTCATTTTATTTAAAAAGTGAAGGGTAAAAATCAAACTCTAAGAAATAAATCTAAGGAAGATGAAGGGTGTCTATGCTAGACTTATTGGGGAAGGGTTTGAAAAAAAAGCATGAAATCTTGATGAGAAGCTTGCCTTGTGAATTTGTTTCATCATTACTGTAGACATCTACTTTAGGCCTCCCGTCCCGACAGGAAGTGCAATGACGATAAATAAAGCCATCTTCGTGTTGGATCAAAGTGAAGAATACTTATGGATAACTAGTTAAGCCACAAAACACAAAAGACTAGCCCAAATTAAAGAAAAAGCCAAAACAAAGGTCCAATTAACTAATCCCGATCATAATTAGGCTTAAGCCCGTGCTTAAACCCTAATAATGAGGGATTTATGAGCCCCTAGGTTAAAACTTAGTGCTGCCGCAGAAAAAGTTGCGCGCATCTCACAAAGTCGCGCTGGGCTGCCGCACGCAACTATTTAAGTTGCACGCAACTCCCAGCGCAAATTTTGCAGAAGATTTGTAATTATTCAGAAATTATACGAAAAATATAAAATCGAATCTTACCATAAAGCCGCGCGCAAGACCAATAGTTGCGCTGAACATAGCAGAGCAACTCTATAACTTGCGCTGGGTTGCCGCACGAAACTTCATCTGTTGCGCGCGACACCTGCTGCGGTAGATTGCTCGAAACCCTAAACCTAATCATTCTCTATAAATACGAGCTTGAACCGAGGCTTCAACAGACAGAAATTAACCTAAAACTCTGGCCAAATAACTTGTGAGCTTGTGCAACCTATCCCTCTTATCCTAAACACTCACCCTTTCGATACTTTGTTACTACGGTGGAGGTTCCCTAACAAGAAGGTGTCCATAAGTGCTCTAAACGGAGATCTAGCAAAGAGAAGTGGTAAATTCTCGAGCACTTAGTTAAATCACTTTTATTTTCTTGTTTAAAGGACTTTAATTAATTAATTAGTGCTGTTTGATCACCTTTAAAATAATTAATTAATCAATTTCACATAGTATCTTACGTTAAATAAAGACTAGAATTGAATTAAATAATTGTTAGTAGATCACTTAAGCCAAGGCGAATCGTGTTTATTTATTGTTCTTTCACGAATATTATTAAATAAGAATAACGACTTTTGCAATGTAATTCCTATGTGAATTAATGTTTGTAAATAAAATCAACTAACATAGCTTTAGGTATCGAGTTGCATATATTGTTTGGTGATGAAATTGTGGAAAAGGAAGATCTAGTAGAGGCCATACTAGGGCTAGGATGACGATTCCCCTCTAAAATTAACGTTATCTTAGTACCCTCGCTCCCAAACTCATTTCTGGTTTATAGACCAAGTTGGGCATGGGTAAACTTATGATTTGTGCTAATTATTCCATGAATTCCACATGGAAGAAAGGCATGAACGAGGTTTATGAGTTTTTCCTAAAAATTATTGGCGACTCCTACTTGTTTCTTACAAAAAAGCGTGATGATAGAATCAATTCTAATTCAAGGTCCCCCAAACAGTCAAGAATTCAAATCCTACTACACCCTAACAAGTGTAAAGTCCTAGGCTTTTAAGTGGCCAAGGGCATTTAAGGAGAGTACCCCTTACGATGGGATCACCCTCCTTACAATTACCCTTTTTTTTTTCCTTTTTTTTTTTTTTGTCAATCACATGACTCAAACTCGATTCAACATGCAAGGATGGGAAAAGATCATAGTGTATGAGGTGAATAATGTATCAAGGAAGCATATAAGATGAAAGAAAGTGAATTTAGAAAGTGTTTAAGAAGAAAAGTGTGAGATATGTAATGTATGGAAAGGTGATATAGATGGAGAGATATGGAAAAATTAGGAATAAAGTGGACCCCCAACTCAAATGACGAAAAGAGCGACTCATGCATGAACCTAAGACATGGTCATGGTGTGAAAAGAGTATGTACAAAGTGTGTGAATACTTGTGAGTGTAAGTGATATGTTCGAGACTCATGTCATGACCATGTGACTAGACTATGTGACTAGACTCAAACAAAGACTAAGTTAAGACTTCTCGTTTGTGCACTAAATTTGACATGCTGTAGTATTTTAAACATAACTTTAGATTTGTGACTCCGAATTAGAAGGAACAAACGCCAAATGAAATATAAAACTCAAGGCTACACATCCTTAGGCTGTACGACTCGTAACTCTTCCTAGAATTCCGGATATGACCAAAACAAGTTGACACTTGTGCAGTTTACGGGAATAAAATCCGGGTTGGCTCAAAAAAACAATGACTCGATTTTAGACATATTTATTAGCTCAAAATAATTATTAAATTAATTAATCAAAGTCCTTTAGTCCTAAGTTAGTTTCTTTAAGCATATTTATAATTACAAGTCAAACCAAACGGTCAGTTTAATCACATGTAGGTTATGCACAAGCAAAGAATGCACAAGTAGTCAAATAGTCACACTATGATGCAATGAGTTTACGACCTAACCATGGCTCTAGTTCTCTAAAGTTCAAGGATAAGGGTTAGTCAAAAAAGGGTCCATGGTTATGAGTCCGGATGCACCGTGCGGAAGCCTTACCTTTGGAAGGGTTAGCGCGAGTGGATGGAATCCCGCAAGTTAAACTTGCTTCCACGGTTTGGTGAATTTACAAACTCGGATTTACCCTTCGTTGCCAAGAGCATTCGATTGGGTAGATGGAGCGTGAATTCCTAGAGGGTTATGGCCATATGTAGAACACATATGGGTTCAGAAAAGAGGGAAAAACTCAATTAGGAAGTAAAACCGAGCAAACAGTACAAGAACTGGTCGAAACAAGAAGGTTGATTTCTTGCTCAGTATTGGAAGAACTTGGAGAGAGACTACAGTGCCTATCGCAAGGCGACAAAGCCTTAGCAGCTTTCTGTTTTTGAATTTTCCAGTTTTTTACAGCGTTATTTCGATTCTAGTTGTGAAAGATAGTTCCCTTATTTCCTACGTGTATAAATCCTATGTTTTAAACGCATTACGGATGGTCTTTGCAATGCGGACCTTTTTTATGCCTATGCTAATAATGTTAATCAAAATTACGCACATGAAATACTTAGAACTTTTCCAGTCTCATGCACTCATTCTATGTTATTGCCAAAATAAATTTTAGGAATAAAACTAAAAATCCTCCCCAGTGGATTCGCCAAAAAACTATAGGGAATATTTCAAGCATCCCACACTTGAGCCCCACTGTGATCATACACTTAAGCATGGTGGCGTCCAAAGGGAAGGAAGCTAGAGTAAAAGAGTCGACAACAAGTTTTTAGGAACTTGTAAACCGTTCACGAGGTGAAGGTTACACCCCTTAACGATCCAAGAGATCGTTAACTCCAATAGGTCTGGAACCATGATTGGATGTTCGGGGATGAAGGTACAAATTCGACTTAAAAGAGATTGAACCTGCCTTAATAATAGGCCTCTACTTTATTCTTCTCGCATTTATGTGCGTTTTTTGACTAACATACAATCAATAGGTTAACCTTAAATCTGTTTAATCTATGTTGGTTGAATATCAATGCACAAACAAATCTATTATTGGCTATCACTTGAATTATAATCATATTAGCCCTAAGCAAGATTCTTAATTATCTTATTAAGTGTGATTACTGTAGGAGTTTATAGATACTATGCAGCGGAAAAACATGAATCATATTCAATCAAGTACCAATTCCTAGAATCGCATGCATAACACACAAGACACATAATCATACCTTTGACGCGTGAATTCCACGAAGTTATTCGACAGGCAAATCAGGGAGAGAATAGAGCCCCAAGCATTGCTCCTCTACTTAGTCCACGAGATTCGAACGAGCCGTCCACTAATACTAGATTGGTCGAGTGATTGAGGAAAACCGCGATCACCACCTTTATGGACAACCGACCACCGCACGAACCACCACCACCACGAGACACCACTGGTGCCAAGGAGGAGGAGAGAGCCGTGAGAGAGAGGACTATGAGAGGGGTTGGGTTTCGTGTTTCCTAATTAGGGTTTGATCACACTGATCAGTTAATTGCTTCCACTCGTTGCAAACCTAGGCACCTAGTCTATTTATAATCTCATTATAATTAGACTAGGGCACTAAGCCCAAAACCACTTCTAATCCCCATATGGCCGGCCACCTAGAGTGATGAGGCCCATGATGGGCCTCGTCCTCTAATGCTCGATCTAGACCCTTTGTGTGACCTTATAGGATCCGTCCAATTGGGATTTGGGCTATTTTACTAGTCCAAAGATCGTTGGTACCTCTAGATATGGCAAAACGACTACCCAAAAGTACGGACTTAATTATCTCCATAATTTAATCATATTATATATCTAGTAATTGCACACGACGAAGACATAACTCCTTCAATCTCCCACTTGTCTGAGACAAGAGTGCAATATTCAAATTCCTTAAGTCAATATATGTGTCGATTTGATAATATGATTGCATCACATGTCGAGATCATATTAATCTACAAATGGTTTCTTGAAATCTGAGTTAGAATTACAAAACCAAATGATTACTGTGTAATGCATTTGAACGCGGCCACGTATTTTCTGAATTCTCCCTCTTCAAGCAGCCATGACACATTTCCTAATTTAATAGGTAGACTCTATCCAATCTTGTGGTAACATGAATCCCACTCAACTTTTGAAATAACCGAGAAACACCCTTTATAATCTCCAGTTTCGGCTAGACGTTGAAGTGTACCACAGTCACAACATCCATTGAATGAAATCAATGTTCCACTCATGTCAAAGGAATCCACTAATATATACGGAAGCTCTATACTTGAACTTCAAAGGAGGTCAATAGTTCGATCATGCATCATTCATGCATATCCAAGTGATTGACCGAGCATCACTATGCCCCTATAGCCCATGAAACTACGCTATCCAATCAATCTTACATGCTAGTTCATTTATTGAAATCATTTATGTCCACTTTAATGATCTCGAACTAGGAACTTAAATAATATATGAATTTTGTTCACCTGTGGGATTTCAAATCACCAGGTCATCAACCTGATGAGCCCATCAATTCATAATTATTTTGGACATTTTATTTAATTTCCAAAACCATAATTAAATAAGAGAAATAATAATTTCTATTTTAAACATAATTCTGCAAATCGATGCATTTCTCATGTAATATGTTTTCTCAAAACATATACAACTTAAATTACATAACTTGCTTCAATCCTAAGACTTTAATATGACTCTCATACCTTAGTCCATGGAAGGGGTTTAGTGATTTCTTACTCATAATAAAACTTTGCAGAACATAACCTTCCGGTGGTCAATGATCTCATAATTGAGGTGATATCTCATATCCCTTTTGTTTGGATTTGTGATGTGACTCTAGCTTTTTGTTCTTGGGCAAAGGACTGTTAGTCACATGACATTTTAATCCAAACTTTCTTTTTAACTATCTTACTATAGTTTAATACACATATTCAGACATTGAGTATGCAATAGTGTTCTGCTTTGAACTCTTCAAGATCAGTGACCTTTTCCATCCAGACACAAATATGCAATTAGATCACCATCTAGAATCATCTTGCCTGTTTGGAAAACTTGCATTTGTGTAACCTTTTGACAACTTACTTAAATTACCATTTAACACAATAGCTAGAAGAATTCCTCTTAGTTCTTCTCAAGTACTCAAGGATCAGTTCTTGGTAATTCTCCGTATGCTTATTCTGAATTTGCTTTAAACTTGCTACACATGCACAAGTCATATGCAGCATCTTGCTTTGTACATTTCATGGCACAAGTAATGGATCCATTTGCAGAAGCATAAGGTACATTATCCATACAACTCAACTCTATTAGCTTTTGAAGGCACTGAGTTTTACTGAGTGTAATACCATGAAACATGAGAAGACATCCTCTCTTAGAGTCTTACTTCATGAACTTGTCAAGATCCTTATCAACATAAGTATCTCGATTCATTCTAATCCTTCTTCAAGATTCACTTCATGGATCTTAATTCCCAATATGTACTCAACATCTCTTAAGTCTATCATATTGAAACAATCTTTCTAACCACTGCTTGACTTATTCAAGCATTGATATATCATTTCATATGAACTGTATGTCAACTACATACTAGACTAATAAGATCAATTGGTCCCACTAAAGTTCTTATCTCTACAAGATTCCCTTTTTCATTCTACTAAGGAAATCAAACTGTTTGATTGCCTAATCAAAACGAATGTTCCAACTCCCTGATGCTTACTTCAATTCATAAATGAATTTATAAAGTTTGCAAAACTTTATAGGAATTTCAGGATTTCAAAACTCTTAGGTTGTATCATATACATGTTCACCACCAAGAACGTTTCATGAAGGTGATTTTGATATCCATAACTAGAATAATCCGAATAGGCTTACCTAACTAATAGGTTTGACCCCATTTGTAAGACTATCATGGACTAACACATCTTTACAAACATGGAGTCCATACTGAATTTCATGGCTTTAAGCCATTTCCTGAGTTGGCACTTATCCAAAGCTTGCTTGTAGGGCATGGATTCTAACCGTTCTAATAAAAAAAATTAGAATCCACCTTTTCTCAGAATTTCAACAAACTGTTTGTTTTGATCCCAAGTAACCTACGACACAACTACAAAACTTGGAAAAAATACCCCTAATTAAAGACTTGTTATTTAACCAACGGGTCTGTTAGATGTAAAAGATCCAATTTAAATTATAACGGGTCTCTTATGTGTATGATAAAAAAATAAAATAAAAATATGAGACCAGTTATCAAAGCTAACGGGTCTCTTATTTTATCGGTTCCCACGTTTCTGATGAGAAAGGAAAAATAAGGGGTTTGTTTCTAATTTGATGGGTCTCTTAACTTTGCTCCTCATTTATATCATACTACGTATTTCCTTTTGTCAAAATATAAAAAATACTACCTATTTCCCACAAATCAATTCACCTACTTTCTCTCTCTTCAAAGCCTCCTTCCAAGCCCAAATTAAAACCCTCATTTTCTCTTTGGGAACTCGTCGGCCGCCGTCATTGACTCACTTCTTCATCCCTTTTTCATTGAATCAAACACTGTCCCTTCATCCCTTCTCGCAACATTTACTCTAAGAATGGTAAAAGGGGGATCTTTCTTTTCTCTTAATATGCTTGCTCTTTATCCACTTATTTTTGATAAAGTTCGAGTAAGTAGCTAAGGTTCGATAATAAATCTTGAAATTATGAAGAATTGTTGTCTAGTTGATAATCTAACTTCGGATCAAAATTGAGGTAGACGATCTATCCATTGAATTTTCAGTTTACATTTCTCGATATTTATAATGCGATTGTTATTAAATTTTTTATTTGTATTTTACTTCTATCTTCATTCTGGCTTTAGTCCTATTTTTAGATCTCATTTTCGGTTTCGTGGAGATTAATAGTTGCTGTTGTTTTTTTTTTTGTTAGTCTTATTGTTATGCTTAAGTGGGTTTCTATGTTGTTTGTTAATGTGTTTGGCTGTAGTATACGAGTTTTGTTTTCTTAATGAAGGAATGTTGCATATTTAATTAGCCTTTTATTTTATCTTATTTTTGTTGCATCACCAATTTGAGTGTTAGAATTTTTATACTGTATCAATTTCATTAACTGTAATTTTTCTTATGTTTTTGTTTTAGCAGATTTGTATGATTTCGTCCCACTAAATCCTCAAACAAAGAACATAGAAAAGGAGTATTCAAGTCTTTTTTTTTGGTGTAATTATAATTGTAATTTTTTTGGACGTTTTTTTTTGTTGTTGTAATTTTGGTGTATAATTTTGGTGTAATTTTGTTGGACATTTTATTTTTGTATTACATTAATTTTAATTTAATTCATTACTATTTTCCGTGGTCGAATTATTCGCCAATTTTTATATAGCATATAAACAGAGTAAAATTTCAAAATTCAAATGAAAACAATGAAAACCTTTCAAACCGTACCAAAATTAAAAAGCAATTTTTTTTAAAAAAAATAAGAGACCCGTTGTTTGACATGATAGGTCTGTTTAATACCACTAAACAGACCCCCTATCTCAAATAACAGGTCTATTTTTCTTCTAAATTATTAAATTCATAACCAACATAACAGACCCGCTATCACCTACACCAGGTTTGTTTGTCTTCATAAATAGACCCCCCTAATGAACGGGTCTCTTTATCAAACAGACCCCTGAGATAGAGACCCGTTGTGAGGCGGTCTGTCAGGCATATTTCAACGGGTCTCTTTGCCAATTTTTGTAGTAGTGCGATAGGTATGAGCGACAATAGAATTATTCTCTTCAACTCTTTGAAGCCTTTCATTCTAGTGGGACGATAGAAGCATCGCTAGTTGAATTAGCTTGCTTCGACACATGTTTTATCAAATTAGCTGATTTCATATGCCTTCGTCTCTGATGTAGTGTTATCCACATCTATTTGTTGCTCGTCTCGAATCTCATCGAGATCTAACTTTACTCCCACTTGGCTTTGTAGGAAGACGTTCTTTCTATAAAGACACTATCGCGAGCAACAAACACTTTGTTTCTACGTGATTGTAGGAATAATATTTGTTAGTTTCCATGAGAAAACCCATGAAGAACTATTTTTCTGATTTAGGGTGCATTATGTCATCTTTGTAAACATTTTACATTGATTTCATAACCCTTAATCCTGTTTAGAAAAGATAACTTTTGGAACATTTCCAAATCTTAACTCTTATGACATCTTTTCTACTGCTTTGGTTAAGTTTCTGTTTAGTATATTCGCAATTGTTGTTGTAATGTATATTCTCAAAGTGATATTTGTAAATCATTAAATCTTGGATCGAACGATGGTAAGCAAAGTTTGATTCCTTCTTCATAAACATACATTTTAATTGTAATGTTTCTGGATTGTGAATTAATTCAACAATTCTCTTTAGATGATCATTCCTTTTGAGTTAGATATTTATCACAACAATCATATTGTGGTGTTAAATTGTTTATCTCAAACTGATTTTACATTTCATTTTGGAATTTTGAACATTTCAATGTTTCCAAGCTTTACTTCATTAAGTAATTATCGATATATTTACTTAAATCGTCAGTAAAAGGGATGAAATAGTTAAATCTCTTTGCTAACTCTTGAACTTATTGGTTTACATACATCATATGTATGAGTTCCAAAAGGTCATTTTAGCTTCTTTTACCCTTTCTACTAAAAGGCAACTTGGTCATTTTAACATTCATCAAGCATGACTTCTAACTCTCAAGTGATTCGTAATCATATGAGAATAAGAGTCCATCCATAACTTTGGATGTGCAAATGGTTAATGTGACCTAACCTTACTTTGTTATAAGTAAGTGTATTTTGAATCATCTAAATTTTACTTTTACGATCTACTTATATCAATGTCATAAAACAAAATTGACTCATATCTAGCAAAATGAAAAACAATTTATTACCTTGGTCATGGATCAACACTTGTCCAAGCCAAGTAAACCAAATTCAGTATTCAAAACAAGAAAACCAAAATATTATCTTATCAAAACTGGAAATTGTTCTAAAATCATGATAAACTAATCAAAATTTAAAACTATGAAGCTATTTTTGGTCACTCAAACACTTCTAGTGCACCTTCAAGCTCCATTTCCATGCTAGCTTCACTTGTTTGCAGTTCCTGCGCAACATCTCTATGTTAATCTCTGCAACTTGGTATCACATACCTAAGTGAAAGTTAAAATGTTTATAACATAATACCTGAGGTTGATGCTCCATTCTTCTTGAGGAAGTCGTGGTATTTCTGGCAATTTCGCTTCCAATGCCCCTTCTTCTTGCAGTAAAAGCATTCACTTTCACTTGCAGCCTTGGGCTTTGGAGTCGTCTTAGGCTTCTTAGGAGCCTTGGCAACTTGCTTGCCCTTACTCTTAGCACTAGCCTTTTGCCCCTTCTTCTTGAACCCCTTTCCCTTTTGAATCATAAGAACTTCCTTCTTAGGTTCCTTAGGGATTTGTTTCTCAACACTAACCAGCATTGCATGAAATTGATTCATAGTCTTTGCAGTGGCAGTCATGTTAAAATTCATGATAAACTGGTTGAAAATTTCTGGTAGTGAATGGAGAATGATGTCTGTTGCCAAATCACCACTGTATGGGTGCCCCAGTTTCTCCATACTTTGAATTAGTCCGATCATTTTGAAAACATGATCAAGAATCTCATGATGGAGCTCATACCTTTCAACTCTAGCTTGTTTCTTAAACAAAGCTTTGAGTTCTTGCATGATTGAGTAGGCATCCTGATCCTCAAAACGCTTTTGAAGACTAGGCTCCATAGTAGCAATCATTAAGCAAGTGATAGGTATAGCTCTATTGCCAAATCATCACTGTATGGGTGCCCCAGTTTCTCCATACTTTGAATTAGGCTGATCATTTTGAAAACATGATCATCTTGATCTCTGCCGCAGTTGGATTTTCTGGCAGAGGTCCTGGCAATGGGGTGTCAATGACATCCTCTCTACCTTAAGATTTCAGAACAAGCCTTAGCATTCTTTCCCAGTTGGAAAAGTTATCCCCTGTTAACCTATCCTTCTCAAGGAATGGTCGAAGGTTGTAAACGTTGTTGTCATTGTGATTACGGCTACCCATCTATGTCAAAATAAGGCAAAGGTTAATAATTATGTTTAAAATTAACCATTACATTTTCAAGGTGAGTAAACTCTTTACTGATTACAACTCTTGTAATTCTTGGTTGAATAATTAATCATCACATGTTTAATTATTTCCCTTTGCTTCAAGGTTCTAAACTCTTTAGGTAACCTTGTTGAGCATAACCAATTAAAAATGTAAAATTTGTTTTACCCCCACTCCCCTAAGATATAATATGACACCCAGCTTTGGCATGACCCATCATAAATATCAAAGGTTTCATCGGGTTTTTAATTAGAAAAGCAATCTCAATATTACTGGGACCTAGATTTATTATGTTGTGATTATTCAGTGAACTCTAGCGCATAATCAATCAACATAAATAAAATCTAAAATGCATAATCTACTAATGTAATAAAATAAAGCATGACATAGTATGGCCCCTTAGTCCTAAGAAAACTAGAAATGAAAAAGCTCCCACTTGATTCATCATGGATCTCCATCCACCTTGCTCCTTTGGGCCTTCACTTCATGGGCTTCTTTGGACTAACACTATTTAAATAACTATTCTATTTTCTTTAAATAAAATTTACAAAAATACTTAACGGTACGCAAACCGTATTTAGATTACAAAAATACATCACGATGCGCAGATCGTATTTAAGAATATATGGGTCATACTAGTCTATATACAGCAACATAATATCATATATTAAATAAATCTTTCCTTTTATTAAATATTTCCAAATTTATTTAAGATAAATAATTAAAATGCCATAAATAACTCATTTCAAATTATTTGAATACCTCACAAAATACTTATTTAAAATAAAATACGTATAAAAATACGTGGTATTACAATCTAACCCCCTTAAAAGAAAGTTCGTCCCGAAACTTGGGAAACGAAATTGAAACTTTTTCCTCACTTTGTATAATATTGTTATACTTTTTATCATACCTTTACCTTTTTTGTGTCTCTTTGAGAACACAATTACTCCAAATAATCGTTAAAATAACGCAAAAAGCACAAAAATAAATAAATATAAGGAAAACGCTCGAAATGCTACCGCATTCGACCCCCCTTAAAGAAAACAAGTTACGTCCCTGTAACTCAACATACCTGAAACAACTCTAGGTATTTATTTTTTATTTCATCCTTGGCTTCCCAAGTGGCTCCCTCATATTCTTGGTTAGACCATAGCATTTTCACAATCTTAACATTTTTACTGCGTGTACTACGCACTTTGCTGTCAAGGATCTTGACAGATCTTTCCTCATAGGTTAAGCTTTGGTCAACACAATGGTTTCAGGTTATAACACATGAGACTTATGAGGGATATATCTTCTCAATTGAGACACATGCAATACATCATGCACTTGATTTAGCTCCATAGATAAGGCCAACCTATAGGCTACTTTGCCTGTCCTTTGCAGTATCTCATATGGGAAAATATAATTTAGACTAAGCTTTCCCTTCTTTCCAAACCTCATCACTCCCTTCATTGGTGACACCTTTAGCAACACTTTATCACCAACTTCAAACTCTTTTTCTCTACGCTTCAAATCTACGTAGCTCTTTTGGCGATCTTGAGCTTCTTGAATTTTAGCTTGAATTTCCTTTACTTGCTTCACTGTATCCTCGATCATTTGAGGCCCTAGAATCAGTGGTTCACTTATGTCGTTCCAACAAATGGGAATACGACACTTCCTTACATACAAAGCCAGAAAGGGAGCCATACCTATGATCACATGATAACTATTATTATAGGAAAATTAAATCAAATTCAAGCTATCTTCCCATCCCCCTTGGAAATCTATAACACAAACTCTCCAACATGTAACCTCACAACATTTTTGATGTAAGCTTTTGCAAATTGCTCCATCTTCCAAGTCTCCTTCATTGATATGAACACTGCAGATTTAGTAAGTTTGTCCACTACTACTCAAATGGTGTCATTTCCACTCTTTAACTTTGGAAGGCAAGTAACAGAGTCCATTGAGATACAATCCCACTTCCATCGAGGAATTTCCAATTTTTGCATAGTCCCCTGGGGTCTCTTGTGCTCTATCTTCACCTTTTGACAAGTCAAACACTTTGCTACAAATTCCGCAACTGCATTCTTCATCCTAGGCCACCAATACACCTTTTTGAAATCTTGTTTAGCTTGTCCCCTCCTGGGTACACTGAGTAGGGTGTATTGTGACCCTCTTCCATTAACTTTCTCTTAACTTCCTCGCATTTCTTTGGTACACACCATCGAATTTTGTACCTTAATCTACCATCTTCATGGATTTTGAAATCTGTAGCTGTAGGGAATATTTCAAGCATTATCCCTAGCTTGAACCCCATTGTGATCATACACTTAAGTACGGTGGCGTCCAAAGGGAAGGAATCTAGAGCAAAAGAATTGCCAACAAGTTTAAAGAACTTGTAAACCGTTCATAGGGTGAAGGTTACACCCCTTAACGATCCAGGAGATCGTCAACTCTAATAGGTCTGGAACTATGACTGGTAGTTCAGGGATGAAGGTACAAATCCAACCTAAAAGAGATTGAACCTGCCCTAATAATAGGCCTCTACTTTATTCTGATCGTATTCATGTGCGCTTTTTGACTAACATGCAATCAATAGGTTTACCCTAAACCTGTTTAATTTATGTTGGTTGAATATTAATGCACAAATAAATCTATTATTGGTGATCACTTGAATTATAATCATATAAACCCTAAACAAGGTTATTAATTATCTTATTAAGCGTGATTACAAGTACAAATTCCCTTTAAACATGCATAAAGGCGTGATCAAGCAATAACAATAAATAATCAAGCAACATAATAATAATCAAAATAATCATAATCATAATAAATATGATAATAATCATAATTAAAATAAAATCATGTTAGAACATAATATTAATAGCAAGATCCTAGGCATGATACTAACAAGATTAATAACAAACCTTAGCATGTCACTAAACAATAAAGATTAAAGCTTTAACCCTAATATGATACTAACATGAAAATTAGGAAAGAATATAGGAAGCATCGCAACAATTACAATTGTCATATTTGATATTAAAATTATAGTTCTTACCCTAAACATGATACTAGGAAGATCAAAACGCCCTAACATGACACTAGGAATCATGATAATAACCTAAACATGATTTCTAGATCATAATATCAATAAATCAATTAAAACACTTACTTCTATGCCTCGTATCTCTTTCTAATAACAAAATACATGCATTAGTAACTTCAAGGAAAATAAATATCAAACAATTAAATTAAATAATTGAAAGAGAGATTTGGGACCAAACCCTTAAAAATTAACCCTTTCACGTCTAAGGCGAAGGCAACTTCGAATTAGTCTAGGTGTTTCTAGATCTTGTGAATGCGGAATTTTGTAGAGAAACCTACAGAGAGAAGAAGAATCTTGAAAACTAGAGAGAAAGAAAACTAGAGAGTTGATGCTAATTCTTGAGAATTGATTGATATTTGATGAAAATTGATTATTGAAAACAGAGGTTTTAGGAGGCTATTTATAGAGAAAATCTGCCAAACGGATAAAAAAAACAAATCAGAGTTTCGACGAGAACAAAAACAGGTTAGCGTCGGACGCTGAACATTAGCACCAAGCGCCGAGCATTAGCGCCAGGCGCTAATCCCTGTCTTCGGGCGCTCACAATTATTTTCACGTGTTTTCTTAATTCTGATAAAATTTAGCCGTACAGAATGGAAAAATCGTATTTTCCTTAAAAAACACTCTTTTATTGTGATTAAAACTCCAAAAAGTCAACCAAAGTCAACTTATCAATGCTAATTGAATTAGGAATGAAAAGAACCTTCTAGAAGAATCTAGAAGACTAAAATCAATTTTAATTTAATTAGGGATGATAAATCCATATTAGGCCTTCCTCTAGATCATTGGGCCACATATAAGGACCAAACCGGGCCCAATTTAGTAATTTGACCATAACTTCCTCATTATTCATCGGAATTGGGCTTATAATATATCGTTGGAAAGCTCTTTTCAAGCCCCATCAAATATACCATTATTGGACCCTTGCTATCGACCAAACCAATCTGGATTGGCTGTTATCTTAAAATAGGTTTTCAAAATCAGAGAGAAGAGAACATAATTAAAACTATCCGCAACACTAGACCTTCCACACTTTTACTTCTTTCGATTATGATTCGACGCGAAAGGTACTCATCACCGGGTTTGGTTTTGTGGAGACACAAACGGGTGTCTACAAAAGCCCCTACTTTGACTGAGCTTGGAGAAACGCAAGTTTCGAAAACAAAAAGTCAAAGTATCGATAGGGACGGAGAATGATTCTGAACGTTCTGCAATCCTAAATCACTCTTGTAACGTCGATACATGCAAACTAGCGTTAGTTAAACAGATAAAAGAGTTCAGAAACGCGTATCTTGCACCGTTGAGCACACGTCTCTGAAGGTAACTGTTGTATTGCCTGTATTTGATAACCTTCCGCAAGCCAGGGAACGCCATCCTGCTGTTTGTTTTGACGACCTTTTGCAAGCTAGAGAATGTCGCCTGAAGACTGCTACGCTTGTAACTGCCTCCAATTCCGCCATGATAGACTTCTGCAAGCTAGAGAACCTCATCAAAGATTACTTCGCTTGAAACTTCCTTCTAGTGCTTTGTGACCATCTTCCGCAAGCCAGGGAACACGATCGAAGATAACTTCGCTTGAAATCACCTCTAGCTGTTTGTGATAACTCTCCGCAAGCTAGGAAACGCTGCCGAAGATATCCTCGCCTGAAGATATCCTCATTTGTTGCGATAATATTCCGAGGAAAATTACATAAGACCAACGCTTGTCGATCTTTAAAAGCTCGCTTGAACTTTGCTTCCGCTATGCCAGTACGTCGGCGCTTTTATTGCTTTTGAGCCTATATGTCGGTGCCTTCTCAATTGTGAACTAGTATGTCGATGCCTTTGCTGTATAAACCAGTACGTCGATGCTTTTGCTATACGAACCATTATGTCGGTGCTTTGCGATGAGCCAATGCTTAGGCGCTTTAAGCTAAGTGAGACGATCATTCATCAGGTCGATCACTCTATGTAATTGTAATCAAGAAGATTACTAAATTATGTCAAATTCCTTAGAGGGCTAACTGGCGTACCAAGGAACCTAAAATGTTGTAAAAGTTCAAAATAACCACACTAAGTGGCTGAGAATTCTGTCACCACTGAAATTATGCTGGCGCCACATATTTGGCTCTAGCACCAGGCGTTGGAACTAGCGCTAGGCGCTAAACCTTGTCGTCTGGCGCCAAAGCCTATTGCTTGGCGCTAGAGTCGGGATTTCTGTATATATCCCTTTCTTTGTCATTTTCGCTGTTGCTGCTTGCTTTTGCTCGAGAATTGCCGCCGAGCTTCAATTCACTCGTTCTTGCTCGTTTCTCAACCGGATTCGCTTAAATTTTTTGCAAATCAAAGCTTATTTCATCTATTTTCCTGATCTATGTAAGTTTCCTCCAAACTCACTCCAGCTTTGATGAATTTTGCACATGTTTGTTCACAAATTTCTTGAAAATTTGAAACTTATAATGCTTAATTCACTTTGTTTGTCAAATTCTATGCCATGAAATTGCTTGATTATATTTATATATTGCCTTGGGTGTAATTTGAGACTTGTTTGACTCAATTTGGTGAAGAAACGAACAAATCACCATTATTGGACCTCTTAAGGTCTGGAAGACAATGTAGCTTGTTCTTGGTGTTCTTGCTAGCTATTCTTGTCCAATTTGTAACAATAATTACCATAGTATTACAAGTAATTGTTTGATTGCTTGAAAAATGTCGTGTATGCTCAATTTGAAATTGTGCTCTGCTTTAGTACTACGTACTCTGTTTTTTTATTTTTGCGAACATAGTATCATGCGGCTAGGCGAACCTTAGATACTATAGAACCTTAATTTATGATGATTTTGTACAATGTAGCATGGCTAGATAGTGTGTAACACCCTAGAAATTCCTTTCCTTTAAATGCACACTTTACTCCTTTTAAAATACGTTTGAGGAATATCTAAGACATTACCGCCACCGTGAAAACGGTTAAGGCAAATATCAAAGATACACAGCGGAAGACTTGAAAACCAAAACTATTTAAATAACACAATTTAAAACTAAACCAACGAAAATAAAGTTGAAAACCAACAAAACCAAAGCCAATTGAAATCCACTACAGCTTGGAACCATTTAAGGCCCTTATTCAAAACCGAAACAACCCAACTTTTAGTGTTAGTCCACAAAGTAATATATTAAACCATTCGATGCATAAAACAAATCATATCCTAATGGAAGCTAGCATGATTCCCTCTTCACTCATGCCCCGTCATAAACATTCTTCAATACCTGAAAGAGTATCTCTACTTTCCCCCACTACCCTCCATTAAAATGGATCATCGTAGGGCCAAGATCAAGACACGGCCAGACACAAACAACACACACAATCAGCAAAGCTGAGTACATAAACGTAGCTAAACACACTAGCATGCATTCTCCTATCATCACACACACTTACCTCATTGCACCTGTTTACAAGCACACCCAACAACAAACAAGACACAATGACTAGACAATAATTAATTCATTTTTCCTTGATTACGCATCGAACGGGTTTCCAACTCTACCTCCCCCAAATATAATTTGAGGTTAACTGGCACGGGAGCTAACCGTGCCAGCGACAAACCACACAAAGGTGGCGGAATTCCTGCGCATAATAAATAATAAAAAGGAATATACAACGTCCTGTACTCCATTGGAAGTTATGATCAAATATAAAGTCACATAACTCCCCCTATATGTTCATACTCAAGGTATATATGTTCCAAGAGTTTTGGTGCGTAATCTCATTCACTTTACGTTATTTACATATTATTAGACTTGGTGATGACTCTCAAAGAATAATAATTCAATCAACAATAATTATTCAATCAAATAACCATACCAATTTAATTCTTGAATATTTAGTGACCACATATGATTTAATGTTGAACCCTTTTTAATTCTACCTCAGTGTCAAAGACACCTTAAACGCATAATGCGCCAAAATCCTATCCCTCAGTGTTAAAAACACCTTAAGTGCACAAAGGCACCAACATACAATTTATTCATTGTGTACATAAACACTTATATAGCTCCTTCCTCATGCTTAAAGCATCAATAAAAATTATTTGAACCATAATAAAATTCCTTTTCAATATTCCAAACATAATTAAACATGTAGTTTAATTAATCATGCCTTCTAACATGTCATAAATAAAAATGTGGTTCAAACACAACATGCCAAAAATACAATTTTTCAATCCATAACCCATCACAAATAATTCATGCTTCACCATTCAATCACAAACACCATAAATTCACAATTCCATACATAAACCTTAGCATGATTCCACTTATAATCAATTACAAACAAACCTAGCATGATTCTACATCACCAAAATATGCTAAGTACGCGTACGTACCTTGAATACGATCTTAAACTCGTCACAACTAGTAAAAATTGCTCACTTCGAAGTCTCCTACACATTAGAATTATAATAGAGTATTAAAATCCACTCTAAACAAATTTCCAGCAATATATACTATCCTAAAATCCCTCTTAGAATAATTAGAATAAGCTGAAATTATATTTAAAACACTCTAATCAAGTCCCCCTTGATGGGTAATTTAAATTTCCTTCAAAAACATAATATTTAGGGTTCTACATAAAATTCCAGCACTTTATTTCTAATTAAAACTTGCTGTAATTTGGTTTCAAAGCACTTAAATTGAAGCTCTAAACATTCATACATCATCTACTTCCATAATTTCATAAATCAAGAACCTAGGGTTTCAAAAATTGGGGCTTTTTAAATTAAAACCAAAGCTGAAAATTAATTAACATGATTACAACATTCAAACATCAAAATTGAATCCCAAAATTCATAAATTGTAATTAGATCTAAGCATAGATTAGATTAGAATAGGAAAGAATAAATTTTTTTTTTTTAGAGAACACCCACGGCAGTAGCAGCCACCACGGCACGGCTGGGCTGCTGCCGCCTGCCGCCACGGCTGCTGGCCGTGTGCTGGTGGTGTGCGGTGGTGTGTGGTGGTGGTCCGGCCACGTGTATGGTGGTGGTGGTGGCCGACCGTGAATAGGGGAAGGGGAAGAGGAAGAAAAAAAAGAAAGAAAAGTAAAGAGAAAAGGGGAGAAGCTTACCTTGGGTTTTCTCCACTCTGGGCAAAGTTGATTTGCCTCATAAGTGGGATATTTATACCCCCTTCTCTACCAACCCTTTTACCCTAAACTTTCCTTTTTTGGTTTTCCTAATCCCTTCCCTAATAAAACTTGTTAAAATTAAACTTCCTTAAAATAAAATCCCAAACTTTTAAATAAAATACTTAAATAAACTTTCCTTTTATAATAAAATACTTTATTAATTAAAATACTTTCCTTTTATAATATTAATTAAAATACTTTAATTAAAATAATCGCAACTATTTAATATACTTTATAAAATACATAATTTAAATAAAATACGTATAAAATACGGGGTATTACACAGTGAGGTTCGGGTTCACGGTCCCGAGACACACGACGGGAGCATGAGCCCGTAGAGGAGGATGTTGACCCGTCCACTTCTCTTGGTCCTCTCCCTGAGTGGGATGAGCGGACTCTGCACTTCTCCCCCGTCCAACATATTTCTAAGAGGGTGCGACGTGGGATCACAGTTGGTAAGACGCGCTACCACGACTCAGGCTGTGATACCTTAGGCGACCTGTACAAGATGTATATCAGTGTCGATGGAGAGGTGAGACTTCTCTGGGAGTCTTGCGGGTTGACTGCACTATTTGAGACCTCGGAGACCATGATTGCCTCTAGCGGGGGTCACCACGTGGCTCGTGCCCTGGTGGAGTTCTTTGGGGACACCACCAACACTTTGCACTTCCCTTAGGGTGAGATGATGGTCACCCCGACCGACTTCAGTCTCATTACGGGACTGGAGTTTAGTTCTGTCGCGCTGCTGTTCGACAATGAGATTAGTGTCTTCTCTCCCGAGGTTGAAGAGTTGTTGGGTCCGATTGTTGTTCGGGCTCGTGCTGAGGTAGAGTCGACCCAGTTTAGCGCCAAAGGCATTCGCCGATCGACTCTGGCGGCAGCTTTCGAGGATGATGCGACCACCCGAGAGCAGCGGGTGCGCATCTTTGTGCTTATCTTGCTGTCAAGGACGTTTTCCCCTGACATGGTAGTAGAGCGCTGCTTTACTACCTACATGCGGTCATTGATTTTCACTTGATTACGACTTACGACTGGGCTAGCTTGGCCTATGCTGACTTTGTTCGAGCGTTACGAGACTCGTGTCGACACCGGTCCTTCACGGGAAACGTCGCTTTGTCCGGCTTCTGGAGAGTATTATAGGTATACTTTATCTCCCCTAAAGTTTAGCTCTAAGCTTTGGTTAGCACTTGTAGATACTTTTTTCCTTTTGTAGATCTGGTTCTACGAGTACTTTCCTTCAGTTGTGCCGGCGAGACCGTCGCCGCAGAGGTTTCCAATGAGCGCCTGTTGGGGAGGCCGCCGAGATCAGATCATCTCGGTATGGTTCTTTGTATAGTTAAACAATTTCGTATTACCTTTGGTAGATTCTTATATGATAGGCATTCTTCGCAGGAGCCTGACGTGTAGTACCGGCCGTGGATCGGCTTGGTTGTCCCTGGGTTAACTGCGCAGTATACTGGTGAGTGTCGCTATTTCTTAGGGACATATGGAGCGATTGCATATCTTGGAGAGAGGGTTGCTATTCATCATTCCTCATACACTTTCGTCGTTCCTGCTCCTCCACAGCGTCATATGTTCAATAACGGGAGGTTGGTGAGCATGTTAAAGAGAGCTGGTATCCCTTGGCGATCTTATACGATCCCTGGGCGGTGCTATGAGGAGGAGCTGCTGTCGCTATTAGCTCCAGTCCCTGTTCTAGCTGAGGAGGTGGCGGTATGATTTTCATCTTTTACCTTTTTTTAAGTATCCCCCAAATAATGTTTTACTGACTTTGATTTGCTTTCGTTAGGATGTACCTACTAAGTTCGTGCCACCTCGTATGTCCATCTATTATTAGGGGACATACGGGCCGATCGAGAAGATGATTCCTCCGGCTTCTGAGGATGAGCGCTTCGTGGAGCGGTCGATTCTTCGCCACCAGACTCGAGTAAGCTTTATTTTTTTGAAATTTTGTTCATGTATGTAATGCATTATTACTGAATTTATTTCTTTGACAGTTCTCGAGCGAGGTGGTCACGACGATGGAACGATGTATAGATGCCTTCCGGAGCCAGCTCGTTCGGATGAGGAATGTGGTTACGTGTCGTCGCGACGACGCTATTCAGAAGGTAGTTTTCCTTCTTATTTTTGCATTATTGCTTCTATTTTGATTGTTTCTGACTTAGTTTCTTATTGCAGGGTTAGCCCATTTTTTCTCGTACCCGGACGAGACCTGAGGTGCGGAGAGACTCGGCGAGGTCTAGCTCGAGACGTCGCCGTACTGGCTCTGGCGGTTGGGGTAGTCGTTCTGAGGCTGCTCGGACCGAGGCGGTGGAGGGCTCGGGCTCTTCATCTGAGGGTGCACGCGCTGCGCCAGTAGGCCAGGGAGAGGCTACCTCGGCTCTTAGAGGTGGTGAGATGTACGAGGTCGGCTCGTCATCGTAGCAGCCTCCGCAGCCTCAGCCTCAGGGTGATCTTGGGTGGACGGGTCCTGAGCCGAGTTTTCCACCTCCCGAAGAGACTAGAGCTGGAGCTGGTGGAGAGGTTACTCCTCTTACTGCGCAGTTTTATGACATGATGTCTCATTATCTGCGTTTTCTGGCGCCGTAGTTTATACCTGTGCTTTTTTTTTTTATTTATTTTGACTTTGTATAGAACTTTGCCTTTATTAGACTCATTTATTAGACATATTTGTATATACATACCACTATGAGTTTATTTATTTAACATTTATTTATTATTTTTCATTTTTATGTGCATGTTTGTGTGTGCAAAGAATTGTGATAATTAATAATTTTGCGCAAAAATTCCGTCATTTTTATTATTGATGGAGGGTATCCGACTTTCTCCCCCAAAATAAAATGAAAAAATAAAAATATTGGATTTACAAAAAACTTAAAAATGAAGTCTAAATAAAATCCAAAAAATATAATTAATATATTAATTAAGAAAAAGGGTTATAAAAAGAATAAAAGATCGTAAAGTCATTGTTCCGACTCGAATAAGCCAGAAAAACGCGGTTTTTGAAAAGCTCGTATGATTAGAAACGTTAGCGCCATCTGGCGCCAGGCGTTTTACGTTAGCGCCAGGCGCTAATTCTTAGCGCTTGGTGCCAGGGTCTGGCGTCTGGCGCTGATGAGCGCTGACTCCGAATCCTTTCCGGATTGAAACTGTGCCAATTTTGTGTATAAATAGCCTCCTGATCAGCCGATTTTCTTCATAATTTCAGCAGATTAAATATAATCTTAGCTTTTGAAAAAATAATAATTATATCTTTAATCTCTAAGAGTTTTACCAACTTCATTCATGAATGGTGTCGGTCTCTAACTGCCAAGGAGAGAAAAGAATTACACTTTTTTCATATGGGGGGTATTTATGGTGTCAAGGGGGTAGATCTTGATATAGACTTCATTCATACCGCCTAAGAATATTGGGATGTGGATACTCATTGTTTTAGACTAGGGTGTGATGAACTTATCCCTTTGTCGGAAGAATTCGGTGTTATCTTAGGCTTCCCTGCATTAGATCATGCGGTAATCCCTAGAATAAATGAATATTATTATAAGGATTTTGAGCGCTTCTTTAATTTAAAAGACAAAGATCTAACAAATATAGTAGATGGTAGCATAGTTAATTTGAAAGAATTTGCTCGCCAGGCCATTATTTTGATAGACCTTATTCGGAGTCTTTTCATGTTTATCGAAGCAGGGCTTTTTCTCTTTTGCATGCTTAACCAATATCTTCTCACTACTACTAAAAAATAGGCAATATAGAACGCCCGAAATAGGCAATATAGAACGCTTTAGAGGCATCCTTAAAGTGGGGTGCCTTATAAGTATACATGACACCTATTTGAGGCGTTTTATATCTAATACAACACTAAACACCTATCTTGGATAGGCGATTATTATTCTATGTACAAAACATATATATATAAAAAAAAAAAGAGAACTGACAACTTTCGAAAGGCGTTCTATATTTAATAAAAAAAAAGGAGCGCCTATCTTATCATCATCATCATCATCATCATCATCATCATCATCATCATCATCATCATCATCATCATAATAATAATAATAATAATAATAATAATATCTACATTCTGTAAATAAAATTCCACTATGATATGATACATTAAAATTAAACTACAAATTACATTATCTTTTTTTTGATAAAATTTGACAAAATTAGCTAACTGATACATTTAAGCTACAACACACATAGGATACCATCATTGTTTAATCAGAAACTCAATGAGCTACCTTGTGATCATCATCCTCCAATTAACATCCTGAGAAAAAAAAAAATTATTAGCATAAATCAAGCAGCAAACACTAGTACAAAAGTGACCTTAAGTAACACCAAATAGTAACACTTTTTAAGTTATAAAGTTAATTGAATATAAGTAACACCCATGTAACACTTTAATTTTATGTAACATTTGGTTGTAATACTTTTATTTTAGGTACCACTTGATTGTAACACTTTAATATTAGGTAACACTTGATTGTAACCCTTTGATTATATATTTCTATGTAACATTTTTATCGTAAGTCTTGTACCACTTTGATATTGGTGGTTGATGTTCAAAAATAATAAAAGATAAATAAAAACAAACATTCTTATGAAGTATTTGACTTCTCTCTTTCCTACATACTCTTTCAATTCCCAATTCCCTGTTCCGAGGTCTGAGGTCTCAAATAAAAACTCATCAGTTTATCACTCACACCCCACCAGTAATCCGACGCCGACTCCCACCCTAGCCAACGACGGCCTCGCCGGCCACCTCACGTCCCAACCCAATGGCCAATGAAGGTGGATACCGCACAAGCATACGGGTTGAGTACTTGAGTGACAAATCAACAATCTACACGTTCGTCATCAGCCGTATGTCGTTCTAGTATTCCTGACGGTCGTTGCTACTCACGAAGTGGGTCGGACTTTTTGTTTCAGGTAATATATAAATTTTTTGTTGGTTCATTTGATTATTGATATGTTGTTGTTCAAATTGAGGGGTTTTTTTTTTCTTGTTCCAATTGCTTGATTTATTTTTAATTAATTATTAATTAAGATTTTCGATTGTTAAATTAAGGTTTTTTTTTTTTTTTTTTTTTAAATCTTAAGTCTATTTCAGATTTTCGAATTTAGATGGCTGAAGACATATTTGTTTTTTTCGAAGATCGATTGTCGAAGAATTAAAGTAGGGTATTTTAGCAATTAGAGCTTAAACTTTTAAATTTTTCTGTATTATATTATAGCTAAATGTAGGGTATTTTACTAGAGAAGTTTGCAAGAGATTAAATCAGTTTTAATTAGTTGAAGGTAATGAATTGAATTGGTTAAAATTAATTAAAATTTTAAAAGATTGAAGAAATTTTGATTTTGATGAGTTTAAAGTTTTTTTTTATTATCAAAATTTTCAGATTGACATTCATATTAGTTGAAATAGTTATTTGAATTAGCAGTAGAGTTTAAAGCAATGGTTGAGTAGTAGAATTAGTTTGAATGTATGTTGAGTAGATCATCCTTATTGGATTCTTTTGTTTTCATCAGTTAAATAAACTGAGGCACATGCTACTTACATCTTGAAAACCTTTACAAGTCAAACGGAGCCAAACTTTAGAGAACTTGGGGTTTTGTTATTATAAAATATTTGATCGGAGAAACCTTGTGCTTTTTGTAGACATGGTATAATCGAGCTTGGTCCACCATATGAGATAGTCAGCTTTAAACAATACTAGGTGCTAATTAGCTAATTTAACTCTTTTTGATAATGTAAATGATTTTTTTTATTATGTTCTTTGAATATTTCATAATTAGATTCGGCATTGAATTTAGGCTGCCATGACAGGTTTTTCTAATTTCTATGTAGTAGTGCAATACCCTGCATAACTGTAGTTCTAATTTTCATCTGAGTTTGTTGGTCTGTGCAATTATATTCCCGCTTATCATGGTTTTAATTCTCTTCCAATGAGAATGAAAAGCAAGCATGTAAGTCTCTACTTTCAGTTTTATGTTACCACTTATCTGGTACCACATCTTACTGTCTTCCTGCTGTGGTGTCTATTCACTTTGTTTACTATACTTCTCGTGAAGCCTGCTCATTCACGGACTCATGGTAATATAAATGAAAAGGGATGTTATTCAACTTCCCAGGCTTTGAAATCGATCTAATAATGCAATGCATCTAGTGGATATGCTTGTGCTTTATGCTGATAAATATGCTACACTTATTGAGAGGTAATAAGAGTGATGCATTGTATATCTATGTTGTAGGCTAATAAAATTGTGTTCCCCTTCCATACCAAAAAAAAGTTATTCCTAATTAATTTTCTTCTCTTATGTATCTTACATCTAGGAATGCAAGAGTTCTTTTGAGTATACTGAATCTTATGAAAGCACTGTGGCAAGGAGCTGCTCAATACTTTTATATTTCAAATAATAATAATAATAATAATAATAATAATAATAATAATAATAATAATAATAATAATAATAATAATAATAATAATAATAAAAATAATAATAATAATAATAATAAAAATAATAATAATAATAATAATAATAATAATAATGATAATAATAATAATAATAATAATATAATATAATAATAATAATAATAATAATAATAATGATAATAATAATAATAATAATAATAATAATAATAATAATAATAATAATAATAATAATAATAATAATAATAATAATAATAATAATAATAATAATAATAATAATAATAAATGTTACTTATTAATTTATAAGGTGTTACATTAGTTTGCAAAAATGATACATAATGTCGAATAAAGTGTTACAATATGATTGAAAAATGTTACTAAAGATAATTAAGTGTTACATAAGAGGGTTTGTAGTAACACTTTTAAAAGTGTTACCATATGTTAGCCAAAATGTTACATAATACCTTAGGTAACATGGGCGGATATATCACCCGTTAAAGTGTTACCTATGGTCTATAATAACATTTTTACCACTTTATGTAACATTTTTTAGGTGTTACTTAAGGTTAGTTATGTACTAGTGAAACCAAATATTTAAGATTCAATCACGAAGAACTACAAAATAAATGTCACCAAAATCATCAAACACGCTAATTTACATTACATAAAACATGCTAAATTACAAGAACATAATCAAATTTCAATTTAAAAAAAATAATCGAACTTCTGCTATAATTTTAATTTGCTCATTTACAAGAACAAAATCGAAATTAAAAAAAAAATACAAATGCACAAAAATCAGTCGAAATAAACTAATACAGTAAACTGTAGCCCAAAAAATCCGATAGAAATATTACAACCCAGTTATCATAGAAACCCAGGAAAAAAAAACCTGTTAAACAAAGAAAACCTAGAAAAATAACTAGCAACCTCATCAATTATAACTGATATGTGATTTTCAACGATGATACGATAAAAATCCATCCAAAATCAACAAATTCAAATAAAATAAGCAACAATACATACATTTACAAACTGTAAAAGCCAATTCAACTTTGACAATAATCAATTCCAAATCTTAATTCTGCAATGAAAATCGATGCTCATCATATGGAACCAAATAAAAGAGAAAGAAACTAGCCTATTTGCCGGATCCGACAATTTCAAGGCCAATACCATCGTCAGGGAAGAGTATGGCGGTGATGGTATAGCGGCGAAGAGGGGAGGAGGCGGTTTTGCCTCACCATTGTTAAAGCCCCAAATCCGAGCTTTTTGTGTGGAGGAAGGAGATGGGTTTTTTTGCCATTAAAGGAGGTCGTTATGGGGAAATAGAGTAAGATCCATGGGAGAAAAATGGCTTGGGTAGAGAAGAAACATGGAGTCCTAGCTAAGGGATAAACTATTTACTCCAAAATTAAATGTAGGTCCTCTAAAGGATGCCTACTAGCTAAAGTCATGGATGATGAAGAGGATGCAGACACAAATTGGAAGAGAGCAAAGAAAGAGAAAAAAGATTAAAGCATTGCTTAACTTTCAATTATAAGACTTAGTTTTAAATTTAAAGTTAATTTGTTTAAGCTTTATTTAAATTCCATCAACAATGTGACTCTAATTCAGGCTCTGAACGAACTCTCCCTCTTCCTCCTCATCAGATGAAATATCAATTATAATTGGGGTTGGAGGTGGATTTGGATCAGAAATCTCAATAAAGAAACTGTCAACAGTGTTGTTACTCTCTTCCACCGCTTCTCCCTATTCTTGCTCTCCATTTACCCCTGATTGATTTCTCGTGGAAGAAGAACTACCTAACTGATGGCTAGAAGAAGGGGGATTATTCCCTACTGGATTTTCATAGTAGTAATCTAGATAAGGAATATGCATACGTTGACAATGGGTTTTCTCGACCCTAATAAGATAAGTAATGAAGAATCGGTAATCTGGATACCAATGACCAAAGAAATCCTTATGCTTAGAGTAGTTTGGAATGTTCCTTGGAAGGTAGAAATAAGAGAACTTTTCCTTAACAACAAGATATGGAGGCTCATGCGGAAGGCAATGAACGATCATAACAGAGAATGATTAGGGAGGTCATAAAGTTTGTTTCCAAGGACGTTACTTATATAGGAACAATAGTAACGAATCTTCTCCACATCGTAGGGGTGTTAATTGTTTTTCTTGAATAGAGTACCAATTTGGGTGTTTTTGGAAAGGAAGTTCGACATCCTGTAAAGGAAAAGACTTAGAAAAGAATTACCTTATCCAAAGAAAACAAAAGAATACAGTTCTTGCATGAATTAGGTTAGTTCAATGTTCAATCAAACAATTTTCTTATTTCTAATCACATAATTACATGCTCACAAGCAATTCATTCACATGATTAAACATCACAACCTAAATATTAATGCACACAAAAACATGATTATTTCTAACTTATATGCCCAAATTCTTTCCTACCCAATATCACCAACATGCTTTAAAAAGCTTTTAACACATAATACTCACCTCAATTTTTGCTTTCCTCCAAAATAAACAAACAAAAAATATTTTGACTCCTCCTTTAAAATACAATTTTCGAAAATAAGCTTTGAAAAAGTCCGAAAAATTTTTGCCCCTTATAAAAAAAAAAAAATTGGGATGTCCTTATAAAAAAAATTTTGAACCTTCTCAAAATGAAAAAAAAAAAAAAAAAATTCGGTCCTTCTTAAAATAAAAACAAAATAAAAATAACACACTTTAAAACCGCTTAATTAAATAAGCACTAGTCCAAGTTTTAAAATAAAACACTTTAAAACACATTTTTTGTTGTAGTGGTAATAAAATCTTAACCAAAGCTCTGCTACCAATTTGTAACACACTAGAAATTCCTTTCCTTTAAAATACATGTTTTGCTTAGTTTAAAACTCAAAACAGGAAAATCTAAAACATTACCGCCACCGTGAAAACGACTAAGGCAACTATCAAAGACACACAGCAAAAACTATCTTGAAAAACATTCAAAACGACTCAACTTAAAAAGTCAAACAAAGTAAAACAAAGTCAATCTACAACTTGGAACCATTGTAGGCCCTTATCAAAACCGAACCAATTCAAAAACCTTTGTGTTAGTCTCACAAACATAATATAATAAAATAATGAAAGCAATAAAAATATCATAAACTTATGGAAACTAGCATGATTCGCTCTTTACTCATGTCCATCATGAAAATGCTTCATCACCTTAAAAGCTTTTCTTTACTTGTTTCCAATACGTTCCAAGAGTTTTGGTGTGTAATCTCTTCCACTTTACGTTATTTATATATTTTAGACTTGGTGATGACTCTCAAACCATAATCTTTCAATCATAATAATTATTCAAACAATCAAAAATACTAATTTAATTCTTAAATAATTAGTGACCACATAATATTTAATGTTGAACCCTTTTTAAATCTACCTCGGTGTTAAAGACACCTTAAACGCATTATGTGCCACAAATCCTATCCCTGGGTGTTGAAAACACCTTAAGTGCACTAAGGCACCAAAGTATAATTAATTCCTCGTGTTCAAAGACACTTAAATAGCTCTTTCCTTTTTTTTTTTTTTTTTTTTTTTTTTTTTTGAGGAAAAAATAGCTCTTTCCTCATGATTTAAGTATCAATAAAAATTATATGAACCATAATAAAATTCCTTTTTAATATTCTAAACCAAATTAAACATTTGGTTTAATTAAACATGCTCTATATCATACCAATAATAAAAGTGTGGTTTATATATAACATGCCAAAATAATTATTTCCAATCAATAACCCATCACAAATAAATCATACTTCATATTTCAATCACTAATATCAAACAAATCACAATTTCCAGTCATAATCTAGCATGATACTATTTGGGATTAATTAATCAATCCTAGCATGTTACTACATCATCAAAAATATGCTAAGTACGCAAACGTACCTTGAATACGATCTTAAAATTGCCACGACTAATAGAAATCACTCACTTCAAAGTTTCCTACAATCCAAAATCATAATATGGCATTAAAATCTACGCTACACAAATTTCCAGCAATATATACTCTTATTAAACCACTCGTAAAACAAGCTGAAAATTAATTTAAAACCTTATACTTTAATCCCAATTAATAGGTAGTCAAAATTCCTTCAAGAAACTTAATTTTTAGCTTACTAACAAAAATTCCAGCAATATTAATTCATGAAAACTTGATGTAATTATACTTTAAAATCCTCAAATTAAAACCCTCAAACTAAAGGTTTAAACCACCCTAAAACATATTCCTTCAATAATCAATTATTTATAAATCTAGGGTTTCAAAATTGGGGCTTTTTAATTAAATTTAAAATCTAAAAATGAATTCACATCATACTTAAAATCAATCATCATAAAACCATCACAAAACTCATAATTTAAAATTAGATCTAGGATTAAACAAGAGAAAAATATAAAGAATAAATATTTTTTTTTAAGGGAGGCCGAACAGCAGCAGCCACCACATCACGGCTGGGCTGCTCTCGCGCCCTGCCAGTGCCGCCACAGCTGCTGCCATTGCGCCGGTGGCTATGGTGGCGGCCAGTTGTGTGTGGTGGTGGCCGGCTGTGCAAAAAGAGGGGAAGGGGAAAAAAAGAAAAACAAAAAAGAAATAAAGGAGAAAGGAGACAAAGTTTACCTTGGGACTTGGGTATTCTTCACTCTGGGCAACGTTTAATTTTCCCAAGTGTTGAATATTTATATCCCTTTCTCTAGAAACCCTTTTTACCTAAAATTTTCTTTTTAATATTTCCTAATCCCTTTCCTAATAAAACTTTACTAAAATAAAACTTTTCTAAATTAAATCCCAACTTAGTAAAATAATTAATTAAATAAAACTTCCTTTTTTAAAATATTTCCAAACTTATTTAAGATAAATAATAAAAATGCCATAAATAATTCATTTTAAATTATTTAAATACCTCACAAAATAATTATTAATAATAAAATACATATAAAAATACTTACATTACGTGAAGTTTGTCGCCGTTGTCCGAGCATTTCATGATGGCTGGAATTCTGCTATTCTAATCCAGCCATATTGTATTATGGGGACCAAACCTTTTTGCTTTGGTTTTACAACCCTTGGTGTGTAAATTCAAAGACGCTTTTGATGTATGTCCTCAGGCTTGGTATTTAGATGATGGTACTTCGTGGTGGGGAAGGTACCGGAGTTTCTAAACTCTACTTTGCATTGTGTACTTGTCCTCCTAGTACTTTTGAGGTGGCTCAACGCACTTTCGACGAGGCTCTTCTATCTTCCATGGAGTGTATCATTACTGATTTGGGGCTTGGGTTCATTAGTAGAAAAAAGTAAATGGCAAGCGGTTCAAACCCTCTAATTGGAAGCGATTTTAAACCGCATGGGCTAGGGGTTTCCCATTGCCAATTTAAATGTCAAGCAGTTCAAATTTTCTTCCGATTTAGAGGTAATGGGAAGCGGTTTTGGTGCCAAACGGTTGCCCATCACTAGTAGAAAAATATAAAAGGACACCGGTTCCAAAACCCTCTATAGCACCAGTTTTGAACCGGTGTTCATTTGAGGATGCCAAAAAGTAATTGTAGGGAATATTTCAAGCATTATCCCAAACTTGAACCCCACTGTGATCATACACTAAAGTACGGTGGCATTCAAAGGGAAAGAAGATAGGGCAAAAGAGTCGCCAATAAGTTTTTAAGAACTTGTAAACCGTTCACGAGGTGAAAGTTACACCCCTTAACGATCCAAGAGATCGTTAACTCCAATAGGTATTGAACCATGACTGGTAGTTCGGGGATGAAGGTAACAATCTAACCTAAAATAGATTGAACCTGCCCTAATAATAGGCCTCTACTTTATTCTGATCGTATTCAAGTGTGCTTTCTGACTAACATGCAATCAATAGGTTTAACCCTAAACCTGTTTATCTATGTTGGTTGAATATTAATGCTAAAATAAATCTATTATTGGCGATCACTTAAATTATAATCACATTAACCCTAAACAAGATTATTAATTATCTCATTAAGCGTGATTACAAGTACTAAATTCCCTTTAAACATGCATACAAGGCGTGACCAAGCAATGACAATAAATATAATCAAGCAACATAATAATCATAATATTCATTATAACAATTGTAATAATAATTATATGAATCAATATTAATAATCATGTTGAGGCATAATAATAGCAAGACCCTAGGCATGATACTAACAAGATTAGTAACAAACCCTAGCATGTTACTAAGCGTTGAAAATCAAATATTAAACCCTAACATGATACTAACATTCATAAATATTGTAAGAACATAAAAGGCATCATACTTTTAATCATACTTGATATTAAAGTTACCCTAGACATGATACTAGGAATTTATTGTTGTCACCCTAAACATCAAATTAAGAAAAGCATCCTAACATGATACTAGGAATTATAATAACAACCTAAGCATGATTTCTACATCATATATCAGTAAAACAATTAAAGCACTTACTTGGATGCCTCGTACCTCTTTCTAATAACAAAATACACGCGTTAGTAACTTCATGGAAAATATTAAAACAACAATTAAATTAAATAATTGAAAAAGAGATTTGGGACCAAACCCTCAGAAATTAAAACCTTTCACGTCTAGGGCGAAGGCAACTTCGAACTTGGCTAGGTGTGTCTAGGTCTTGTGAATGCGGAATTTTGTAAAAAAAAAAGTGGGTAGGTTTAGAAAAGAGAGAGAAAAAAGCTTTAGCTTTAAGAGAGAAGAGAAATTGAAACTAGAGAGTTGATGATTGTAGATGATTCCAAAACGGAGTTTTTAGGAGGCTATTTATAGAGAAAATCAGCCAAAAAGATAAAAAATCGAACTAGAGATCTGACATGAAAAAACAGAGTTAGCGCCAGACGCTAATGCTAGCGCCATGCGTCAAGCTTAGCTCCAGGCGCTAATGCTGGCGTTAGGCGCTATCCAGTTTTTGACGCGTTTTCTAAAATCAGATAGAAATTAACCGTACAGAAGGATAAAATCGTATTTTCCTCAAAAACACTCATTTATTCTGATTAAAACTCTAAAAAGTCAATTTATCAATGCTAATTGAATTAGGAATGAAAAGAACCTTCTAGAAGAATCTAGAAGACAAAAACCATTCCTAATTGCATTAGGAATGATAAATCCATATTAGGCCCTCCCCTAGATCATTGGGCCGCATACAAGGTTTAAACCGGGCCCAGTATAGTAATTTGGCCATAACTTCCTCAATATTCATCGGAATTGGGCTTATAATGTATCGTTAGAAAGCTCTTTTCAAACCCTATCCAACTACACCACTATTGGACCCATATCATGGACCAACCAAACTGGATTGGCTGTTTTTCTTAAAATAGATTTTCAAAAACAGAGAGAAAAGAAAAGAAATTAAAACTATCCGCAACACTAGACTTTCCACACTTTCACTTCATTCAATTATCATTCGACATGAAAGGTACTCATCACCGGGTTGGATTTTGGGGAGACACAAATGGGTGTCTACAGAATCCCCCACTTTGACTGAGTTTGGAGAAACGCAAGTTTCGAAAACAAAAGTCAAAGTATCGATAGGGACGGAGAATGATTCAGAATGTTCTGCAATCCCAAATCATTCTTGTAATGCCGATACCTGCAAACTAGCGTTAGTTAAACAGATAAAAGAGTTAAGAAACGCGTATCTTGCACCGTGAAGCACACTCTCTAGAGGTAACCAATTTGTTGTTGTATTTCTGTACTTTTGTATTTTTGACGACCTCCTGCAAGCTAGAGAATGTCGTCTAAAGACTGCTACGCTTGTAACTGTCTCCAATTCTTCCATGATAGACTTCTTCAAGCTAGAGAACCCCATCGAAGATTGCTTCGCTTGAAACGACCTTCTAGTATTTTGTGACCATCTTCCGCAAGCCAGGGAACATTGCCGAAGAAATCCTCGCTTGAAGCTATCCTCATTCGTTGCGATAATATTCCAAAGAAATTTACCGACGACCTACGCTTGTCGATCTTTAAAAGCTCGCTTGAACTTTGCTTCCGTTATGCTTGTACGTCGGCACTTTTGCTACTTTTGAACCTGTATGTCGGTGCCTTTAGCTGAATTTTGAACCTGTATGTTGGTGCCTTTTGCTGAAAGAACCATTATGTCGGTGCCTTGCTAAATGAACCAGTATGTCAGTGCCTTTTGCGATGAGCCAATGCATAGGCGCTTTAAGCTAACTGAGACGATCTTTCATCAGGTCGATCACTTTACGTAATGGTAATCAAGCCGATTACTAAAATCATGTCAAATTTCTTAGAGCGGCTAACTGGCATACCAAGGATCCTAAAACATATTGCAAGAGGTTGAAAAATCCGTACTGAGTGACTGAGCGTTGCGGGACTCGTGTCGACATCGGTCCTTCACGGGGAACATTGCTCTATCCGGCTTTTGGAGGGTCGTAGAGGTATACTTTATTTCCTGTAAAGTTTAACTCTAAGATTTAGTTAGCACTTGTTGATAATTTTTGCCTTTTTGTAGATCTGGTTCTACGAGTACTTTCCCTCCGCTGCGCCGGCGAGACCGTCGTCGCGCAGGTTTCCAGTTAGTACTTCCTGGGGAGGCCGCCGTGTGGGGATGTCCACAGTCTATGTCCGAGATTGGATTATCTCGGTATGGTTCTTTACATATTTGAAAATTTTGTGATACCTTTGATAGATTCTCGTCTGATAGGCGTTCTTTGCAGGAGTCTGATGTGTTGTACCGACCGTGGGTCGACTTGACAGTCCCTGGGCTAGCCGCGCTGTATTCTGTTGAGCGTCGCTATTTCTTGGGGACCTATGGAGCGATCGCGTATCTTGGGGAGAGGGTTTCTATTCAGCATTCCTCAAATACTTTTGTCGTTCCTACTCCTCCACCGCGTCACATGTTTAATGTCGCGAGGTTGGTGAGCATGTCAGAGGGAGTTGGTATCCCTTGGTGATCTTATACGATCTCTGGGCGGTGCTATGAGGAGGAGCTACTGCCGTTGTTAGCTCCAGTTCCTATACCTGCTGAGGAGGTGGCGGTATGATTTTCAGCTTTTACCTTTCGTTAAGTAGCCCCCAAGTAATGCTTTACTGACTTTGACTTGCTTTGTCAGGGTGGACCTGCTGAGTTCGTGCCACCTCGTATGTCCATCCATTATCAGGGGACATACGGGCCAATTGAACAGATGATTCCTCCGGCTCCTGTGGGCGAGCGCTTTGTGGAGCGGTCGATTCCTCGTCACCATACTCGCGTAAGCTTATTTTTTGCAACTTTTGTCCATATATATTATGCATGTTTACTAACTTACTTCTTTGACAGTTCTCACGCGAGGTGATCTCCGCGATGGCACAATGCATAGATGCCTTTCGGAGCCAGCTCATCCAGATGAGGAACGTGGCTACATGTCGTCGAGACGATGCCGTTCACAAGGTAGCTTCCCTTCTTATGTTTTTGCATTACCGCTTCTATTTTGCATATTTCTAATCTTAGTTTCTTTTGCAGGGTCAGCCCATTCCTTCTCGTACCCGTACGAGACCTAAGGTGCGGAGGGAACCGGCGAGGTCTAGCTCGAGACGTCGCCGCACTGGTTCGGGTGGTCGGGGCGGTCGTTCTGAGGCTGCCCGTATATTGAGGCGGTAGAGGACTCAGGCTCTTCATCTGAGGATGCACATGCTGCGTTGGTAGGCCAGGGAGAGGCTACCTCGGCTCTTAGAGGTGGTGGGATGTACGAGGTCGGCTCATCATCGTAACAGGCTCTGCAGCCTCAGCCTCATGTTGATATTGGGTGGACAGGTCCTGTGCTGAGTTTTCCACCTCCCGAGGAGACCGGATCTGGAGCTAGAGCAGGTGGAGATGTTACTCCTCGTACGGCACATTTTTATGAGATGATGGGTGTACGTCCCCCGGCGCCGTAGTTTGGTCCTGTGCTTTTTATTGTTTTATTTTGACTTTGTATAGAACTTTGCCTTTAATTAGATTCAATATTTAGACATGCTTGTTGTAGGGAATATTTCAAGCATTACCCCTAGCTTGAACCCCATTGTGATTATACACTGAAGTACGTTGGCGTCCAAAGGGAAAGAAGATAGAGCAAAAGAGTCGCCAACAAGTTTTTTAAGGAACTTGTAAACCGTTCACAGGGTGAAGGTTACACCCCTTAACGATCCAGGAGATCGTTAACTCCAATAGGTCTTGAACCATGACTGGTAGTTCGGGGATGAAGGTACAAATCCAACCTAAAAGAGATTGAACCTGCCCTAATAATAGGCCTCTACTTTATTCCGATCGTATTCATGTGCGCTTTCTGATTAACATGCAATTAATAGGATTAACCCTAAACCTGTTTATCTATGTTGGTTAAATTTAATGCACAAATAAATCTATTATTGACGATCACTTGAATTATAATCATATTAACCCTAAAAAAGATTATTAATTATCTTATTAAGCGTGATTACAAGTACTAATTCCCTTTAAACATGCATAAAAGGTGTGATCAAGTAATAACAATAAATATCAAGCAACATAATAAATAATCATCATAATAATAATTCTAATCATGTTAAAGCATAATAATAATATCAAGATCCTAGGCATGATACTAACAAGATTAATAACAAACCCTAGCATGTCACTAAGCATATAAAAATCAAAGCTTTAACCCTAACATGATACTAACAATCATAAATATTAGGAAGAACATAAAAGGCATCATACTTTTAATTATACTTAATATTAAAGTTACCCTAAGCATGATTTCTATATAATAACATCAATAAAAACCATTAAAGTACTTACTTAGACGCCTCGTACCTCTTTCTAATAACAAAATACACACGTTAGTAACTTCAAGGAAAATAATAAATAAAACAATTAAATCAAATAATTGAAATAGAGATTTGGGACCAAACCCTCAGAAATATCAAACCTTTCACGTCTAGGGCGAAGGCAACTTCGAACAATGCTAGGTATGTCTAGTGCTAATGTATGAGGAATTGTGTTTGTAAAAAGGGTTGGTTTAGAAAAAGAGAGAGAATCAAGAATTTCTTATGAGAGTTGGTGTATGAAACCGGAGTTTTTAGAAAGCTATTTATAGAGAAAATCAGCCAAAAAGATATAAAATTGAAACAGAGTTCTGACGCGCATAAAACTGAATTAGATTCGACGATGGCAATTAGCGCCAGGCGCTGAAGGTTAGCGCCAGGCGCTAATGCTTAGCGTCAGGCGCTAATAATCAGTTTCACGCGTTTTTGTTTTTATCATATCTTTTGATCCGAAAGTCCAAATAAGGCATATAATATGTCGTTGGAAGGCTCTTGAAATCTACTTTCCAACCCAATTAGAATCAGATATAAATATTTTGTAGATAAAAATATATGGACGAAATAGTGGAAGGGTGTCAGTTTTGGATAGAGTTTCATGTCTCATCCATATCTTTTTCGTTAAAAATCGGATTTAATATTATAATATATCATTGGAAAGATAATTTCAAGATCTATCCAACCATATAAAATTTGGATAAAGATTATGAGTCACAAAAATAAATCTGAATATATTCCACTTCGTACAAAACAAGGATTCTCAAAAGGAGTAGTTTTATTCAATTTCAAACTCTTTAAAATATAATTATCAATCCTAACTCCATTAGGATTTAAAAGAACCTTCTAGAGTATTCTAGAAGACTATAATCAATCCTAATAGCTTTAGGAATGATAATTAATAATAGGCCCTCCTCTAGATCATTGGGCCACATATAAAAACCAAATCGGGCCCAGTTTAGTATTTTGGCCAATGTTTTGGGCGCTTTAAGCTAAGTGAGACGATCTTTCGTCAGGACGATCACTTATTACGATTGTAATCAAGCCGACTACTTAATCATGTCAAATTGCTTATAGGGGCTAACTGGCATATCAAGGAACCCGAAATTGTTGTATGAGGTCGAAATAACCACTCTGAGAGGCTTCGAGCTCTGTCGCTGCTGAAATATCTCTGGCGCCAAGAATTGGCTTTGTCGCCAGACGCTGGGATCTAGCGCCAGGCGCTGAAACCTATTGTCAGACGCTAGATGTTTTCGTCTGGTGCTGGAGTAGGGTCTTCCCTATTCTGCTCTTGCTACCGCTGGAATGCACCTGTATTTATCTTCGACTATAGGACTTTGCTAATCTCTTTAATTATTTTAGGGTTGACCTAAGGTTTAATGTCGCTTGACTCATTGATTTGACATGACTCAAGGTATAAACTTAACTCGCTGTGATTGACTCGAGGATGACTTGACTCAAAGTGTTTGACACATGTTTTAGACTCAAATCAAGGTGATATGACACGACATGAATCAACGTGTACATGACTCGTGTGTGAATTGTATTGTGATCGTGGGACTCGAAAATGCAAAAAAGCAAAAAATTTCCGTCATTTTTGTGGAGGGTACTGACTTTCTCCTGAAAAAGAAAAGACACAAAAAAGAAAGAAGCGAAGTTTTTGAAGGTGCATGTTGAATGAGCTTAGTCAAATGTCATTTAATACTATCTCTCAATGTGCAAGGTTTAACCCATCCTAGGCTATCTCAATTGTTGACTCAATAATGAAAGCATTTGGGTAACTTAGGCACGGAGGCTAAGCACTTCATACTTCGTGATGCAATGACAATTATGATTGATGAGTGATGTTGATATGACAAGGCATGCTTCAGCGTTGTGTTAAGATTCCATGACAAAGGATTCCTAAGGGAAGTATATTTGGTCATGTATGTGTGTAGTGTGTGAAAGTGACGCTAAAGTTAGGCCTCAAGGGCTAAGTGTGTGGAAAGATATTATTTGTTAAAAGAGTCAAATGGTGGTGACTCTTAGGCTAGGTAAGCTAATGATGTAGGGATCAAGCCCCCAATTCTAGCTCTACATGGATAGGGATGAGCATAGGAGATCCCTTGATATGATCATGGTGTAAGTGTGTGAATTTGAATATGAATGCATTTTTATTACGGTCGCACCTCGATGTGAGGTTGCCTACGTATCCGTTAGGAATCAGGCTGAACGTAGCTCTAGCCGAACCTCGCACAAGTGTGTGTATACCTCAAAAAGGTCTTTTTAAGGGTTGTAACGTGGTTAGGCTAAAGGTTGAAGAAGAAGGGGATAAAAGCTCAAGATCCTCGATAAGCCCCCAAGGTGTGCAACTTTTTTATTGAATATTTGTATTTTCATGCTTGAGGTTTTCTACTCTTTTTTAGCTCTTTCTTTTGCTTTACCATTTATTTCATTTTTATAAGTGTGGGCAATCCCGATCATGCGGTCTATCACTCACTTGGCATTCATGTTTCTCAGGCACGGTACCGAGCACTCGATAAGAGGCGCAATCTGAGACGTGTTCATATCAAAGATATTTTCATATCAAAGACATTGGAACACTTACCCATTTGTACACTTTTATTTATTTTTTTTTCTTATTTTATTTATTTTTTGCTATTTTAATCTTTTGAAATCACTCAAACTTTTTATGAAATTGAAAATTGCATAAGTTGCACACCATCCCATCCCAAAGTTAGGTAGATGGAGGTTGAAAAATGAAAGGTTTATCGTTAGACAAGGCTCAAAGTGGTTTATGAAGAAAGGATGGTAAATTAGAAAGGTGAAAGGCAATATGATGTGGCTACAAGGGGTGCCTTAAATCATTGGTATACCTTGTGCTTAGTTTGACATGGAATTATTTTTTTTATTTTTTATTTATGTAATGCAACGCAATGATCATATGCAAGAAAATAAATGCTCATTTTATTAAAAGGAAAAAAGAAAGAATCTACAAAATTAAATTCAAGGGAAAAGAAAGGTGCCTATGCTAGACTTATTGGGGGAGGGAAAAAAAGAAAAGGAAAAAGAGGTCATGAAATCTTGTCGTTGAAGCTCGCCTCTTGTCTTGTGTCGTTTGCTCCGACATCATCCGGTCTTCTCGCTAGCTAGAGGCAATGGGATCTTATTTGCCTCTATGAGATCTTGAATGAGGTTTTGAAACCTGTAACATTCATCAGTGGTATGACCGTTTCATCGATGGTACTTGCAATAGGATTTCGGATTCCATCTCGAAGATCGATTTTCTGGCGTTGGATCCTCGGTAGGGCCAATAGGTTTGATTAATCCTCGATCGTAGAGACGGTCAAAAGCAGCATCGTAGGTTATTCCAATGGGTGTGAGTTCTCTCCTGGGTTTCCTTTTAGATCCTTGATTGTCCATGGCTAAGACACCATTAAGGTCAAAGGTACTAACATTATTACTAGAGTGGACGTTTTCGGAAGAAGAAGGATTGTCGTTCTTCTTTCCTTTCCAGCCACCGTGGTTACTATTGTTAGTAGCTTTTTGCTTTGCAAGGTCATCTTCGATTTCAATACCGATATCATAGACGGCCTTGAAAGTATTCAAATTATGTTGATACTTTAAATGCTTCGAATACTTCTCTTGGAGATTCTTGATAAACATCCTCACAGATTCTTTTTCAGTGGGCACCTCAATCATCTTAGCGGAAGTTTCCCTCCACTTATTAAAGAAAGAAGTAAAGTCTTCATTCTCTTTTTGTCTTAGCATCTCAAGTTGTCTATAATCGGTTTCAACTTGAATATTGCACTTGTACCTATCAATGAAAGCGTTTACTATCGATTCCTAAGTTGAGGTTTTCTCCTTGTCAAGGGAGAAGAACCATTGTTGGCAAACGGTTTCAAGAGATAGAGAAAATGTAGAGGGAAACACTTTCTTATCAATACCCTTAACACTCATTATTGTTTCAAAAGCTTTTAGATGAAAATAAGGGTTGTTAGTTGCCTTGAATTTCGGGATGTCGTTGGCATTGAACTTATGCGAAAGAAGTTCTTTTATCCACCAAGACCCCTTGTGAACTAATGCCCTGAAATTTATAGTCACTAGATAGCTTGCTCAATCTTTCTTGCATGAGGTTCATTTGTTGTTGCTTCACAGGGTCATCAATTTTGAGGGTTAAAGCCTTTAACACCTCAGTCACGTTAGTCAATTGACTCCTAAGTTCATTAACTTCCTCTTGAGTTGCCATTATCTTTTTAGCTTTCCTCTTTTGATGAATCGGTTTATCAAAAAGTAATACTTGAATAAAGAGGTTATCCTTGATTAATCGCCCTTCTCTCCTCGACCAAGTACTGTGGAAAAGGAATTTGGGGGTATTCATTGTTAATTGTTTGACTCAAACTTTATTCAACATGCAATGGATAAAAGAAGGTAGAAAAATGAGGGTGGTGATATGAAGGGATCATGTAGAAAATGGAAAGGTGATGTGGGTGGAGAGATGTGAAAAAATTAGGAATAGAATGTACCCCCAACTCAAATTACGGAAAACCGACTCATGCATGAACCTAAGACATGGTCATGGTGACATGTACAAAGTGTGTGTTAAACTAGTGAGTGTAGGTGACATTTTAAGACTCGTGTCATGACCATGTGGCTAGACTATGTGACTAGACTCAAGCAAAGACTAAGTTAAGACTTCACGTATATACATTAAATTGGACAGGATGTGGTATTTTAGTCATAACTTTTTATCTGTGACTTTGATTGGGATGAAACCAACGCCAAATTAAAGATAAAACTCGGGGCTATAGATCCATAGTTAGTACGACCCGTAGTTCTTTCTAGAACTCGGGCTATGACCAAAACAAGATGACGCTTGTGCAGTATACGGGAATAAAAATCCGGGTTGACTTAAAGGGACTATGACTCGATTTAAGGCATATTTTTAAGCTAAAATTAATTAATTAATTAAACAAAGTCCTTTAGTCATTAATTAGTTTATTAAGATTTATTTACAAACACAAGTCAAAACAAACGGTTAGTTTAGTCACATAATAAGTATGCACACGTAAGAGATGCACAAGTAGTCACGTAGTCACAACATGATGCAATGAGTTTGTAACCTAACCCTGGCTCTAGTTCTCTAAAGTTCGGGATATGGGTTAGTCAAAGAGGGTCCATGGTTAATTGTCCGGATGCACCGCGCGGAAGCCTAACCGTGAAGGGTTGGCGCGAGTGGATGGAACACCGCGAGTTTAGAAAAACTCGCTTCCATGGTTTGGTGAATTCAACATTCTCGGATGTACCCTTTGTTGCTCATAATGGAGCATGAATTCCTAGAGGGTTATGTCCATATGTAGAACACATATGGGTTTCAGAAAAGTGAGAAAAACTCAATCAGGAAGTAGGATCGAGCGAACAATGCTAAAAACTGGTCGAAATTAGAACGCATATTTCTGGCTTGGTATTGGAAGAATTTGGCGCCAGCAAACAGAGATTGGCGCCGGCTTTTGGCTTTAGCGCCTGGCGACAGAGCTGTCGTCTGGCGCTAAAGTCAAAATACTGGCGCTAATTTCTGTTCGCTGACGCTAGTTCCTACATGCCTCAGCAGCTTTCTGTGCTCGATAAAATTTTCCAGTTTCGTGCAGTGTTATTTCGATCCTAGTTGTGAAAGATATTTCTCAAATTTCCCACGTGTAAAAATCCTATGTTTTAACTCATTAAGGATGGTCTTTCAAATGAGATCTTTTTTATGTATATGACAATAATGTTAATCAAAATTACGCACATGAAATACTTAGAACTTTTCGAGTCTCATCCACTCATTCTAAATCATTGCCGAAATAAATTTCAGGAATTAAAATAGAAATCCTCCCCAGTGGAGTCGCCAAAAATTTTAGGGAATATTTCAAGCATTACCCCTAGCTTGAACCCCACTGTGATCATACACTAAAGTACGGTGGCGTCCAAAGGGAAAGAAGATAGAGCAAAAGAGTCGCCAACAAGTTTTTTAAGGAACTTGTAAACCGTTGACAGGGTGAAGGTTACACCCCTTAACGATCCAGGAGATCGTTAACTCCAATAGGTCTTGAACCATGACTGGTAGTTCAGGGATGAAGGTAAAAATCCAACCTAAAAGAGATTGAACCTGCCCTAAGAATAGGCCTCTACTTTATTCTGATCGTATTCATGTGCGCTTTCTGATTAACATGTAATCAATAGGATTAACCCTAAACCTGTTTATCTATGTTGGTTGAATTTAAAGCACAAATAAATCTATTATTGGCGATCACTTGAATTATAATCATATTAACCCTAAAAAAGATTATTAATTATCTTATTAAGCGTGATTACAAGTACCAATTCCCTTTAAACATGCATAAAAGGTGTGATCAAGCAATAACAATAAATAGCAAGCAACATAATAAATAATCATCATAATAATAATTATAATCATGTTAAAGCATAATAATAATAGCAAGATCCAAGGCATGATACTAACAAGATTAATAACAAACCCTAGCATGTCACTAAGCATATAAAAATCAAAGCTTTAACCTTAACATCACTACTACAAATTGACCCTTCTGCCACAAAATTATGTGTGGCACGAGTTTGAAATTCCCATGGCAATGATATTTAGCCACGAGAATTGTATCGAACAACTCCCGTGGCACAAGTGGCCGTGGCTAGGTTATGGCCACGGGAAAAACAATGTTGTGGCAAAACCAATTTTTTTGCCACGTTTTTTTACGTGGCTAATATTAGTACTTTGCTACAAGTACAAATGTGGCAATTAGGATATACCTGTGGCTAAGGATCTCAGTGCCTCAACCATTAATGTGGCAAAGCTTTATCATTTAGAGTAATTCGTGTTCTATATATAGTAATTTATATTTGTCATGTAGAGTAATTCATGCTTCTTACGTCAAAATAAATAAATAAATCAATACAATTAAAACAATAAAATTTCATTAATAAATAAAGTAATGTCAACATGAGTACTTGCTTACAAAAAAATGTATGCAAAGTAAAAGCTAAATTCAATCCTCCTTCGGTACATTAATTAATTTGAAAAAATAAAAAACCAAAACTTCATGTTTATCTCTAGCTTCATGATCAGTAGTAAGATTCAATAGAGTTCATAACTTCTTTCTACCTACAACAATAACAGAAAAAAAGGTATTAATAGATAAGCATTAACAAACATAAATCATGTGCAGTATCATTAACATATTTTTAGAGCACAACAAACCACATTTTTGTCCGTAACTAGAGATGTAATAATACTCCATATATATATACACACACACTAGGCATTACTATAAATTGTGTGTTCTAAATAATAAATAATTAAATTGTTATATACACTAGACATATAATTGTACAGTAAAGCAAAATTGTGATAGAAGAAACGGTGTACTACATAATTATTCATTACCTCCTATCAAAATTCTTTCTATTTACTAAGAAACACTAATAAAAATTTTTAAGAGGGAAAAATACGAAAACAGAAATTTAATGCCAAAAAAAAAAGAAGTGATCAAGATAAACTAGAATATTAAACAATAAATCACTAGAGTTGGTCTATATGATTATTATTTGTCTACTTAAGAAGATTTTCTATCAGGTACTAGTCTAATTCCTAAATAGTATGACGACAAAAAACTAATTTGAAGTAATTATCAAGTTATCTAAATGGAATCATATTAATCATAATAAAGATTATGATAATTAATTATATGATATATATATATATATATATATATATATATATATATATATATATATATATATATATATATATATATATATATATATATATATATATATATATATATATATATATATATATATATATATAGGTTCATACTTACTTACCTCAACTTGATGAACCAGTAGAACTATTGGAATCATTACTTTTAGAATCATCTAAACCATAACCTTGAAGTATATTTCTGAGTCTGTTCTCCCATAATTTGTTATTAGCAGAAATTTTTTGATCCACCTCATTCCTTGTTGCTTCGACTTCCTTTTTGGCAACCTCCACATCCATTCTTGCCTTTTCTGCTTCTTTTCTAGCATCTTCAGCTTCCTTTCGAGCTTCTTGGACTGCTTGCTCAGATGTTTTTCTTACTTCAATCACCTCGTGAGCAAGATTTATTTTTTATGGCTTAACACCAAAATGATTTGTAATACTTCTACCTCGCCCATATGCACACAAATATCCATGAGTATCTTTACCAAGTACTTTCTCAATAATTTGTTCATCAGTGTGGTTATTATGCCCTTGGTCTCTATCCTCTGTTAACTTTTTCATCTCAGTCTAAAAACAAGTACAAAATAATTAGAGCAAGAATGTTATGAATTTATTTATTAGATGATAACAAATGAGCTTCACTACCATACCTTCACTCGTTTCAACTTCATTATTGCCATTCAACTAATCTGCATTTCTCTCAATCCCTTGTATATCTAGTTTGTAATCATAAAAAAAAAATAATAAAGAATTAATTTTGTTTTTCTCAATTACCATAATGTGAAAAAAAGGCTTCAACCTTCATCTAAACCAATGATTTCATGATTCACATTCAATTGGTCCTGACAACTGATGACTGCATTGAATAACATATCATCTTTGATATAAATTAAATATTAAGCCATAAGATTATTCAAGCAATTCATATAATCTAGTACCTTGTTCAACAACTTTCATGGCTTTTGAAAGTGATTTGAATTTTTCATCTCCTACCATTGCTTGTTGTTGTTTTTTATTCATATTCAAAAACTTAGCCTCAGACATTGGTGGAATAATTTTCCCTTTTCTTGACATTTCTTTTGTTGTGCAATGCTTACCCTGAAACATGAGTTAAAGAAGATAATAAACTATTGACTATGTTAGTATAAAATTGGTAATTATGAGTAACTAATATAGTACCTTTACTGGTATTGCAAAGTGATCCTCTTTTTCATATTCATCCTCTTCTATATTCATGTTTTCTTCTTCATCGCCAGAGGAAGGAATATAATCTTGATCTTCCTTGTTCACAGACTTACCCTTCCTTGGTTTTTTCTTATTTTTTTTGCTGTCTACTAAACTTGTCATGGAAGCAACAATTCTCTTTATACCCAAGGATTGCATTCTACACTTGTTAGCCTGAATCCTTAATAGCCTGTGTTGTTCATATTCATTTTCTTGATTTGTTTTTTTTTGAAGTATTCCTACTAACTTTTTCCATCATAATACCTGCTCTCAAAAAATGTTAGCTATAAATAGATTCACTGATAATAACATAAATATTACCGTATAACAAAGTATATAAATAAAAAAAACATAATACAATATGATAGAGTGCAAAATTTCCAAAACAAGAATAAAAAAGTATCAGAAACTCAGAAAGCATAAAATAGTTGGTGAAAACATACTATTATAGAAGAGTATTTCACAAGCCCAAGAGTATTTCAAAAACTAATTCGTATTAGTCAGTGATGAAAACCAATATAATTATGTCAAGGACCTTAAATTATAAGTACTTTATTGTAGAAGGTAAGGTTACTTGCACTAATCAAATTATCCTACACAATTGAAACAATTTTACATAAAATTTATACACTAAATTTAAACCTCATATCAGAACCTCAACATATATTTATATATATAAGAAGACATTGATAAGAAAAATGCTCATACATAGCATATGATATAGGTATAAATAAGAATTGCAACATGGTATATAGTATAAATGTCTGACCATACATGTCAAATTTACTAAGATTATTTAAATCAAATTCGGAGAGAAGTGGTCTAGTAGTAAGACAACAAATAAGATAAAACAACTTGTTTATATGATTTTTGGGATAGAACACTCTGTTTGGTATCTAGTTTAAAACCCTCTGTTTGTATATAGTGTTACCGCCTAACTTGTAATATAAAGATTCATGATTAGCTTTAAATACAAGCTATGGGTGATTGTTCATTCTTATTCTAATGAGCAGCAACTCCTTATTCAGTACAAGTTTATGAACAGACAACAAGGGAATGAAATTTAAAAGTTGTATTACGAGGCTGACTCTATAATACTAAGCTCTAAACCATTTAAGAATTCTACCTCCAATTGAAAACCAGAGACCAGCCAAGATTAATAATGGGCATCTCTAAAAATTTTATCAGCTAAGATATATACATTCAATAGACATCAAAGGAAGTGAAAAGCAACCTAAAGTGCAGTACATATTGAAAAAAAAAATACGAAATCATAGCCAACATAATAGACGATGCCAAAATTATTCAACACAAAAATTTCCACAATTCTAATAATGTAGCCAGATTTTGTTACTAACATAATTGAAAAATAAAAAATAATAATTAAAAAGAAAACCATCATCTAATTCGTATGACCCAAAGCAATCCCATGTAAGCATTAGAAGTTAGAAACATAATATATCCATTATGTAAAGGTAGGAAGGAGATGTGACTAATCATATGCTTATCGGAAACATAATTACTGGCTTCTAATCTAAGATTATCAAAATTTAAAAATCTCATCATGCCAAATAAATATAACCCCAATTACAAGCACTTAAACCTCATCATGTCACACAAAAACCTCAGGCTTATATATAAAATACAAACCAAAAATTCAAATATATACAAGTACTAAAAGCATATAAAACAAACAAATCAGATTGATAATCGAATAGTTCAATAGCATTCAAAGATTAGAGAACTATAAATTATATTGGGATAACCTAAAATCAAAAATTTAAAATATAAAATCCAGAATAAACTTACCTCGAATATGCTTTCCAGAGATCTACAGACCAAAGATTTATCAAAACTCAAAAAACACTACAACAATTCAAACCTAAAAGCATAATTGGGAGAATTATGAGTACAATTGCAATTAAATTTTAAACCAATGTCAAAATTATCTGAAAAATTGGAAAATATATCTTTTGTGCATACCGAAAGTAATAATGATTGAATAAGTATTGAACATTAGACGGATTGATTGCCAATAATCACCATTGAGGGATTGAGAAATAGTGTAATTTTTTTAGAAGAGAGAGAAAGATAGAAAGTAAGAAAGATTTTTATATCTTTTAATTTTTTATAATATGACCAAATTGAAGACGTGTAGTGGTGTACTGGTGTGGCGGACTTTTTTTTAATCAAGCGGGAGATTTTTATTTTGACACATTTTAATAAGCGGTTTTTTCTTAAAGTAAAATTTTAGGTGATTCAATTTGCCACATAACAAGGTTTATTGTGGCTATGTTTGTAGCAGAAAGTACATGTTTTCCACAAAATTTTTGTCATGTGGCAGAAATCCTATACTTCAAACTAATTATTGTGATTAAAGGAGTTTTCCTGTGGCAATGTAATATTTTGCCACGAATAAAAATAAAATGTGGCAAAATTTGTGGCACAAGAGTTAAATTGTAGTAGTGCATGATACTAACAATCATAAATATTAGGAAGAACATAAAAGGCATCATACTTTTAATCGTACTTAATATTAAAGTTACCCTAAGCATGATTTCTATATAATAACATCAATAAAAACCATTAAAGTACTTAATTGGACGCCTCGTACCTCTTTCTAATAACAAAATACACACGTTAGTAACTTCAAGGAAAATAATAAATAAAACAATTAAATCAAATAATTGAAATAGAGATTTGGGACCAAGCCCTCAGAAATATCAAACCTTTCACGTATAGGGCGAAGGCAACTTCGAACAATGCTAGGTATGTCTAGTGCTAATGTATGAGGAATTTTGTTTGTAAAAAGGGTTGGTTTAGAAAGAGAGAGAGAATCAAGAATTTCTTGATGAGAGTTGGTGTATGAAAACGGAGTTTTTAGAAAGCTATTTATAGAGAAAATCAGCCAAAAAGATAGAAAATCGAAACAGAGTTTTGACGCGCATAAAACTTGATTAGCGTCGACGCTGGCAATTAGCGCCAGGCGCTGAAGGTTAGCGCCAGGCGCTGAAGGTTAGCGCCAGGCGCCAAGTCTTAGCGCCAGGCGCTAATAATCAGTTTCACGTGTTTTTTTTTATCATATCTTTTGATCCAGAAGTCCAAATAAGGCATAAAATATGTCGTTGGAATGCCCTTGAAGTCTACTTTTCAACCCAATTAGAATCAGATAAAAATATTATGTAGATAAAAAGATATGGATGAAATAGTGGAAGGGTGTCAGTTTTGGATAGAGTTCCATGTCTCATTCATATCGTTTTCGTTATAACTTGGATTTAATATTATAATATATCATTGGAAATATAATTTCAAGATCTATCCAACCATATAAAATTTGGATAAATATTATGAGTCACGAAAATAAAATCTGAATATATTCCACTTCGTACAAAACAAGGATTCTCAAAAGGAGTAGTTTTATTCAATTTCAAACTCTTTAAAACATAATTATCAATCCTAACTCCATTAGGATTTAAAAGAACCTTCTAGAGTATTCTAGAAGATTATAATCATTCCTAATAGCTTTAGGAATTATAAATAATCATAGGCCCTCCTCTAGATCATTGAGCCGCATATAAAAACCAAATCAGGCCCAGTTTAGTATTTTGGCCATAACTTCCTCATTATTCATCGGAAATGGGCTTATAATATATCGTTTGAAATGTATTTTCAAACACCATCCAACTACACCATTATTGGACCCTTATCATGGACCAAACTAAACTATATTGCACGTTATTTAAAAATAAGGTAAGAAAAGAAATATTTTCAAAAACAGAAAGAAGAGATATTTTAATAAAAACATCCTCATCACTAGACTTTTCACACTTTTTCTTTATTCGATAATAAAATGACATGAAAGGTACTCATCACTGGGTTTTGTTTTGGGGAGACACATTTGGGTGTCTACACTTGTATATACATACTATTCATCATTTATCGTTTTTTCATTTTTTTTATTTTTTATGTGCATTTTTGTGTGTGCAAAGAATTGTGAAAATTAATTTTGCGCAAAAATTCCTCCATTTTTATTATTGATGGAGAGTATCCGACTTTCTCCCCCAAAAAGAAAAATGAAAAATTAAAAGTCAAAAAATATTGGAGTTGTAAAAATTTAAAGATCCGAAAAAAAAAAAACAATATAAGTAATATAATAGTGATATTAATTAAGAAGAAGAATTAAATTAAAAGTATAAAAAGGAATAATAAAAAAAAATCGTAAAGTCATTGGCCAGACTCGAATCAGGTCAAAAAACGCGGTTTTTGGAAAGCTGGTACAATAAGACACATTAGCGCCAGCTGGCGCTACGCGTTTTGGTGTAGCGCTAGGCGCTACACTTAGCGTTTGGCGCCAGGTTATGGCGTCAGGCGCCAACGTTTGGCGTCTGGCGCAAATGAGCGCTGACTCCGAATCCTTCCCGGATTAAAACAGCACCGATTTTGTGTATAAATAGCCCCCTGCCCAGCCGCTTTTCTTCATAACTTCAGCAGATTATATATTTTCTTAGCTCTTAAAAAAAATCATGCCTCTAGTCTCTAAAAGTTTTACCAACTTCACTCATGAATGGTGTCGGTCTCTTAATGCCAAGGAGAGAAAAGAGTTAGATGTGTTTCACCTAGGGGGTATTTATGGTGTCAAAGGGGTAGATCTTGATTTAGATTTTATTCATACCGCTCTAGAATATTGGGATGTAGATACTCATTGCTTTAGATTAGGGTATGATGAAATTAGCCCTTTGCCGGAAGAATTCGGTGCTATTTTAGGCTTCCCTGCACTAGATCTTGTAGTAATCTCTAGAATAAACGAATATTATTATAAGAATTTTGAACGCTTCTTCAATTTAAAAGACAAAGATCTAACAAAAATAGTAGATGGTAGCATAGTTAAATTGAAAGAATTTGCTCGCCATTATTTTGATAGACCTTATTCTGAATCTTTTCTTGTTTATAGAAGAAGGGCTTTTCTCTTTTGCATGCTTAATCAATATTTTTTTCACTAGTGGTAAAAATAATGAGGATCAAGCAATTATATCCATTGTTTTAGAGCAGATTGAATATGGGAGAAATCCAATGCCTTTAATAGTTGGAGAGACTATGCTTAGTCTTGATGAATTAAAGAAGAATCCAAAAGCACCTTTCCGGGGCTCTCCAATTTTATTACAGGTAGAAAAATAATATTTTTAATTACATAAATCAAAAATATATTTTTGTATAGTAATAATAATTTATTTGTATTGAAATTATTTTTACAGATGTGGCTAATGGAAAGAATGGAATTAATTAGCCCTCCAGACAATATTGAGAAGTATACTCCAAATTGCTTCGTTAGAAGAAAGAAACGCTTCTCTAAGATGGGGCGCCATGAATGGAAGAAGGTCTTCGAGTCTTACAATTTTGCCATCAAGTGGGTCATTCCTTGGTGGAAAATAGAAAAGATGGTTGGTGTCAACAAGCACCTTTCTGCCGTCTTCCAAACTTGTCCCGAATGACTTTTTATTATCCCTGCAGGGTAAAAAGACAATACGGCCTACTTCAGACAATTCCTTCCGGTGATCTTTGTCGTCCCTATGAGTTTCTTGTCTCTCAGGAAGTAGACAAATTTTATGCTTATTGGAGCTCTAGACCTTTATGGGAAGTGATTACCCAAAAGGTTCCTCCTTCTTTGCCCAATGATGTGAAAAAGTGGCTTCTGAAGAAACCTTCAAAGGATGTGATGAAATATCAGAGTAAAACTGATGTGAAGAGTCGTTTAGGTGACAAAGTGATTCCTGTTAAGGAACGCTTGGGTGAAAGAGTTGAGTTCAAAACACCTACAATGCCTAAGAAGAAAAGTTCTGCGAAAGATAAAGGAAAAAGGAAAGCTGACACCACAGAGAAAGCTTGGGTAGAAAAGAAGCATGGGGTCCTAGCTAAGGGAGAGACTATTTACTCAAAGATTGAATGTAGGTCCTCTAAAGGATGTCTACTAGCTAAGGTTATGGATGAGGAAAAAGACGCAGATAAGAATTGGAAGAGGGCTAAGAAAGAGAAAGAAGATTAAGAGTATTGCTTAATTTTCAATTATTAGACTTAGTTTTTTAAATTCAAAGTTAATTTATTTAAGCTTTATTTAAATTCCATCAATAATGTAGTTTATTTTATTAATGAAATTCCAGTTTTTTTTTTTAATTAAATTATTTACTTTAAATTTAATTTATTAAAGCAATGAAAACCAAAAAATTAATTTTCCAGAAATTTTTTCGAGTACGGAAGTCGAAAATTTTCCGAAAAACACCGAAATATTCCATGACATTTTACAGTAAATTGGCGCCACTATTCTGTGCCTGGCACCAGCTACGGCAGTCTGGCGTCAGGCGACGAAGGTTGTCGTCGTCTGGCGCTAATGATCATCGTTTGGCGCCAGAATTATTTTTGTGACGTCGATGTTTCGCCGATCTTCTGTTAAATTTTTTATTAAGTCTGTGATGCGAGATTTGAAGAAAAGAAAAAAAATAAAGCGGTCGCACCCGTAAAGGGTTGCCTACGTATCCTTTCTTAAGGAATCAGGCCAAACGTAGCTCTCTTGAGTGCCTTACTCAAGTGATTATGGGTATTATTTTTTAAGTTGGTCAAGATTTGTCATGTTCGAGAACTCATTACCATCCATGTCAGTTAATTTTGCTGCACCTCCTAACAGGATTGTTTTGACGATGTAGGGTCCAGACCAATTAGGTCTGAATTTTCCCCTTGGATCTAAAACATTTTTCCTTATTGCTTTTAACACTAAGTCTCCTACTTTGATGTTTCTTGTCTTAACCTTCTTATTAAAATGTCTATCCATACGAGTTTGGTAACATTGAGTGTGATGTAGAGCTTCTAGTCGTTTTTCATCAAGTAGAATTAGCTCTTCATACCTTTCCCTAGTCCATTTAACTTCATCGAGTTTGCTCTCTAATGCGATGCGTAGAGATGGAATCTCTAGTTCGACAGGTTGTACGGCATCCATTCCATAAACCAAAGAAAATGTCGTATTTCCTGTTGATGTGCGAATTGACGTGCGATAACCCCACAATGCGAAGTAAAGTTTGTCAGGCCAATCCTTGTAATTTTCTGTCATTTTCTCGATGATAGTCTTTAGATTTTTATTAGTTGCTTCGACTGCTCCATTTGCCTAAGGTCTATAAGGAGAAAAATGATGATGTTGAATACCATATTTCTGTAGCAATTCTTCACATTCGGCTTGAAAGTGAGTTCCATTGTCACTTATCATTTCATGTGGGACTCCATATCGACAAATAATATTTCTTTTGATAAAGAGTGCTACATGTTTTGCGGTGAGTTTAGCACACGATTGTGCTTCGACCCACTTTGTGAAGTAATCAATTGCCACTAAGATATATTTGTGACCTCTTGTTCCCGGGGGAGTGATTTTGCTGATGATGTCAATTCCCCATGTAGAGAATGGCCATGGCGTCGTGTAGGTGTAGAGAAAAGATGGAGGAACGTGTTGCAAATTAGCGTAGATTTGGCACTTAGGGCATATTTTTACGTATTGATGGCAATCCCCATTCATTGTAGTCCAATAGTACTCTTCTCGCATTATCTTTTGGACTAAAATTTTTCCATTTACGTGAGTTCCACAAATTTCTTCGTAGACTATCCTCATTGCTCTTTGGGCATCCTTTTTTCCTACACATAAGAGAGCTCGACCTTTAGGTACCCTTTTGTGTAGCTCGTTGTCTATAAGTACGTATTCGGAAGCCAAGAGTCTTAATGCTCGTTTTGCTTTATTGTCAGCATGGGGAGGGTATTCTCCTTTGGTGACATAATTGAGTATATCCGTATACCACGGTTCTTCTTCTTCTTCACCCTGGATTACTTCATCATCTTCTATAGCTTGAATATAGGCCGGTTTGTGCCTTTTTTCTATAGTTAGTGGCATTTGCTCGATTTCCGTAGGAATCCTAACCATTGAGACTAGTCTTGCCAAGGCACCTGCAAATTGATTTTTTTCTCTGGGTAGATATGTGTATTCAACCTTTTCTAATAAATTAGTAAAGGTTTCCAGATAAGTTTGGTAAGGGGCTAGACTTTCGCTCCTTACTTTCCACCTTTTGGAAATTTGATTGATGATCAATGAAAAGTCTCCGAATATCCGTAAATTTTTTACTCCCAATGCCAAGGTTGTTTCAAGGCCTACCACGCAGGCTTTGTATTCAGCAGCGTTGTTGGTAACGTCGAAATCAAGCTTTATGGAGATTGGAACATGCTCTTCTTTAGGTGATACTAGTAATACTCCAACGCCACATCCCTTTTGGTTTGAGGCTCCGTCGAAGTACAAGGTCCAAGTATCATCTTCAGTGACCATCAAGTCTTCGTCTGGAAATTCGTTGTCGTGTATTGGCGTCGAGTCTTCTATTGGAAAATCTGCTAGAAAATCCAATACGACAGATCCTTTGATAGCTTTTTGTGGCATGAACCTTACATCGAACTGGGCTAAGTTGACTATCCATCTCGATATACGCCCATTGAGTGTAGATTTCTCAAATAAATACTTGAGTGGATCTAATCGGGAAACTACATAGACTGTATGCACGAGCATGTAATGTCTTAACTTGGTTGTGGCCCACACCAATGCGAGGCACAATTTCTCAAGTGGTGTATAGCGTGTTTCATACTCGAGCATCTTCTTGCTTAGATAGTAGATCGCATTCTATTTGCCTTCTACTTCTTGCGCTAGCATGGCTCCTATTGTCTCTTTGGTAACTGTTAAGTACAGCCTAAGAGGTATTCTCGGAAGTGCTGGTGCTACTACGGGAGGATTTGCGAGATAGGATTTGATCTTTTCAAAGGCTTTTTGACACTCGTCATCCCATATCACTAGTACATTCTTTTTAAGCTTTTTAAAAATTGGTTCACATATTGTTGTCAATTTTGATATGAACCTGCTTATGTATTGCAACCGGCCAATAAATCCTCGAATTTGCTTCTCGATTTTGGGCAGTGGCATTGACATGATTTCCTTGATCTTGGTTTGGTCTATCTCTATTCCTCTAGAGCTTATGACATAACCCAAAAGTTTGCCTGAGGTGACTCCAAAAGCACACTTAGATGGATTCAACCTCATGTTATATTTTCTTAGCCTTTCGAAGAATTTTCTTAAGGCTACTTGATGGACTGGGCGATCTTTTGACATTACAATCATATCGTCCACGTATACTTCAACTTCTTTATGCATCATGTCATGGAGCAAGGCAGTCGCTGCTCATTGGTAAGTAGCACCCGCATTTTTCAACCCGAATGGCATTACCGTGTAGCAATAAGTACCCCGTGGTGTTATGAAGGTTGTTTTCTCCATGTCTTCTTCTGCCATGAGAATCTGATTATAGCCCGCGTATCCATCCATGAACAAGAGAAGTGCATGATTTGCTTTGTTATCCACCAGAATATCGATGTATGGTAAAGGGAAGTGGTCCTTTGGACTTGCCTTATTTAAATCTCGATAGTCGACACACATTCTTACTCTCCCATCCTTGATGAAACCTGGAGCTATTTGTTTTTTAACTTCCTCTTTTATTTTAAGAGCTACGTCGGGTTTCATTTGACGTAACTTTTGTTTTACAAGTTTCATTCCTGGAATTAGTGGTATGGCCGGTGTGTTGAGCTATTTCTCTATTAATGCCTTGCATATCTTCGTATGACCAAGCGAATACATCGATGAATTCTTTAAGAAAGTTAATTAAATCGGTTCTTTCTTGTTCATTAAGTGTTAGTCCGATTTTAACTTCACTTTTATTGGTTGAATCATTTGAGATATCAACCGTCTCAGTTTCTTCAATTATCGGTGTTTTCTTTTCAAGTGTTTCCATTGCTTTAATAAGTTCTTTGTCTTTTTCATTGTTAGTTAAGCAATGCTTGTCATCTTGGGCTAAAGAAGAACACAAGAAGTAAGGAGAAGAAGTCATATTATTAAACTCTGAGATCATTACATCAAAGAGTGATATGTCCTCAGGGACTTGATCACTAACTATTCTAGGGGGAGGGATAGAAGGAGGAGGTGCTACAACTAAGGACTTAGATGACTCTATAGGGAGAGACTCTGACTCTGACTCAGACGACTCTTCTAACATCTGTCCTTGCCCCGTATTGATGGAGATCTTCCTTCCACTTGGAGTAGTCACTTTGACGATTTTGCGCCACCCTTGTAGTGATCCTTCCGCTGGAGTGATTAGCTTCGAGGGATCGAAGCTTTTTCTTTGTAGGACTGTCTGAATAAGCGTGAAGTTATCCTCTTTGTATGTTGACTCATCTTTTTCTCGCCCAAATAGTAATCCCATGACATTTAAGTCAAAGCATGGGGGTTCTTTCTCCTTATGGACAGGAGTTGGGATTTCGTCTATGAAGTAGCAATCTAAGAAAATTTCAAATCCCGGTTGCCTTATGCCATTCACGACAAATGGTTCGGGAAATTCGTAACATGGATAGTCCTCTCCTTCTCTTATAAATTGTCCATTAAGGGTAAGAGGATACTGATCCATTGGGATTGCTTTCTTTTGGATGCGAGCGTCCCTACGTGCCTTTGACTTTTCCTGGGCTCGCTTGAGATCTTTCCGAGTCGGTTCAAAACCAAGTCCGAAAGTGTCTAATTTAGGGAGGCTAGGTGATTCCAGCGGTTTTGCTATTCCTTTCTTCTTTCCTATGGTCATCCCAGGAAAATGTCCTTTCTTCTTCAGAATAGCGTTCACAATCATATTGGAGTGGGGGTCGTGGCTGAGAGGGGTCCTTTCATCCTCCTCGATTAAGGAGACCTCTTCATTAAAGCCCCACAAATCTTCATCATCTTCATCGTGCTCCACATTAATTATTGGATTCTCTATAGATTTAGTTCTCATAGGCAAAGCATCGATCGTAATGGGAATTCCTCCAACTATAGCTTTTACTTGTTGGTGGAGAGATGAGGGGACGGCCTTCAGGTCATGAAGCCAAGGGCGTGCCAACAATAGATTGAATGAAGCTTTAATATCTACTACTTGGAAAGTAGTAGCGTGATCTATCGCTCCCGCCGTTACATTCATAGTAATTTTACCAAGAGCTTGACGACGAGTGTTGCCATAGGCTCTTATTCCTTGCGTTGACGGAGTTAAGTCTTCATCCCTTATGCCTAGCATTCTCGCAGTTCTAAGTGGACAGACATTAATGGCTTATCCATTGTCTACGAGAGTCATAGGAACATTCATTCTCTTACAAACCACTGTGAGGTTTAATGCCTTATAATGTTTGTCACCTTCTGGAGGCAAATCTTTGTCAGAAAAGGTGATCAGGTTAATGGGATTAGGGAGATCACTCGTGAGGAAATTAGCCAACCCCTTAGGAGTGGTGTCAGAATCTATCCCTATTTTATCTAAGGCATTCATTACGGCCAACCTATGTTCTCGAGACGTTGCCAAAAGCTTCCATACGTTCATTTCAACTTTGGTTTTCTTGAACTGTTTGACAATGTCATTATCTTCTATGATAGGTATGGGAACTTGTTGTGTGGTTGGCATGGGTTGTGTCGAAACAGGAGGTTGCATTCTCCCGGATCTTGTGAGGACGTCTATTGATGAATTTTCTTCAACCCAAAAATCATCCATGGCATATGACACCGAAGGTGGAGGTCCTACCATGTCTTTCAAATAGACGTCTTCTTCGTCGTTGTCCCAAACTCCATTAATATTTGCGTCTTCTTCTTGTGGAACTTAGACTAGCTTCTTATCATCAATCATTTTCTGAATTAAATCCTTGAATTTAAAATAGTTTTCAATAGTATGACCCCCTGATTGATGATATTGACAGTAAAATCTATCTGTCCTTTTTAATGATTCAAATGGTCTTGGGTCAAGAGGTTTTATCTTGCCACTCTCTAAGAGCATTTTGAACATTTGTGCGTATAGGATCTCAATTGGAGTATAGATTCTATTACTCTTCTTGGGTTTATCAGTGACTTGTAAAGGAAATCGTTTCGCCTCATAAGTCGTTCCCATGGGTGTGAAATCTTTCCTGAGTTTATTTTTCGAGGGTGGAACCTCGTTATATTTCTTCTGAAGTTATTTTACAAATTCGAGGGCTTCACGTAGCAAATGCGATCCTTCCATCATAGAAAGTGTAAGCAATTGTATGTCCTCCTTACTTGCTAATTCTAGAAGGTTATCCATGGCGTCGAAAAATATCTCCTCCTCTTCTTCGATAACATGGATTTCTTTGACAAGTTTGATGAGGGATGAAGGATCAACCTCGTTTTCCTCATCATAGATTGATAAGGAGTGAGCGAGAGGCGCATTATCAATACTTCGCTTCTTACTGGCAGGAGGCAATGGTAGCTTGTTGGTGTCGATTAAGTCTTGGATAACTTCTTTAAACTTCCAACAGTTCTCGGTAAGATGGCCCCTACCTTGGTGATACTTGAAATGTGCATTGGGATTCCAGTTAGTTGTCCTCTTCTTGACTGGTAGGTCCCCAAATGGTCCAATAGGATTTATGAGACCTTTTGCATTTAATCGGTCAAATGCGGTGTCATAACTCATACCAATAGGAGTAAAGTTCCTCCTAATTGGTTTCTTTTGTCCTTGATTGTTCATAGCAAGGACTTCACTTAGGTTAAAAGTGCTAACATTGTTTGAGTGGGTGGTCTTGGAAGAAGAAGGATTATCGTTCTTCTTGCCTTTCCAGCCACTGTTGGAGTTATTGTTGGCAGCTTTTAACTTAGCCAGGTCGTCTTCAATATTAATTCCAATATCGTAGACGGCCTTGAAGGTATGGAGATTATTCTGATATTTGAGATGCTTGGAGTACTTTTCTTGAAGGTTTTTGATGAATAACCTTACGGACTCTTTTTCAATGGGCACCTCAATCATCTTAGCTGAGGTTTCTCTCCATTTGTTAAAGAAGGAGGTGAAGCCTTCATTCTCCTTCTGCTTGACGATTTCAAGTTCTCTATAGTCAGTCTCAACTTGAATATTGCATTTGTATCTATCAATGAAAGCGTTTACTGTGGACTCCCAGGTGGAGGCTTTTTCTTTCTCGAGAGCAAAGAACCATTGCTGGCAAACGGTTTCGAGAGATAGTGAGAACAGAGAGGGAAACACTTTCTTGTCGATACCCTTAATACTCATTATTGTTTCAAAGGCTCTTAAATGAAAGTAAGGGTTATCAGTTGCTTTGAATTTCGGGATGTCGTTGGCATTGAACTTCTGTGGCAGAAGATCCTTGTCCACCGAGACCCCTTGTGAGCTAATCCCTTAAAACTTGTAGTCGCTAGATAGCTTGCTCAAACTCTCTTACATGAGGTCCATCTGTTGTTGTTTCACAGGATCATCAATCTTGAGGGTTAGAACCTTTAACGCCTCAGTCACGGTAACCAGTTGGTTCCTCAGCTCATTGCCTTCTTCTTGTGTTGCCATTATTGTCCAAGCTTTCCACTTACGAGCGATGGGTTTGTCGAAAAGTTGGACTTGTACAAAGATATTGTCTTTGATTAAACGTCCTTCCTTTCTTGACCACGCGCTGTAAATTAAACCATTTTTTGTTTTAATTACTTGATTCAAATCGACCTGACTTTACGGGTTTAAAGAGGAAAAGTAAAAAAATAGGTGCATATTTTTGGCAAAAATAAGATATATATTTTTGGGAATCAAGTATGGTATTTAATCAAATGGTTTAAATTGGAGGATTAATATCCGACATACCCCCCTAAAAAATGACGGAAAAAAAAACGCGCATACAAGACTATCTTAGACATGGTCAAAAGTGTTTATTACTGTGTGCGTTATGTGGTGAGTGTAAGTGACATGCTTTGACTTTTGAGTAAGACCATGGGACTTAGTGCCTAGACTCAATTAATGACTTAACGAGATATGATTAATAGTAAAAATTAACCGAATTAATTAGCAAACTGTTTAATTAGACACAAGGTGATGACTCGAGCAATAAACTGAACTGTCGTCAAAACGACAGGACTGGCGCCTCACTTTGCAGTGTAGCGCCAAACGACAAAATTGTCGCCAGGCGCTACACTCCACAGAGTGGCGCTACAGTTCAAATTTTGGCGCCATTTCTGGAGCGTCGATCTGAAACTGTTTTCAGTATTATTACTCAACAGGGGTATGCCTAAAGTCGTACTAAGTCAACTATGATTAAAATTAGACTTTATTTACTCAAATTAATTAATTAATTAATTAGGCAAAGTTCTTTTAGTCATGAATTAATTTATTTAATCTTAGCACAAGTCAAGCAAACGGTTAGGAAAAACACATAGAGAATGCACAACCAATAATGCACAATTAGTCAAGTAGACACATCATGATGCAATGAGTTTGCAACCTAACCATGGCTCTAGTTCTCTAAAGTTCGGGATATGGGTTAGTCAATAGAGGCTCCATGGTTAATTGTCCGGATGCACCGCGCGGAAGCCTAACCGTGAAGGGTTGGCGCAAGTGGATGGGACACCGCGAGTTTCGAAAAACTCGCTTCCATGGTTTGATGAATTCAACATTCTCGGATGTACCCTTTGTTGCTCAGAGCGTTCAATCAGGTAGATGGAGCATGAATTCCCAGAGGGTTATGTCCATATGTAGAACACATATAGGTTTCAGAAAAGTGAGAAAAACTCAATCAGGAAGTAGGATCGAGTAAACAGTGCTAAAAACTGGTCAAAATTAGAACGCATATTTCTGGCTTGGTATTGGAAGAACTTGACTCCAGCAAACAGAGGCCAGCGCCACTTTTTGGCTTTAGCGCCTGGCGACAGAGTTTGTCGTCTAGCGCTAAAGTCAAAACGTTGGCGCTAATCTTTGTTCGCTGAAGCTAGTTCCTACATGCCTCAGCAGCTTTCTATGCTCGATAAAATTTTCCAGTTTCTCGCAGCATTATTTCAATCCTAGTTGTGAAAGATATTCCTCAAATTTCCTACGTGTAAAAATCCTATGTTTTAACTCATTATGGATGGTCTTTCCAATGAGATCTTTTTTATGCATATGACAATAATGTTAATCAAAATTACGCACATGAAATACTTAGAGCTTTTCGATTCTCATCCACTCATTCTAAATCATTGCCGAAATAAATTTCAGGAATTAAAATAGAAATCCTCCCTAGTGGAGTCGCCAAAAACTGTAGGGAATATTTCAAGCATTATCCCAAACTTGAACCCCACTGTTATCATACACTAAAGTACGGTGGCATAAAAAGGGAAAGACGATAGAGCAAAAGAGTCGCCAACAAGTTTTTAGGGACTTGTAAATCGTTCACGAGGTGAAGGTTACACCCCTTAACGATCCAAGAGATCGTTAACTCCAATAGGTTTTGAACCATGACTGGTTGTTCGGGGATGAAGGTATAAATCCAAACTAAAAGAGATTGAACCTGCCCTAATAATAGGCCTCTACTTTATTCTTATCGTATTCATTTGCGCTTTCTGACTAACATGCAATCAATAGGTTTAACCCTAAACCTGTTTATCTATGTTGGTTGAATATTAATGCACAAATAAATCTATTATTGGCGATCACTTAAATTATAATCACATTAACCCTAAACAAGATTATTAATTATCTCATTAAGTGTGATTACAAGTACTAAATTCCCTTTAAATATGCATACAAGGCGTTACCAAGAAATGACAATAAATATAATCAAGCAACATAATAATCATAATATTCATTATAACAATTGTAATAATAATTATATGAATCAATATTAATAATCATAATGAGGCATAATAATAGCAAGACCCTAGGCATGATATTAACAAGATTAATAACAAACCCTAGCATGTTACTAAGCGTTGAAAATCAAATATTAAACCCTAACATGATACTAAGAATCATAAATATTAGGAAGAACATAAGAGGCATCATACTTTTAATCATACTTGATATTAAAGTTACCCTAGACATGATACTAGGAATTTATTGTTGTCACCATAAACATTAAATTAAGAAAAGCATCCTAACATGATACTAGGAATTATAATAACAACCTAAGCATGATTTCTACATCATAATATCAATAAAACAATTAAAGCACTTACTTGGATGCCTCGTACCTCTTTCTAATAAAAAAATACACGCGTTAGAAACTTCAAGGAAAATATTAAAACAACAATTAAATTAAATAATTGAAAGAGAGATTTGGGACCAAACCCTCAGAAATTAAAACCTTTCACGTCTAGGGCGAAGGCAACTTTGAACTTGGCTAGGTGTGTCTAGGTCTTGTGAATGCGGAATTTTGTAAAAAGAGAGGGTAGGTTTAGAAAAGAGAGAGAAAAAAGCTTTAGCTTTAAGAGAGAAGAGAATTGGAAACTAGAGAGTTGATGATTATAGATGATTCCAAAATGGAGTTTTTAGGAGGCTATTTATAAAGAAAATCAGCCAAAAAGATAAAAAAATCGAACCAGAGTTCTGACATGAAAAAAACAGAGTTAGCGTCAGACGCTGACATTAGCGCCAAACGCTAATGCTAGCGCCAGGCGCTAATGCTGGCGTTAGGCGCTAATCCAGTTTTTGACGCGTTTTCTAAAATCAGATAGAAATTAACTGTACAGGAGGATAAAATCGTATTTTCCTCAAAAACACTCTTTTATTCTGATTAAAACTCTAAAAAGTCAATTTATCAATGCTAATTAAATTAGGAATGAAAAGAACCTTCTAGAAGAATCTAGAAGACTATAACCATTCCTAATTGCATTAGGAATGATAAATCCATATTAGGCCCTCCCCTAGATCATTGGGCCGCATACAAGGTTCAAACCGGGCCCAATTTAGTAATTTGGTCATAACTTCCTCAATATTCATCGGAATTGGGCTTATAATATATCGTTGGAAAGCTCATTTCAAGCCCCATCCAACTACACTACTATTGGACCCATATAATGGACCAACAAAACTGAATTGGATGTTTTCTTAAATAGATTTTCAAAAACAGAGAGAAAAGAAAAGAAATTAAAACTATCCACAACACAAGACTTTCCACACTTTCACTTCATTCGATTATGATTCGACGTGAAAGGTACTCATCACCGGGTTTGGTTTTGGGAAGACACAAATGGGTTTCTACAATAATAATATTAATAATTATTATTATAATATTGAAAAAATTATGATGATAAAAAAACGATACTCTCTTTGTTTCATAATGTTAGTCCTTGTAATGTATATAGGTGCAAATTTTTCATTGCAAATATTTTTAATCTCACACTAGCAAAAATTATTAAAATTAGATATTAATAAATTACTCATTGAGATGAATAAAACTACGGAGTAGATCATATGACTATGTTTGTTATTATATATAGAGAGAAATTTAGAAAATTCCCTCTAATTTTTAAGAGTTAAAAGATTGTAAATGAGACTGACATTATGAAACAGAAGGAGTAATAATTTAAGCGATAATAAAAAAAAATTACAACTTTTTTTTTTGTAACCGACCTAAACTCAACCCGAATTTGATCCAACTTAACCCGGCATGTGCTCAGTTTGGCACGTATATGACCCGACTTGAACTCAACCTAATCCAAAAGTTACCCGCCAAGCAAATACTCAATTCAATGTGACCTATTTGGACCCAACTTGATACTAACTCGACTAGATTTTAAACCAAACATAATCTTAAACCTGACCTATCATTGACCTTCCTCTTTTTTAGTTAAATATATTTATTCGATTCATGTAATTGTTTGTTTCAGTAATCATTAAGTACTTATTTTTTTTTTGCTTGAATTTAACTTGACCATATGTGGCTACTATCCATCAATTTGTCACTAGTTCATCACTTATTGTCTCGTGTATTTAATTATGGTAAATCATCAATAGTTTATTTTAATATGATGTAAAGATAAAACTGATATACAAGAAACTAATAACTGTTAATGGGACGGTATAAAATGACACATTAATGGTGACTTGGTACTTGGTAGTGACCCATTAATAAAATCAACTCAATAATTACTGTAGTTTAAAATTTGAATATTGAATTTGGTTAACTAACCCAAATTCTGTCAAACTTGAAAAGGGTCTAAATTGGAATTAACTATTATTGAATAAAAAATTTCATAATCGAAATGAACTGAATTTAACCTAAGCCAAATCATCTGAATCAAAATCAACTTGATACGAATTTATCATAAACTAGTATGAACTGATTTAAAGTTGACTCATCCTAAATACAAACATGACTGGACAAATCTTGACCTAAATTGAGGCGAGTTAAAAAAAAAGGTCATAACGAACTTTGACCCAAACATACTTGATCCTTCGTGGGTCAATCTAGACTCCATCTAGTTATCGGTATTAACCCCTGATCAATGCAAGAGGTAGGTGCTATCCATGGAATATAAATGAAGCCAAGTGGGCATGCCCACTGCCAAACTTACTGCCTATATCTTTGTGAGTGCATTTATGTGTCATCTTTGAATGTCTTCTTCTAAGGTTTTCATGGTCATGTATCCTTGTAAAACCGTGAAAATTTTAGCATTTCTTCATAGGTAAAGGCTAAAAATTTAGGCCTTGTTTGATAAATGGCTTTTGATTGGCTTTTGACTTTTGGTTTTTCATCTTGTCAAACAACTAGAAAAAATGTTTAGTAAATGACTTTTTTGTTGATTAAAAACTCGCTTTCCCGCCAAAAATAAAAAGCTATAGTCATACTAACTTTTTGGTATAGCTTTTAGATTGTTTCCATTAAAACTACTTTCCTGTTCTTACTTGTAATTAATACTTCTTTTGTTTCTAATTAGTTGGCGCGTTGCATTTTGGCGCACATATCTAGGAGAAGTGAAAAAGGAAGGTTAAAGACAAAATTAGGGCATGTTCTGATTTACTGAATTGAACTGAATATTTTATGAGAGGAGGAAATTAGAAACTAAAATGAACTGAACTAAACTGAAAATGCTGATGAGAACAGGCTCTTACCCCTTATACTTACTGTAGGGAATATTTCAAGCGTTAATCCCCTAGCTTGAACCCCACTGTGATCATACACTAAAGTACGGTGGCGTCCAAAGGGAAACAAAATAGAGCAAAAGAGTCGTTAACAAGTTTTTTAGGAACTTGTAAACCGTTCACAAGGTGAAGGTTACACCCCTTAAAGATCCTAGAGATCGTCAACTCCATAAGGTCTTGAACCAAATAGGGTTCGGGAATGAAAGTACAAATCCAACCTAAAAGAGATTGAACCTGCCCTAATAATAGACCTCTACTTTATTCTGATCGTATTCATGTCCGCTTTCTAACTAACATGCAATCAATAGGATTAACCCTAAACTTGTTTATCTATGTTGGTTGAATTTAATGCACAAATAAAACTATTATTGGCGATCACTTGAATTATAATAAAATTAACCTTAAACAAGATTATTAATTATCCTATATAAGCGTGATTACAAGTACTAATTCCTTTAAACATGCATAAAAGGTGTGATCAAGCAATAACAATAAAAATCAAGCAACATAATAATAAATAATAAAATTATAATCATAATTGAGATAACAATCATATAATAATAATAATAATAATTAAAATAATCATGTTAAAGCATAATAATAGCAAGATCCTAGGCATGATACTAACAAGATTAACAACAAACCCTAGCATGTTACTAAACAATAAAGATTATATCATCAACCCTAACATGATACTAACATGAATATTAGGAAAGAAAATAGAAGGCATCATAACAATCATACTTAGTATTAAATTTACCCTAGACATGATACTAGGAATCATAATAAAAACCTAAGCATGAACTCTATATCATAACATCAATAAAAATCATTAAAGTACTTTCTTTGATGCCTCGTACCTCTTTCTAATAACAAAATACACACGTTAGTAACTTCAAGGAAAATAATAAACAAAACAATTAAATTAAATAATGGAAATAGAGATTTAGGACCAAACCCTCATAAATTAAACCTTTCACTTCTAGGGCGAAGGCAACTTCGAATATGGCTAGGTGTATCAAAATCTAATGAATGCGGAATTTTTATATTTGAGAGAAGGCTAGTTTAGAAAAGAGAGAGAGACAGAGAGAGAGAGTAATCAAGAAAACTTGATGAGAGTTGGTGCCTGAAAACGGAGTTTTTAACACGTTATTTATAGAGAAAATAAACCAAAAAGATAAAACATCAAAAATAGAGTTCTGACGCAAAAGGCCAAGTTAGCGCCAAACGCTGACCTTAGCGCCAGACGCTAAAGCTAGCGCCAGGCGCCAAGCGTAGCGTCAGGCGCTACAACTGGCGTTTGGCGCTGACTCAGAAATTCACGCGTTTTCTTAAAATAGGTTTGGCCATAACTTCCTCAATATTCATCGGAATTGGGCTTATAATATATCGTTGGAAAGCTCCTTTCAAGCCCCATCCAACTACACTATTATTGGACCCATATCATGGTCCAACCAAACTGGATTGGCTGTTTTCTTAAAATAGGTTTTCAAAAATAGAGAGAAGAGAAAAGAAATTAAAACTTTCCGCAATACTAAACTTTCCACACTTTCACTTTATTCGATTATGATTCGGCGTGAAAGGTACTGATCACTGGGTTTGGTTTTTGGGAGACACAAATGGGTGTCTACAGAAGCCCCCATTTTGACTGAGTTTGGAGAAACGCAAGTTTCGAAAACAAAAGTCAAAGTATCGATAGGGACGGAGAATAATTCAGATCGTTCTGCGATCCCAAATCATTCCTGTAACGCCGATACCTGCAAACTAGCATTAGTTAAACAGATAAAAGAGTTAAGAAATGCGTATCTTGCACCGTCGAGCACACGACTCTGAAAAGTAACCGATTTGCTGCCGCTTTACTGTTTTGATGACCTCCTGCCAAGAGAATGTCATCCCGCTTGAAAACCACTACGCTTGTAACCGCCTCCAATATATAAGATTGCTTCGCTTGAAACGATCCTCTTCCGCTTTGATAATATTCCACGTTTAAGGGAACACTATCGAAGATTGCCTTGCTTGAAACAATCATGTTCCGCTTTGTGACCATCTTCCACGTCTAAGGGAACATGATCGAAGACAACTTCGCTTGAAATCACCTTCAGTTGTTTTTTACAACTCTCCACAATCTAGGGAACGTTGTCGAAGATATCCTCGCTTGAAGATATCCTCATTTATCGCGATAAATTTCCAAGGAAATTACCGAAGATCTTCGCTTGTCGATCTTTAAAAGTTCGCTTGAACTTTGCTTCCGCTATACCTGTACGCCGGCGCTTTTGCTGCTTGAACCTGTATGTCGGTGCCTTTTGAGAATGAACCAATATGTCGGTGCCTTTTACGATGAGCCAATGCTTAGGCGCTTTAAGTTAAGTGAGACGATCTTTCATCAGGTCGATCACTTTATGCAATCAAGCCGATTAGTAAAAATCGTGTCGAATTGCTTAGAGGGGCTAACTGACGCACCAAGGAACCCTAATTATATTGCAAAACGTTAGAACAACCGTACTAAGTGGCTGAACATTCTGGCGCCGCTGAAATAACATCAGCGCCACATAACTAGCTGTAGCGCCAGACGCTAGAGTTAGCGCCAGGCGCCAAGCCTATCTGTTAACGCCAAAGTCTAGCACTTGGCACCAGAGTCGGGTTTTCCTTAAATACCCTTCTCTTCTTCATTTTCGCTGCTGCTCGTCGCGTTTGTTGCTCGAAAATTCCCAGAAATTCATTTGCTTCGTCCTTGCTCGTTTCTCAACCAAATTCACTCAAATTTGATGCAAATCAAAGATTATTTCATCCATTTTCCCGATCTATGTAAGTTTTCTTCAAACTCACACCGGTTTTTATGAATTTTGCATGTGTATATTCTCGAATTTCATGAAAATTCGAAACATAGAATGCTTAATTCTCTTTGTTTGTCAAATTTTATGCCATGAAATTGCTTGATTATGTTTATATATTGCCTTGGGAGTAATTTGAGACTTGTTTGACTCAATTTGGTGAAGAAATGAACAAATTGCCATTGTTGAACCTCTTAAGGTAGGGAATGCAATGTGGCTTATTCTTGATGTTTTTGCTAGCAATTCTTGTCCAATTTGTCACAATAATTACTATAGTATTGCAAGAAATTGTTTGATTGCTTGAAAAATGTCGTTATGCTCAATTCGAATTTGTGCTCTGTTTTAGTACTACGTACTCTGATTTTTTTTTTGCGACCATAGTATCATGCGGCTAAGCGAACCTTAGATACTATTGAACCTTAATTTATGATAATTCTGCATAATATATCATGGCTAGACAGCGAGGTTCCGGTTCACGGTCCCGAGACGTTCGACGGGAGCACGAGCCCGTAGAGGACGATGCCGAGCCGTCCACTTTGCTTGGTCAACTTCCCGAGTGGGATGAGCGGAACTTGTAATTTTCTCCCGTCCACCACAGTTCTGAGAGGGTGAGAAGGGGTATCACTGTTGGAAGGACGCGTTGTCATGGTTCCGGCTGTGACAGCTTGGGCGATTTGTACAAGATATACATCGCCAGAGATAACCAGATGAGACTTCTATGGGAAACTTGCGGTCTTACTGCGCTGTACGAGACCTCCGAGGCAATGGTTGCCTCCAGCGGGGGTCACCATGTAGTTCGTGCTCTGGTGGAGTTCTTTTGGGACACCACCAACACTTTCCACTTTTCCTGGGGTGAGATGATGGTCACTCCTACCGACTTCAGTCTCATCACAGGACTGGAGTTTAGTTCCGTGCCACTGTCGTTCGACAGTGGGATTGACGTCTTTTCCCCTGAGGTCGAGGAGCTATTGGGTTCGATTGTTATTCGGGCTCGAGCTGAGGTAGAGTCGTCTTAGTTCAGCGCTAGGGGGATTCGTCGCTCGACTCTAGCAGCGGCTTTGGACGATGGTGTGACCACCCGAGAGCAGCGGGTGCGCATCTTTGCACTTATTTTGTTTTCAGGGACGTTCTCCCCTGACAAGGGTAGTAGGGCGCTGCTTTACTACCTTCCTGCCGTCCGCGATCTACACCGGATCGGGACTTATGACTGGGCCAGCTTGGCGTACGCTGACTTCATTCGAGCGCTGAGGGACTCGTGTCGACACCGGTCCTTTGGGACGAATGTTGCTTTGTCCAGCTTTTGGAGGGTCGTAGAGGTAAACCTTATTCCCTATAAAGTTTAGCTCTACATTTTAGCTAGCATTTGCTGATAATTTTAACTCCTTGTAAATCTGGTTCTACGAGTACTTCCCTTCTGCTGCGACGGCGAGACCGTCGCCGTGCAGGTTTCCAGTTAATGCTTCCTAGGGCAGCCGCCGCGTGGGAATGTCCACTGCATACGTCCGAGATTGGATCATCTCAGTATGATTCCTTTCTTATTTGACATTTTCTGCTGCCTTAGATAGACTCTTGCCTGATTAACGCTCTTTGCAGGAGCCTGAGGTGTTGTACCAACCATGGGTCGACCTGGAAGTCCTAGGGTTAGCCGCGCAGTATTCTGCTGAGCGTCGCTATTTCTTGGGGACCTATGGAGCGATTGCATATCTTGAAGAGAGGGTTTCCAGACAGCATTCCTCCGATACCTTTGTCGTTCCTGCTCCTCCACCACGTCACATATTTAACGCCGCGAGGTTGTTGAGCATGTCAGAGGGAGCTGGTACCCCTTAGCCATCTTACACAATCCCTGGGCGATGCTATGCGGAGGAGCTACTGCCGTTGTTAGCTCCAATTCTTGTACCGGCTGAGGATGTGGCGGTACGATTTTCAGCTTTCATCTTTCATTAAGTAGCCCCCAAGTGATGCTTTACTGACTTTGTTTTGCATTGTTAGGACGACGCTGCTGAGTTCGTGCCACCCCGTATGTCTATCCATTACCAAGGGACATGTGGGTCGATTGAGGAAATGATTCCTCCGGCTCCTGAGGATAAGCGCTTCGTAGAGCGGTCGATTCCTCGCCACCAGACTCGGGTAAGCTTGTTTATTTGCAGCTTCTGTCCATATAAATTATGCATGTTTACTGACTGATTTTGTTTTGGACAGTTCTTGCGCGAGGTGGTTTCGGCGATGGTACGATGTATAGATGCCTTCCGGAGCCAGCTTGTCCGGATGAGGAACGTGGCTACCTGCCGTCGAGACGACGCCGTTCATGAGGTAATCTTTTTTTCATATGTTTTACATTACCGCTTCTATTTTGCCTGTTTCTGATTTTAATTTCTTTTGCAGGGTCAGCCCATTCCTTCTCGTACCCGCACGAGACCTGAGATGCGGAGGGATCCGGCGAGGTTTAGCTCGAGACATCGCCGCACTACTTCAGGAGGTGGAGGCGGTCGCTCTGAGGCTGCCCGTACTGATGTGGTAGAGGGCTCAGGTTCTTCCTCTGAGGGTGCACATGCTGCGCCGGTAGGCCAGGGAGAGGTTACCTCAGCTCTTAGAGGTGGTGGGATGTACGAGGTTGGCTCGTCATCGTAGCAGCCTCTGCAGCCTCAGCCTCAGGTTTATCTCGGGTGGACGGGTCCTACGTTGAGCTTTCCTCCTCCCGCGGAGACTGGAGGTGATACTGGAGCTGGAGCCGGAGCTGGTGGAGAGGTTACTCCTCGTACAGCGGAGTTTTATGCGATGATGGGTTTACGTCCCCCGGCACCGTAGTTTGTACCTGTGCTTTTTATTAATTTATTTGACTTTGTATAGAACTTTGCCTTTTAGTTAGACTCATTTTTTAGACATATTTTGTATATACATACTATTATGAGTTTATTTTATTTATCATGTTTTTATTTTAATTATTATTATTATTTATTATGTGCATGTTTGTGTGTGCAAGAAAATGTGACAAATAATTTTGCGCAAAAAATCCGTCATTTTTATTATTGATGGAGGGTATCCGACTTTCTCCCCCAAAAAGAAAAAAAACGAAAAAAGGAAAAGTCAAATAAAATATTGGATTTATAAAAACTTAGGAATTAGTCTAAATAAAATCCAAAAAAATAATATAATTAATATAATAGCTATATCAATTAAATAAAAAAAAGGAATAAATAGATATTTAGAAAAAGATAAGGAAGTCGTAAAGTCATTAGCAGACTCGAATTAAATTAAAAACCAGTTTTAAAAAGCGCGTACGATGAGGCAAACTGGCGCCAGCTGGCGCCACGCGTTTTGGTGTAGCGCCAGGCGCTACACTTAGCGTTTGGCGCCAAGCTTTGGCGTCAGGCGCCAATAATAGCGTCTGGCGCTAAAGGGCACTGACTCCGTATCCATCCCAGATTAAAACTACTCTGATTTCGTGCATAAATAGCCCCCTGCCCAGCCGATTCTCTTCATAATTTCAGCAACTAAAATATTTCTTAGCTTTAGAAAATAATATCATGTCTCTAGTCACCAAGACTTTCACCAACTACACTCATGAATAGTGTCGGTCTCTTAATGCCAAAGAAAGAAAAGAATTAGATGTGTTTTACTTGGGGAGTATTTATGGTATCAAAGGGGTAGATCTTGACTTAGATTTTATTCATGCCGCTCTAGAATATTAGGATGTTGATACTCATTGCTTTAGAATAGGGTATGATGAAATTAGCCCTTTGCCGGAAGAATTTGGTGCTATTTTAGGTTTCCCTGCAATAGATCTTGGAGTAATCCCTAGAATAGATGCATATTATTATAAGGATTTTGAACGCTTCTTCAATTTAAAACAAAGGGATCTATCAAAAATAGTAGATGGCAACATAGTTAATTTGAAAGAATTTGCTCGCCATTATTTTTATAAACCTCACTCCGAATCTTTTCATATTTATAGAAGAAGGGCTTTCTTATTTTGTATGCTTAATCAATTTTTTCTTACTAGTGGTAAAAATAATGAGGGTCAATCAATTATAACCACCGTGTTAGAACAAATTGAGTCAGGGAGAAATCCAATGCCATTGATAGTTGGAGAGACTATGATTAGTCTCGATGAATTAAAGAGGAACCCAAAAGCACCTTTTCGGGGCTCTCCAATTTTATTACAGGTAGAAAAATAATATTTTTAATTACAGAAATCAAAAATATATTTAAAATATATTTTTATATAGTAATTATAATTTATTTGCATTGCAATTTTTTTTTACAGATGTGGCTAATGGAAAGGATGGAATTAATTAGCCCTCCAGAACATATTGAGAAGTACACTCCGAATTGTTTCGTGAGGAGGAAGAAACGCTTCTCTAAGATGGGGCGCCACAAATGGAAAAGCGTTTTCGAATCTTGCAACTTTGCCATCAAGTGGGTCATCCCTTGGTGGAAAATTGAAAGGATGGTTGGTGTCAACAAGCAACCTTTCTGTCGTCTTCCAAGCTTGTCCCGTATGACTTATTATTATCCCTGCAGAGTAAAAAGACAATACGGCCTACTACAGACTATTCCTTCCGGAGATCTTCGTCCTCCCTACGAATTCCCTGTCTCCCAGGAAGTAGACAAATTTGATGCTTATTGGAGTGACAGACCTCTATGGGAAGTAATTACCCAAAAGGTTCCTCCTTCCTTGCCCAATGGTGTGAAGAAGTGGCTGCTGAAGAAACCTTCAAAGGACTTGAAGAAAAATCAGGGTAAAACTGATGTGAAGAGTCGTCTAGGTGACAAAGTGATTCCTGTTAGGGAACATTTAGGTGAAAGAATTGAATTCAAAACACCTACAATGCCTAGGAAGAAAAGTACTACAAAAGATAAGGGAAAAGGGAAAGCTGACACCACAGAGAAAAAAGCTTGGGTAGAAAAGAAACATGGAATCCTAGCTGAAGGGGAAACCATCTACTCCAAGATTGAATGTAGGTCCTCTAAAGGATGCCTACTAGCTAAGGTTATGGATGAGGAGGAGGAAGCAGACAAAAATTGGAAAAGGGCTAGGAAAGAAAAGGAAGATTAGGAGCATTGCTTAATTTCCAATTATTAGACTTAGTTTATTTTTTTTTTAAAGTTAATTTGTTTAAGCTTTATTTAAATTCCATCAACAATGTAATTTATTTTATTAATGAAATTTCAGCATTTAATTAAATTATGTACTTTAAATTTATTTTATTAAAGCAATGAAAACCGAAAAAATTAATTTTCCAGAAATTTTTCGAGTACGGAAGTCGAAAATTTTTCGAAAAACACCAAAACATTCCCTGAATTTAACTGTGATGTTCCGTCGATTTTCTGTCGAATTTTTAATGATTTCTGGGATGCAAGATTTAAAAAAAATGAAGTGGCCGCACCCATAAAGGGTTGTCTACGTATCCTTTCTTAAGGAATCAGGCCAAACGTAGCTCTCTTGAGTATCTTACTCAAGTAATTATGGGTAGTATTTCTTAGTTTGGTCAAGATTTGTCATGTTCGAGAACTCATTGCCATCCATATCAGTTAATTTTGTTGCACCTCCTGACAAGGTTGTTTTGACAATGTAGGGTCCAGACCAATTAGGTCTGAATTTTCCTCTTGGAACTAAAACATTTTTCCTTAGTGCTTTTAACACCAAGTCTCCTACTTTGATGTTTCTTGTCTTGACCTTCTTATTAAAATGTCTAGCCATACGAGTTTGATAACACTGAGTGTGATGCAGAGCTTCTAGTTGTTTGTCATCGAGTATAATTAATTCTTCATTTCTTGCCCTAGTCCATTCAACTTCATCGAGTTTACTCTCTAACGCGATGCGTAGAGATGGAATCTCTAATTCAACGGGTTGTACGGCATCAATTCCATATACCAAGCAAAATGGCGTATTTCCTGTTGATGTGCGAATTGACGTGCGATACCCCTACAATGCGAAGTGAAGTTTGTCAGGCCAATCCTAATAATTTTCCGTCATTTTCTCGATGATAGTCTTTAGATTTTTATTGGCTACCTCGACTGCTCCATTTGCTTGAGGCCTATAAGGGGAAGAATGATGATGTTGAATACCATATTTTTGTAGCAACTCTTCACATTCGGCTTGAAAGTGAGTACCATTGTCACTTATCATTTCATGTGGGACTCTGTATCGACAAATAATATTTCTTTCGATAAAGAGTGCTACATGTTTTGAAGTGAGTTTATCGTATGATTGCGCTTCGACCCACTTTGTGAAGTAATCAGTTGCTACTAAGATATATTCGTGGCCTCCTGTTCCTGAGGGAGTGATTTTGCCGATGATGTCAATTCCCCATGTAGAGAATGGCCATGGCGACGTGTAGGTGTAGAGCAAAGATGGAGGAACATGTTGTAAATTGGCATAGATTTGGCACTTAGGGCATCTTTTTACTTATTGATGGCAATCCCTATTCATTGTAGTCCAATAATATCCTTCTCGCGTTATCTTTTGGACTAACATTTTGCCATTTATATGAGTGTCACAGATTCCTTCGTGGACTATTCTCATTGCTCTTTGTGCATCCTTTTTTCCTACACATAAGAGAGCTCGACCCTTTGGTACCCTTTAATGTAGCTCGTTGTCTATGAGTACATATTGGGAAGCCAAAAGTCTTAAAGCTCGTTTTGCTCTTTTGTCAGCATTGGGAGGGTATTCTCCTTTGGTGACATAATTGAGTATATCCGTTTACCACGGTTCTTCCTCTTCTTCTTCTTGGACTACTTCGTCATCTTCTATATCCTGGATGTATGCTGGTTTGTGCCTTTTTTCTATAGTTAGAGGCATTTGCTCGATTTCCATGGGAATCCTAACCATCGAGGCTAGTCTTGCCAAAGCATCAGCAAATTGATTTTCTTCTCTAGGTACATATGTGTATTCTACCTTCTCTAACTGATCAGTAAGAGTTTCCAGATAGGTTTGGTAAGGGGCTAGACTTTCACTCCTTACTTTCCACCTTTTAGATATTTGATTGATGATTATTTAAGAGTCTCCGAATATCCTTAACTTTTTTACTCCCAATGCCAAAGCTGTTTAAAGGCCTACCACGCATGCTTCATATTCAGCAGCGTTGTTGGTAACGTCGAAATAAAGCTTTATGGAGATTGGGAAATGCTCTTCTTTAGGTGACACTAGTAATACTCCAACGCCACATCCCTTTTGGTTTGAGGCTCCGTCGAAGTACAACTTCCAAGTATCATCTTCAATGACCATCAAGTCTTCATCTGGAAATTTATTATCTTGTATCGGTGTTGAGTCTTCTATTGGGAAGTCCGCTAGAAAGTCTGACACCACAGATCCTTTGATAGCTTTTTGTGGCATAAACCTTACATCAAACTGGGCTAAATTGACTATCCATCTCGATATGCGTCCATTGAGTGTAGATTTCTCGAATAGATACTTGAGTGGATCTAATCGGGAGACCATGAAGACGGTATGCACTAGCATGTAATGTCTTAACTTGGTTGTGGCCCACACCAAGGCGAGGCACAACTTCTCAAGTGGTGTATAACGTGCTTCGTATTCAAGCATCTTCTTGCTTAGATAGTAGATTGCGTTTTCTTTGCCTTCTACTTCTTGTGCTAGCATAGATCCCATTGTCTCTTTGGTAACCGTCAAATACAACCTAAGAGGTATTCCGGGAAGTGCTGGTGCTAATACGGGAGGATTTGCGTGATAGGCTTTGATCTTTTCAAAGGCTTTTTGACACTCGTCATCTCATATCACTTGTTCATTCTTCTTAAGCCTCTTGAAGATTGGTTCACATATCGTTGTCAATTTCGATATGAACCTACTTATGTATTGCAACCGGCCAATAAATCCTCGAATCTATTTCTCATTTTTGGGCGGTGGCATTGACATGACTGCTTTAATCTTGGTTGGGTCTATCTTTATTCCTCTAGAGCTTATGACATAACCCAAAAGCTTGCCTGAGGTGACTCTAAAAGCACACTTAGATGGGTTCAACCTCATATTGTATTTTCTTAGCCTTTTGAAAAATTTCCTTAAGGCTACTTGATGGCCTGGACGGTCTTTTGATTTTACAATCATGTCGTCGACATATATTTCGACTTATTTATGCATCATGTCGTGGAGTAAGGCAGTTGCTGCACGTTGGTAAGTAGCACCCGCATTTTTCAACCCGAATGGCATTACCGTGTAGCAGTAAGTGCCCCATGGTGTTATAAAAGTTGTTTTCTCCATGTCTTCTTCTTCCATGAGAATCTGATTGTAACCTGCATACCCGTCCATGAGCGAGAGAAGTGCGTGATTTGTCGTGTTATCTACCAGAATATCGATGTGTGGTAAAGGGAAGTCGTCCTTTGGACTGGCCTTATTTAGATTTCGATAGTCGACACACATTCTTACCCTTCCATCTTTTTTCGGAACTGGGATGACGTTGGCGACCCATTCAGGGTATTTGGATACCTTGATGAAACCTGCAGTTATTTGTTTTTGAACCTCTTCTTTTATTTTGAGAGCTACGTCGGGTTTCATTCGACGTAAATTTTATTTTACAGGTTTCATTCCTGGAATTAGTGGTATAATGTGTTGAGCTATTTCTCTATTAATGTTTGTCATATCTTCGTATGACCAAGCAAATACATCGATAAACTCTTTAAGTAAGTTAATTAAATCGGTTCTTTCTTGTTCATTAAGTGTTAGTCCGATTTTAACTTCTCTTTTATTGGTTGAATCGTTTTAGAAATCAACTGTCTCAGTTTCTTCAATTACCGGTGTTTTCTTTTTGAGTGTTTCCATTGCTTTAATAAGTTCTTTGTATTTTTCATTTTTAGTTAAGCAATGCTCGTCATCTTGGGTTAGAGAAGAACACAAGAAATAAGGAGAAGAAGAAATATTATTGTACTCTGAGATCATTACATCAAAGAGTGATATGTCCTCAGGGACTTGATCACTAACTATTCTAAGAGAAGAGATGGAAGGGGAAGGTGCTATTACTAAAGACCTAGATGACTCTATAAGGAGAGACTCCGACTCAGACTCTGACTCAGACGACTCTTTAAACATTGGTCCTTACCCTGTCGTGATAGATATTTTCCTTCCACTTGGAGTAGTCACCATGACGGTCTTGCGCCACCCTTGTAGTGATCCTTCCACTGGAGTGATTAGCTTCGAGGGATCGAAACTTTCGCTTTGTAGGATTGTTTGAATGAGCGAGGAGTTATCCTCTTTGTAAGTTGGCTCATTCTTTTCTCGCCCAAATAGTAATCCCATAACGTTAAAGTCGAAGCGTGGGGGTGCTTTCTTCTTATGGACAGGAGTTGGGATTTCATCTATGAAATAACAATCTAAGAAAATCTCAAATCCCGGTTGCCTTATGTCGTTTACAACAAATAGCTCGGGAAATTCATGGCATGGATAGTCCTCTCCTTCTTTTATAAATTGACCATTAAGGTAAGAGGGTACTGATCCATTGGGATTGTTTTCTTTTGAGTGCGAGCGTCTCTACGTGCCTTTAATTTTTCCTGGACTCGCTTGAGATCTTTCCGAGTCGGTTCGAAACTGTAAGGAATAAATTTCAAGCGTTAACCCCTAGCTTGAACCCCACTGTGATCATACACTAAAGTACGGTGGCGTCCAAAAGGGAAGATGATAGAGCAAAAGAGTCGCCAACAAGTTTTTTTAGGAACTTGTAAACCGTTCACAGGGTGAAGGTTACACCCCTTAACGATCCAAGAGATCGTCAACTCCATAAGGTCTAGAACAAAATAAGGGTTCGGGGATGAAGGTACAAATCCAACCTAAAAGAGATTGAACCTGCCCTAATAATAGGCCTCTATTTTATTCTGGTCGTATTCATGTGCGCTTTTTAATTAACATGCAATCAATATGATTAACCCTAAACCTGTTTATCTATGTTGGTTGAATATTAATGCACAAATAAAACTATTATTGGCGATCACTTGAAATTATAATCATATTAACCCTAACAAGATTATTAATTATCTTATTAAGCGTGATTACAAGTACCAATTCCCATTAAACATGCAATAAAAGGTGTGATCAAGCAATAAAAATAATCAAGCAACATAATAATAAATAAAAATATAATCATCATCAAGTTAATAATCATAAAATAAAATAATCATCATCGAAATAATACTAATAAATATTATAATCATAAAATCATAATCATAGCAATCATAATTAATAATAATTATAGTAATCATAATAACAATTATAATAATATTCATGTTAAAGCACAATAATAATAGCAAGATCCTAGGCATGATACTAACAAGATTAATAACAAACCCTAGCATGTCACTAAACATTAAAAATCAAATCTTTAGCCCTAAAATGATACTAGCAATTATAAATATTAGGAAGAACATAGGAAGCATCGCAGGAATCATAATAAGCATATTTGATATTATAACTTTTTCCCTAAACATGATACTAGGAATATCATAGTAACAATGTAAACATGATTTCTACATCATAATATCAATTAAAACCATTAAATTACTTACTTTGATGCCTCGTACCTCTTTTTAATAACAAAATACACACGTTAGTAACTTCAAGGAAAATAATAAACAAAACAATCAAATTAAATAATTGAAAGAGAGATTTGGGACCAAACCCTCAGAAATTAAAACCTTTCATGTCTAGGGCGAAGGCAACTTCGAATATGGCTATCGTGTTTCTAGATCTTGCGAATGCGGAATTTTGTATATGAAATCAAAGTTTAGAAAAGAAAGATGAATGAATTAAGAGAGAATTAGAGAAATAAAGATTGCGAATGAAAACTGATTGTTGATGAGAATTTGTGAGAATTGGTGAATGAAAACGGAGTTTTTAATACGTTATTTATAGAGAAAATCAGCCAAAAAGATAAAATAAATAAAACAGAGTCTGACACACAAAAAATAGAGCTGGCGCAAACCCTGGCTAACTAGCGCCAGGCACCAATGGCTAGCGCCAGGCCTGGTTCCAGGCGCCAATGCCTGGAGTCAGGCGCCAGGCTTGTTTTTAACGCGTTTTCGAAAATCAGATAAGTTTGCCGTACTAGAGGATAAAATCATATAATTTCCTCGAAAATGCTATTTGATTTTAATTAAAACTCTGAAAAGTCAACAAAAGTCAATTTATTAATGCTAATTGAATTAGGAATGAAAAGAACCTTCTAGAAGAATCTAGAAGACTAAAACCATTCCTAATTGCATTAGGAATGATAAATCATATTAGGCCCTCCCCTAGATCATTGGGCCGTACATAAGGCTCAAACCGGACCCAGTTTAGTAAATTGGCCAAAACTTCCTCAATATTCATTTGAATTGGGCTTATAATATATCGTTGGAAAGCTCTTGTCAAGCCCCATCCAACTACACTACTTTTGGACCCATATCATGGACCAACCAAACTGGATTGACTGTTTTCTTAAAATAAGTTTTCAAAAACAGAGAGAAGAGAAAAGAAATTAAAAGTATCCGCAACACTAGACTTTCCACACTTTCACTTCATTCGATTATGATTCGACGTGAAAGGCACTTTTCACCAGGTTTGGTTTTGGGGAGACACAAATGGGTGTCTACAGAAGCCCCTACTTTGACTGAGTTTGGAGAAACGCAAGTTTCGAAAACAAAAGTCAAAGTATCGATAGGGACGGAGAATGATTCAGAACGTTCTGCGACCCTAAACCACTCTTGTAACGCCGATACCAGCAAACTAGCGTTAGTTAAGCAGATAAAAGAGTTAAGAAACGCGTATCTTGCACGATCGAGCACACGTCTCTGAAAGTAACCGATTGTTTTGATGACCTCCTGCAAGCTCGAGAATGCCATCTCGCATGAAAACCGCTACGCCCGTAACTGCTTCCAATATAGAAGATTGCTTCGCCTGAAACGATCCCCCTCCACTTTGATAATATTCCACATCCAAGGGAATACTATCAAATATTGCTTCTCTTGAAAAAATCCTCATCCGCATTGATAATATTCCACGTCCAAGGGAATACTATCGAAGATTGCTTCTCTTGAAACAATCCTCATTTGTTTGTGACAACTCTCCACAATCTAGGGAACGCCACCTTATTGTTTCGATGTTCACTCGTCTCTGAACAAAGAGCTTCTTTTTGATATGTTCACGCACCTCTGAACAAAGAGCTTCTTTTCTTTTTTTTGGATATGAACTTCTAAATGATGTGTCCACGCGTCTCTGAATGAAGAGCTTGATAATAGGATGCCCACACGTCTCTGAGAAAAAGAGCTTGTAGGAAATGTCCACGCGTCTCTGAACAAAAGAGCTTGAAAAGGATTGTCCACGCGTCTCTGAACAAAATAGCTTGATTGATATGCCAACGCGTCTCTGAACAATATAGCTTGAAAATAGGAGATCTTTGATGATATGTCCACGCGTCTCCGAACAAAAGAGCTTGAATAATATGCCCACGCGTCTTTGGAGCAAAGAGCTGTGATGATATGTCCACGCGTCTCTGAACAAAAGAGCTTTGGTGCTTGAATGTTTGTTGCGATAATATTCCGAAGAAAAATTTCCGAAGACCAACACTTGTCGATCTCTAAAGCTCGCCTGAACTTTGCTTCCGCTAAAACCAGTATGTCGGTGTTTCCGTGATGAGCCAATTCTTAGGCGCTTTAAGCTAAGTGAGACGATCTTTCATCAGGTCGACCACTTATTGTGATTGTAATCAAACTGACTACTTAATCATGTCAAATTGCTTATAAGGGCTAACTGGCGTACCAAGGAACCCGAAATTGCTATATGAGGTCGAAATCATATTTCTGAGAGGCTTCGAGCTCTGTCGCTGCTGAAAAGATCTAGCGCCAGGCGCTGGAGTAGGGTCTTCCCTCTTCTGTTGCACCTATATTTATTTTTTACTGTAGAACTTTGCTAATCTTTTTAACCATCTTAGGGTTGACCTAAGACTTTATTATCTTAGGGTTGGCCTAAGATTTAATGTTGTTTGACTCATTCCATAAACTTGACTCGATATGATTGACTGACTCGAGGTTGACTCGACTCGAAGTGAAATGACACATGTGTTAGACTCAAATCAAAGTGATATGACACGACATGACTCAATGTGTACATGACTCGTGTGTGCATTGTAATGTGATCGTGCGACCCGAAAATGCAAAAAAAAAAGCAAAAATGTTTCCGTCATTTTTGTGGAGGGTACCGACTTTCTCCCGAAAAAGAAAGACGCGAAAAAAAATCGAAAGTTTTAAAGGTGCATGTTGAATGAGCTTAGTTAAATGTTGTTTGATACTATCTCTCAAAGTGCAAGGATTAACCCATCCTAGGCTATCTCAACTGTTGACTCAATGATGAAAGTATTTGGGTAACTTAGGCATGGAGGCTAAGCACTTCATACTTCGTGATGCAATGACGATTATGATTAATGAGTGATGAAGCATGCTTCAGCGTTAAGATTTCATGACAAAGGGTTCCTAAGGGAAGGTATATTTGGTCATGTATCTGTACAGTGTGTGAAAGTGACACTAAAGTTAGGCCGCAAGAGCTAAGTGTGTGAAAAAATATACATTGAAAAGAGTCAAATAATGGCGACTCTTTAGGCTAGGTAAGCTAATGATGTAAGGATCAAGCCCCCAAGTCTAGCTCTAAATGAATAGGGATGAGCATAGGAAATCCCTTGATATGATCATGGTGTAAGTGTGTGAAAGTGAATATGAATGGATTTTTATTACGGTCGCACCTCGATGTGAGGTTGCCTACGTATCCGTTAGGAATCAGGCCGAACGTAACTCTAGTCGAACCTCGCACAAGTGTATATACTTCAAAAAGGTCTTTTTAAGGGTTGTAACGTGGTTAGGCTAAAGGCTGAAGAAGAAAGGGATAAAGGCTCAAGATCCTAGATAAGCCCCCAAGGTGTGTAATTTTGCTTTTGAATATTTGTATTTTTATGCTTGAGTTTCTACTCTTTTTTAGCTCTCTTTTATCTTTTGCTTTTGCAATTATTTTACTTTTGTAAGTGTGGGCAATCCCGATCATGCGGTCTATCACTCACTTGGCATTCAAGTTTCTCAGGCACGGTACTGAGCACTCGATAAGAGACGCAATCTGAGACATGTTCTTATCAAAGATATTTTCATATCAAAGACATTGGAACACTTGCCCTTTTGTACACTCTCATTTATTTTTGCTTATTTTTGCTATTTTAATCTTATGAATCACTCAAGCTTTCGAGATTGCATAAGTTACACACCATCCTATCCCAAGGTTAGGTAGATGTAGGTTGAAAAAAGAAAGGCCTATCGTTAGACGAGGCTCAAAGTGGTTTATGAAGAAAGGATTGCATATTTAAAGGGTGAAAGGTGATATGATGTGGCTACAAGGGGTGCCTCAAATCATTGGTATACCTTGTGCTTAGTTCGACATGGATTTTTTTTTTATTTATTATTTTTTTTTTAATGCAATATAATGAAATGAAATGATCATATGCATGGAAATAAATGCTCATTTTATTAAAGAAAAAGAAAGAATCTACAAAATTAATCTAAGGGAAAAGGAAAGGTGTCTATGCTAGACTTATTGGGGAAAGGAAAAAGAAAATAGAAAAAGAGGTCATGAAATCTTGTCGTTGAAGCTCGCCTCTTGTCTTGTGTTGTTTCCTTTATCATCACTCGCTCTTCTTGTTAACTGGAGGCATGGGAAGCTTGTTATTATCAATCAAATATTGGATATCCTCCTTTAGCTTCCAACAGCTCTCAGTAGCATGACACCTACCTTGGTGGTTTTGCAGTGTTCGTTTGGATTCCAACTAGGCAATCTTTTCTTAAGTGGGGGATCTTGAATAGGTCCAATGGGAGTAATGATTCCCTTGGCATAAAGTCGATCGAAAGCATCATCGTAGCTAATTCCAATAGGGGTAAATTCCCTTCTCGGTTGCTTTCGATTACCCATGGCTAGGATCTCACTAAGGTCGAAAGTACCAACACTATTGCTAGAGTAGGTGTTTTCGGAAGAAGAAGGATAGTCGTTCTTCTTCCCTTTACAGCCACTGTTACTATTGTTACTAATCTTGGCCTTCTTGTCGCGCGGAGGAACATGAAGGAGATTTGGATCAATGAGATCTAGAACACGATCTTTGAGGGCGAGACATACTTCGGTGGTGTGACCACGACCTCTATGGTATCGGCAATAAGAATTTGGATCCCAATCGGGAAACCGTTTTTCAGGCGGAGGGTCTTGACTGGGACCAATGAGGTGGATAAGACCTTGATCGTGAAGACAGTCGAAAGCTTCATTGTAAGTCATTCCTATTGGCGTGTATTCTTCAATGGTCCGTTTTTCCTGTAGCTTAGGAGCATTGAGTTCTTTATTAAACCCTTGGCAGGAATTTTGTTCAATGGCCATCACCCGATTTGCTAGTCCTTCTACCACATTCAAGAGCATGGCAATGACATCTTGCAATTTTCGAACGTCCTCTTTTAGACTTGACGGGTCTTCCTTAGTATTATCTAAGAAAAGACTTTCATCTTCCTCAATTATGGCCACTTCATCGAGAGAGGTCATATAAGCTGTCTCGATCATGGGCTCTCCTACAGGTGTGATAAGAAGTGATGGATCGAAGGATGCTTGGTCATCTTCGATGGCTAGAATCTCGGAAGTTTCATTGTTATCGATCAGATCTTGAATAGCTTCTTTGAGTTTCCAACACTCCTCAGTGTCGTGACCCTTTCCTTGGTGATATTTGCAGTGCTTATTAGGGTCCCACTTAGGTGGCCTTGCTTCTGGAACCGGATCTTTGATGGGCCCTATGGGCATGACTAGTCCTTTGTGATGTAGCTTCTCGAAAGCCGTTTCATAACTCATACCAAGTGGAGTGAACACTCTTTTTGATCTTTGGATTCGTGGTTTAGAGGCGTTTGTGGCATGTACTTCATTAATGGGAGAGAAAGAAGAAGGATGGTCGCTCTTCTTTCCTCTCGCACCATTATCTTTCAGAAGGTCATCTTCAATATCAATGCCTATATTATAGACAGCCTTGAAAGTATTCAAGTTGTGTTGGTATTTTAAGTGCTTTGAATACTTCCCTTGGAGATTCTTGATAAACATCCTCACATATTCTTTTTCGGTAGGAGCCTTGACCATATTAGCGGAAGTTTCCCTCCATTTATTGAAGAAAGAAGTGAACCCTTCATTTTCTTTTTGTCTTACCATCTCAAGTTGTCTATGATCGGTTTCAACTTGAATATTACACTTGTATCTATCAACGAAAGCGTTTACTATCGATTCCCAGGTAGAGTTTTTCTCCTTGTCAAGGGAGAAGAACCATTGTTGACAAACGGTTTCAAGAGATAGTGGGAACAGAGAGGGGAAAACCCTCTTATCAATACCCTTAATGTTCATTATAGTTTCGAAAGCTCTTAGATGGAAGTAAGGGTTATCTGTTGCCTTGAATTTAGGGATGTCAGTGGTGTTGAACTTATGTGGAAGAAGTTCCTTGTCCAGCGAGACCCCTTGTGAACTCATGCCCTGAAATTTATAGTCGCTAGATAGCTTGCTTAGACTCTCTTGCATGAGGCTCATTTGTTGTTGCTTCACGGGATCATCGATCTTGAGTGTAAGTAGCTTCAGTGTCTCAGTCACGTTAGTCAATTGACTCCTAAGTTAATTAACTTCCTCTTGAGTTGCAATTATCCTTTTAGCCTTCCTCTTTTGACAAATTGGTTTATCAAAAAGTAAGACTTGAACAAAGGTGTTATCCTTGATTAATCGCCCTTCTCACCTCGACCAAGTACTGTGGAAAAAGAATTTAGTGATATTCATTGTTAATTATTTGACTCAAACTTTATTCAACGTGCAATGGATGGAAGAAGTGAAGAAATATGGAATAGAATGTGAAGAAAAATGATGTGGATGGAGGGATATGAAGAATTAGGAATAGGATATACCCCCCACTCAAATGACGGAGAGACCGACTCATGCATGGACCTACGACATGGTCATGGTGATGTGTACTCAAAGTGTGTGCTAAGACTAGTGAGTGTAGGTGACATGTTAAGACTCGTGTCATGACCATGCGGCTAGACTATGTGACTAGACTCAATTAATGACTTAGTTAAGACTTCACGTATATGCATTAAACTGGACAGACTGTGGTATTTTAGTCATAACTTTTTATCTTTGACTCTGATTTGGATGAAATCAACTCCAAATTAAAGATAAAACTCGGGGCTACAGATCCATAGGTTGTACTACTTGTAGTTTTTTCTAGAACTCCAGATATGACCAAAACAAGTTGACGTTTGTGCAGTATACGGGAATAAAAATCCGGGTTGACTTAAAGGAACTATGACTCGATTTTATATTTATTTATTAGCTCTAATTAATTAATTAATTAATTAAACAAAGTCCTTTAGTCATTAATCAGTTTATTTAGTCTTAACACAAGCCAAACAAATGGTTAGGAAAAATCACATAGAGTATGCACAACAAATAATGCACAATTAGTCAAGTAGGCACAATATGATGCAATGAGTTTGCAACCTAACCATGGCTTTAGTTCTCTAAAGTTCGGGATATGTTTTAGTCAATAGAGGGTCCATGGTTAATTGTCCGGATGCACTGCGCGGAAGCCTAACCGTGAAGGGTTGGCGCGAGTGGATGGGACACTGCGAGTTTTAGAAAAAACTCGCTTCCATGGTTTGGTGAATTCAACATTCTCGGATGTACCCTTTGTTGCACGGAGCGTTCAATCGGGTAGATGGAGCATGAATTCCCAGAGGATTATGTCCATATGTAGAACACATATGGATTTCAGAAAAGTGAGAAAAAATTCAATCAGGAAACAATACGAAAAATCGGTCGAAATTAGAACGCATATTTCTGGCTCGGTATTGGAGGAAATTGGCGCCAGCAAACAGAGACTGGCGCCAGCTTTTAACTGTAGCGCCTGACGCCAATGATGGCGTCTGGCGCTACGACTAAAATGCTGGCGCCAAGCTCTGGCCCCTGACGCTACTTCCCACATGCCTCAGCAGCTTTCTGTGCTCGATAAAATTTTCCAGTTTCGCGCGGCGTTATTTCAGTCCTAGTTGTGAAAAATATTTCTCAAATCTCCTACGTGTAAAATCTTATGTTTTTAACTCATTACGGATGGTCTTTCCAATGAGATATTTTTTTATGCATATGACAATAATGTTAATCAAAATTACGCACATGAAATACTTAGAACTTTTCGAGTCTCATCCACTCATTCTAAATCATTGCCGAAACAAATTCAGAAATTAAAATAGAAATCCTCCCTAGTGGAGTCGCCAAAAACCGTAGGGAATAAATTTCAAACGTTAACCCCTAACTTGAACCCCACTGTGATCATACAATAAAGTACGGTGGCGTCCAAAAGGGAAGATGATAGAGCAAAAGAGTCGCCAACAAGTTTTTTTAGGAACTTGTAAACCGTTCACAGGGTGAAGGTTACACCCCTTAACGATCCAAGAGATCGTCAACTCCATAAGGTCTAGAACCAAATAAGGGTTCGGGGATGAAGGTACAAATCCAACCTAAAAGAGATTGAACCTACCCTAATAATAGGCCTCTACTTTATTCTGATCGTATTCATGTGCGCTTTTTAATTGACATGCAATCAATATGATTAACCCTAAACCTGTTTATCTATGTTGGTTGAATATTAATGCACAAATAAAACTATTATTGGCGACCACTTGAAATTATAATCATATTAACCCTAACAAGATTATTAATTATCTTATTAAGCGTGATTACAAGAACCAATTCCCTTTAAACATGCAATAAAAGGTGTGAACAAGCAATAACAATAATCAAGCAACATAATAATAAATAAAAATATAATCATCATTAAGATAATAATCATAAAATAAAATAATCATCATCGAAATAATACTAATAAATATTATAATCATAAAATCATAATCATAGAGTTCATAATTAATAATAATTATAGTAATCATAATAACAATTATAATATTCATGTTAAAGCACAATAATAATAGCAAGATCCTAAGCATGATACTAACAAGATTAATAACAAACCCTAGCATGTCACTAAACATTAAAAATCAAATCTTTAGCCCTAACATGATACTAGTAATTATAAATATTAGGAAGAACATAGGAAGCATCGCAGGAATCATAATAACCATATTTGATATTATAACCTTTTCCCTAAACATGATAGTAGGAATATCATAATAACAATGTAAACATGATTTCTACATCATAATATCAATTAAAACCATTAAAGTACTTACTTTGTTGCCTCGTACCTCTTTCTTATAACAAAATACACACGTTAGTAACTTCAAGGAAAATAATAAACAAAACAATCAAATTAAATAATTAAAAAAGAGATTTGGGACCAAACCCTCAGAAATTAAAACCTTTCACGTCTAGGGCGAAGGCAACTTCGAATATGGCTATGTGTTTCTAGATCTTGCGAATGCAGAATTTTGTATATGAAAACAAATTTTAGAAAAGAAAGATGAATGAATTAAGAGAGAATTAGAGAATTAAAGATTGCGAATGAAAACTGATTGTTGATGAGAATTCGTGAGAATTGGTGAATGAAAACGGAGTTTTTAATACGTTATTTATAGAGAAAATCAACCAAAAAGATAAAATAAATAAAACAGAGTTTGACGCACAAAAAAAAGAGTTGGCGCAAACCCTGGCTAACTAGCGCCAGGCACCAACACTAGCGCAAGCCGCCAATGGCTAGCGCCAGGCGCCAGGCCTGGTTCCAGGCGCCAATGCCTGGAGTCAGGCGCCAGGCTTGTTTTTAACGCGTTTTTAAAAATCGGATAAGTTTGCCGTACTGGAGGATAAAATCATATAATTTCCTCGAAAATGCTATTTGATTTTAATTAAAACTCTGAAAAGTCAACAAAAGTCAATTTATCAATGCTAATTGAATTAGGAATGAAAAGAACTTTCTAGAAGAATCTAGAAGACTAAAACCATTCCTGATTGCATTAGGAATGATAAATCATATTAGGCCCTCCCCTAGATCATTGGGTCGTACATAAGGCTCAAACCGGGCCCAGTTTAGTAAATTGGCCATAACTTCCTCAATATTCATCGGAATCTGGCTTATAATATATCGTTGGAAAGCTCTTGTCAAGCCCCATCCAAGTACACTATTATTGGACCCATATCATGGACCAACCAAACTGGATTGACTGTTTTCTTAAAATAATTTTTCAAAAATAGAGAGAAGAGAAAAGAAATTAAAAGTATCCGCAACACTAGACTTTCCACACTTTCACTTCATTCGATTATGATTCGACGTGAAAGGCACTCATCACCGGGTTTGGTTTTGGGGAGACACAAATGGGTGTCTACAGAAACCAAGTCCAAAAGTGTGTAACTTAGGGAGGTCAGGTGACTCCAGCGGTTTTGCTATTTCTTTCTTCTTTCCTAGGGTCATCCCAGAAAAATGTCCTTGTTTCTTCAGAATAGCATTTATGATCATGTTGGAATGAGGGTCATGGAAAAGAGGGGTCCTTTCATCCTCCTGGATTAAGGAGACCTCTTCGTTAAAGCCCCATAAATCTTCATCATCCTCGTCGTGCTCCACGTTAATTATTGGGTTTTCTATGGACTTGATTCTCATAGGTGAAGCATCGATGGTGATAGGAATTCCCCCAACTATGGCTTTTACTTGTTGGTGTAGAGATGAGGGGACGACCTTTAGGTCATGAAGCCAAGGGCGTCCCAACAGTAGATTGAATGAAGCTTTAATGTCTACTACTTGGAAAGTAGTAGCATGTTCAATCGCTCCCGCCGTTATATTCATGGTAATTTTACCAAGAGCTTGACGACGAGTGTTGTCGTAAGCCCTTATTCCCTGTGTAGACGAAGTTAAATCTTCATCCCTTTTGCCTAGCATCCTCGCAGTTCAAAGTGGACAGACGTTGATGGCCGATCCATTGTCTACAAGAGTCATAGGGACGTTCATTCTCTTGCAAACTACCATGAGGTTTAATGCCTTGTAATGTTTGTCACCTTCTGGAGGTAAATCCTTGTCAGAAAAGGTGACCAAATTGATTGGACTAGGAAGCTCACTCGTGAGGAAGTTGGTTAACCCCTCAAGAGTAGTGTCAGAATCTATCCCTATTTTTTCCAAGGCATTCATTACAGCCAACCTATGTTCTCGGGATGTCGTCAAAAGTTTCCATACGTTCATTTCAACTTTTGTTTTCTTAAACTACTTGATGATATCATTGTCTTCAATGATAGGTATGGGAACTTGTTGTGTGGTTGGCATGGGTTGTGTTGAAACGGGAGGTTGCATTCTCCCGGATCTTGTGAGGACGTCTATTGATGAGTCTTCTTCAGCTCAAAAGTCATCCATGGTGTATGACACAGAAGGTGGAGATCCTACTATGTCTATTAAGTAGACGTCTTCTTCATCACTGTCCCAAACTCCATTAATATTTGCATCCTCTTCTTGTGGAACTTGGACTAGTTTCTTTTCATCAATCATTTTCTGAATTAAATCCTTAAATGTAAACAGTTTTCGATGGTGTGCCCCCTGATTGATGATACTAACAGTAGTATCTATCTGTTCTCTTCAGTGATTCAAATGGTCTCGGTTCAAGAGTTTTGATCTCGCCACTCTCGGAGAGCATTTCGAACATTTGTACATATGGGATCCTAATTGGAGTGTAGATTCTATTACTCTTCTTGGGTTTTTCGGTTACTTGCAAAGAAAAGTGTTTCCTCGTTCCCTTGCTAGCTAGAGGTAATGAGATCTTATTGGCTTCCACAAGATCTTGAATGAGGTTTTGAAACCTGTAGCATTCATTTGTGGTATGACTGTTTCCTTGATGGTACTTGCAGTAGGACTTGGGATCCCACCTTGAAGATCGCTTTTCTGGTGTTGGATCCTCTGTAGGACCAATAGGTTTAATTAGTCCTTGATCATAGAGATGATCAAAAGTACCATCATAGGTCATTCCCATGGGTGTGAATTCTCTCTTGGGTTTACTTTTCGAGGGTGGAACCTCGTCATATTTCGGCTGAAGTTCTTTTAAAACTTTGAGAGCTTCACGTAGCAAGTGTGATCCTTCCATCATAGACAGTGTGAGTGATTGTATGTCTTCTTTACTTGCTGATTCTGGAAGGCTATCCATGGCGTCGAAAAAGATCTCCTCCTCTTCTTCGATGGCATGGATTTCTTTGACAGGTTAAATGAGAGACGAGGGGTCAACCTCGTTTTCCTCATCAGAGATAGCCAAGGCATGAGCGAGAGGTGCATTATCAATACTTGGCTTCTTACTGGCAGGGGGAAACGGCAGCTTGTTGTTGTCGATTAAGTCTTGGATAGCTTCCTTAAGCTTCCAACAGTTTTCAGTGATTTGGCCCTTATCTTGGTGGTACTTGCAGTGTGCATTGGGGTTCTAATTAGCCGACCTCTTTTCGACTGGTGGGTCCCCAAATGGTCTAATAGGAGTTATAAGACCTTTTGCATTTAATCGATCAAATGCGGTGTTATAACTCATGCCAATAGGAGTAAAGTTCCTCCTAAATGGTTTCTTTTGTCCTTGATTGTTCATAGCAAGGACTTCACCTAAGTTAAAGTGCTAACGTTGTTTAAGTGGGTGGTTTTGGAAGAATAAGGATTGTCGTTCTTCTTTCCTTTCCAGCCACTGTTGGAGTTATTGTTGGCAGCTTTCAACTTAACCAGGTCGTCTTCAATATTAATTCCTATGTCGTAGACGGCCTTAAAGTTATGGAGATAGTTTTGATACTTGAGATGCTTGAAGTACTTTTCTTAAAGGTTTTTGATGAATAACCTTACAGACTCTTTTTCACTTGGCACCTCGATCATCTTAGCTGAGGTTTCTCTCCATTTGTTAAAGAAGGTGGTGAAGCCTTCGTTCTCTTTCTACTTGAGGATTTCGAGCTCCCTATGGTCAGTCTCAACTTGAATGTTGCATTTGTATCTATCAACAAAAGCGTTTGCTGTGGACTCCTAGGTGGAGGTCTTTTCTTTCTCGAGAGAAAAGAACCATTGTTGGCAAACGGTCTCGAGAGATAGTGAGAACAGAGAGGGGAAAACCTTTTTATCGATACCCTTAATACTCATTATTGTCTCGAAGGCTCTTAAATGAAAATAAGGGTTGTCGGTTGCTTTGAATTTTGGGATGTCGTTGGCATTGAACTTCTGCGGAAGAAGATCTTTGTCCACCGAGACCCCTTGTGAACTAATCCCTTGAAACTTGTAGTCGCTAGATAGCTTGCTTAGACTCTCTTTCATGAGGTCCATTTGTTGTTGCTTCACGGGATCATCGATCTTAAGTGTGAGGAGCTTCAGTGCCTCAGTCACGGTAACCAATTGGTTCCTAAGCTCATTGACTTCTCCTTGTGTTGCCATTATTGTCCTAGCTTTCCTCTTACGAGCTATGGGTTTGTCAAAAAGTTGGACTTGTACGAAAAGGTTGTCTTTGATTAACTATCCTTCCTTTCTTGACCACGCGCTGTAATTTAAACCATTTTGCGTTTTAATTACTTGACCCAAATCGACTTGACTTTACGGTTTTTAAAGAGGGAAAATGAAAAAAAAAAAAAAAAATGGGTGCATATTTTTAGCAAAAATAATGTGTATATTTTTAGGGAACTAAGTATAGTTTTTAAAATGGAGGATTAATATCCGACTTACCCCCCTAAAAAGAATGACGGAAAAAACGCGCATACAAGACTCTCTTGAACATGGTCAAAGTGTGTGTATTGGTGTGTGCGTTAAGTGTAAGTGACATGTTTGGACTCTTGTGTAAGACCATGGGATTTAATGCCTAGACTCAATTAATGACTTAACAAAATGTTATTGACAGCAAAATTTAACCGAATTAAATAGCAAACTGGTTAATTAGACACTAGGTGATGATTCGATCAATAATGCGAACTGTCGTCAAAACGACAAGACTGGCGCCTCTCTTTGCAGTGTAGCGCCAGACGACAGAGCTGTCTCCAGGCGCCACACTCCACAAAGTGGCGCTACAGTTCAGACTTTGGCGCCATTGCTGGTGCTTCAATCTGGAACTGTTTTCGGTGTTATTAATCAACAGGGGTATGCCTAGAGTCGTACTAGGTCGATTCTGATTAAAATATTAGACTTTATTTACTCAAATTAATTAATTAATTAATTAGGCAAAGTTCTTTTAAGTCATTAATTTATTTAATCTCAACACAAGTCAAACAAATGGTTAAGAAAACATAGTATATGCACAACAAATAATACACAATTAGTCAAGTAGGCACAATATGATGCAATGAGTTTGCAACCTAACCATGGTTCTAGTTCTCTAAAGTTCGGGATATAGTTTAGTCAATAGAGGGTCCATGGTTAATTGTCCTGATGCACCGCGTGGAAGCCTAACCGTGAAGGGTTGTCGCAAGTGGATGGGACACCGCGAGTTTTTAGAAAAAACTCGCTTCCATGGTTTGGTGAATTCAACTATCTCGGATGTACCCTTATAATCAAATTATCTTATATAAGCGTGATTACAAGTACCTTAAACAAATTATCCTTAAACAAGATTATTAATTATCTTATATAAGCGTGATTACAAGTACCAATTCCCTTTAAACATGCATAAAAGGTGTGATCAAGCAATAACAATAAAAATCAAGCAACATAATAATAAATAATAAAATTATAATCATAATTGAAATAACAATCATATAATAATAATAATAATTAAAATAATCATGTTAAAGCATAATAATAGCAAGATCCTAGGCATGATACTAACAAGATTAACAACAAACCCTAGCATGTTACTAAACAATAAAGATTATATCTTCAACCCTAACATGATACTAACATGAATATTAGGAAAGAAAATAGAAGGCATCATAACAATCATACTTAGTATTAAATTTACCCTAGACATGATACTAGGAATCATAATAACAACCTAAGCACGAACTTTATATCATTACATCAATAAAAATCATTAAAGTACTTACTTTGATGCCTCGTACCTCTTTCTAATAACAAAATACACACGTTAGTAACTTCAAGGAAAATAATAAACAAAACAATTAAATTAAATAATGGAAATAGAGATTTGGGACCAAACCCTCATAAAATAAAACATTTCACGTCTAGGGCGAAGGCAACTTCGAATATGGCTAGGTGTATCTAAATCTAATGAATGCAAAATTTTTATATTTCAGAGAAGGCTAGTTTAGAAAAGAGAGAGAGAGAGAGTAATCAAGAAAACTTGATGAGAGTTGGTGCCTGAAAACGAAGTTTTTAACACATTATTTATAGAGAAAATCAACCAAAAAGATAAAACTTCAAAAACAGAGTTCTGACGCAAAAGGCCAAGTTAGCGCCAAACGCTGACCTTAGCGCCAGACGCTAAGGCTAGCACCAGGTGCCAAGCGTAGCGTCAGGCGCTACAGCTGGCGTTTGGCGCTGACTCATAAATTCACGCGTTTTCTTAAAATCGGATAGAAATTGCCGTACAGGATGATTAAATCGTATTTTCCTCTAAAAACGTTCTTTGATTCTGATTAAAACTCTAAAAAGTCAACAAAAGTCAATTTATCAATGCTAATTGAATTAGGAATGAAAAGAACCTTTTAGAAGAATCTAGAAGACTAAAATCATTCCTAATTGCATTAGGAATGATAAATCCATATTAGGCCCTCCCCTAGATCATTGGGCCGCATATAAGGCTCAAACCGGGCCCAATTCAGTAATTTGGCCATAACTTCCTCAATATTCATCGGAATTGGGCTTATAATATATCGTTGGAAAGCTCCTTTCAAGCCCCATCCAACTAAACTATTATTGGACCCATATCATGGACCAACCAAACTGGATTGGCTGTTTTCTTAAAATAGGTTTTCAAAAACAGAGAGAAGAGAAAAGAAATTAAAACTTTCCGCAACACTAAACTTTCCACACTTTCACTTCATTCGATTATGATTCGACGTGAAAGGTACTCATCACTGGGTTTGGTTTTGGGGAGACACAAATGGGTGTCTACACTTACCCACCGACACTAGAATACCAGGTACCACCTAGGAGTACTACCTTTCTCTCTTATCATCACCATTCTCTTTCCTCCTCTACTCACAGTTTGCATGCACCTCCATTCTTGATCATCTCACCACCTTTTTTTTAAAAATTTCCTTTTTCTTTTAATAATAAAATTAAAAACCACAAATTAATTAGCTAAATAAAATTTCATATTTTTATATACGATTAAAGGTATTATCCTTTATGAAGTAGGTGGTTTTGGGAGGCAGTGTCATGATCGGCGAGGTTGTGGTGCCTGGGCAAGTGGTGTCGCACGATCGTGGTTGGGCGGAGTTACACGAAGCAAGGAGAAGCTTTGGGGCTTTAATGAGGTTTTGTTTGGAAATTTGGGTATTTACAAGGAAGAGAAGAGAGAGAAGTGGTGGTTGTTGTGATGGTAATGGTTCATGGTGATGAATTTGATGATGGAGGTAGCGGGGTGGGGAGATAATGGAAGAATGATAATTGAGAAATCAGTCTGCTAAAGGGATAAGAGAGAAGATGAGTTTGTAAATTGGTATGGGAAAAATTGGCATTTTAACATAAAAATTACCTAAAATAGAAACGTGTCAACTAAAAAAAAATTCCAAAAAGGTGTTAGCTAAAAAAAGGGATTAGTAATTAGTAATTACTCCCTCCGTCCCCAAAACTTCGACCCTTTTGGCCTAATTTTAGTCCCAAAATGATCGACTCATTTGCATTAAAATACCCACCAATTTACAACAATATTTGTGCAAAATTAGCTTCCCCTTATAAAATTTTGTATTTTCATGTATTTTTAATACCTTATCTCTATACTTTTTTACAAATCACATGTAAATTTATCTTTCCGATATGTTTTTATTTCTTTTCATTTAAATTTCTTAATAACCGTGAAATCGACCCAAAAGGGTCGAAGTTTTGGGGATGGAGGGAGTAGTAATTAGTAATTAGTAATTAATAATTAATAATTAATAATTAATAATTAATAATTAATAATTAGTAATTAATATTTAGTAATTAATAACTAATAATTAATACTCCCTCCGTCCCTAAATTACATTCCTCCTTTCTATTTTTGGTATTCCAAAATTACATTCCTCCTTTCAATTTTTAGTAAGTTTTTTTTAGTAAATCAACTCTCTTTTTAGTAAATCAACTCTCTTTTTCTGTTTTATATTTCAATTAGTAGCATGTGATTGGTCCTTTTTTTTTGCAAAGGATTGATGACATGTCATGAGTAATAACTAATCTATCTTTGTACTTCCCATTGCATTATCTAATTATTGTTATTTGTCTTATTCTTTCCTCCTTAATTCCCGTGTAAATTTCCAAAGAGGAATGTAATTTAGGGACAGAGGAAGTAATTAATAATTAGTAATTAATAGTTATTAATTAGTAATTAAAAGTTTATAATTAGTAATTAATAATTATTAATTAATAGTTAATAATTAGTAATTAATAGTTAATAACTAGTAATTAATAATTAGTAATTAATAGTTAATAATTAGTAATTAATAGTTAATAACTAGTAATTAATAATTAATAATTAATAGTTAATAATTAGTAATTAATAGTTAATAACTAGTAATTAAAAATTAATAGTTAATAATGAGTAATTTATAATTAATACCCCTCCATCCCCAAAAGTTCAACCCCTTTTTAGCCTAATTATAGTTCCAAAATGGATCGACCCATTTGCATTAAAATATTCTCCAATTTGCAATAATACTTGTGCAAAGTTAGCTTCCCCATGTAAATTTTGTTTTTCCATATACTATTATTACTTTGGCCCTGTTTGGGAGAAAGCTGAAGCTGATTAAGTAAGCTGATTTTGACTAGCTGATTTTATTAACTGATTTGACTAACTTATTGTAGTAGCTGATTATATAAAAGTGTTTGGTAAACTATAATTAGCTGATAGGTCTTTACTTATATAAAATGACCAAAAAGCCCATTGACATATATGTATATAAAATTGAAGATATTATTAATCCCATTAAAAATATTTAAGAGAATCTCTTTATTTGTATTATTATTGTAATTCACTAATACAATTAGTTTTTTTAGATTTACAAATTCATGTTGATAGTGTTTTAATTTATTTGTTTATTTAAGATTTTGGATTAACATTATAAAAAGTTATCAATGTACCAACTCTTGAGTTTATCAATAATTAGGGGGAAAAAGCCACAATACACGGCCCATTGTTTTTCTCATACATAACCCCTTCATCTTCCCCAAACCAATTTCACCATCTTTATCTCTTTTTTTTTTTTTTTTTTTTTTTTTTTGTGAAAAAAAAAAAAACAATCAATGCTAATGCTCCATCATCCTATCTCTTTATCAAAAACAATTGAAAAGAAATTAAAATTATTCACATCTATTTTCATATCTGACTATTCCCAACTATGAAGGTAAAGTTTAGTTAACCTTCAACTTCAATATTATTCTCAATTCTAGAGCAGTTAAACTTGGTGAAAGATGGAGAAATTCTTCTGCATGTGAATTAAAGGTCTTTTTTTTTCTTTTTTTTTTTCTGGCTGTAAATAATGGTTTGTTATTATTTTTACCCTTTTTTAGGGGAACCATGATTAATTGGAGTGAATTTTTGGGCATTTGTGTAATTATGCAAAAGAATCAAATAAGCTGTTTTGAAAACGTTGGGGTTAGGAGCGTTTCCAAATTAAGCTTATTCATGCCAATCACCTAATGAGATCCGCTGTTTACCAAACACCTCAATTAGATGATTTATTTGGTCAAATCCTCCAAATGTGCTGAATAAGCTCTTTTTGGCTCAATAAGCTAATAACCAAACGCAGCCTTTATCTCTTTTCTTTTTTTTCAAATCCCATGGAATTTCATTTTCCAATATACTTTTTACTACTATCTTTTTTTATTTTTTAATACCCACAAAATCAAACTAAAAGGGTCGTTCTTTTGGGAATGGTGGGAATAATAATTAATAATTAATTATTATTAATCATATCATTAATTATTATTTATTCATTATTAATTATTATATACTAATTATTAATTACTAAATACTAATTATTAATTACTAGCTAATAGTTATTAATTACTAGTTATCAATTATCAATAGTTAATTATTAATTATTAGTTATTAGTTATTAGTTATTAATTATTATGGAATAATTATGGAATAATTATTAATTCTTAATTATTATGGAATAATTATTAATTATTAATTATTAATTATTAGTTATTAATTATTAATTATTGATTATTAATTATTAATTATTAATTATTAATTATTTATTATTTATTATTTGTTATTAATTAATAATTATTAATTATTAATTATTAATTATTAGTTAAAAGGAATTGAAATTCCATGGGAGATTCGAAAATTCTAGGTGCTCCCCCCTTAGAATTTTCCACTTTTTTTTCGTTTTTTATTTTTGTAATAACTTTTGATCTCAAACTTGGATTAAGGGTAATACTATATCACTAGGTTAGGTCTCTTGCCATGCACGATATTTTCAATTAATATTTTTATACTCCCTCCGTCCCTAAATTACATTCTTGTTTTCCTCTATTACGTGAGGAATAAATGCTAGAAATAGGAATATAATTTAGGGACGGAGGGAGTGTGAAGTAATTAACCATATGTTACATTTTTTAACTTTCTTGTATGTTATATTTATATCAATTGAATGCCGGAGGACAACAAAAATGGTTAGAAAAAATCACACTAAGAATATCAACGTGTGTCATTCTTGGCAAGTATGGTTGAAATATCTATAAAGGATTAGGAATGAAATTCCAATCATAAATTACTCAAGAGAATAACAAAAGTAACACTTGTTGAGTTATACCCCCAATCTTTTTTAACGATCCCGAGTGACCAAAAGCCAGCTAAAACGGTGAAGTCTTTACTTGTTGACTGTTGGACTTTAATTTCCCTCCTAATTAACGCCACGTCATCTCTTTATCCTCCAAACTACCCTCAAAACTCCTCTGAGATTTCCTCACAAAAAATTCTCACGAAAGTGAAAAAAGATTGGCAGCCATAATTTGCTTCAACCATAATTGTACTTCCTCATTACATCACAAGGTCTAATTACTTCACTACGGTGGTGTGGGAAACAAAAATTGTTGTAACACCCTAGAAATTCCTTTCTTTTAAAATACCTGTTTTGCCCTGTTTAAAAATTTAAATAGGAATATCTAAGATATTACCGCCACCGTGAAAACGGCTAAGGCAACCATCAAAGACACACAGCATAAGACTAATTTCAAAACCATTCAAAACAAGTCAACTTGAAAAGTCAACCAACGAAAGTAAAGTCAAAACCAAAGTCAAACGAAGTAAAATAAAACCATCCTATAACTTGGAACCATTGTAGGCCCTTATTAAAACCAAACCAACTTTAAAACTTTTGCGTTAGTCATGCATGATAATAATATCATAAATAATTAAAGCATTAAACACACCATATACTTATAGAAACTAGCATGATTCGCTCTTCACTCATGCCCATCCATGAATATGCTTCATCACCTGAAAACCTCTTCTCTACTTGTCCCCACTACTCGCCATTAGAAAATGGGTCTTCGTAGGGCCAAAGTAAAGACATGGCCAAACACACAAACACACACATTCAGCAAAGCTGAGTACATAAGCCTAATTAAACACATTAACATGCTTTCACCTATCAACACACCCTTACCTCAATGCACCTGTGAACAAGCACACACCACATTCAACAAGACTCTTTAACTAGACACTAAATAATTTATTTAGCGTTGATTACGCATCGAACGGGTTTCCACCTATCCTTCCCCCAAATAAATTGAGGTTAACTGACACGGGAGCTAACCGTGCCAGCGACAAAACCACTCAAAGGTGGCGGAATTCCTGCGCATAATAATAAATAAAAATGAATGTACAACGTCTTGTACTCCCCCCATTGTTCATACTCAAGGTATATACGTTCCAAGAGTTTTGGTGCGTAATCTCTTTCACTTTACGTTATTTACATGTTATTGGACTTGGTGATGACTCTCAAAGCATAATAAGTCAATCAAAAATAATTATTCAATCAAACAAACATACTAATTTAATTCTTGAATAATTAGTGACCACATAATATTTAATGTTGAACCCTTTTTAAATCTACCTCAGTGTCAAAGACACCTTAAACGCATAAAACGCCAAAAATCCTATCCCTCGGTGTTAAAAACACCTTAAGTGCACAAAGGCACCAACATACAATTTATCCCTTGTGTACATAGACACTTATATAGCTCCTTCCTCATGCTTAAAGCATCAATAAAAATTATTTGAACCATAATAAAATTCCTTTTCAATATTCCAAACATAATATTAAACATGTAGTTTAATTAATCATGCATTCTAACCTACCATAAATAAAAGTGTGGTTCAAACACAACATGCCAAACATTAATTTTCCAACTATTAATCCATCTCAAATAAATCATGCTTTCTAATTTAATCACCAATATCAATAATCCACAATTTCCAATCATAAATCTTAGCATGATACTATTTAGAATTAATTAAATCAAGCCTAGCATGATACTACATCACCAAAATACGTTAAGTACGCGAACGTACCTCAATTAAGCTCTTAAAATAACTGAGTACTCTACAACAATTCTCGAATCAAGTCTCCTACATAAAGGGACAATAATACTATATTAATTACCCTTGTATACACAATTTTCAGCAACTTAAATTCACTTTAGACTACTTAAAATAATCTGAAAATTATAGTAAAACCCTTAATTAAACTCCCCTTTAATGGGTAATTAAACCCTTTTCATAAAACTATCAAAAGTAGTACTTTTAGGCAAAATTCCAGCAATATAGTTAATCAAAAACTCATTAAAACCTCATCAAAATACGTTTTTATACTTAAATTATTCATAGAAGCATTGAGTACATAAAAGCCCCAATTTAATTTGTGTAAGAACCCTAAAAATCACATCTTTAATAATTTCAAAACCCTAACTTTAATACCTTGTAAAATCATAATCTAAAACAATACAAAATCTGAAATTTATACTCTTTAATCATTAAAAACACAATTTTAAAACATACTAATCATAATTTAACCATCAAGAATCAATACCCAAAATATATATATAATACATAAATTAAATTACAACAAGGAGGAGAGAGTGAAGCTCACGGCCAAGGTGTGTGTGTGGGTGGTCGTCGAACCCGCAAGGGTGGCCGGCGACGTGGCTGACGGCGGCTGGGGTCGGTGTCGGCAAGGTGACGTGGCAAGGAGGTGGCAGCAAGTGATGATGGCCATGCATGTTCATACTCACGTATGAACCCAAGGAGCTGCAAAGAAGGGAAAATAATAAGGAAAAGGAAAAAGAAAAGAAAAAGAAAGAAAAGAAAAAAAGAAATAAGGGAGAAAATAATTACCTTGACCAATTGACTTTTTGTGTGGGAAATTTTAGGGATTGAAGGAGTATTTATAGTGTAGAGTAGGTTAGGGTAAATTTTGGGCTTATAAAAATTATAAACTTAGATGATGAAAGAGTTGGCCCAAATATAAAAATAGGATGGTTGGGTTTATAATGAAGATGGGCTACATTTGGATTAAATACTTATTGACCCAAATATAAATACTTGCTTTATTTATAATCCAAATCTTTAAAATAGTTTGACCCAAAATATATTTTATAATTAAATAAATAATTTATAAAATACATTGAAAATACGGGGTATTACAATTGTCAACTTTTGTGTGGAAATTACTTCTTTAGGTAACTTTAGTACGAAAGCTCCATCTTTGTATCTTTTAGCTCCTCATCCTTCCACTCCAACTTCAGCTCAACTTTCTTCAATGTCTCTTTTATGAAACTAATCTCAATTTCCTTTTCACCAATTAAAGTATCTTTTTCAAACACTTGGAATCGTAGGTCATCTACATCCTTGTTAACATTCGGATTATTCACATTAATACACTGATAATATTCGTAATTTGTCTCCTGCACATTAAAAGCCTCAAATCAATTGCAAACATAAACCCTAGTTTCAACCCAATTCAATTTTTTTCGCTCAAATTATTAGTAAATTAATTCAATTTAACTATAATTAAGAACAAAAAACACACTTACCGGCCATTTAGAACAGCTGTAGAACTTCATTCCAATATTTACACCTTTTTTCACACTTCAAACTACAGCATCATGCCCACAATTGCACTTCAAATTTGGTGAAAACCCCAAAACCCACCAACAATTCCTGAAGAAGCAAAAGAGCCAGTGGAACATGAATGCCTCCTACCACCCATAAATCCATAATGATTGATTAGGAAAAGGAAAAAAAAGGAAAAATTGCTCCCATTAATCTGAACTTTGCCTCATCCGCCGAAATTAATCCCAACTTCCGTTTATTATCAATCACTCCCAACTTTGGGGGGTATTAATTTTCGTTGCACCCTACAAGTTAAGCAACCTGTTGTAGCTTGTAAATAGCTGACGTGGCATCTCCAACGGCTCTTTTTTTTATTTCATGTTACAAGGGTTGACTTTTCCCTCCTCTCTCTTAAACAAAGACCCCTGTCTCTTCTCTCTTCTAAACAAAGACCCCATTCTCCATTCTTACTCCCCTTTTCTCTGTAAAGATTCACGATATTTACCATTTATGCGCAATGTCAACTGGATCTTCTTCTTCAAGGGGTGGTGGGTTGATTTCTTCACGAGTGAAGTGCAGATGTGGGGCATTTGCGGTGGTGCGAATGGCGAAAAGTGGTGATAACGCAGGGATGAAGTTCTTTGGGTGCCCTAATTGGCCTGTGAGTTGAATTTGTCATTCATATACAATTATTGTGTGGAATTATATGAATTAGGGTTTGTAATTTCAATTGAATTGGGGGTTTAACTTTTGCAGGTTGGTGATTGTGGGTTTTTCCAGTGGGTTAATGTATTGAATGGAGTTGATGCTGAATTGTGATTTAAGCTATTTAAAAAAGACATTACTCTTGCTGAGAAGGAGATGGAAGTTGATTTCATGAAAGAGAAATTGAAGATTGTGGAGAAGAAATTGGACATGAAGACAGAGGAGTTGAATGATATTGTTGACTCGAATGAACAATACATGAGGGGGGTGAATTGTATTGTAGAGGAAATAGGGTAATTTTTGCGGAATTTATAAAGGAACTCGAATAAAAACTAAAAGTGCAAAGAGAGATTTTACGTGGAAAACTTCTTGGCCCTAATCAAGAAGAAAAACCACGACCACAAGGGATTTTAAACTCAACTCTTAATAATAATAGGGCAAACAACCTATTACAAATTAAGACTCTAAACTCAAGTTCCTCAATGAACTTAAGCTCCCTTCAACTGATCCCTCAATCAGTCGAACTCTCTAACTCTCTCTTTCTCCTTGCTTCACTCAAAGCAATAAAACACTCTTAGAGTTTCCCCAAACTCTAACCCAATACAACTCAAGATTAAACTCTAAATAGCTAAGTACAAAGACACTCAAGGACTTAAGTGGATTGTGACTCTTTTGAAGACTAAAAGACTGTAATGCTCAAGTGTAGCTTCCCAACAGAAAACCAATCCTATTTATAATAGAAAAGGGAAGTTAAAACACTGTCGTTTGCCTTAACTCCCACTAAGCCACAACTTCCATAAAACTAGGAAGTGCAGTTCGTGGGTGCTTGGGCAACAAGCTAAAACACTTTAAAAGGAAGTGGTTTACTGCTTCCTATTTTCTCTCAACTTCCTTGACCAAGTAAAACAACCGTTTTTAAAAGAGTATTTTCCAAGTCAGATTTTCCAAAATAGGATAGAATCAAAACAGCAAATCTTTTTAACTAACAAGATATTTTAACTCAAAAAGATATTTTTCGAAATTAAATTAAAACAATTTAAAATATGGAAAATATCTTTATCAAATGAAATTAAATCCACTTAAATCCTATCAATTGACAATGTACTTAACATAAATACAAGAAGCCTAAAATAAAGATAAAATACATTAGACTCCTTGAGACACTGTGAAGCTTCGACTCTAGAGCTTCAGTTCCTCACTAAAGGAACTTGACTTCTGATTGTCTTCTTTGTTCATCCATAGCCTATCCTTAGACCTTGTTCCATGCTCCATTCTGACTCTTGAACTTCGTTGCATATATAAACCTGTCAATAAACCAAAGCTAATAGACAGAAGTTAAAACACCTATTGGGTTTGCTTAGGTTCCTTAAGTCATCATCAAAACTTAAGGTCAACAGATACAAAAATGGAGCTCTCCCACACTAGAATTGAACTAATGAAGGCTACAAGGAATAAAAAAAATTTCTCACTTGCACTCTTTGTGTCTTGGATTTTCTTTGCAATGTTTCTAGTTTATTTGAAAGGTTGAACTTGATTATGTAGTGTTGATGGTGGTTTAGGTGGCTTCATTTAGGGGTTATGTTAGTTGTTTATTAGCCACCTAACCAATCTAATGTATGATTCTCAAGTAATGAATAAATAAACAATGTTGTGAATATCATTTGCAATTCATAATTCATAAGTAATTGCTTAGTGCAAAATATTACAATTCATAGTCATTGTTTCCAAAAGACACTACTAGTGCAAAATATTACAAGTGATAGTCATTGTTTGCAAAATACACTACACATAAACATTGTTTGCAAATTATAAGACAACACAACAATGTCACCCAAAAGATTGATTAAAACAGAGTTTTCTAACTATGCCTAAGTGAGACATCCATCCACTATTGAGTAGGCTGATGCAGGCCAGGGTTGAGGTCTGGCTTGACTGACTCATCTGGAACCAAGCCATAGCTGATCTGTGCCTTGGCCTTGCAGCTTCTCCAGTTGCCCCTGACCTGGACTTTGTTGATCTCAGCTGCCTTGTTGTCTGCAAACAGGGCAAACTGAAAGTGCAGCTGGTACTCAAGAAGGGGGGGGTTGAATTGAGTACAGGGCAGTGTTAAGAATTATTGGATTTTCTTCTCTATTTATGTAGGGGGACCAGGTGATGAACTGGTCCTGCAGCGGAAACAGAAAATTCAATAAATAATCAACACAAAGATTTAACGAGGTTCGGCTCAACTCTGAGCCTACGTCCTCCACTACCCTAATTACTTTTATTAATCAACTCTGAAAAACAAAAGCAATTACAAATGATCACACTCGTGATCCCCACACCTAACTCTAGGTGTCACTTCGCACTTGAACTCACAAGCACTTGCACTCACACTCGTAAATGCTACCCCAATCACTAACCTCTTAGTGATTCAATACAAACCCTTTGTTTCCCTCTAAATGCTTCCTACTCAAAGCTTACAAGAGATAATTACAAAACAATCCTTACTGTGTGCATAAATAGTTTGTAAGAGATGAACTAACTATTTCCCTTAGAGTGTATTTCGAGCTTTCAAAGATAGAGAAGTTTTTCAGAAAAGCTCACCCGAAATTCTGATCGAGTTTATGCTTTTATAAGGTTGGGAGATGAATTCTTTCGTGATCTTTTCAGATCATAACTTAGGTAAATAGAATATCTTTTATTTTGTAAATAAGAGATATTCTAAGATATTATTCTACTTTCCATAAATGGGTAGAATAATATATTCTAAGTTATATGCGAAATAATTCATCTCCAACTCTGCATAAACTGAATCAATTAGTTTAGTAAATATTCTCTAAGGATAGGAAATATATATTCCAGAAAATATTTACTGAACTAATGTCCAGGTTCATGAAACAAGCTACGAAGCAGCTGTTTCCCAACCTGTTAGTGTCCTAGAGATCAGGTCAACTTTTCCTGATCTCTACAACACTAAATATTCTAAGTAAGGGATACAGATAGCTCACGTACAAACATCCATGCACACTTAACATTATAAAGACTATAAAGATCAACTATCCTAATCTGAGAGACTTCATAATCTTCAAGTCTTGACGGCCTTCCTTGATAGAACATTCTGATACAGATTTCTTGAATGCTTTGATTCAAAAGAACTTCATATTGCCTCAAGTACTTGGGATAGCTGTTCCTGTTCAAAATGTCAGTTGATATAATATAAAACCAACAAGAACCAGCTAGTCAGCTGTTTGTCATCACTCAAAACCTTAAGTGACTCAACACAAACCATAATAAATCAGAAAATGGGCTTTAGTGTTAGGAAAAAGAAAAGTTACAATCTCATACACTTACTGAAGTTATTGTTGACCCATCAGGTGCAAACAAGACACCTACACCAACAGGTAGCTGGTTCCTGCCTCTACCTCTGCCCCTTCCCCTTGCTGCAGTAGCTCCCTTGCAGCACCAAATCCACTTGCATCACCACTTCCCTTACCAGAGCTAGAGCCTGCCCTGCCACCTCTTGGACCCCTTCCCATGTGAATCATCCTGCCACCTATACCTAGTTGAGTAGGTTGTACTGTCATTGAGTGGTGGGCAGTAGATGGTGCAGCCTGAGCAGTTGTTGTAGCTTCTGCAACTACAGTCTGCTTCTTTGGCCTCCCTCTAGGTTTCTTAGCACGTGGGGGAGGGGGTTGCCTAGTGTCTTTCTCAGGACACTTCCTTTTATTATGTCCCTTTGTGTGGCATAGGGAGCAAGTCATTTCAACCCCATTTTTGGTGATGGTTTCTGCCTTTGGGATTTTCAAAAGGATCCTTGATCCTGTTCTTCCTAGGTCTCCCAGGGCCAATTTTAATTGGAGGTTGGTCAATTGGCAGGGAGACCTTAGGCCAATGTCTTTCCCCTTCATATGGGAGGATAGATCCTACACCATACAACCACATCCCAAAATAATAAATACAATACTAAGATCAAAAGTAAATAAAAAATACAAGGAAAAGTTAGTGTTATACCTGCATATGCTTTGAGGTAGGTTGCCTTGTGGTAGCATTGATCAACATATCGCTCAGCTTCTTGTCTTATGTAATAAATAGAATCCACTGCATGGCAACATGGGATACCAAGCATATCCCATTTCCTGCAGGTGCAGCTCCTTGTTTCCAAGTTCACCACTAGCTGGTCTAAGTAGTATGTGACATTGAATAGGGTCTCAGATGATGGCGTGACCTCACATTCAGCTGCCTTTTGCTTTTCAATATCCAACTTTGCTTGAATTCTTGGACAAATCATGCTTGTGGCTTTCATCATTGTCTGCCTCTTCACCACTAGCCTCTACATCAAAGTTGTTCTGATGTCCTCTAGGCAATACAGCAAATGCTTTGTCCTGGCTTGTATGATATAACCATTAAAAGTCTCAGCAATGTTACTTGTAATGGCATCTGTCTTAATGTCAGGTTTGAGGAAAGCCCTACAAAACAGCTTGGGGTTGTGGGCAATGAAAGCATTCATGGCATCCACATTCACCTTTCCTAACTTCTCAAGGTTCTCCTCATAATCAGTCATGATGTATGCTTTAGCTATCCTCCAAAAAAGCAATTTCAGTTCATCTCCCCTATATGTCTTGTGCCAGTGTGCAAAGATATGTCTTGTACAGTGTCTGTGCTCTGCATTTGGCAACACAGTTGACACTCCATTCAAGATGCTCTGTACATGAACCACAAGTTAAACATGTTTACATGAATCTCAAACATATGCAAGTAAGCAAAGTAGCATGAGAGTAAGATGGTTCAAACCTGATGTTCATCTGAGATGATTGCCATGCCTTCCCCATCCTTCAGATCTAGAGTGCTTTACATTTGCTTGAAGAACCACTCCCAAGAGTCATTGTTCTCACCTTCAACAATGGCCCAACAGACAGGGTACATCTGGTCATTGTTGTCTCTCCCCACAGCTGACAGAAGCTGACCCCCCAAAAAAGTCTTGAGGAAGCATGCATCTACTGTAAGCACCTTCCTACAACCCTCCTGCCACCCCACCTTCAACCCTTCAAAGCATATAAAGAGCCTCTTAAAAATTGGAGGCTCTTTCTCACAATCTGTGACTAACTCCAACCTAGTACCAGGGCTGCTTCTATGCAATGCAGCCATGTAACTCCCAAGCTTGTTGTAATGGTCATGCATAGAACCATGCAACATTCTATGTGCCTGGTACTTGATCTTGTATGAAAAATCCCTACTCACCAACATTTTGAAATCCCTTCTTACACACTCTTGGATTTCCTTTGCAGGCTAATGAGGCCTTGTCTTGAAAACCTCAAGAAACTGCCCAGCTACCCAACTTGACTTCAGCAGCCTATTCCTCTTCATATTCCTCTAGCACCAATGTTCACCTTTCACAGTCTTAACAACTATACAAGCTCTCCTACTGTCCCATGAAGCATACACATAAAATGGGCAACCATCAACATAGCAAACACCTAATCTTTGTTGCCTTCCACTATCACTGACTTTGAAATATACATCTCTACCCTGCAGAATCCCATATTTAGCTACTGCTGCCCTAAACTCATCTCTGTTAGCAAATCTCTGCCCTACTTCCCAATTAAAAGTCCCAAAATCTGTGTGTGCAAGTGACACTGATTTGCTGGCCTTTCTTTTTCTTTCCTGGTTCCAATTCCTCTTCACCACTGTCAGGTGGAGTATGCACCTCCTCATCACTCTGCTCATAGTCACTCTGGGGCCCAGAACCCTCACCAACCTCAGTTGATGTCCCCTCACCAACTTCTACCCTTTGCTCTCCCTCCTTGTCTATATTCAGCCACTCAACTGTCTCCTTTTGGATTCTCCTAACATTGACAATAACTTAGCTGTTGCATCTTTAACCCTTTGCCTAGCTAAACTGTACTCCTCATCCTCAGTCTCTGACTCATACTGCAGCTCCTCATCCAATATATCCTCCCTCTCTTCTACCTCTAAGTCATCCAACCCTTGCACCTCTTCCCCTACTTCAGTTTCTAGATCATGACCCTGACCAGGATCTTCTTCTTCCCCAATCTTATCCTCTGCACCATCACTTTCCACATCTGAGTACACTTTACCAAAAAGAGAAATAGGCCCTTTCCCTTTGTCTACAGCTGCCCCTTTCCCTTTGCTTAACTCTGCCCCTTTCCTTTTGTCTGTAGCTGGCCCTTTCCCTTTGTCTGTAGCTGGCCCTTTCCCTTTGTCTAACTCTAATTCTGGTTCTGGTGGCTGGTAAGGTGGATCTTCTTTGTCACTCTCAGAACTAACAGTTGGGATCAGCTCATGTAAAGGAATAGGGATGTCAGGTCTTGCATCTTCCCATTCATAATTGTTCACAAGCTCAGAGTTGATTTGTGAAGCTAAAGGAAAGGAAGAGGATGTGGGATATGCTTTTGCCAAGTCTGAATTAGGGTTTATAACATATTTAACTTTGAGAGTACTTTGGTTATGTAAAGTATTGGTGGGTGGAATGGCAACAAAAGGACTAGGAGCATCTTCTTTTTCATTTAATGAGCTGTCAAAGGTATTTTGGGAAGGTTCAGAAATAGTCAAGGGAAGCTGACTTTTGTTCCTTGGACTTGCTCTCACTGGTGGTCCCCTCTTTACAGGTAGTTTTTTTGTTCTCATAGTTTTGGGGTTTTTTTATGAGGTAGGCTTATTTTCTGTTGGGAAAAGTATTGGGTCATTCTCACCATGCACAACATACACATCAACAGCCCTATTATTAAGTGAGACATCTATCATCTCCCTCATACTGTCATCATCATCAACTCTCCTCAACCCACCTTTCAAACTCAGTCCTGGAACTAAGTACATAAACTCCTGTACTCTATCCTTATACTTTCCACACCTCATAACCAACTCCAACAGATAATAAGCACACAATTGATCAGGGTTTACATTAAAGGTTATACCTTTACCATTCATATAACACAATTCACCATTGTCAAGATGTTGAAACACTCCTCCATGCCACATTTTCAAGGTAAATTTATTTGGAGCCATACCTAATTTAACAGCAATTACATTACAATCAAGACTACACTAAATCAAAGCATTTAGGGATCGAATTTAAACAATCAAACTAACAACAACAAAAACACCAAGTATTACAAACCCACAACAATTCGCATGCATAATTAACAAACAAATAGCATATCCTTACACAAATTAATCATTTCCCAGTTTAATTAATAAGGGTTTGAGGAAAAGATGCGTAATTTAAGCACAAATTCAGCTGAATTCAAGCGAAAGATTAGGGTTCAAAAACTTACCTAAAATGGAAGTTCGACACTTTCCCAAGAACGCGTGGTGCTTCTCCTTCTCAGAAATCGAAGATCATGACGTTTGCCCAAGTACAATTGTGGTTGAAGCTTCAATAATGGCGTCAATTTGAGGGTTTTTTTTTCGATGCTCTGTTGTAGTAAATGAAGAAGTAAATGAAAGGGAGGGAGTAGCAGAGAGAGTACAGAGAGTAGTTGGGAGGGAAAGCTGACGTGGCAGTAACAAGGGAGGGAAGCATCTCAACCCCCTAAAAGGTTACCTTCTAATCCGGTTTCAGGTTAAATGGGTGCAACGAAAATTAATACCCCCCAAAGTTGGGAGTGATAGATAATAAACGGAAGTTGAGATTAATTTCGGCGGATGAGGAAAAGTTCAGATTAATGGGAGCAATTTTTCCAAAAAAAAAAAAAAAAAAAAAAAAAGGAAAAGCAGTGCAAAGATGCCAAAGGAATTAATGGAGAAATGAAAAAGTCAGAGGCTCAGAGCAAATAAATCAACAGGGGAGGTTGGTTTTTCTTAACTAAATGTTTAATTTAGGGAACACAAACTTTTTAAAAAATCGGGTGTATAATAATTATTGTACATCCATTATATAGATAGCCTAAAGTAATTAAAAGTTACCCCTGAAATGAATAAAAGTAACCCCAATATGAATAAAACTATAAAAGTAACCCAATACAAATAAAAATTATCTACGATTTATTAGTTTAGAATCACATGTTAAATGACTAAAAAACAATTACTAGTGATTGAATGTAATTAAATTATCTTTATAAAACTTTTCTTGTTGTCTATTTATATAAAAATTGTATGATGTTTAAATTTACCCAAAAAAAGCAAAAAGTTACCCTAAAATTAGCTAAAAGTTATCCTTATACTGCTCGATGTACATTAGTATTAGTGTAAACCGGGTGTATACAAAAGTTTTTCTTTAGGGAAAACTAATCTAAATTCAACTTATTAGAACCGTTGGATGTCACGTCAACTACAAACCGGCAACAATAGGTGTATTAACTTGTTGGGACCATTTCAAAAGATCGGAGTATAAAGTTGAGATTATTTAAAAATACTCGATAGTTGGGATTATTTTGAGAAAATCGGACAAAGTTGGGATTATTCCCATCAATTTTTCCTTAAAAAAATCAATCAAGAAAAAGAATATATAATCTTGTTATAATAACCATATGTAATACATATAATATGTCTTTTCTAAAAAAAAAATAGTTTATAAATCACAAATCATGTTAAATATTTATTTATTTATTTTATTTGCTTAACTTTATACTCCCTCTGTTTCATAATGTTAGTCCCATATACTATTTTGGGCGTTTTGAAATGATCTACCCATATTGAATGTATTTCTTTCTTATTTTATTTTATTTTCCTAATTTAATCTTATAATTTCTTATCACGTTAGTGGATTGATGACATGACAGTAATTAAATATTCTGGTGGTCCTCAATCCCATTAGTGGATTGATGACATGACATTTGATTGATATTCCTCACATTAAACAAGCATCGTAATTGATGCTTTCCAAAGAAAAAAAATCATAACATTTAATAAAATAGAATTAAATAAGCAGCTTTTGTACTAAAATGTAAGATTCCAAATATAATTCATTCTCTTATTTTTTGTGATTGATTTCATATGAGACTAACAAAGTGAAACGGAGGGAGTAGTTGTCAATATTTTTTTTTTTTGAAAAGATACATCAAATCTTAGCTTTTATTATACTTTGTATAATCTTATGTAATTATTACTTTATATATGTAAAAAAAGTTGTTTCTTAAATAATTTATTTTCAAAAAAAATAAAAATAAAAATAAAAAAAATAAAGATACACCAGGAGATGACACATGTCATTGTTGGTGTGTCTTTTAGTATATAGTTATTGATGATTGGTTTATTGGAAAGCTCTTGAAATCTAATTTCTAATAACCCAATTAAAATTTGGTCAGTATCATATCTAAATATTAAGGTATGGTAAAAATACTATACAATAAATCTTGTGTGGACCTGGTTCACAATAACATTATTGTGGACCTGGTCCACAATAACATTATTGTGGACCTGGTCCACAATAACATTATTGTGGATCTTATCCACACGAAATTGTCATTATATTAAACATAGTGACCCTTAATTTTAATATAGTAACCTTATTTTTAACATAGTAACTTTTTTTAAAAGGAAAAATTGATGGGAATAATCCCACCTTTTGAACGTCGGAGATTAATAATCCCACCTTTGTAATTCTTTTTAATAATCCCACATTTGGAACTCTTTTTAATAATCCCACCTTTTGAGCGTCGGAGATTAATAATCCCACCTTTGGAATTCTTTTTAATAATCCCACCTTTGTACCCAATTCACTTCTAATAGTCCCAAAAGGTCATGGAACTTGTTATAAAAAGTTACTAGACACGTGTTGGCTAGTGATCGGTAAAAAAAATAAAAAATAAAAATAAGTTTAAAGTTTTTAATAAAAAATAAAAAATAAAAAGAAATTAATTGAATAATTAAAAAATCACCCACCAGCCCAACCACGTTCCCGACCGCCTGTTTCGGCCAACCTCGCTGCCGGACTCCCCTGCCCCACGATGTTGACTGCCCAGACCGCCTCCCCAGCGCCGACGCCACCCTCCCTCTCCCCCGAACCAACAACCTCCCTCCACCATGACGAAAACCCTCGAAACCAACCATCCCGCAACCCTCAAAGACCCTTTCTCTCTCCGGCCAGCCATCCCCAACCCGAACTCCAATGTCGGCGTCGCTACCAACCCCCCTGAACTAGTCGGCCGTCGCAAGCAAGCTTCCCCATCCCCCGATCCCAGCCCCTCCCCATCCCCCATTTCAACCTTCCCCGTCCCCCGATCCTAGGCCCTCCCCGTCCCCCGTCCCTTTTGAGGTCGCTCCGACCTTCCCTGTCCCCCATTCCCCGCGCGCCTATCTTCCCTGTCCCCTATCCCCACCACGCCTTCCTCCCTTAACCTCGATTCAGGCCGATTTGGTGGGTTTTCAATTTTTCGAAGGTGGTTTTAGATTTGGTTTTCGAAGGTGGTTTTGGGAATGTTTTGGCAGGGGTGGGATCTTGGTCGGTTCCTGGGGCGGTGGGAACTCGGTCAGTTTCCGGGGCGGTGGGAACTCGGTCGGTTTCTAGGTGGGTTGGTGGTTTTACGGTCTAGGTGGTGGTGGCTGTGGTGTAGCTTAGGTGGTGGTGGCTGTGGTGTAGCTTAGGTGGTGGTGTTGTTTTTTTTTATTTATTTATTTTGGACAAATCAAATTGTGACACATGTAAAATAAACTTAATAAAAAAAATTACCTCTTCAACCGGTTACTGGTCACCCGGGACTATTTTAAGCGGATTGACATCAAAGGTGGGATTATTAAAAAAAGTCCCAAAAGTGGGATTATTAATCTCCGACGCTCAAAAGGTGGGATTATTATTCCCATCAATTTTTCCTTTTTAAAACTTGTGTGACCTTTAATTTTATTATGAACTTAAAGTATGACATTATGTTGAAATTTTAACATAGTGGTGTTTATTATTCATATTAACCATAGTATTAAAAATTTCATTAAAAGAATTAACCTAGTATAGCTTATGTCACACTAACTTTTATTTCAACATAATAACCTTTATTTTAATATAGTGACCTTTTTTTTATTAACAAAACAATCATATTCTCTCTAACATTGATAGTCCATAATAAATTAGTGTGAACCTTTAAGAATTTGTAAATAGTATAAAGGTGTTATTATAAAGCATCATAGTTGTACATTTTTACTTTTTAGCGTACATTTTATTCATTTGATTAACTTAGACCTTATTACTACGTATAAAGTATCATAGTTGCAATCTGAATTTGAGAGTCTTATTAAAGTAATTCTCATCTAAAATCATAGTTCTTATAGATTAATTTTTTCAAAATAACCAAAAATATGATGAAACGAACAAGATCTCAATACCCTTAATATTGTCCACAAGGGCAAAATCACAATCCAAAGCCAATGTAAATATGTAATGCAATGCATGAACCACACACACATTTAGTCACTTATGATCCACAAAACCCAAAAACATCCGAAGGTAAAGAATACAGGATTAGATAATACCTTATCCTCAAACTTCAATAGCTACAATATCCAATGATCATCTCTTCCTCCCTTACCACCACTACCACTACCATCACCATCTCCCATCCCCAACTCCTCCTCCCCCGCCGCCATCGCCATCGCAATTTCTCTCTCCTCCCTAAATCCACCCTCGCCAACACCAACACTTCACCGCCCGCCCCCGCAACCACCGTCAACAACCCCAAATCCGCCATCATCATCGGCGGCGGCCTCGCCGGGCTCTCCGCCGCCACTCACCTTCACTCTTCCGGCGTCCCTTTCCTCCTTCTCGAAGCTTCCGACGGCGTTGGCGGTCGTGTCCGTACAGACCTCGTCGATGGCTTCCTCCTTGATCGAGGCTTCCAGATCTTCATCACCGCCTACCCTGAAGCACAAAAGCTTCTCGATTACTCTACCTTAGACCTCCAAAAATTCTACTCAGGAGCTCGAGTTTACTACAATGGCGGATTTCACACTGTTGCTGATCCTGTTCGACATTTTTGGGACTCCATTGGAACCCTAGGTAATCCCATTGGTACAATTCTTGATAAATTGCTAATCGGATTAACTAGAATTAAGGTTTTGACCAAATCATTTGAGGAAATTGTTGTTGCTAATGAGGTTCCTGTGATTGAATTGCTGAGAAATTCGGGTTTTTCGGATTCGATTATTGATAGGTTTTTTAGGCCGTTTTTTGGTGGGATTTTCTTCGATCGAGACCTCGAAACGTCATCGAGGTTGTTCGATTTCATCTTTAGATGCCTCGCATTGGGAGATAATACGCTTCCTGCGAAAGGAATCGGCGAAATACCGAATCAGTTGGTCTCGAAATTGCCTCAAGATTGCATTAGGTTGAATTTGAGAGTTGAATCGATTGACATTGATGAAGAAAAGAGGGTTAATGTGAGATTAGATAATGGAGAAAGTTTGAGAAGTGAGTTTGGGGTAATTTTAGCAGTTGAGAAACCAGAAGTTGAAAAGATTTTAGCGGGAAATTTGTTGGAGGGAGTAAATAAATCGGGAAATAAAAAGCCTGGTCAGAGTACGGTTTGTTTGTATTTTACTTCGGATATGGATAAAATCCCGACCTCAGACCCAGTTTTGTATCTAAATGGGTCGGGTCGTGGGATTGTGAACAATATGTTTTTTGCTACTAATGTTGCCCGGTCGTATGGCCCGCCTAATAAGGCGCTGGTGTCAGCTACGTTGATCGGATTGTATGATGATGTGTCAGATGATGAGTTGATTGGGCGGGTGGTACGAGAGCTTTCCGGGTGGTTCGGGGAGTCGATTGTTGGGAGTTGGAAGCATTTGAGGACTTATCGGGTCAAGTTTGCCCAACCAAATCAAAGCCCGCCTACGGACTTGATGAAGAGTCCGAGGATTGGGCCTGGGTATGGATTGTACTTGTGTGGGGATTACCAAACTAGTGCTACATTTGATGGGGCCTTGGTTTCCGGTAGGAGAGCTGTTGAAGCATTACTTGAAGATAGAGCAATTAGTCGACTTCTTTAGGATGTAAATTGGTTCATTTTCACGCCAAAGATTGATTCATTATACTACAATAGTCCAATATAGTGTTGTTTGCTAGTCGTATCCAATGATAAACGAGTTGTATTTGTTGTAAGAAAACTTGAGTAATTGTATAGTGATTACTGATTAGCGCACTTCTGCTGTACTACTGCCATCGTTGAGTGTTATTTAGTTGATTGTAGAACCATAGAGGCACCATCAAAAGTAATTCTATGCGGAAAGTATGATCGAACAGTGTCATAGACAAATACCAATTTTCATTACATGAACCCCCAAATATAGCCTCAGACTAAGGAAGTAAGGAATTCAAGTATTGCAATTTGCCATATAAGTATATAATAACTATCATTAACATTGCTTGTTCCTTATTTCAAAAAAGGTCGAATTATTTCAAAACGAGTCAAGTCACAACTAGTGGTTAGAAGTAACGTTATCATCACATATGGTTGTTGTGCCAATGACAGTTATGACACATCCCTGATTTTGGTATCAGAATTATGTGTTCGGGTTGTAGACTTGCAGTTAGATATGCTTAAACAACGAGAGGCCGGTGAAGCAATAGTGAAGGTTAAAAGGGCTGAGATTTTCAGCCGCGCCTCGAGTAACCAAAGGGCGAAACTATCGCTACATTATTTACATAATCTAGCAGTTGTGCTGACCAGACAGTAGCTAATTAGCTATGCAGTCTGGCCTTCAATTTTCCTGAGTAATTAACTAGAAGTTCTTGGAATAAAATGTCAGTTAAGTTTAACTTGACTTTAGTCTTATAGCAAGTCATAAACTTGTAGGCTGGCTTGATCAATTTTCTCTATGGAGGCGGATGCACAATGCTTGGTGCATCCGGTTTTCTTTAAAAAAAAAGGCGGAATAGTTGTTCAGTAAAGAACATATAGTTGTTTTGTAAAGAAAAAATAGCTATTTTATAAAGAACATCTAGTTTTATATGTTTTTTTTTTGTAAATCTAAAGAACATTTGTAATATTAGTAAAGAACATGATAATATTAAAGAACATTATTCATATATTAAATGTACATTTAGTATAAATGATCATGTATGTACATGAAAAAGTACATTTTATTGTATTGTAATGTACATTGTATTATATTCTAATGAACATATATGTAATAATGTTGGTTACATGTTTATAATGTACATTGTATTATATTCTAATGAACATATATGTAATAATGTTGATTACATGTTTATAATGTACATTGTATTATTTGGATCATGTAATAAGTATATGAAAAAAGATCATTTTACTGTATTTTAATGTACATTGTATTATTTGGATCTACAACTTTTTCTAAAAAAAAATTTTTGCTTGCTTTTTTCTTCCAAAATGTAATTAATCGATCGATCTTCTTCAAGAACTTCATTTTATTTCTCATTGCAACAACAAAATTACATCAAAATCGCAATTAATTCCCAATAAAATCAAATATTACAATTTTCAATCAAATTTATAAAAAATAAACACTCAAACTCAAAATAAACAAGTATGAATGTCGAATTTGGTCTTACCTTTTGTTTTTATTTGTCATCAACAATTTTGGACTCAAAATTTCGAATTTCTTGAAATTTCGCTTGAGGTTTGAGGAATTTAATAGGGTTTGAAGTTTTAATTTGTTTGGAGAGAGAAAGTGAACTTTTGGTTAAAAAAAATTGAAATGATTTGTAATTAATGTATGGTAAAAAAAATAATTACAGTACTGTTTATCTATTTCATTATACAAAATATATATATATATATATATATATATATATATATATATATATATATATATATATATATATATATATATATATATATATAACACACAAAATTGTTGCACAAAAATCTGATCTACATTATAAATGAACAATATGTTCTTTTATGTATATGTCCATGTACATTATAAATGAACACTATGTTCTTTTATATGCACATGTATATTAGTATATACCTGCATGTTCATTCCGCCTTTTTTGTATTTTGGAGCGGATGCACCATGCGGATCGTGCATCAGAGTTATTTTTTTGTGTACTCTTCTTATTTCATCTTTTGCTGATAATATAGAAGGAAATGATTATGAATGAAGTCGCAATTTAATTTGATGAATCTTAGAAACTAAACGAGATTTCCTAAGCTTTAGTATTGATGTTCTAACTTATAAAATAACTAGATGAAGCCCGTGCGATGCACGGTTTGTTTGATTTTTTTAAAATAATGTTTTTTTTTTGTATTTATGAGCCTAAAATTTGTTATATATTTAGATAAAATTCCTAATATTAAAAGATAATATATAATATTTAATTAATTTAAACTTAAAAATCGCATTCACCAATTTTGCTTACATGGCATTTAAATTATTTAATTCTAAAAGAAATTAATTGGCTACTACTAAGATTTATAATCCTACATGGCGCGCTGAGAAAATTAAATCCTACGTGGCTCTCTAAAAACTCGGGAAAAAACTCCCCTTTATATATATATACTAGATGTAAGCCTATGCAATGCACAGTTTTTAAATATTTCATTTTGTATATTTTTTTTGTAATTTCTTAATATTTTTTGTTTTTATTTTCTATTCTATTATTTTAACATTAATTTAAGGTTAAATATTTTGTTAAGTTTTAAATTATTCCTATTCAAATTTTACGTATATAGAACTTGAATTTATAAATTGAAATAAATATTATCTCGTTCATCGGATAGTTAAATAAAATCATTAAATCAAAATATATTTTTTAATTTCTAATTATTTTTTAAAATAATATAAATCCTAATGTAAAAGATAATAAAAAAGATAATTTTTGTTTTTTTTTTCATAATTTAAATCTTAAATTACTATTTTTTTGTTTTCAATTCTCAAATTTCATTTGTTAATTTTTTCTTAAATGGCGATGAAAATTTAAATTCAAAATTAATATATAAATCTAATTTTTCATTGGTCGAAATATTACTTTTGCTTATGTGGCGTGCGATGCACGAATTTTTATATACATTTTGTATATAAATATTTTTTTGGTGATCTCTTAATTTTTTTTTCTTGCATTATAAGTTTTAAAATTTTGTATGAAAATATCATATCATCAAATATTTACATAAAACCATTAACATCAAATGATAATTTATATTTTTTTAATATCAAAATATAATTTTTAGTTTTTTAAATAATATAAATCCTAATATCTAAAGATAATTGTTAGTTTTGTAACAAATAAAAATGATAAAATTTAGTGTTCTTAAATAATTAAAATCTTAATAAATTACTATTCGTCGTTTTTACCTACGTGGCAAAAATTTAAAATTTCATTCGTCACTTTTGTTTAAGTGGCGAGTGATTTTTTTAATTCTAAAATAAAATAGATATCTAATTTTTAATTGGTCGAAAATATACATTTTCTTATGTGGTGCTTCCAATGCTCTCCAAAAATGCCTACTTTATTTATATATATTAGATTAGATTACTAGTTTATTTATTTATTTATTTTTTGTTAGTATAATTCATTCATTAATAAATGTCATATGTCATATGACATTACAATAAGAGACATTTGAAATTAATAAATACTTGTATAAAATACTGAATCAAATAAAGAGATGGTTCTTGCACACATCTCTCGCTTAGGCCTTATTTAGTTCACCTTATTTTTACTTATTTCAGAAAAAATAATAAGTTCAGATCAGATCATCGTTTTATGTGCAGTTTTTTATCACTAAATATCTTTCAAAGAGCAATACTATTGCATAGCGGAAGCAAATTTATGAATCCCACCGGTGGGTTAGGCAGCCCGGCAGGGGGAGTATTTGTGTGAACGGTCTCAATATTTAACCTGCTCTTGATACCATGCTAAATTATGTAAAACCTCAAAGCTTGAATTTCATTGATTACTCTCATATCAGAATATATAATACAAGTTATTCCCTAATATGATAGAATTAGGAAACTACCTAAAATATAATCTCAAGATATTCTAGCCATAAAATAGGGAATAAAATATATCCTATAATATTCTCAAAATATATCCCTCAATAGATCAAAATGAGCTTTAAGGGTAATTAATAAACATCTTTAAGCTTTAAGCTAGTGTTTTCGTTTTGCCAAGGAAAGTATACAAAATGAAAAGGATTTATGCAGAAATGTTCGTCCCAGTACAAGTTGCTCATTTTTAAGAGTAAATAATAAACATCTTTCTTGTCACAAGTTTTGGCATAATATCCATTTTAAAGTATGACTATGATCCTTAGTTCAATCCAAGAGTCAAGATACCATATTCTTCTATTTAAAATATATACACTTGATTAATACTTCGTATATTCAAAATTTTATTCAACTACATACATGTTTTGATTATATCTTATGTTTCAACTATGCACATTTTGATAGGTTTATTTCTGTATTTAATCAAAGTTTATATTTCTAAAGTTGATCATCTTTGATAGAGTATATGAACTAATCTTGAGCTTTAACCATCAGCTTAATTTTTTTGTTGAGATTGTCCTTTAACATGGTATCGAAATCAATATGACACAAAGGTGACAAGTTCCAATATGAGTCATATTAGTTGTATTGTTGTAATATTAACATAAGACGTACTTCAGGAGTAAATCATATGATGATCGCCCAATTTTCAAACTATGTAATCAAGGCTAACTATAGTTGAGATTGTAATGATTCCAACCTACCACCTTTGTGACAAGAGTTTGATTTCTATCGAGTTTATAAGGGCTTATGAGGAGATTATGATCTTTGTGGATATAGGTTCGATTTTGAATATGAGATAGGCTAGGTCACCTCCACCTAAGTCTTGCGTATCCAAATAAACATAATTTGCATACTATTATATATGTAAAGTCTATACGCATGGACCCACCCAAAGGTTAATCAATCTAACTAATTGGCGATGACTAGCTATTCCTTCTCACGCCTAATTTGTTAATCATCAAACAATAAGTGAATCTAAATTTCTAAATGGATAATTATTGGATGTCACATTTTCACTACCAAACCCTAAATTCATAGTTGGTGTACAAGAAATGTTTGACAAAAGTAAGCCATGTTGGAAAAACAAAGGCATCAACCCTTCAACTTTCTGTTATATCCCTAAAAATAATTTAATCACATAGAATAAACCCACCTTACTTCCCTCCGCGTTGCATTGCTCGATCTCCATCATATTAGTACAACAATATTAATTTTCTAATAATTGTTTAATTATTTTTAATTTACTTCAGGTTGGTATGACATAAGAAAGATACAAATACAAAAGAAATCAATTAATTTGATTCCGGAATCCAACTAACAAAACTTTAATTAAATAATTAATTTTCTTAATTAAGGTGCCATTAAACATGATTAAAGACTTGAATCTTGAGGTATTTGTGCCTGTCATTGTCTCCTCTTCAACCAACACTCCTTAATCTAATCAATTAAGAAAGTTTCAAAGTGTTAAATAAGAGTGACCTAGCTTTGGGTGTAACCTATCATAGTTTACTTACGTGCTTAATTTAATTAAATAACTAATTATATTTTAACAAAAAAGTCAAGTTGGGCCTCTTTTCTCATTGGTTATGCATTAAAAATCTAGTAACCAAAAATTAATTATATTAGTTAAGAAAAGGACAATTTTGATGACGTATAATTTGTTTAATTTGTTTTACATTTGTTTAAACTAGTCCCACATGCTCTTTCTTATATAATTGTGATACCAATACAAGTAGTGAGAATGAGGTTACTCTTTTGTTTTAATTATATTGTCTAGCTAACGTCATCACTTTTTAATCAAGTTGGATTATAATTAATGATTATGATATTGGAGTCGAGTTTCCATCTTTTCTCTCATTTACATCGAACTTGTCTCCTCCTCTCATTCTCCATATTTTCTTTCTAAGTTTCTAACTATTCCTATTAGTGTGTATTCGGTTTTCGGTTTTCGGTTTTCGGTTTGAATAGGATTTAATTTTTCAATTTTTGTTTAGTTGATAAAAAAAATAATAATAAATCATACTGACCAAAAACAAACGGAAAATATTTCAAATTTTATTGAAGTACTTACGTACAAGTTATTATGTTTTAGTATTTTAAATCATTGTCGTATAATTATGTGGATAAGGATACAATATATAATGAATAAAATGATTTATTTCGCTAAGCAAATGAAAAGGAAATTAAATAAACTATTCATATAATTATGTGCTTAAAAGATACATTTACAAGAGTTTATATAAATACAAAATGAAGTTAATAATATTCCAAAAATGGAAGCTAAGAGATCTAATTTACGATGTGTCCTAAAGTAGATAGTTTAACTTAGGCTTCGTTCACTTCACCTTAAATTAATAATATTTAGTAAAAATAATTTCAGTTTAGTAACTTAATTTCGATTCAGTAAATATAAGTCCAGTTCAGTAAAAATAACTTCAATTCAGTAAAAGTAATTTCAGTTCAGTAAAAATCTATAAACTTAATTAAAGAAGAAATATAATAGAAAATCAGTAAAAATAATTTCAGTTCAGCAAAAATAATTTCAGTTCAGTAAAAATAATTTCAGTTCAGCAAAAATAAGGTGAAATGAACGGGGCCTTACTTGGCTTTTACATGGTATCCTATGGACATTATCTATCTTTGACCATTAGTTTCTTTGTCAATATATATATATATATATATATATATATATATATATATATATATATATATATATATATATATATATATATATATATATATATATATATATATATATATATATATATATATATATATACACATATATATATATAGGAGGCTCTCGTGAGAATTTTTCTTATGTGAGAATTTTTCTTCTGTGAGAACACTCTTTATGTTCTAAATTTTTACTCGTATGTTCTAAATTTTAAATCTAATGTTCTAAACTTTTCCTTAGGTGTTCTAAATTAAATCAAATGTTCTAATTTAGTACTCACATGTTCTAAACCATAAATTAGTTAAGTTTAATATCATAAATTTGAAATAACTTTATGTTCTAAATTTTAAAATGTGTGTTCTAAGATTTTTAATTATATGTTCCAGATTTTAAAGCGTATGTTCTATTTTTTTACTCATATGTTCTAAATTTTTTACTCACACTTTCTATATTCTATATCAGTTTGTTCTAAATTTTTATTCACATGTTCATAATCTTAAATCAGATGTTCTAAATTTTACTCATATGTTTAAAATTTCATAAAGTATATTTTATAAATTTTTAATCACTTGTTCTAATTCTTAAATCAAATGTTCTAAACATATTACTCACATAGATGTTCTAAATTATTACTTAGATGTTCTAAATTTTAATTTCAGACACATGTCCTAAATTTTTATTCGTATGTTCTAAACTTTTACTCACATGTTCTAAATTTAAAATCAATTCTCATATAAGTATGAATTCTCACATATGAACCTATTCTCACCGGATCCCTCCCCTATATATATATATATGTGTGAAAATTATAAAGATAAAATGTCGCTAATTTACATGAAAAGAGTCTAACAAAATCTTAGTTCATAAGTTTTTTTTTTCCTCTTTTGTAAACAATACAATGCAACCAAAGTTATTTATTTTAAACACATAATCTAATGAATATAGCAAGTGAGTCAAGCTTTCGTGAACATATAGTAGTGTTCATTGTGTACAATGAAGATATTTTTGACAACAATATAAGTTGATATTATAATCATTCAATTGATCAGAAATTCTTAGCTATGATGATAATTCTATATACTGTATATGATTAAAGACATTAACCTACTTCCTTCATTATTTTTTTATTGTACCATGAGGGATTTCATGCTTGTCAATGCATAACTTTAGCTATTAATATCTTCAATTATATACCATTGTAAAAATTATTTAAAAAAAATTGATAAATGAAAAGTAGATTTTGAGACGAATCTCTAGATCCCACATAACTACGGAGTATTTTTTTTCTAATGGATAAATCACAAACGATTATAATAGAAGATTAAATGAATAGTATAAAAGTCTTTATGGTGCAATAAAAGAAAAACGGAGGAAGTAGATGGAAATAGTAAAATTTAATAGACCTTATGATAAATTCTATTATTTATTTTATCATCCAGAGTAATGTCTCTATTCAATACTTTGACCTTTTTCTCGATAATGTCTCTAGACTATTCGAATATATATTCTTTCATAAGGTCTAGTGAAAAATGTCTCTATGTATTTCGCTTCTAACTTAGTTTAAAAAAGACTTGGTAAAAAAGGGTGGTTAATGTAAGAAAATATGAAGACGAACTACAATTTCAATCTTACAAAAGTTGATTATTCTAATAATTTTTTATCTTATCATATTCACTGAACTAAAGGAAGTCCTGATGAAAGTGTGGAATTACCACGATCAAAATTACTTCCTCTAGGAACCCTAGTTCCTTACCATGCATTATGAGTTCCATTGTTTTGTTTGTTAAATTTTCTTTTCAATTTATGCCTTTTATCATGACATAATAACATGGACCATTGGACCCACGACTTCTAAATGACAATTATTGGATGCTTCTTTGAGTTGGAAAAAGACTAAAGCAAATTAGGAATATGAATATATGATATATTCTCCACACAAAATTTTAAAAAGCTAAAATATTTCTTTTTTAAAAAATTGATAGGCAAGAATATTAAAATAATTAATGACTTGTAGGGTCTCAATATGACGTCTTGTATAGTAGGACCTAATATGGTTTTCTGCTTAAAATAATTAACATTGCAATAATTTAATATCATGGTACTGTCCTATAGTGTGACATCATCTATGTGATACATTATAATTACAATATTACCCTTATAGTATCTTTTGCCAATTGTAAACTTTGGGAAGAGGCGCATGGTATCTAAACTACCTATAAATAAGTCAATATAACAACATAATAGGATCAGATTCTTTCCAATTTTGACTAGGTTTTTTACATTTTATACATAAAATAGTTAAACTAGGTTTTCATTAATGGGTAAGAATCTTGAGAGGAAAATTTCAAAGGGGATTCTTCCATCCAAACTATTTTCCTCACGAAAGCAAAATTGGATTTAGTTAATGTATGAAGCTAATTCATTGAATCATTGTCATTTTTAGTTAGAATTCTATTAGATATTTGAAAAACTCATTTTAAATAAGTTAAATTAACTTGATATAACCTTATTACTACATATAGTAGTCTCCTACAATTTCAAAACGAAGAGAGTTTTCGCATCTATAAAATTGTCAGTTTTTTTGCTAATAGAATTATTGTGTACTTCATCTCAACAAAGCAAAAGACTAAAAGTAGATACATTTTTTAGAAACAAGTTTAAACAAATAAACATATATAAGAAGGAGAACAAATCAATCACAAGAGTTTACTACTTTCATATATTATTGAATGACTTGTGTTATCCCACAATACTCATGCCAATTAAGAAAAAGTTAATACATGTAGTGAATTCACTACAAGAAAATAACCTTTTCGTAGCGATTATTTTACTCATTTTCTTCAAAAAAAAAAAACATGCGTATGATCTTTACAAGATTCGAACATGCAACCTCAAACTCTTATATTAAATGTTTCACCAATAAGCTATGACATATTTTATGTATTTTTTTTCAAACAATATTTATATATCTAGTGTTGAAAAGGCTTTTCGTATCAATTTTTAGGATTTATTGGCGATTGTAAATGATACGATTTCTCAAAATTATATAAATGTGTAAAAATAGTGTGGATATGTATTATTATGCTTTTCGTATCGATTTTAGATGGGAAAACCATGGCGATTGTAAAAATGATACGACATCCTTAATTATTTCACAAACATACTTGCATATTGTAGCGAATGAACCATCGCTACGAAATAATCGTTACGAAAAGTGATTTTTCTTGTAGTGATTTGGAAAATGATAAACATAGCCTCTAGTTAAAGACGATGTATAAGAAGCAAAATATTAAAATAATACGGATTAATACACTGATTTATTCATGATAATGTAAACAAATTTCAACTTTATTTGATCAATTAAGCAAAGAGGTCTATTTAATGCTTATATGTAGCCATAAGCGCTACATATATCTTCATCATTTTGGTTAAACGGCATTAAGGCAGCAGCTACTTAAACATTAATAAAAACCAGTTTGATACAGAGTTTGAGCTTAAGCTAGCTCCTTCAGAATCCAATAAGGTAGGCAATACAGTTTAAAGTAGTATTGCAAGCCATAATCAAAGGTTAGAGTTTAAGTCGATCACTGCTAAAGCAATTTTCATTGGTGTAAAAAACTACCCCATTCCCTGCAGCCCTACAACTCTACATGTACACAATCAATTTCAAATTTGGGTTTTAATAAATTATTACAATTTCTCACCTCATACATAGAATCACTTATAATTTTCTAGGCAAGTTACACAAAGTGCACTTTTTATTTTTTATTTTTTATTTTTTTGTTCTCATAATCTGATATTCCATCCCAAGATATGACTCATTTGATAAGGTTCTTACCTTATAGTTTCGAGGTTCTAGGAGCAAATACTAAACAAAAAAATCACAAGAGTTGGTGTTAAATTAGGGTCCTCATTACCGTTGAAAAAAAAAAGCAAAGGTTTTGCACTTAGCTTTCTCCCTCAATTCCTTAAAATTTGCTTTACTATATATATCATACCACTTTTCATAATTGTAAAAAACCACAACTTTACCCTCGATCACATTGATTCCTTATCACTAAAAAAATACTTCATCTCAAGTTAAACAACAATGAGCTGGGAAAGGTTGATTTTGACTCAATATTAGCATATACTACGTACGTAAGTCAAATGAAGATGAAAAACGGATGTAAGCTTTTTGATCGAATAAACAAACTATTGCAGTTAAAAGTGAATGAACAATGATGGAACTACAAAAGTAGTAATTAATCCATGCATTGTCACTTAATGATTACATTATTTTTCTTTTTAGTTTGATCATTATTTGAATTTGCTTAATGGGGATAGATATTACAACTTCCCTCATAACTCTTGCAATTGATCCCACTAGGCTACTATACTATATCATCAACTCCTCTCAATCAAAACTTTAAGAGGGAGTTTGGTGAAAAGCTCATTAGGGAAAAATTAATTAATTTGACCACTACAGATAAGGTAATTGAAGTGTTTGGTGGTCAGCTTGATTTAAATGATGATTCCGCTAAATAAACTCATTTTCAATTAGCTGCTCAAAGGTGGTCTTTCATTAGCTTTAATTCAAGTAAATTAAGGTGAAATGACAATTATATACCCAATTAATCCAAAAACTCTACTATAAAATATCTTTAGAAAGTTTAATGACTAAAGTTAAAAAAAATAAAGGTATAATAGTCTTTATTATACTCCATCCGTTTTAAAATACTTGATCCACTTACCTTTTTAAGCCATTTTTAAATGCTTGCTCTATTTCTTTATTTGGAAACTTTTTTCAGTATTTAATTCATTTATCTCACCTAGTGGATCCAACATAAATCATATTTTATTAATTTAATATTCTTTCTTCTCCAATACTCTTCACTTCTTTTGATTTTTATAATTTTTTATTCTTTCACCTACCCCACTACCTCCATATTTTATTACTTTTTTCAAATTCTCCTAAAACTCTGCATATAAAAAAGTGAAGCAAAAATTTAAAAATGGAGAAAGTAGTATTCAAAAATAAATATTGGAATAATACTCCATATTTTGAAATTTTAAAATAAGAAAACAATAACTATATTGTACTCCCTCCATTTTTAAATACTTGTTCCAATTCTATTTTTAGTACTATTCATTTGTCTTACTTTGACTAATATTTGTGACTATACATAAGAAAAAAAATATATAGTCTTGTGGGTACTTGTTGGAATCATCTCAATGAATTGATTATTAATTTTCAATTATAAGAATTTATATTTATTGATAATTAAAGATATTAGTGATTAAAGATTAACATCGGTATGTGTGTCTAAGATTTATTGATAATTAAAGATATTAGTGATTAAAGATTAACATCGGTATGTGTGTCTAAGAGAAATGGAGCAAGTATTTAAAAACGGAGGGAGTAGAAAGGAAGAGGTATATGATGAGAGGAGTAAAAATAAAAAAGGGGAAGAAGTAGTGATACAGTAAATGACAATAAGGAATCTGAAAGACCAATAGTGGGTGGAATCAGGTGATGACATCATAAATAATGTCTAACCGTTTCTCTCTCTTGGTAAAGTAAATTCCTAAAATAGTCTCATCATTCTTTCTTTGGATTTTTCGCGCGTCACACCTTGCACAGACACACTCCACTTTGTGTATTTGGCATATTTTTTTTAAAATAAAATTTTTTTTTGTTATTTTGTTTTGTTGTGAAGAAGCAGACAATCCCTTCTCATCTTAGCCACTTATTCCTTTTCATTTTCTACCCCTGATTACGACTACCTCCCCGCATTTAACTATCTTTTTCTTTAAATTACACTTTTACCCTTTATTAAAATTGGAGGTAGTATAATTATTGATATTTAACATATAAAATATAATTTGGATCATAATTTGGTCCTTGTTGTAATATTTGTGAAACATATGAGTATCAAATACTACTCCCTCCGTTTCCGAAAAAACGATCTATTTATCCTAATTTTAGTCTAAAAAAGAATGACTCATTAATATTAAAATACTCACCAATTTGTAATAATATTTGTGCAAAATTAGTTTCCCCATATAAAATTTTATTTTTCCATACACTTTTATTATTATCTCTCTCTACTTTTTTGTAAACCTAGGGATGTTAGTGGGGCGGGTCAAGTAGGAGACCCACCCCATCCCCGCCCCAATGGGGTGGAGATGGGTCTCGGTTTGGCGGGTGGTGGGGCGGAGATGGGGATAAAAACCATACCCGCCATGGGTGATGGGGCGGGGGTGGATTTTAAGTTGTACCCGCCCCACCCGCCCCATCCCCACCTCATACCCACATCTATATATCTTTTAAAGCAAAATTACATACTTTTATTCTATTTATAAAATAATTACATGAAATACAATATTAATTATAATACTTTGTACGACACTTATATTATAACACAAAAATGTGTATAGAATGTTTTATTTTATAATTCGTATTAATTATGTAAGATTGTGTATTTGAGATACGAATATTAGGTGGATCTTGGGTGGGGATTAGGCGGATCTTTGATGGGGATGGATATCCAAGTGGGGGTGGGGCGGAGATGGTTTTGGAGTTGTACCTGGTGGAGCGGGGATGTTGATGAAAATTGGACCCGCCGCGGGGATGGGGATGAAAATATTAGGTGGGGATGGGATGGGAAGGCCAACATCCGCCCCGCCCCGCCCCATTGACATCCTTATGTAAACCCCATGTAAATTTATTTTTTCAATATACCTAAACTTCTTTTTATTTAACTTTATTAATACCCGCAAAATCAACCCAAAAAGGGTCGTTTTTTCGGGGAGGGAGGGAGTAGTATTTAGGAAACATATCAAGGGGCATAATAGTCATTTTCATTGTCACTGTCCCTTTCCCTTAAAAAAGTATGCGTTGTCCCAATCAGCCAATCAAAAGCGTCATCTACAACCCCACAAGGGCATTTTCGACATTTCATATTCCACCCCCTATTTGTCACAAAACAAAATTTATACTCGAAAGAATCTCTAAAAAACGCAAAAAGATTCATTTGCTTCCGTTGATTTTCCACCTATTCTCCATTTGTCACTCTCTCTCTTTCTCTCTCTTCTTCTTCTCACATTTTCTCTCTCCTCTCTCTTCTCTCAGCTTCAATGGTGTTTCTGGAATCATCTGCTAAACTTTCATAGATCGGGAATCTTTCTATCTTTTCATGGTATTTTCCATTTTTAGCTTTTTTTTCCTATTTTTGCAGCTCCCCTTTTAATTTTTTCCTTTAATTTCTCCGAAATATTGTTTTTTTTTTCGAGGATTGAATATTAAATATGTGTACATTTTTTGGGCTTTGTTGAATTTATTCTTTTTTTTTTTTTTTAGTTATATTGTTTTTGTGTTTATTTTATTGCTTATTTGGTAATTTAGCTTATTGACTTGTACTAATTAATTAATTAATTATTCGATAAGTATTCGTTTAATCTTGCTGTTGTTTTGTAAATTTGAGTTTCTAAATTGGTAGTTTGTTTAAGTTTAATATCTGGGGTGTACTTGGATTCTATGTTTCTATTACTATGGATCTTTTTTATTACGTATTTGGTATATATATTTTCAGATTATTAGGATTTTTTTTTTTTTTTGGGTGTAAAGCTGTGATGTAGTCGTGTTTCGATCCCTAGATCCTATTAAGACTTCAACTGACATTTACAGATAAGAAAATAAATTGCGGTGTTAATGTTGATGGATTGGGGTATGTTAGATTAAAATTATGGTGAAATAATAGCAAGTGTTTTTATGTTTGAGTGAAATTGGTTAAGTTATTGCCTGGATCTGATAAAATTAATGTTGATTTAGTCAAAGTATTACTGTAAATTTTTGTCTGTTATCTTGTCAAATTTCGTTCTAATGAGGACCTTTATGTTCATAACTATATAGGGTAAGTCGACCAAATTATGGAAGTAGATCAAATTGACTATTTTTAAACCTGAAAATGCCTAGCTATATTGTAAAAAAAGTTTTTTAAAAAAAATCCCAAAATTTCTTTATGTTTAGGATGATGAGTACAAGATTAAAAAAAAATTGTTGAATTATTGATTTATGGACGAATTGTTGAGTCATCGATTTAAGAGTTCATTATTTGAGGATTAATATAGCTCGGATGAATTATCGATTTATGGACGAATTGTAGAATTTATTACATATATGTTCCCCTCATGGACTTTGCTTGTGTTGGAGAGCTTATCTTTGTTCTCCACACCTTGTTGCCATTTTTCATCAGATAAGTCAAATATCTGATGAACAGATGAAATAATTGTTTTTTAAACTTGTCTTTATTATAGTGTTGTTACTTTGCTACGGAGTATTATAAAGCCCTGTACTTTTCATTGTTATTGAATAAAAATTATTTTCTTCTATTCAAATTGATTTTTGCTGTTTGAAACTATTTTTATTAACTAAAATCACCCTTTTCTAACCAATATTTTATATAGCATTTAAAATTAAATATTGCTAATTAAATCTGTTTTTATTGTTCTAAAATTATTTTTACTTTTTTTTTTTTGGTATAGAACTACTACATTATTTTAATTGATTAAAGGTATATATTATCCATCAAAACTGATTTGAAATATTGTTTTAATTGATTTCTTTTTATTTACAATTATAGAAATTGGGTTGCAATTATACAAAAATAACATTACTTGACAAAGCTTGACCACGAACCTCAAAAATGTTATTTTTCCTTTTAAGACAAAGGGAATATCATCTACTCCCTTTAAAGTTATCTGTTGTTTCACTTTGATTATTACACTCGTGGATGCACAATTTTGACCATTAAAGTATGTTTAATTAATAAATTTGAAGTAAAAAACAATTTAAAAGTTGATAATATGAACATATTCACTAAGACAAATCTAACAACATCTTATATGATGAAATTAATTGACTGTTAAAGAATGAAAACCAAACGTCAATAAAAAAATGGAAAAAGAAAGAAAGAATTGGACTCTATTGGAGATCATTTCACTTTCTTAGGGAGGATCAAATGAAAGTCTTTAGACTCTTTACGTTGTAACAATCATTGCACTAACACCTGTTAATGTGGACGAAGTGTAACTTTTTATAATAGAAATAGCTATACCACCTCCATTTCCTCTCTGTTCCTCTTTTTCCTAGGAGATAGCATGTTTGGAGTGTGGTACTGTGGTAACAATTTATGGACTATCTAGTATCTTTTTTTTTTTTTTTTTTTTTTTTTTTTTTGATCTCATGGACTATCTAGTATCTTATACAAGGTTTTCAGGCATAAATGTCTGTACTCTCTTCACTTGTGCTTTCTGTTTCCGAAGAAATGTCCCTGCCGACAAAACGTGTCTTGGCATAGACTTCTCTTTGGTGGATATAGCCAATGTATAAACTTGTTTTAATTATGAGAATTTTATTTATTTTTTATCTACCAGTGGTTACCTTGTACTTGTAATGAGATATAATATGAATGTAGTAGAGTGCTATATTTGAAAGTATGTAATTTTATTTGAATTATGATTTTTGACTATTATTATCTTGTGATGATTATTTCAGTTTATATGAATATAGAGCAGAAGAAAACATTGCAGATGATGCTCCTCTACTATGGATCTTGTTCAGTTTCTTATCAATGGAAAGTAGTATGCAGCCTAGTTGATTTAAAATTATTGTTTTTTTTTTAAAAATTTATTTTTATTTTATATAAAGGGAATTTCCCATGATATAGAATTATAGAGCTTTGAGCTGAAACAAGACTTTAAGAGTAATGATTTAGAAAAATGGTTAACTTCACAAAGAAAGTTGTTATTGGACTAAATTGGCCTTGGCTGACACCTTGGTGCCATTCCAGTCAGTTATATTTTTGTGTTACTTGTGCTTTTTTTTGGGCTGATGTCAGTGAATTTGAAGGACATCGTTTCTTACAATTTATCTTCAGTAATTTAGGGAAATTTTGATTATCCAACATGTGGTTTATAGCTCAAGCTATCAGGAAATGCTGTTAAATGTTGCCCTTTTCTTTCAAATGGCTTTTCATCCCTTTCTTCTGTAAATTTGTCTCTTTCATAAGCTTTACCTTGCAAATTGATATAAGACCTTGCCATTTATTTTATAGTTGCTCTTTTCCTCTTATTTATTTATTTATTTATTGACTTTGTTACTGTTATCTTTACTAATTCAGGATGGTTTTTTGTTCTGCTAGGTTAATTGAAGTAACTCTGCCACAGTGCCTGTCATAAGTCTTCAAATAACAAGCAGGCTGGTTTAAGTAATGGGGCTTTTTTGTAAACATAGCCTGAAGTAGGCTGTTTCTCTTCCAGTGTCAATACTATGGATAGAGCTGACACTTCAGGTTTTGTCAGTGGTGGAAGTTTCTTGTTGAAAGCTCTAGTTGTAACTGGTCTACTATTTGTGAATGTTATAGAGGCTTGTGGCTGAAATTCTACTGCTAGTGTGTCTACTGTTTTCTTTTGTTCTTAAAATTAAGCTGATGAGGATGAATATCAATGAAAAGGGTGCATATTTCAATTGCTCTAATGACTTTGCTAGAAATGACAAATTTGGTGATACCTCTTTGCGATTGGACTGCCTTGGCTATGAAAGGAGCAGTAATTCTCAATTTCATAATGCTCAAAATGACCCTGGGGCTTTTACTTCTATGACTCTCGATGATGGTTGCAGACTGGTACTTGGATTAGGCCCTACACCACGGGCCTACTCAGAAAATAAGCAATCGAAGGGATCTTCTTCATCATCGCTCCAAGGATTGTCAGGCAATGGTGATTCGATCTTGAAACTGGGGCTTTCTGGAGAAACTGGAAATTTGTTTAGTTCTTTGAACTTTTCGACATCAACCCAAACTGAGTTTACTTCACATCAGTTCACAAGCCAAGTATCTGTTGCCAATCCTACTCATGTTCCTGTGGCTGATGAGGGCTCTACTTCTGCAAAGCAATCAGGTGGTTATATGCCATCTCTTCTTTTGGCTCCTAGAAATGATTGTAGATCAGCCCCTGTACAGATGTGGGATGGTTTTGATCTTGGCTCAAATTCTTCTTCTGATCAATCTCATTTGGGTTCTGAACCTTCTAATACAACAAGTTGTACTATGGGAACTGTATCTGAACATTCAGCTACTCTTACATCTGTGGACAATAGGCCACATAATGCAAAGAGATGCCGTTTTATGGGTTGTACAAAAGGAGCTCGTGGAGCATCAGGTCTGTGCATTGGTCATGGTGGTGGACAGAGATGCCAGAAACCTGGTTGTAATAAGGGTGCAGAAAGCCGTACTGCTTACTGCAAGGCCCATGGAGGAGGAAGGAGATGCCAGCACTTAGGTTGCACTAAAAGCGCTGAGGGAAAAACAGACAATTGCATTGCTCATGGTGGGGGACGCCGATGTGGGTATCCTGGAGGTTGCTCTAAAGCTGCACGTGGAAAATCGGGGCTCTGTATACGACATGGTGGAGGTAAGAGATGCAAGGTGGAAGGATGCACAAGGAGTGCTGAAGGCCGGGCAGGTCTTTGCATTTCTCATGGGGGTGGAAGGCGTTGTCAGTATCAGAATTGTGCAAAGGGTGCTCAAGGTAGCACCATGTATTGCAAAGCACATGGAGGAGGAAAACGATGCATATTTGCTGGCTGTACGAAGGGTGCTGAGGGGAGCACACCGTTATGTAAAGGACATGGTGGGGGTAAGCGATGTATGTTTGATGGGGGTGGGATTTGCCCTAAGAGTGTTCATGGGGGCACGAACTACTGTGTTGCCCATGGAGGTGGGAAGAGGTGTGCTGTTCCTGGGTGTTCAAAGAGTGCTCGTGGTCGCACTGATTGCTGTGTCAAACATGGTGGTGGGAAGCGATGTAAGGTTGAGAATTGTGGGAAGAGTGCCCAAGGGAGCACTGACTTCTGCAAAGCTCATGGGGGTGGAAAACGCTGCAGTTGGGGTGACGGTAAATGTGAGAAATTTGCACGGGGTAGAAGTGGCTTATGTGCAGCCCACAGCAGCATGGTTCAGGAAAGAGAAAACAAGCGAGGCTTGATTGGCCCTGGCCTCTTCCACGGTCTTGTTTCTACCTCTTCTTCCACTATTGCTAGCAGCTTGGACAACAGGAATTCTTCTTCTGGAATAAGTGTCATCTCTGATTGTGAAGAATCATTGGGAAGGCCAGCTAAAAGGCAGCATCTCATACCCCCTGAGGTGCTTGTACCCCTGTCAATGAAGTCGGTCTCATCTTATTCAGTGCAGACAACTGCTGGTGAACAGAACGAACTACGCAATGGTGATAGCAGAAGGGGCAATTTTGAATTTTTGATTCCCGAGGGTAGAGTACATGGTGGAGGCTTAATGTCCTTCCTCGGAGGAAATCTGAATAAAAACGCTGTGCATGGGATATGAAGTGTGAAAAGTCATTGTGATGCATTATTTGCTGCCACATTCATTCAAGGTTTTCCTTTGCCTCCTTGAATTGTTCTTGTAATTGTGTATAAAGCTGTAAGTTATTACATTACATGTACAAATAGTTCCTGTAAACCATGCTATTTATTGTTGTAGGTGTCATTCACCCTGCATTATTATTGAGTTGATTAGTGTACTTGGCACTTCTCTTCTTCCTTGTTGACTAGAGCTGTTCAATGGACAGAGGGTCCATCAAAAGCCCTGACCCAGCCCAATTATAAACGGGCCAGGCCCGTCCAATAATTAAACAGGCCGGGTTCTTATAGGGTCAGCTAACCATGGATCCTTACAGGGCTGGGCTGGGCTCTTATAGGGTTTATAATTTTTTGGCTGGACTCTTATAGGGTTTTTTTTTTTAATTCTTATAGGGTCTATAATTACTAGTACTAAAATAAAAAAACAAATTTCCAAAGAAATTTCCTCCTTTCTAACGTCAGTTTCAAAAAAACAAAAAAAATTCCCTTTCAAAATCCCCTATTTCCCCCAAATGATGAACCCTAAAAAAATTCCCAAATTCTAAATCTTCATTTTATCACCTTCTTGATTTCGTCATATCATTTTAATTACCAAGGTATGTTGTTCGATTTCGCTCAATTATTCTCGATCATATTCAAGTAGTACATTTTAATTTATTTTTTCAATTATTTTGATTTGTCTCATCTGGAATTTGTATGTTTTTGTGATTTTCATTATTAATGAGAAGATTAATGTAGTTTCCTATGCAATTCGTATGTTTCTTCTATTGCTAATTTTGTCAATTTAGTTTAGTTTGAAATTAGGAGCTGTGTTTAATATGTAATATCGGGTTTCGATTAAATTTTGCTACCCCCATTTTGTTTTTGTAATGTATTTGGAGTAATAATTGCTATTGGGATTTGATCTGTAACATTGGAGTAATAATTTGTCAGGAATTACTGTTAGTTTTTTTTTTTTTTTTTTTTTTTTTTTTTTTTTTTTTTTTTTTTGACAACAAGGAATTACTGTTAGTTGTGGTAATTGATTAATGTTATACAATTTTAGTTTTCATGTTAATAATAATGGCAGTGGGTTAATAATTATTAATTACCTACTTTTGTAGTTTTTTTAACCATGGAAAGTGAAGCAACTACAATGTCAATGCCGGTAGATGATGAGGTTGATGAATCTAATGCCGCCCGTAAGCGTAAAAGGAGTAGGAAATCTAAAGTTTGGCGAGAAATGACGGAAGAAACGAATGCAAAAGGTGAGAGAATCGCTATTTGTAAGCATTGTAAATTGGAGTTAATTGCCCACAATAATAGTGGCACATCTCATTTGATACGTCATTTGCTTGATGTGTGTAAAAAACGAACTAAGGGACTTCCACTCGGTGAGGCGGTTGAGGATGATGAAGAATTTGTTTTTGATATGAGTGAATTAAGAAAAGAGATTTTATTATATGTTGTTGAAGGTTCTCATTCTTTTTCGACCGTAGAAGAAAAAGGTTTTAGGCGGATGATGTTAAAGGCTAATTCTAAATTTAAACCATTTAGTCGAGCAACTTTAACTAGAGACCTTTTTTCTTTGTATGCCTCTTATAGAGAGAAAATTAAAAAAATTTTGAGGAATGCACCCGGACGAATATGTTTGACAACTGATAATTGGAAATCATCACATACTTGGCAACATTACATTTGCATAACTGCCCATTTTATTGATCATGATTGGAAACTTCATAAAAGGATTATTAAGTTCACATCATTGTCACCCCCTTTTGATGGACAAAGCATCTCCGAAGAGATTTTTATGTTTCTTAATCAATGGCATTTAGATGACAAAGTGCTTAGCTTAACGGTTGACAATGCAAGTTATAATGATGTGATGATTAAGCACATGAAAAATCGTCTTGGGTCAAGGGGTATGTTGGTTAGTGGTGGTTGTTTTTTTCATATAAGATGTTGTGCTCATATCATCAATCTTATTGTCCAATCCGGTCTATCTTGTATTGAGAAAATATTAGATAAGATTAGAAACTTGGTAAAATTTGTTACAAGATCATCTTCTAGAAGCAAGGACTTTTATGATACCGCTCAAAAGCATTTTCATTTAGAGGCTAAGAGGAAACTTCGTATGGACATGCAAGTTCGTTGGAACTCTACATATATGATGCTTGATAATGTGCTTTACTACAAAGATGTTTTTATTCATTTGGGGTCATTACATGCATCTTTCAAGAGTAATGTGCCTTTGGAGGATGAATGGGAAAATTTGAGTGTTGTTCACAAGTTTTTGAAACTCTTTTATGATGTTACATGTATGTTTTCGGCCAATAAGTCTCCAACTTCTAACATGTATTTTAAGGGAGCATGTATGGTGCATCGTCGTTTACTTGAGACATCTAAAGGTCCACATGAATTTTTAGCTCAAATGGTGTTACCCATGTTGGAAAAGTTTGACAAATATTGGTCCGAGTATAACATATTTCTAGCTTGTGCGGCAATTCTTGATCCAAGGTTTAAGTTAAAGTTTGTGGAATATTGTTTTGACAAGATATATGATTCGGATGAGGCTATGTGTAAAGTTGAAAAAGTGTTGAACACTTTAAGATCTTTGTATAATGAGTATAAGTCAACATTTTCAACTTCTCCAATTGTTGCTCCATCTACGACAAGTAGTAGGATTGAAGATGAAAACTTCTTTGATGATTATCAAAGCTATAGTTCAAGAATTACAAGGACTCAAACAAAAAAGTCCCAACTTGAGTCATATTTGGAGGAATCGGAGCTTGATTTGAACATGGAGCTAGATATTTTAGAGTATTGGCAACAAAATGTCGTGAGATTTCCGGAGCTTGCAATATTGGCACGAGATCTTCTAACAATTCCGGTTAGTACGGTGGCTTCCGAGTCGGCTTTTAGTGTAGGGGGGAAAACTATATCTCCTAATCGTAGCTCATTGAAACCCTCAACGGTTCAAGCCCTAGTTTGTGTTCAAGATTGGCGCCGTGATGAATATAACATCCCTTCAAATTTGGATCGTGATTCTAGCTCGGATGATGATGAGGCCATTGATGATAGAGATGATGATGATGAGGAGGTTGATGATAGTTTTCTATACTAGGTAATTGTTTTTATGTTTTTGCTTTTTATTGCTTAGTAATTATGATTGCTTTTTATTGTTTCTGTTAGCTGTCAATTCATGTTGTTCAGATTAAATATTCTGCCTCTGGTTATCATATTTTACTGCTTCTGTTTCTGCTCTATATGGCAGAACATGATACTGCTTCTGCTTTAAAGCTTTAAATTCTTGGTTGTATTTTTTTAGGCTGACATTAATTTGAGTACCGATATTTATCAGTTAGTAAGTGATGGGAAAAATTCCTCTTGATTGTACAATGCATTGTATAATCCTGCTAACATTATTAGCTATATATATATTCATGCAATCTCTCTTTCCAGTTTTCAATTTTGTTCTTCAGTTCCGACCAGTTGCACTTATGGATGTGTTTAAAATCCTAGAAGGATACCTGACATCATAACATCATTTATCTGGCAGATGTAAAGAAGGCTGATCCCAAGGCACAGGCTGTGAAAGCTGCTTCTGTTTCTGCTCTATTTTAAAGCTTCTGTTTCTGCTTTATATGGCAGAACATGATGTTAGTGTTATGTTTTGACTCCTATATGTTCTGAATTATGCATGTCAGACGACATTCTTGAAGTATTAACCAAGCTGTGAAGCTGCAATACAGAACATCAGTTATTAATGGGATGCATGGATCACATGAAAATGCTTTCTTTGACATCAAGAGATTTTTTTGTTTCTTTGGGGCATTTTTGAAGTCATGGCTAGAGCTCCTGTGAACTCAGTAAAATCAGATTCGTCAAAAAGTTATTAGCAACAAGATGCTTGGGAAGACAATTAACTATGCTTAATTATTTATTATTGTAACAAATTATTGTTAAGAACATTACTCAGTTCTCTACTTTTAACTTGTTGGCTAAGGCCCTTTATAAGGCCCCTTAAAGGCCCTTTATAATTCTCTTAATTATATTGTGTTTACTTTCTGGTGGTTGTATCTTGTTTATACATTTTTAAATGGGCCGGGCCGGGCCAGGCTTCATGGCCCACGGACTAGTTCAGCCCATTTTGGATTAGTCTTAGCCCGGCCCGGCCCGGCCCATTTCATATAAAGCCCTGACCGGCCCGGCCCGGCCCGTTGAACAGGTCTATTGTTGACATTGTCATATCTCCACTTTAGTTCTTTGTTGTACATCACTGCTTCTAGTTTCAGTAACTATCTTTATTTTTTTGTACCCTGCACGGTGTTCTTCTCTTCTTCCTTGTTGACATTGTCATATCTCCACTTTAGTTCTTTGTTGTACATCACTGCTGCTAGTTTAAGTAACTATCTCCGGAGTTGAGAGCTAACATTTTATCAGAATTTTGTGAAAGTTGGAACTGGATATTGGATAACTTCCTTTTGTTTAGATAGAGCTATGATCCTAAAACAATTATCTTCTATACCAAAACTTTAGTCTTCTTTAGAAGTGGTATATCGATTGTTCGGATTGGTTTTGGTTTGGATCAATTCTGGACAGGGTCATATTTGGTTGATGAGTTAACTGTTTTGGTTTGTAAGCGTTAATTTGTCCCGTTATAACAAGTCTATTGTCAATTAGCTTATGTAATGATATAGTGGGTCATATTTGGTTGATGAGTTAACTGTTTTGGTTTGTAAGCGTTAATTTGACCCGTTATAACAAGTTTATTGTCAATTAGCTTATGTAACGATAAAATTAATCAATGTTGGGCACATTAAGGTTTTGGGTGCATGACTTGACGAAATATTTCTAAAGATTTTTTTGCTAATGAAGAAGTTGACAAGTAATGAAACCATATAATATCAATGTGGAACTCGTTCGACTTTACGTAGAACTGACCATTGATCAATGGAATCAATGGGAGGAATCTTACGACTCCCCCAATTTAATTGAAAACCAATATCCTAGGCCTACAAAGTACAAAGCACTCTCGATTACTTTCTGTATTCTTTCTATTTTTTTGTGTTTTCTTGTTTTTGATTCTGTTATTCAACAACTCTCCTTGTTTCCTTTGTTTTCTAAAACAATCACCAGCAGTTTCTCACTTGTAGAGAAAACCTAAGCTAGCTTATTAGATCCTGACATTGAATGAGTATTTCAAGTCGCCAATGTGGAGTTGATGAACTCCTAAAGCAACCTTGCGGTTGCCTGCCTCATCAGCCACACTCAGATGTTTGCAGGCGTCCACCTTAAACACGACCAGTCTTTCTGTCTTCCCATGCAAGAACACTTTCTCGAACCCAAGCAAGTGCTTCCGAGGGGAATTGTGAACAGATGGGGGGGATGAGAAGAGAAAAACTGTGTGCCTTCCTCCCATAGTCCCGTTATTCCTGACTGTCAGGTGGACATCAAATCCTAAGTTCTGACAATGCTCTCCAACAGCATCAACTGACTTGCAGGTTGAAGATCGGCATTCATGTTCTTCCTGCAAGGGGATTAAGACTTCTGTGGGTGCCTTAGCAAGGTGGTGGGTGAAGTCGGAGTAACTTAAGCCATCACCAAAATTGTAGACAGTTTCTCCTGTGTAGAATCTGTAGCTTCTTCCAGGGTACCCTGTTGCGGGGTCTGGTCTCATGTTCATGTTGGTCATTGGTACTTTGTCTGTGTAGGATTGTGGATACCATGTCATGGGAAGTCTTCCACCTGTAGAGACAATTTCTTTAGTAAGCCTAAATCTCTTTCTAAATGTTCATGTTTTTGGTAACTGTTCGAATTCTAATGAGGAGACTTACATGGATTGTAAGCACCAAAAATGATATCAGCTATAGCAGCACCACCAGCTTCACCAGGATAACCTACCCACAATATGCTCTTGATTTTGTCATCGTTCTTGGCAAAGGTAACGTCCATACCACCACCAGACATTATGACCAGAATCACAGGTCCCTTGGAAACCTTTGCTACTTCTGAGATCAGTAGAGGTTGCTGCCCTGGAAGGATTATATCGACTCTGTCTCGACTCTCTGCTTCAATGGATTGATCGGCACCCACAATTAGAATGGTAGCATCTGCGGTTGCTGCAATCTGTTTCGCTTCATCAACTTGAGCTGTGGCACATGCTACATTGGAGCAGCCGGCTTGGAAAGTTGTTGAAGTATATGCAGCGAGGCCTTGCAGGGGGGTTATGTACTTGCATGGAGTACCTATGACAAGGAAATTAATAGGATCATAAGTCTAAATAAATTGACACACCCAAATTCAATCTAATCTGAAATAAATATTAACTAAAATATAACCAGTTTTCCTAATGAACTGATTTTTTTATAGAAAATGTTCCAATTAACTAGATAGTGACTGTGATGTGGTGCAGAATTACCTTCATAGTTCCCAATCATTGTCTTAGTAACATTGGCATTAGGTCCAATGACAGCAACTGTCTTGATGTTGGTAGCAGAAAATGGCAAAGTTTTCGCAGTGTTCTGTAGGAGCACAATGCCTTGTCTTGCAGCATCAAGAGCTAGCTCTTGGTTTGCTGGGGTGCACACATCTTTAGGACCAAGATTTCCATAAGGTTTCTTACTAGGGTTCCCATCGAAGAAGCCGAGCCTCATTAATGTTGCGAAGTTGTATGAGATTGCTTTATCGATGTCTGATTCCTTTATAAGTCCTTTATCTACTGCACCCTGAGTGTGCTGGGAAAGGAAGTATCCGCAATCAAGGTTCACCCCTGTTCAGAGTTTCTTAGTTAGCGAGCTTCTTAGAAATCATCTTTAACCAAAAATTAAGCTTTCGAGTAACAAAAAAAACTTCACCTGCTAATATGGACTGAGCCACAGCTTCTTCTGGGGTTTTGGTGTAGTGTTGAGATTTGAACAACACATCTATTGAGTCACAATCTGTAACAATGTAGCTGCAAGATCCATGACCAAAGTTTGAGTGTGACCATGTCGAATTACATATGTAAAATTTTTGAGTTTAAGAGATAAGTAAGCTACCCGTTTAATTTCCAGTCTCCTCTGATAACTCCAGAAAGAAGGTCTGGATCAGCACAAGTTGGCTTGCCATTAACTTTGTTGTAGGAGCACATAACACTAGCAACATTCCCATCAACAACACAACTCTTAAAAGGAGGTTGAAATGTGTCATCTAAATCTTGTTGTGACACCTATGATACATTCATGTTAGTATAATCAAATAATTAATTGGATGGTATATTTTGAGGATTAAGCTTTTACTCCAAACTTCTTTGCCTTTTGTATTATTCCGGGAGAGTAGGGATGTGATAGACTTTCACAACTTATTAGTTGTCTAACTGTTAAACGGTTAATTTGACTTGGATTCTTTTGACTGATATATTTCATGAATCAATTCATTACAAAATACAAAGTTATTTTCTAGCTATTTACTTATCGCTTCCCTACACGAATAGTCAATTAAAAATCCTTATTGCTTGTAAATAGATCCAATTTTGAGCATTGGCAAGAAAACATGCATCATGTAGCAAATCATAATTTTTTTCCTTAGAAAATTGCTACGGAGTAATTAATGGTAACTAAATTTTGTACATAATGGTAATAACTCTTGACTTTTGAAATTTAGCATTATCTAATCCCATGTGAGTCAAACGAAGTAGATATTCAAACTGTATACTCATTTTTTCCTCATGCATTAAATCCTCCCTTTTCATGTTTTGGATGCATTTACATCAATCCACCTAAATCATGGGCATTATTATTGCCCCTTAAGACATTACTTTAATAATTTCCAATATTCACCCTAATAAATAAAGTAAATATAGTTGAACCCATTGAATATTCAACCTAGTTAAGTTGCAAATATAGTTGAACTTCCAAAAACAACAATAATGCAAGAAAAATGTTCCTCCTATCGTCTTAAAAAATCCATCCTGTTTTGAGACAATCACTGTCCAAACAAGAAGAACTTTTACTGACAGCAGCTAAAATATGTAATTAAGATATATATTAGATGAAAAATTACTCTATTCATCTTTCAAAAAATCCATCATATATTAAGACAATCACTGTCCAAACAGGAAAAACTTTTATAGACGACAGCTGAAATACGTAATTAAGATAAAATTAAAGTTAGATAAGATCAGAAAAATTACCACGGCGTTGAAGGTATAGCGATCGACACCTTTCCAATTATCAACATCATAGGCAGTGTAATGCTTACAACAAGCAGCAACCTTAAGCTTGTTAGGATCAGGATCATCAGATTGTTGTAAACCTCTAACATAATTAGAACCATATTTACTAGCAAGAAGTGGGTCCTCTCCTGGAGTTTCTTGGCCTCTTCCCCATCTTGGGTCCCTAAAAATGTTCACATTTGGTGACCAATATGTCAATCCTGCTAACCCTACATTGTACATTGCCCTTGCTTCACTTGATACTACCTGCATTATACATTTATTGGATTTTTATGTCAACTTGTATTTCCTTTGTTTTGTTTCAAATTAAAGTCGAGAAACATTTTTTAAAAGTTACTCATCTTTTTATGGTAGTAAATGGAATAATAGTACTACACTAATACTACTAGTACTACTACTAGTGTAGTTTAGCCTTTTGGTGTCAAATAATTGGTGGAAGATAGTACAAGAACATATTGTCTATATTGGTAACATAGTATCAAGTGGTATGTGGTACGGAGTAGTTAATTGGTAAACAACTAAATATTTATCTCGTGAATTAGTAAACATGCGTCGTCTCTTTAGGGGTGAGGCTTTTTTTTAAAAAAAAATATTATTATTATTATTATTATTATTATTATTATTATTATTTTCATATTCACTCTCCTTTTGTGACATTATCCTATATCAAGTTTAAATAGGAATATTCGTCTATTAACAAAAGTAAATTAACAGGACACAATATATGCTCAATAGTATTATAGGATATCTTGTGAATAACGTGGTATGAGTAAAAGTATTTTGATTGTCAATTCTAATATAAATTGAAATATTGTGAGAGATGATGATTTATATGGCCGCATTATGTAAAACCATATCACATACGAAGTACATGATACATAGAGTAATATTTTAATTTTCTATATTATTATAATTATATATTATACATAGTATACAATAATGTACCCATTTTTCAAAAAAATGGTGGTATGGTAATGGATAATGCTTAGCATTTAAGTGATTAAGACATGTTATTATTCTCATCTTATCTTATTTTGATAAAGTATTTATTCTTGAATTAAAAGGATGTGGGGTTTATTAAAGCTTTGTCATTTCAATTAACTTAATTTTGACTAATCATAGTTATCATTTTTTTTTTTCAAAATTAGTTTAAAATTACATATCAAAATTAATTTTCAAAACTACTACCAAGTATTAGAGATTGTAAATGAGTTGCACACCTTACATTCATAGATAAATTTCTTCACTTTTTTTTTTTTTTTTTTTTTGGTTATTTTTAAATTTTTCTTTTTTTACTAACAATGTCGATATTAATTTAAAAAGGATTCTAATAAAAATAATTTAAGGGTTGAAACAATGAGTCAAAGACAAAGCCAAGAAATGAGAATCTTTAAAGATTCAAATTCAATGAATGGCACTATGTGTGTAATATGAGGATTAACAAAGCCCATGATGAAAAGAGTAAAAGCACAACTATGATTAGGTTTACTTTCTTAGATACCAAGATTTCAGTAAGTCTTACACGTACTTCAGCAGATAATGGAATAATGTGTCGGCTTACCAATTACCATTATTTTAGATATTTATTATATTCTTAAATTTACATGTATTGGTGCAAAGTTCTCTTTCTTTTGGTGATGAATTACATAAATAAAATTATTTTTGGCCAAATAAAATGAATAAATATAAGCAAGCGAAATACATCTCAATTTATAAATTTATTCTGTATAATTTAATATTTTCATAAATTTCACTGATACATACTTGAAGATATTAAAGGTAAAAAAATATGCATTGAAAACATAGTTGAGTGAGCTGAGGTCTAAAAATGGATGAAGTACACTATCTATTCTTCATATGAAGCATCTTTAAAATGCTAAAAAAATTAGTAATTAACAAACAATTAGCATATTTTCAAATTACTTTATGTAAAGTGTGAAAGAAACTCTATATCGAAAGCATAAGATCACTAACTTTTCTATTTTTCAAAAGTAGAGAATTATAAATTAATAGACAATAATACAAGTAATTAAAGTTTGATCACGACCTTTAAACGTACATTATTATTCTCATATATAGCTTCGTAAGTTCGTATGTTGTCTTGGTGTACACTATATTAAATTATTAATCAATGAAGTAGTAGTTTCATTTTAAACCGTGTTAGTACTAATAACAAGGTATTATTTTTCAAAACGCAAAGAATAGTAGCTAAGCTATACTGATAAAATTATTAGTTAAGGTTGAAATTTTGTGTACGAGTTAGTTGTACTAATGCACGCACATGTTAACTCTCAACAAATAATTTTGTTCATTTGCTTAATTTCATGGAATCCTTAGAAAATCTTCCTACATTATGATTGCTAGCAGTGTACCAATAATACTTAACTACTACGCATGACCTAAATCATTCTTTCTCATTTTTCCACCGACCCTTAACTCTTCTACCATCCAACTTTATAAAAAAAATAAATAAAAAAAAAAACATTATTTACATTTTATGCTTGCTCCATTTTTAAAAGTTCAATAGGTTTTTCATTTTGAGATGTTTCATCAAATTTGACCTCACGGTATATTAAAAACTTCACCTTTTATTACGGAGTACTTTGCATGTTAAGCTTATCTTAGGGCCTGTTCTCTTCCGTTAAAATTCAGTTCAGTTCAGTTCAGCTCAGTTCAGCTCTTAATTTACGTCTAATGATATTGCTAATGATATAAAGCCAAATTTCATTCTTTTAAGCTCTTATTACAACGACGACGACGACGACGACGACAACAATAATAATAATAATAACAATAATAATAATAATAATAATCAATAAGTAATAAATAATAATAATAATAATAATAATAATAATAATCATCAAAATAATAATAATAATAATAATAATAATAATAACAATAATAATTGAAATAATAATACTAATAATAATACTACTAATAATAATCAATAAATAATAATAATAATCATCAATAAATAATAATAATAATAATAATAATAATAATAATAATAATAATAATAATAATACTAATAATAATAATCAATAAATAATAATAATAATCATCATCAATAATTAATAATAATAATAATAATAATAATAATAATAATAATAATAATAATAATATGTACATTTGTATATACACATATGTATAGTAATAAATAATCAAAGATCACTAATCCGTAGTTAAAAATCACTAATTAATAAGTTCAGTTCAGTTTAGTTCAGTTCAGTTCAGCTCAGCTCAGTTCAGTTCATTTCAGTTCAGCTGAGTTCAGTCAATCGGAACAGACCCTTACAGTATTTACACCTTTTCACTTACTCGATCTGTATGTATTATTTTATTTTTGAAATTAACTATTTGTTCTTTTATTATACACCATCTCTATTTTACTTTGCACATTATTTCTTATTACATTTATTCAATTTTTTAAATATATTCTGGAAATATTAATATACAGTATACACTAATGAGTCTACCTTTTGGAAATATATAGAGGGAATATTTTTAGTATTTCAAAAGAATTTTCCAAATACCAAAATCACTTACAAAATTAGTAGAGTGGTACTCATATTTCAACATGGAGGACCACAGATTACATACAGTTATATCTACTTTTCTGCCAAAGGAGATTTATTTATTAATAAGGCAATCTTATTTGTTTATTTATATTAAAGTATTTGTTTGAATATCAAAGTATTTGTTTAAAGTATAAATTAAAAGTGAAAATAGCTAAGACAAAGACAGAAAACTGTAAATAGTATTATTCAAGTTGCTTGTAATAGTGATATTCACGGATTCACAATTGAGATTTATGAGGATACATGTTTAAATTTTAGATTTTGTTGTTATGTTGTAATTTTACTGTAAATAGTATTTCTATTCTGTTTATTTTTTAAAGAAAAAGTTAAGGCTATTAAAAACGACTACAATGCAAAAGATTGAGAGATAAAATGTCTTTTTCTTTCATCTAACACAAAAATTGATGCAATTATGCAAACACAATTTTGCACGAAATCCAAGCCACCTATATTTTGTATGTAGATAGCATTATTTTGTATTATATTCACTGACTTTAATCACGTAAAATCTTGCATGAGAGAATCTCTAACACTTATTATAACACTGAGAGTACATCTTTATATATATATATATATATATATATATATTTTTTTTGAAAATGATACATATATATAAGAATAACAATTAACGTCTCAAAATGTGGTCGTAGAGCAAATCATAAATGTATCATTTTTTTCAACCAAAAGGTGCACACCCGTTATTTTCACATAGTTGTGTATACGTAAATGACAGAAAATTCCAACCATATTAAAAGTCACATCAAATACCATATAGAAAAATATCAAAATCTAATCTCATATCATATAAAGTAGCCTCAAATTTACCACATAACTATCTTTTCTACAACCTCTATGGAAATATGAGGGGCAAAAAAGATGATCTTACATCACCATATAATTTAGCAAGTTAAGTCATATATAATGTGCTATATAATACTCATAACAAGATTCTCTTTCACTTAAATTAGTTGTCACGTTACAAGTTCAAATTACAGTACGTGTAGTAACCATGAACAGAAACACGTACCTTTCCTATGGCTTCAAAGAGTGAAGTATTGAAAGATGCAGCAGTTGTAATAACTTGAGGGAAGCTAGTAGCACCAGGAACAACACTTGAGAACCGAGTTCCGGGACCGGTGTAAGAGACACCATGTAAAGCCTCAGACCACCATTCATACTTAGGTATGCCAAGTCTACTTACACTAGCTGCACCACTAATCAAGTAACCGATTTTCTCCGGTAGCGTTAACTGGCCAACCAAGTCAGCCACCCTAGCCTCTAGAGTCTTAGACGTGTCGCAAAAGCCAAAACTCGATAACGAGGCATTGCCCGTATCGCAGGCGAAAGGGGGTGATTGCCCTAGTGCTTTGGTAGGGAGGGACAAAGAATACAATGTGATGAAAAGAATGGTGTAAAAAAAACAGGGGAGAAAAACAGGGGAAACAGAGCAATTTTGTGTTCTGTTTTTTAGGGAGGCCATTTTTAAGGCCTAAAGAATTATGTAATGTATGTAGGAAAAAAATAATTGGGTGGGTTAGGATGGACTTGTGACTTATATTGGTGCTTGTTAGTTATATTTATAGAGGAATAGTTGGCTGTTGTTATAGAGATTTTTGTTTTGTTTTGTTTTTTATTTTATTTTATTTTAGGTGGATAAGGTAAGAGAGTGGGGCCAAAATAATACATCCTTTAAAACATAAGAATATATTGATGTTTATATATTTAGAGTTGATTAAATTAAGAGAATGACATTCATTAGTGTTCACTGTTTTATGAAAAAATGTACGTAGTATTAGCATATACTTTTTTCCATTTTTTGAGTCATATTTGTCAATGTATATGTGAAATGGTTTTGATGCTTTAACCAGATGAAAAATGTATGGATAGTTCTTTACCAAAACATTTTAATTTTGCTTCATCTATTAAGATGTCATAGAGACTTGATCTTTACAAAGACATGACCTACTTATATATTTTTTTTTCCTCAAAAAAAATATAGTGAAATTAATAAAAGTAGAAGATTTTCGTTAATTAGTCTCACATTGTCTAATTTGGGGAAATTTTTGAAGGTTTGATGGAAGCAAAAAACTTTGTATTTTAAACCATTACAATTTAACAACTCCCTCCGTTTCAATTTGTTAGTCCCATATACTATTTTGGGCGTTTCAAAAAGATCTACTCATATTGAATGTATTCCACTTTTAACTTAGTTTCTATTTCCTATTTTATACATATTAAATTCTAATTGGTTAGATTAATTAATTGTGAATTAATAACATGACTCTAAATAAAGAATTACTCCCTTGATTATGCAATTATGACTAATGTTTTCCTAAAAAAAAAATCAAAAAAATTAAATATGGTAAAACTGTATTAATAAATTGTTTTTTTTTTCACTTTAATGCTAGATTCCAACTATTCTCCTTTTCTTATTTTATGTAATTGATTCTATATGGAACTATCATATTAAAATGAAGGGAGCATCATATTTGCTAAATGTACAAGTCATACCTAAGACTATTGTATCTTTAATTTTCTACAAGTATACGTAAAAACGATTATTGAATGTATTCAGTTAGATTATTCCAACCACATATCACAAATTAACATTTATTGTTACTAAGATGTGTCAAAATTAGCATGTAAATGAATGTAACGTCAAATTGAACTATCACAGTTAAAGAAATAGATATAGTGTTTGATGTGAATCCCAATATCCATCACAAAGAAAGAGATTTAGTGTAATAACTATTCTGAGAGAAGGGTATTGTGCAACTAACATAGTTGCTGATTAGACTTCTCTTGGAGCATAACTAATTTCTTTATATAGAAGCATTTAAGTGAGTAAATTTTATCCATCATTCTCTCTACCTAAGGAAAATGAAATAAGATGAAATGATATTTTCATGTGGTACGGTGGTTACAAATATAGCATTGAATAGGAATGACTACTTCAATTCAAACCTACATATCTGTCTTTTGAATAGAAAACTTTCACTCATATGATAAGTATCTTTCAAAATGTACTATTTTGATCGCAAATTTTATTAAGCATTTTATTGGGCATGCAAGTTATCATATTGTTTTGATTCGGGTTATTGATTTATCTTTATCGTTATTATAGGTAGGGGGATGGGGGACGGGAAGTCAAAGTATGTAAAAAAAAATGTGTTTAAACTAGTATAAAATGTGATTTAGTGTGTATTTGACTTAATTAGTCATCTAAACTCACCAAATTCAATCAAATCCATAACATTTCCTTATTTTAGAAGCATGACTTGTGTCAGCCAAGTAGTTAGATTAGTTGATTTCTAACAAACCAACTATTTACATTATATGTTGTATCCTAGTATAGTCCATTAAGGCATTTACCAGAATCAGGATGTTCATAGTGTCTTTAACAATAAAAGGAGGAAATAGTACCTTGAAGTCATGCACCTTATTCATTTTTAAAAAGTGATTGATGCATAATATACGTAAAATCTTAAGCACAAATCAATTAGTTACATAGTTTATGCTTTCCTTATACGTACAATAATAATTTTGGTAATATACATAGTTTTGTACTAGTATATGACGAAAGATGTCCTTGGTTTCATATATCAAAACTATTTTTTTATTATACAAAAATTTGGAGTATTATTGATCTCAAAGAGCTACTTGTACTTATTACTCTAATTTATACTACAATGTAATAGTCTTACATTATACTTTTGACACAAAAACAAAATTACGTTTAATCATCTTTGATATTTTATAAGTAAAATAACAGAAATACATGAGATCAAATTGAGTTTTAATTTTTTCAATACAATTTTCAATATATTTTATAAAACCATTTTTTAAAATTTTATTTTATATTAACATAAAAACAATATGTAGTGATTGTCAAACCTTAAAAAGATACAAGTATAAACAAAACTTAAAAACAGAAAAAATAAAATAAAAAATGTTAGCTATTATTGAAAATCGTAGGAATTTGTTGATGAACTTCCCAACTTATTTACTAATCGACACGATTGAAGAAAAAAGATCTTTGAAGGACACAATTCTAGAACATTGCCAAAATTTACCATGATGTATTTTCCTAGGTAAAGATTGAAAATGAAGTGGATTTAAAGCATTATTCTGCCACCTTTGTTACTTATTGTCAACTCCAAAACTTTTCCAATACTCTTATGTTGGAATCAAATCTTTTTTTACGTAGATGGTATCCTTTTAAACTTTACTCAACTTAGTAAACGGACATCTAAAGAACCACAAAAATTTCAAGGGCTAGAAGAATACTATTTATACAGTGGTGGAGTCGGATATATTGTTATATTGATTTAAATATATACTCCTTATTTAGTTTATTCATTTTTTAAAATTGTTAAAGTGATAAATTGTAATTTTACATAAAGAAAAATGATTTTATCACAAGATAATTAAAAATGTTAATGTTATAAGACGTACACCGACAATCATAAAGCTCAAATATTCAAAAATAATGAAGCTTGCTAGTATAGAGTAATACTTTGTGTTACTTTAATATAATAGATAAATACAGTTAAAGTACTTGTCAAAAAAAAAAAAATAGTCAAAGTTAGTCAAATGTATAACACAAAAGTCAAATGGTGAAATGATAACTATTTTAAAATTAATGTAGTATACTACGTATGTCTTAATAGGGAAAAATAATAAAATTTAAATAATAGATAGAGAAAAATATCTAATTGTGTGACTTGTGTCAGTCATTGTTAAACAAAGGATCTTATGAAAAAATTATTTCTATTCATTCACTTACCTAATCTCACTTATCTTATTTGGACCATCTAAAGTTATTAAACCTTATTAAACTTATTTTAGTTAGTTGTACGTAATTTTAACTTGGGTAACCCTTGTCAGGATTTTTCCTACACCTATCTTATTTAATCTTTTAAGACCTAAAATAAGTGAAAATAAGTTGAACAGAACTAGACTTATGTAATTGTTGTGTGATGAAAAGGAAGAATTCTTTTTGAGCGGTCTTACCTTGTTTAATACATCAATTAGAACAATAGTCAAAGAATGTTGTTGCCTTGTTGGCTATTAACTCAATTGTAGGTTAGCAAGTAGCAACTTTCTATTTATGGCTTTTAATATAAACATCTATATTAGCTAGATAATACTTTATTGGTTCCATGAAAATAAATGCCATAAGACCCTTTTTTTTTTTTTTTTTTTTTTTTTTTTTTTTTTTTTTTTTTTTTAAATAACAAACAATACATTGTATTTAACTTCTATGGTTAAACCATATCAAATTTCAATACCCTACTCCCATGATTATCTGGCAATTACCTTTTTATAATTGAAATCTAATGCCATCAGCCCAAATTTGGCATTATGGTAAAAACAATACACATTATAGTAGCCCCTGAAAAAATAAAAAGAGTAATGTTTCTATTATTGATTGTCATTTGGCTAAATTTGGAAAATAGTGAAAATTTTGTGTGATAATTATCTATTTATCACATATACTTTAGACTTTGCTGGCTAGAAAAAAAAGGTGCAGCACTGTGGTAGTACCACTGCGGTATTAATGACCTACACAAGTGGTTTTTGTTTTTACATTGACTCAAAATTGTGGAATGGTCACGTAGTTGCTCTCCGTGTTTTTTTAATTGCAATATTTGAATTTCCATAAAAAAAAAAAAAAATCACAACATTTGAATGAAATTTAACACTCGTCAATACATATATTTTATAACAATAACTTCTCTAAAAATCTTCTACTAAATATTAAAACTGTCACTCCTCTATTCCATATATTGCTTATTTTTATTTTCATGGTCATAATTAAAAAAAAAAATTGACCAAAAAATCTCATTATTATGGACAAAATACATTGTCATGTGAGATATTTAATTCATCTCAATATATATATATATATATATATATATATATATATATATATATATATATATATATATATATATATATATATATATATATATATAATAATAATAATAATATAATAATAATAATAATAATAATTAATTATTATTATTATTATTATTATTAATATTATTATTATTATTAATATTATTATTATTATTGTTAATACGAAATTACATACAAATTCTAACGGTCAAAGTCATCATTATAGATTGTGTTAAATAAAGTAGGTATATTTTCATGGGATGGTTGGAGTATTATTTTCTTTGAAGACATATCTAACCAAATCACACATCATTAATTTTCTATTATATAAATTTTTGTGTGTTTGAGTAGCATAACATCAAAATGTTGCAATTTTTACTCCATTAGAAATAACAAATAACAAGTGGATTGGACCTAATAAATCTAATAATAATATAGGGTACCAAGTAGTAATCGGTGTAGTTGAAAGAGGTTTCATCATCTTATGACTTTGAACTGTTTAAAGTAGCTTAGTCACAAGCTTATCAATCCTTACCACTGCAATTCTGTTAAATGACTAACCTAGTTAAATCTCTGAGTCAACGGAGTCAGACAACCTCTACTATTCATTACCTCTTTCGCAAAAACAAAGATCACATCAGATCAGACACGAGAATAATAAAAAAATGGAGATAAAATCATGTAATAGAAAAAGTGACATTTGTAAGTATGCGTTAGGAATATTCAAATTATTCATAACACCAATAGAGAAATTGTTTTGTAGTAGCCCGTGATAAAATGGTGAAGAGAGGCCAAAATGTCATTTAAGAGGTCAAGTACAAAGTTTATGTATGTGGCTACAAAACTGTTAAATAAAAACTTAAATTTTATATATATACATTTTAAAATTTTGCTAATTATTATTGGGCAAACATTAAAGGACTAAAAGTAGAAATTTATAAGAGTCCGTGAAGAACTGTAAAATGGTGTTTTTTAATGGGAAATAAGTTGGTAAATGCATGATATTTTTTTGGTATTTTTGGTGGATGCCAGCAAAAGAGAAGAGTGAGTGTTAAATTTGCAGAAGGGAAGGCAATTTGCAATAGGGTTGGTCTCACGTGAAATTTTTGTGGCGGTGCATCCGGTGCTGCTTTTTTTTTGCTATTGCTGTCAAATTGTCAATTGTGCATGTATTGATACTCATTTCTTATGAATCAATAGTAATTTTACACTTTTTTTTTCTTCTTCCTATTAGGTTATAGGTTTGTTGCATATTGGAAACAAGAGTACTAGGACAGAAATGATGAGTTGTAACTTGTGAGAGGGCCCAGAGGGGGTGTTTTGGGATGGGACTGGCAATCCCTGACCTGAACCCAACCCGAAGTTACTAAGAAAAATTTAGAATTAATCCGAAACAAACCCGAATAATCTGAATTCAACTCAATTTGACCCAAATTTCATATTTCATAATAATATTAAATTTTACACTATTTTTGATAGTTTTTATGCATAATCCGAAATCGACCTAAAATTCGGCATGATCCTAAGAATGCATGCCGTTTTGATGATCAAATTATATTTAACCTTTGTAGAGAAAGAAAGTAGAGAAGTGCAGAAAATTATAATAAAAAAAAAATAACCTCAATTATTAAGGTTAATTTACGATAAACACAGTCTCTGAGAAATATTTGTTTGTCAATCAATTATTTCACTAGTAGTTAGTAAAATCTGGCCTAGTCTAAATCCTAGGTGTCGCTTCTCCTCTCTATCTTTTCTCCCTTTTAGGTTCATCAAAATTAGTACTAGTATGTTTTTAAGCAATGACAGATCAAGGATTTATGAGTTGGTGAGTTACCATTAGTTATTGATCACTTGTGAAAGTACAATATTATTTTTTCTTCTTAAAACTAGTTTATAATTAATTTAAATTCAAAAATTATATTACAACCAAATTAATATCAATCCAAAAATAGAACACAAAAATATATACTGCTACACAACCAAATAGTAAGTAAAAAATTTCATCCTAGAAGCCGAAAGTACTACAAATAACTTATTACAAACAAAAGGTACTAAAACACTATAAATTAATTTTATGATTTTGTAAGCTTAATTTAGAAGCTTTGGGAAAAATTTTAAATTTTAGTTATGCATATATTATACATAAATAGAAGGGAAAAAAATATAAATATATATAGAAGTACTTAAGAGACCAATTATTTAATATAACCAGTCTCTTTAATATAAACAATCAAAGAGACCAATTATCTATAATAACAAGTCTCTTTGATATCTTATTATTTTTTTTTAAAGAAATAAACTTCATTTTTTTTTTCTTGTGATGCACGTGCACCAGTGTGCACACACATATATCCGCCCCTGTTTTTAAGTTAAAACTTGGCTATTTTTTATCCTTTTTTTTATTATTAACTTTAATTATTACTCCGTATTATTATTATTATTATTATTATTATTATTATTACAATTATTATTTATTACTATATTATTACCATCACCAAAAAAATTCTAAAAATATTTCATACAATCTACCGTCAACAAAACCGTTAAATCTAGCAGTTTAAAAAATTCTTCGGTTTTGTTTGTAAAAAATCTTTTTCATAGGTTTAGTGGGGGTATTTGGATCTTTGGGAATAATTTGAGGTCAGAATTGACAAAAATGATCGAAAATGCCCCGTTTTGCGTTTTTCACGTAAATTGAGGTATTTTGAAATACATCAAACGAGGGGTTTTCAATCATTTTTTTGACAATTTTGACCTCAAATTGGATCTAAAGGGCTAAAATGCTCCCCAAAACCCCTAAACACCATGTGTTTGGCAAGAAAATCGAAGGATTTTAAAAATTTCCTTAGGTTTACCAGTTTATTTTAACTGCATGTGGTAAAAAACAACTTTTTTTTTGTGGTAAAATAAAAGTATTAGAAGTTTTGATGGTAAAAAAACAATTTTTTTTTTAGTTTTTTTTTTTTTTTTTTGGTAAAAGTAAAATAATCTTTATTTTCAGCATTCTTATTTTAAATTTGGGTTAATGGAGAGCTACTAACGGTGATAGCGGCTCTATACAACAAAACCACTATTACCATTAGCGGTACGATTCTTCTAATTAAACATCACACTTATATTCTTCTTTCCACTTCTTTAATTAGAAGAACCGTTAACGGTGAAAGCGGTTGTATACAATAAAACTGCTATCATCGTAAGTGCTTCTTCTGATTAAAACATATCACACTTATAATCTTCTTACCACTTCCTTAATTAGAAGAACCGCTAACTGTGATAGCGGTTCTATACAATTAAACTGCTATCACCGTTAGCGGTTCTTCAATGAACCGGAATTAAAAAAAAAAATATATATATATCACAATTACCACCAATCTTACATAGACAATATAGTGAGAATTAGTTTTAAAACTGACGCAAATATAGAATTATTTTATCTTTAAGAATTTTGAGGGAAATCGTTGGATTAAACTGTCTTGATTACAAATTGCCGACCCCTTGTTAGAACTTTGCCACACATTAGTACAATTATTTTTTCGAGCTTAAGGTGGTGTTAATTTATTATATAATTTAGTACCTAATAAGGTGGTTGTCTTTTATTTTTTATTTTTTATTTTTATTTTTATTTTTTTTATTTATAAATAGAATCAACTAAAAGAATAACCAATAAAAGTTAAAGGACCACATGTAACATGACTAAAGTCCATCCAAATTTATAACATCATCCTTTTCCTTAGACTTTGGTCATGCGTATAAGATCAACAAGAATCAACAAGATTATACTTGTTTATTATTCATAGTTATCATAAAAAAATAAGTGAAAAAATTATTGCTTTGATTCTATGTTACTCTATTTTATTATTAGTAAAGACAATGCAAATCAAACACGTACTGGTGAAGTTGAGAAAAACAAAGTGGAAAGGAGAAAGAAACACGACTAAACTATTAGTTCATGGCCCAAAGTTATGCTCTTGCCAAGCCAATAGGACAGCTCAATGACTAGTGATAATTATAGATACACAAAAATCAAATAAAATATTACTAATTATTACCTAATTAAACATCAACATTCAACAATAATTTGTCAATGTTGTTGATTTCTATACGACAATTATACTATGCATATTATATGTACGCTAAGTCCGAAAGTAATTTGGCAAGATATATAACATGGATGATGCATTGGTAGTTGTATAGATCAACACTACTAATCATAATGGAACATTCAAAAAAGCAATCAACAAAAAAATTGACAAGAAATTAATGTTAGACAGTTAGAGTATGCATAATTGCATATCATGCATGGTTGGTCAATCAAACATGTTAACTAGGAGTTGAGTTGTCTATTCATTTAATTGGGTGCAGTTCTGGTCGAGAGTGGTCAGATTTGAATCATGTATGCTAAATTATTGTGTCCATCCAACTCAAATTGTGAATCGAGTTAGACAATTTACTATGAAATTATGTATAAATTAGGTTAAATAATTTAGTCGAATTTTTGTTAACTTTAGACATCACATGCTTTGCAAGTAAATTTTAAATGCGTTACGCTGCATGATAAAAAGGTTGAATAAGGAGCAAGGAAGCCTTAAAGGAGTGTAAATTTCTTCCCCTCCTAATCTTTAGATTGGTTATACATAGAAAATGGGCGACATTGTGAAATTGAATATGAGTGTAAAATGGGCAAATTTTTTGGATGAAATTTTCTGGTTAAGAGAGAATTTCACTTATTGTTATCTCATCGAGGGACTGGCCACTCCTTACTCCACCCACATTTAGATGTGATAGAGAATATTCTAAGGATACGGTTCAAGATGGATTTGGTTCACTTTACGACTTACTTTCAGTCTACCACTATATCACCGTTCCTAGATACCTCGAAGCTCGAATTCATCATGCTTTTTCACAATTTATTTTATTTTATTTTATTTTTATTTTTATATTTTAAATTGATCACTTTACAACATACTTCCAAGATTGAAATGGACCGATCCAAACTAGGTTGGATTGAAATCGATAATTTAAGATTTAAGACACAGAGACTTGGCTGGTTTTGCTTGGAGCAGATCAAAACCCGGACCGATGTAACTAGTCTAAAACCTAGACTAGACTAATTTGGAGCAATTTTAGAATTGTTTTTATAAGAGTTAAAATTGTAATACGTTTAATGTTAAGGAAAAAAACATATAGGTCATAAATTTATATTTTCTTATTAACATAATTCTCGTGCGATGCACAGTTTATAAATCAAATTATTAATTCCGTAGGAAAGAAACAAAGATAATTCAATTAGTAATAAGGGTTAATTTACTAATGGTCAATACAAAAGTAATGGATTGTTATTTAAATAGTATTTTATGCTATTTGCATTTTTTTTTAATTTTAGGAAAAATTACCCTGATTAATCCCAACTTTGCTCCGTCCGCCAATATTAAAGGTTTGTTCTCATTGACTGAACTGAGCTGAACTGAACTGAACTGAACTTATTAGAGCTTAATATTGGTGGATGGAGCAAAGTTGGGATTAATGGTGACAATTTTTCCTAATTTTTATAATGTTTTTTATTAATTGAAAAGTAAATGAATAATGCTCCACATAACTATACAAGAGAAGTACGTAGAATAATTTATTTTCTAATCACCTCTGTAAGGAAAAAATTAAAATTTTCTTGTCATGTCATTCCCTTTACCAACTACAATCTAATACATGTTTTACCCTTCACAATCACCAAATCTATATATAGGATAATAACCATATATCTGACCCACCAGTATTGCATATGATATATGGAGTAACATTTATAGTTAGGAATAAATAGATATGGAGAATATTTTAATTTAGATTTTGGAAATATGTGAATAAAAATATCATAAGTATATGATTTGGTAAATATTGTATATAATTCTAAATAGTATATAATTCTAAATAGTTAGTTGATGGAATAAACAAAATAAAAAAAAATACTAAAGAAAGGGAGGGGGAGTTTTGGAGGGAAAAATACTAAAATAGTTATTATTATTATTATTATTATTATTATTATTATTATTATTCAATACTAATTATTATTATAATTATTAAATATTAATTATTATTATAATAATTCAATATTAATTATTATTATAAAATATTTATTATTTATTATTTATTATTATTATTAAATTTTAATTATTATAATAATTCAACATTAAGTATTATTTTTAAGTAGAGCATAGCAGATTTCAGCATAATAGAGTAGAGTAGAGATGGACTCAACAAAGCAGATTTCAGAATAGCAGAGTAGAGTAGAGTTGGACTCAGCAAAGCAGAGCAGAGCAAATCTAAAGAATAGGGCCTAAGAAGTGACATTTGTGATTCTTGGTGTCTGTTTTAGTAATATGTTATTGATTCAACAATCTTATAAACCTCGTAAAAAAATAAAAATAAAAAATAAAAAATAAAAAAATCTTGTATACATTCTATATATATTGGTTTTAGCCTATAATATTCATGATTATGTTCAAATCATATAGAAATATTTACCAAAAAAAAAATGGTATCTCAAATACTCATAAAGCGTATTCCATTCAAGTTTAATTTTACTCTAATACTTTTATCAAACAATATAGTATGTCTATATGTGGGCGTTCAATAATTTCTACGTAAAAATTACAAATAATCTTTAAACGGTAACTTTGATCAACAAAAAAAAAAAAACAAAAATGGATTGAATGATTAATAATAATCTATCTAATTATAAATATATACAAGGCGAAATCAAAATAACACTTGTCAACCCCTAGTTTAAAAATCCTAGAAAAAGGATTTTTTTTTTTTTTTTCCAAAACTTCTTAGAGAATTCATATCTATTAGATAATTATATTATATTTATACAAATTTAACAAAAACATGATTGTTTTATTTAATACTAGAAAATATATATTTTCCTATCTATTTTTGTATGACGTAATAAATAATTATATTTATTAGTCATATATGTAATACTCCATCTATTTTAATTTCTATAGTATAATACAATATATTTATTTTTTTCTACGTTGTAGTTGCAAAATTTTGATCTTATTTTTCATTAGATATAGATTTTTATAATTAAAATCTTATATTTATCCATCAATCTATACTTCAATTATATACCACCAAAACAGACATCGGGAATGACACGTGTCACTTCTTCTGCTAGGCACCAGATTTTCTTCGTCGAGCACTAGGCCAAAATTGCCCAGCAGAGCACATATTATCCCCTAAGAGATTCTAACAGCTTCGAATAATTTGTAAGTCTAAGCAATCTAGGTATTTTATCTGGGGAACCAGATTCGAACAAACGGCTTGCCATTGCTTCTCCCTAGCATGAGCAACACCTCCCTTGGACGGCTTAGATATATCCACCTCTCCAACAAATAGTGCAAAAGCCACCTAGGCTGACCGTGGCTTTAGGAAGAGTTCCCAAAGCTTACATACCGACCAGGAGCCAACCTAGGCTGACCCAATTTTGACGGTGAAGACTGTGGTGCTTCAGATTCAAACTCAGACTGTGAGTGTTGACTGATCTATCCCGGACGTGGACCACCACCCCCACCTAGATTGACTCTATGCTCCACCTGTTTTTAACACTACCACAAACAGATGATGTGACAACATCAGAATTAGAACAAGATAACGTAGACCCTTCCAACACATAAAATGTATCCCGTTTAACACCCTTCAGAACTACCTTTGAACCCTTGTAGACATACAACCCTCCATCTTCACCGTTGAAACTGAACCCTTTTCTGTCAAGAAGACTAAGCGAAATCATATTCCTCGTGACCTGTGGAACATGCCTGACATTATTCAACATACAGAGTTTACCATCATGTGTCCAAATTCTGATGGACCCTATACCAATTGTTTTGTAGACTTTGTTGTTGGCCATAGTAACACTTCCATCAACCTACTTGTAGTTCATAAACCACTCCCTGCGTGAACACATATGATAAGAAGTCTCCGAATCTAGAACACACACATCAGATTGATGTGCACGCTCATGTAATCCCCCGTATTTTTTAAATATTTTATAAATGAAAATTTATTTTATTTATAATATTTATTTGTTATTTTTCATAATTTAATTTCAAAAGTTTCAAATTATTAATCTGGGTCGAAATTTATTTGAACAAATTATTTTATGCACCTTTATTCTACAATTTATGTCCAATCACACAAGCCTAACCCATTTGTAATCGACCCATTATTTTTATGAGGCCCAATATTCTTATTTACCCTACAATTCTCTCCTATAAATACCCCATACATCCCCAAAAAATTTCCCCACACAAAAGGTTAGTCTTATTTTCTTTCTCCTTTGTTTTATTAATTTGTGTAATTATAATTATTGATTATGGGTTTTGATTTTATTGTTTGAAATTAATTTAATTAGTATCAAATTGTATTTTGATGATTAAACTTTATAATTTCAGATTTTATAAGTGTCATAATTTTCAGATTTTGTAAATTTTATAACCTAGGGTTTTTAATTATTGATAATCATGATTTTAGGGTTTTTATGAACAATTGATTTAGGGCTTTTATAGTAATGATGTTTTGAAATTTTGGTGATTATAAGTACTAATTAGTTTAACTTAATTCCAGATTATTTTGAACACTTAAATTCGTGTTTTAATTTTAAGATTTTCGTTCATTAATATTAATCCTATTTTAATCCCGATCAGGTTCTGAACTCATCCGATTTTGACAAAAAAATAGTGTTTTCCATGTGGAAACAACGTTTTAAAAAAGACTCACTACCTATGGTAGTGAGTACCACCCTCTCGTGGCCAAATTCAGCCTCTAAATATGATTTTCGGGCAGTTTTTGACTTTAACGAAGTTTTTTTATACTTAAAATATTATCCTTGAGTTTGATTAATAAAATTAATTATGTTTAAAGTTAATTAAGCATAAATATATTTTTTTTTATTGAAGTTTTAAGTGCTGGAAATAGTTCCTAAGTACTACTTTTGATGTTTTATAAAGAGGGTTTAATCACCCACTAAAAAGGGAGATTATTAGGGGTTTTTAAATAATTTTCAGATTTTTATTAGACTTTAAACTTGCTGTAATTTCATGTATAAGAGTGTATTTTAAGGTTTTTATGAATAAAATTTAAAGAACTATATATAAGCCTTTAATTTTAAACTAAAGGGAAGGTTTTAAAGTGTTGTTTGATTTGGATTTTGAAGGTTTTAAAGTAAGTTAGTATTGCTGTAAATTTGATTGATTGGGTATTGATTGAGATGTTATTGTTTGGTTTAGGAGAGGAGTTTATTGAAGGTGATTTCTAGTTAGTAAAGTGACACAAAGGATTGTTTACACGAGGTACGTACATGTCTACTTCGTTGTAAGTAGTATCATGTTTAGGTACCAAAGAAACGAACTTAGTTTCATGATTAGAGAACACTTGGATGAAAATTGTTTGGTTATACATTTAATTAATTCATGTGCTTATGTTTATGAGACATGTTTTGGTGAATTGATTATGTTTGTATGGAATTATGGATGCAAACATGTAGAATTATATTGGATTAATTGTTTGTATGGAATGTTGATACAAGCATATTTTTATTGGATCGGTTTGTTAACCACATTTGGATTATTAAAGGATTGAAATTGAATGGTTTAAGTGGAATGAATTTATTAATTATTCCACAAGGTTGTTATTTATTTTATTACTCAATCATAAATTGTTAGTATGTTGAGTAAAGGTGGATTAAGCCGAAATGGCTAGGTGAGTTGACTATGTTCAACAATTTGGATAATTTGGAAGTTTAATGAAATTAAAAGTCAATTTGTGATGTGATCAATCTTGTCCTAAATAAGATTAAAAGTAAATTGATGTATGATTTTTATGTATGGTCTATTTGATTGAGTCAGCTATTAATTAAAATTGTAATCACGTAAAGTAAAACATGGATGAGCAATAAAACTCTAGAAAGCGTGCACTTCTAGAGTATTGACAATTATGGGTTGGGGTACACGGTGGTAGCCCGTGGCTTTCCGAGGCTTGTTTGATCAACATGTCCTCTTTTCTTTTGGTATTTACATTTTATTTTTATAATGAAAGTTAGATGGGATCCTAGACTAACTTTGTGAGAATGGAGTCGCGCCCATTCTTGCATCGCACTAAACTTTTATTTTAAATGGTCATTTGGGACCAAAATGATTTGGTGGATTGGAAAACCTCGTCTATTGCTTACTCCAAACTAAATTAATTAAATTAAATATAAAGAGTCAAGTGTTTGGAATTGATTAGCAAAGTATGTTGAGTCGATTGAATTGTTTAAGTGTGGAGTCTTGATTAATGAATTCGAGTTGTATATTTATTTACTTTAACTAGTTGAGCATGCTAGGTTTTGTGCGTTGTAGTTTGTATGTACTCAGCTTTGCTGATTGCGTGCTTTTGTGTGTTTTCTTTTGGTCATGGCCTTCGCCTTTCAATGACCCTGTGATGATCCAATTATTACACTTGTATTATTGGGGAGCAGTATTGCACAGGTTAGCTTGATGATGTGAAGTTCGGGGATTTGACATACGCATTGTCAAGGGATTGGTGTGATTGAGAGTATTCGTTCTTTGTGTTAAACTTATTTATGTTTTACTATTCTAATTATATTTTGGGATTTTGATTATTGGGTTTTAAATAAGGGTCTTTATGGTTCCAATTTGTAAGCTTTGACTTATTGGTTTTCTAAATTATATTATTTTAAGATTTAAGTTGGATTTCCGCTGCAATACTTTGATAAAGCCTTAACGTTTTAACACGTGGCGGTAACATGCCAATGGTTCTCCTCTATTTTTATTTAAAGTAAGTGGTTTAAAAAGGGAGAATTATTGGGGTGTTACAGCTCATTAGCAATCTGGACATAATCCATCCTCTTTTGAACGGCTGTCTCCATCTACAATATCTACAGACTCATAATTTTCCATTTGTCTTATCTTCTTGGGACATTCAGATTTCCAATGCCCCTTTTCTTTACAGTATTTTCAGACATCACTAAGTTTTGGACCCCTGGAAGATGGTTTCCTAGATTTTCTCTCTGAATTCCAGTGCCCATTACCATCACCGGCTACTACTCTAGTAGCCCGATCATCTGTACGGACTGTACCTGTACCAGATGCCTTATGGCGCAACTCTCTAGTATGGAGAGCAGATCTAACCTCCTCTAAAGACACTGTCTCTTTACTCATAATACAAGATTGCACAAAATTCTCATATGACACCGATAAAAACACTAACGAAATCAAGGCAACATCCTCATCCTCAACCTTAACATTAATATTACGTAATTCTAACAAAATTGTATTTAATTGATCTAAATGTTCTCTAACAAATATACCTTCAGACATTCGCAGACCGAACAAACACTTCTTCAATAGCAATTTATTGGTAAAAGTCTTCATCATGTATAGACCCTCCATCTTCAACCACAAACCAGATGCTGTTTCCTCCCCCGCGACCTTGGTGATAACATCGTCTACCAGACACAACATGATTGTTGAGTGTGCCTTCTCCTCCAAGCTTTTTATCTCATCAGTTACTAGATCTGATGACTTCTTATTCAAGAGAGCCCATAGCCCTTGTTTCCTCAACAAAGCCTGCATCTTGATCTGTCACAGACTAAAATTATTCCTCCCCATGAGTTTGTCAATTTTCACATTCAAAGCAGCTATCTTTTTCACTAGAATTAAACCCTACGCCCTGAACCTAAGCTCTAATACCAGTTTGTTATAACATATGGGGGAGAACACGAGGAAAATAAGCTCAGAAGCCCACAAACCAGAGTCCATAAGAGGTTCCATCCTAAAACCAATTAGTAGGAGGAGTAGCCCGCTTGGGTTATAAACTGAAAGCCCATCACTTTCTTTTTCAATGTGGCATAAACAATACTCACACTTGCACCTAACAAACCACAATAGTTTTATTATATAATAATAATAAAAAATTTTACGTCATTTGTATTATAGAAAATAATGTCAAAATTATCACCAAATAATGTCAAATTCATTAAAGGAGGTTAAGTTCCGCCAAAGTAATCAAGATTTGGGGGAAAGGACCAATGATACAAATTCATTACAACCTCCAGCATCCCAACGTGCAACATTATGTGCTAGAGTGTTACCCACACAATTGACAAAGAAAAAACACTAAAATAGGAAGATAGGCTACAAATATCATCATAAATCAAGATAATAAGAGAGAAACCCACAATCTTCGATCTAGTATATACTAAGTTATCACCAGTGTTATCCTTAAAGTACACGTGTCACACGCACAACACAAATTTTCCCACTAATTCTTTTTTTTCTTTTTTTCTTTAAACAATAACATGATTAGAAAATTGATAACACAGATTCTTAAAAGTGGCTAGCCACATGGTGTCTCCACTTCACATATAAGACATTTAAATAAGTAATAGGGGGTTACGGTGATGAGCAAATGAGATTACCTTGACGTATGTAGGTTACTTAAAAGAAAAAAAGGGGGGTTATTTATGAAGGAATTATGTCTACGATAAGTGCAATTACCAGATATATTAAGAATCCCTATTATGGAGATAACAAGTTCATTCTTTTGGGTCGTCATTGTCTGTTGCTAGATATGATAAATGATCTTTGGACTAGTCAAATAGTCCAAAGCCTAATAGAATGGATCCTACGAGGTTACACAACAGTGATATTGGGTTAAACAATTAAGAGGCCCATTAATGGGTCTCATGAGATCATGAAAAACCATAAGGAGTGTTGGGTTAGAGTAATTTGATTAGGATTAGGTGTTTGGGCTTGACATGGACTCTTATTTAGAGATATGATCTAAAAATAAGATCCATGACTTAGATTGAAATAACGATTGACAAGTCAGTTAATTGTAACTCAAGCAACCAAGTCCCAAAACCCTATCCTCTACTCCCTCTCTCTATCTCCCTCTCTCACGACCCTCTCTCTCCTCCCCTCGTCCATACGACCGGCCCACATAGGTGGCACGTGTGGTGGTTTGTGGTTAGTTCGTGTTTCTCTCCTCTCCGTAGAAGGTTAATTGAAAGAGTTCAATTAGGACTAACTAGCATTAGTGGAGATTTAATCTGTGCCAGTGGAACAAGTAGAGGAATCACGTTTGGGATTCTTTATCTCCCGTTTGTTCTTGCTCGATTGGTGTCTAGATGCTTATAAATATGATTCATGAAATTCCGCTTATAGTATCTAAAGTCCTACAATGGTATCAGTTAGCCTATGCAGGTACACATATTGAATTCTAATTTTTTGAATGTCCACTATTTTAATTCAATTAGGAGGGAGAATAATTTAATTATTGGTCAATTATAATTTTAAATATGATTTAACGTATAGAATTATTAAAATTTGTTTAATTTGCTCAAGAGTTAGCCTAAAAGGGACGAATTTTTGCCCAATATGTTCGAAATTTTCGAACCCTCCAAACCCTGAATTTGAAAAAAAATTCGAAACCCCAAACCCTAAATTGTGAATTTTGTATTTAGATTTTGATTTAATTCGATTGCTGTGTGATTTTTGATTTTAATATATTTGATTTCATGTTAAATTATGAATTTTTCTTAATCAAATTATTTAATTTAAGAGTTAAATTAAATAGGGGATTAATTTTATGAAGAACCCTAATTTCAAGATTAAGTATGATTTAATTTTGAAATTAATTGGACCACATTAAATTAATTTATTTTTAAACAAAAGAATTTTTTTAATTTAAATTTAAATTAAAAAGGGGGTTTTGGTACTACAGCCGCAGCTGGGTGGCACAGCCACAGCGACTACCGCACCAGGTGGTCTATGAGGGAGGGCTGGGCTGGGCAGGTGGCTCGGACAGCAGGAGCAACAACAACAACGCTGCACAAGGGTTGCGTGCGCTGCTGCTGTTGTGCGTCGCTGCTTGCAGCAGCGTACACCAGCCGGTGTATGACCACTGTGGCTGGTGTGTTTCTCAATAAAAAATTATTTAATTTTATTTTAATAAAAATCAGATTTTAAAATTAAAGATAAGTTTTGATTTTGAAAGATAATTATCAAAATTAAGGTGGTTAATTTTGTTAAGTTTGGATAATTGTTGAGCAAAAAGATTCTATATGGATAATAATTGATTAAATAATGAGATTATCCCATAATTATTTTAGGATATAATTGATTTAAAATATTGTGATTGGCTAGGTAATAAGGATAGAATCTCCTAAATTAGTTAGGATAATCATGAGAAATAAATATGATTTATCTTCCATAATTAAAATAAGATTTGATTTTATCTCATACCTAAAATAGAATATATGAAATTTTATGGTTGGTCATGAATAATATATGATATTATCTAATTGCGGTAATTTAATTAAAATATGAGATATTAAATGTCATATTTCCTTAACTATGAACATTCGGTGTTGTAGTTTAGGAAATTAAAGCATGATGAGTGATTTTTTATATGACACTTTATAATATATGATGTTATTTATTCTTTTATATAGACTAGTATAGCCCATAGATTCTAAATACGATCTACGCATCGTTTCGTATTTTTGTAATCTGAATACGGTCTGCGTACCGTTAAGTATTTTTGCAATTTATTTTATTTTATATAAGTAGTAGATAGAATAGAATAGTATTACAGGTTGCATTTGATCCAAGAAGCCAATGGTGTGAAGGCCCAAAGGAGCTAGATGGATGAGATCCATGAAGGTTCAAGTGGGAGTTTTGCTTTATTAGTTTTAGGATTAAGGGGCCATACTATGTCATTATATTTATGCATTAGTAGATTATGCATGTTAGATTTTATTATGTTGATTGATAATGCGCTAGAGTTCACTAAATAATCAAAACATAATAAATCTAGGTCCCAGTAATATTGAGGTTGCTTTTCCAATTAGATACCCAACAATCCTTTGATCGTGAGTTATGGGTCGGCCTCAGCAGAGTGTTACTTGTTATCTTGGGTAATTTGGGGTAGATCACGTTCTACATATTTAATTGGTTATACTCAACAAGGTTACTTAAAGAGTTTAGAACCTTGAAGTAGCAAAGGGTAATAATTAAACATGTGATGGTTATTTTATTCTACCAAGAGTTACAAGAGTTGTAATTAGTAAAAATTTTACTCACCTTGAAAATGTAATGATTGATGGTTGGGCCTCAGTCTGGTAAACTATTACACAAATTAAATAAAGGGTCTTGAAATCATTTAATTCAATTGGGATCAATTAATATTGAATAAAATGTTTTAAAGTTACCAATTTAATACGCTTATGATACTTTAATTTTATTATACATAATTATTGAACTTTGCCTCGATTTTTATTTTGTTTGTAGATGAATAGCTTTAATGACAACACTAATTTCCCAACCAAACTTAAAACAAGGCTAAATCTCATAAACTTCAGGGAATGGGAAGAAGAGCTAAGAAATGTTCTTAGGAGCCACAAGCTTGACGCTATACTCTATATTCCTATTGATAGCAGATTTACAGTAGGTTTCACTCCTGATAGGCACCCAAAAGATGTTTTGGATGCATAGAAAATCAGGAATCTCATATTGGCATCTATTTCAACTTGTTGGAAAAGAAGGTTCAAGGACAATGAGGTGACCAAGTTGCATAACTATCTACGTGCCATCTGTCGAGGTGACATTAGTGCTTCAAGAAGGGGAGGTGTCAACGACCAGAATGTTAGAGAGGTCATTAACTCGATCCCTCAAATGTACTACTCCTGGACTGACAGTGTAAGGTTTGAGACTTACAATATTCATTGTAAGATAATGGCTAAGAAACTCATTCCTAGTCAGTCAGTTAAGAACCATGTGAAGGAACTGATTGAGTTACTTAATCCGATGGATATCTTAGGGAGATCGTTTGATGATGACTTTTCACATGACACTATTCTGTTTTCACTCCATGATGGATTTGATGTAACTTCCCCGCCCTTATTCATGATGATGAGGGCTCGATAATGACGCTAGTCAATATTTTGATCGGCCATACAGAGGATTACTTGAAGAAGGAGGGAAGCCAATGCTTCTATTGTGGTAGGTGGTCTTCCCATATACCAGGTTGTCCCCACAACACACCAGTGAAAACGGAAGGTAAGGAGTTACCTAATGTTTTTTTTTGTAGAAATTAACCTTACTTCCTCTTCCACATGGGTATTTGTAGGGAATATTTCAAGCGTCAATCCCCTAGCTTGAACCCCATTGTGATCATACACTAAAGTACGGTGGCGTCAAAAGGGAAAGAAGATCAACCTAACGCTGAGGCTGGAGCTGGAGCTGGAATAGGTGGAGAAGTTACTCCTCGTACGACAGAGTTTTATGCGATGATGGGTTTACCTCCCCCGGCACCGTACTTTGTACCTGTGCTTTTTGCTTATTTTTTGACTTTGTATTAGAACTTTGCCTTTTAGTTAGACTCATTTTTTTAAGACACATTTTGTATATACATATTATTATGAGTTTATTTTATTTATCATGTTTTTTCATTTTTTAATATTATTATTATTATGTGCATGTTTGTGTGTGCAAGAAAGTGTGACAAATAATTTTGCTAAAAAATTCCGTCATTTTTATTATTGACTTTCTCCCCCAAAAAGAAAAAATGAAAAAAGGAAAAGGTAAATAAAAACTTGGGTTTATAAAAAACTTGGAAATTAACCTACATAAAATCCAAAAAGAATAATATAATTAATATAATAGCTATATTAATTAAAAAAGAATAAAAAGATGTTTAGAAAAAGATAAGGGAGCTGTAAAGTCAATAGAAGACTTGAATTAAGGTAAAAACGCGGTTTTAGAAAGTGCGTATGACGAGGTAAATTGGCGCCAGCTGGCGCCACGCATTTTGGTGTAGCGCCAGGCGCTACACTTAGCGTTTGGCGCCAAGCTTTGGCGTCTGGCGCCAATAGCATCGTCTAGCGCCAAATAGTGCTGACTCCGTATCCTACCCAGATTAAAACTGCTCCGATTTCGTGCATAAATAGCCCCCTGCCCAGCCGATTCTTTTCATAATTTCAGCAAATAAAATAATTCTTAGCTTTAGAAAAATAATATCATGTCTCTAGTCACCAAAACTTTTACCCAATACACCCATGAATGGTATCGGTCTCTTAATGCCAAAGAAAGAAAATAATTAGATATGTTCCACTTGGGGGGATTTTATGGTATCAAAGGGGTAGATCTTGACTTAGATTTTATTCATATCGCTCTAGAATATTGGGATGTTGATACTCATTGTTTTAGAATAGGGTATGATGAAATTAGCCCTTTGTCGGAAGAATTTGGTGCTATTTTAGGTTTCCCTGCAATAACCCTCATAGTAATCCCTAGAATAGATGCATATTATTACAAGGATTTTGAACGCTTCTTCAATTTAAAAGAAAGAGATCTATCAAAAATAGTAGATGGCAACATAGTTAATTTGAAAGAATTTGCTCGCCATTATTTTGATAAACCTTACTCCGAATCTTTTCATATTTATAGAAGAAGGGCTTTCTTATTTTGTATGCTTAATCAATTTTTTCTTACTAGTGGTAAAAATAATGAGGGTCAATCAATTATAACCACCGTACTAGAACAAATTGAATCAGGGAGAAATCCAATGCCATTGATAGTTGGAGAGACTATGATTAGTCTTGATGAATTGAAAAGGAACCCAAAAGCACCTTTTCGAGGTTCTCCAAGTTTATTACAGGTAGAAAAATAATATTTTTAATTACGGAAATAAAAAAAATATATTTTTGTATATATAGTAATAATAATTTATTTGCATTGCAAATTTTTTTTACAGATGTGGCTGATGGAAAGGCTAGAATTAATTACCCCTCCGGACAACATTGAGAAGTACACTCCGAATTGCTTCGTGAGGAGGAAGAAACGCTTCTCTAAAATGGGGTGCCACGAATGGAAGAGTGTCTTCGAATCTTGCAATTTCGCTATCAAGTGGGTCGTCCCATGGTGGAAAATAGAAAGGATGGTTGGTGTCAACAAGCAACCTTTCTGCCGTCTTCCAAGTTTGTCCTATTACTATCCCTACAGGGTAAAAAGACAATACGACTTACTTCAGAATATTCCTTCCGGAGATCTTCGTCCTCTTTACGAGTTCCCTGTCTCCCAGGAAGTAGACAGATTTGATGCTTATTGGAGTGCTAGACCTTTATGGGAAGTGATTACCCTAAAGGTTCCTCCTTCCTTGCCTAATGATGTGAAGAAGTGGCTGCTGAAGAAACCTTCAAAGGACTCGAAGAAAAATCAGGGTAAAACTGACATGAAGAGTCGTCTAGGTGACAAGGTGGTTCCTGTTAGGGAACGCTTAGGTGTAAAGAATTGAATTCAAAACACCTGCAATGCCTAGGAAGAAAAGTACTACAAAAGATAAGGGAAAAAGGAAAGCTGACACCACAGAGAAAAAAGCTTGGGTGGAAAAGAAGCATGGAGTCCTAGCTGAAGGGGAAACTATACACTCTAAGATTGAATGTAGGTCCTCTAAAGGATGCCTACTAGCTAAGGTTATGGATGAGGAGGAGGAAGTAGACAAAAATTGGAAGAGGGTTAGGAAAGAAAAGGAAGATTAGGAGCATTGCTTAATTTCCAATTATTAGACTTAGTTTATGTTTTTTTTAAAGTTAATTTATTTCAGCTTTATTTAAATTCCATCAATAATGTAATTTTATTTTATTAATGAAATTTTTGCTTTTAATTAAATTATTTACTTTAAATTTATTTATTAAAGCAATGAAAACCGAAAAAAATTAATTTTCCAGAAATTCTTCGAGTACGGAAGTCGAAAATTTTCCGAAAAACACCGAAATATTCCCATAATTTAACCTGTGAATTGGCGCCACATATCAGCGACTGGGGCCGGTCACAGCAGTCTGGCTTCAGGCGACGGTGCCGTCGGCTGGCGCTGATGATCCTTGGCTGGCGCCAGAGTTTTTTCCGCGGCGTCGATATTTCGCCGATCTTCTGTCGAATTTTTAATTAATTCTGGGACGCGAGATTTTTCGAAAAATAAAGTGGCCGCACCCGTAAAGGGTTGCCTACGTATCCTTTCCTAAGGAATCAGGCCAAACGTAGCTCTCTTGAGTATCCTACTCAAGTAATTATGGGTAGTATTTCTTAAGTTGGTCAAGATTTGTCATGTTCGAGAACTCATTGCCATCCATATCAGTTAGTCTTGCTGCACCTCCTGACAGGATTGTTTTGACAATGTAGGGTCCAGACCAATTAGGTTTAAATTTTCCCCTTGGATCTAAAACATTTTTCCTTAATGCTTTTAATACCAAGTCTCCTACTTTGATGTTTCTTGTCTTGACCTTATTATTAAAATTCCTAGCCATACGAGTTTGATAACACTGAGTGTGATGTAGAGCTTCTAGTCGTTTTTCATCGAGTAGAATTATTTCTTCATATCTTGCCCTAATCCATTCAACTTCATCGAGTTTACTCTCTAACGCGATGCATAGAGATGGAATTTATAGTTCGACAGGTTGTACGACATCAATTCCATAAACCAAGGAAAATGGCGTATTTCTTGTTAATGTACGGATTAACGTGCGGTAACCCCACAATGCGAAGTGAAGTTTGTCAGGCCAATCTTTATAATTTTCCGTCATTTTCTCGATGATAGTCTTTAGATTTTTATTTGCTGCCTCGACTGCTCCGTTTGCTTGAGGTTTATAGGGGGAAGAATGATGATGATGAATGCCATATTTTTGTAACAGTTCTTCACATTCGGCTTGAAAGTGAGTTCCATTATCACTTATCATATCATGCGGGACTCCGTATCGACAAATAATATTTCTTTCGATAAAGAGTGCTACATGTTTTGCAGTGAGTTTAGCGTATGATTGCGCTTCGACTCACTTTGTGAAGTAATCAATTGCTACTACTATATATTCGTGGCCTCCTGTTCCTGGGGGAGTGATTTTGCCGATGATGTCAATTTCCCATGTAGAGAATGGCCATGGCGATGTGTAGGTGTAGAGCAAGGATGGAGGAACATGTTGTAAATTGGCATAGATTTGGCACTTAGGACATCTTTTTACATATTGATGGCAATCCCTATTCATTGTAGTCCAATAATATCCTTCTCACATTATTTTTTGGACTAACATTTTTCCATTTATGTGCGTGCCACAGATTCCTTCGTGGACTATTCTCATTGCTCTTTGTGCATCATTTTTTCCTACACATAAGAGAGCTCGACCCTTAGGTACTCTTTTATGTAGCTCGTTGTCTATGAGTACATATTGGGAAGCCAAAAGCCTTAATGCTCGTTTTGCTCTTTTATCTGCATGGGGAGGGTATTCTCCTTTGGTGACATAATTGAGTATATCCGTGTACCATGGTTCTTCTTCTTCTTCTTAGTCTTGGACTACTTCGTCGTCTTCTATAGCCTGGATTTATGCTGGTTTGTGCCTTTTCTCTATAGTTAGAGGCATTTGCTCGATTTCCGTGGGAATCCTAACCATTGAGGCTAGTCTTGCCAAGGCATCAGCAAATTAATTTTCTTCCCTAGGTAGATATGTGTATTCTACCTTCTCTAACTGATCGGTAAGAGTTTCCAGATAGGTTTGGTAAGGGGCTAGACTTTCGCTCCTTACTTTCCACCTTTTAGATATTTGATTGATAATCAAAGAAGAGTCTCCAAATATCCTTAACTTTTTTACTCCCAATGCCAAAGCTGTTTCAAGGCCTACCACGCATGCTTCATATTCAGCAGCATTATTGGTAACGTCGAAATCAAGCTTTATGGAGATTGGAACATGCTCTTCTTTAGGTGATACTAGTAATACTCCAACGCCACATCCTTTTTGGTTTGAGGCTCCATCGAAGTACAAGGTCCAAGTATCATCTTTAGTAACCATTAAGTCTTCATCTGGAAATTCATTGTCTTGTGTTGGCGTCGAGTCTTCTATTGGAAAGTCTGCTAGAAAGTCTGACACCACAGATCCTTTGATAGCTTTTTGCGGCATAAACCTTACATCAAACTGGGCTAAATTGACTATCCATCTTGATATGCGTCCATTGAGTGAAGATTTCTCAAATAGATACTTGAGTGGATCTAATCGGGAGACTACGAAGACAGTATGCACTAACATGTAATGTCTTAACTTGGTTGTGGCCCACACCAAGGCGAGGCACAGCTTTTCAAGTGGCGTATTGCGTGCTTCGTATTCGAGCATCTTCTTGCTTAGATAGTAGATTGCGTTTTCTTTGACTTCTACTTCTTGTGCTAGCATAGCTCCCATTGTTTCTTTGGTAACCGTGAGATATAACCTAAGAGGTTTTCCGGGAAGTGCTAGTGCTAATACGGGAGGATTTGCGAGATAGGCTTTGATATTTTCAAAGGCTTTTTGACACTCGTCATCCCATATCACTGGTACATTCTTCTTGAGCTTTTTGAAGATTGGTTCACATATTGTCGTAAATTTTGATATGAACCTACTTATGTATTGCAACCGGCCAATAAATGCTCGATTCCGTTTCTCGATTTTGGGCGGTGGCATCGACATGATTGCTTTGATTTTGGTTGGGTCTATCTCTATTCCTCTAGAGCTTATAACATAACCCAAAAGCTTGCCTGAGGTGACTCCAAAAGCACACTTAGATGGATTTAACCTCATATTATATTTTCTTAGCCTTTCGAAAAATTTCCTTAAGGCTACTTTATGGCCTGGACGGTCTTTTGATTTTACAATCATGTCGTCGACATATACTTCGACTTCTTTATGAATCATGTCATGGAGTAAGGCAATTGCTGCACGTTGGTAAGTAGCACCCGCGTTTTTCAACCCGAATGGCATTACCGTATAGCAGTAAGTGCCCCATGGTGTTATGAAAGTTGTTTTCTCCATGTCTTCTTCTGCCATGAGAATCTGGTTGTAACCTGCGTACCCATCCATGAATGAGAGAAGCGCGTGATTTGCCGTGTTATCTACCAGAATATCGATGTGTGGTAAAGGGAAGTCGTCCTTTGGACTTGCCTTATTTAGATCTCGATAGTCGACACACATTCTTACCCTTCCATCTTTTTTCGGAACTGGGACGACGTTGGCGACCCATTCAGGGTATTTAGATACCTTGATGAAACTTGCAGTTATTTGTTTTTGGACTTCTTCTTTTATTTTAAGAGCTACGTCGGGTTTCATTCGACGTAACTTTTGTTTTACAGGTTTCATTCCTGGAATTAGTGGTATAGTGTGTTGAGCTATTTCTCTATTAATGTCTGGCATATCTTCGTATGACCAAGCAAATACATCGATAAATTCTTTAAATCGGTTCTTTCTTGTTCGTTAAGTGTTATTCCGATTTTAACTTCTCTTTTATTGGTTGAATCTTTTGAGATATCAACCGTTTCAGTTTCTTCAATTACCGGTGTTTTCTTTTCGAGTGTTTCCATTGCTTTAATAATTTCTTTGTCTTTTTCATTGTTAGTTAAGCAATGCTCGTCATCTTGGGTTAGAGAAGAACACAAGAAATAAGGAGAAGGAGAAATATTATTATACTCTGAGATCATTACATCAAAGAGTGATATGTCCTCAGGGACTTGATCACTAACTATTCTAGGAGAAGAAATAGAGGGGGAAGGTGCTACTACTAAAGACTTAGAAGACTCTATAGGGAGAGACTCCGACTCAGACGACTCTTCAAACATTGGTCTTTGCCCTGTCGTGATGGATATTTTTCTTCCACTTGGAGTAGTCACCTTGACGGTCTTGCGCCACCCTTATAGTGATCCTTCAGCTGGAGTGATTAGCTTCGAGGGATCAAAGTTTTCGCTTTGTAGGACTGTTTGAATGAGCAAGGAGTTATCCTCTCTGTAAGTTGGCTCATTCTTTTCTCGCCCAAATAGTAATCCCATGTCGTTAAAGTCAAAGCATGGGGGTGCTTTCTCCTTATGGATAGGAGTTGGGATTTCATCTGTGAAATAACAATCCAAGAAAATCTCAAATCCCGGTTGCCTTATGCCGTTTACAACAAATGGCTCGGGAAATTCATAGCATGGATAGTCCTCTCCTTCTTTTATAAATTGACCATTAAGTGTAAGAGGGTACTGATCCATTGGGATTGCTTTGTTTTGAGTGCGAGCGTCTCTACGCGCCTTTGATTTTTCCTGGGCTCGCTTGAGATCTTTTCGAGTCGGTTCGAAGCCAAGTCCGAAAGTGTCCAACTTAGGGAGGCCAGATGACTCCAGCGATTTTGCTATTCCTTTCTTCTTTCCTAGGGTCATCCCAGGAAAATGACCTTGTTTTTTCAGAATAGCATTTACAATCATGTTGGAATGGGGGCCATGGCAAAGAGGGGTCCTTTCATCCTCCTGGATTAAGGAGACCTCCTCGTTAAAGCCCCATAGATCTTTATCATCCTCGTCGTGCTCCACATTAATTATTGGGTTTTCTATGGACTTGATCCTCATATGTGAAGCATCGATGGTGATAGGAATTCCTCCAACTATAGCTTTTAATTGTTGGTGGAGAGATGAGGGGACGGCCTTTAGGTCATGAAGCCAAGGGCGTCCTAACAGTAGATTGAATGAAGCTTTAATGTCTACCACTTGGAAAGTGGTAGCATGTTCTATTGCTCCCGCCGTTACGTTCATGGTAATTTTACCAAGAGCTTGACGACGAGTGTTGTCGTAGGACCTTATTCCTTGTGTAGATGGAGTTAAATCTTCATCCCTTATGCCTAGCATCCTCGCAGTTCTAAGTGGACAGACGTTGATGGCCGATTCCATTGTCTACAAGAGTCATAGGGACATTCATTCTCTTTCAAACTACTGTGAGGTTTAATGCCTTATAATGTTTGTCACCTTTTGGAGGTAAATCCTTGTCAGAAAAGGTGATCAAATTGATTGGACTAGGAAGATCACTTGTGAGGAAGTTTGCCAACCTCTCAGGAGTGGTGTCAGAATCTATCCCTATTTTGTCCAAGGCATTCATTACAGCCAACCTATGCTCTCGAGATGTCGCCAAAAGTTTCCATACGTTCATTTCAACCTTTGTCTTCTTAAACTGCTTAACGATATCATTGTCTTCAATGATAGGTATGGGAATTTGTTGTGTGGTTGGCATAGGTTGTGTTGAAATGGGAGGTTGCATTCTCCCGGATCTTGTGAGGACGTCTATCGATGAGTCTTCTTCAGCCCAAAAGTCATCCATGGCGTATGACACAGACGGTGGAGACCCTACTATATCTTTTAAGTAGTTATCTTCTTCATCACTATCCCAAACTCCATTAATGGTTGCATTGTCTTCTTGTGGAACTTGGACTAGTTTCTTTTCATCAATCATTTTCTGAACTAAATCCTTGAATTCGAAACAGTTTTCGATAGTGTGACCCCCTGATTGATGATATTGACAGTAATATCTATCTGTCCTTTTCAATGATTCGAATGGTCTCGGTTCGAAAGGTTTGATATCGCCACTCTCGGAGAGCATTTCGAACATTTTTGCATATGGGATCCCAATTGGAGTGTAAATTCTATTACTCTTCTTGGGTTTTTCAGTGACTTGTAAAGGAAAACGTTTTGCCTCATAAGTCGTTCTCATGGGTGTGAATTCTCTCTTAGGTTCAACTTTCGGGAGTGGAACCTCGTCATATTTCTTTTGAAGTTCCTTTATAGCTTTGAGAGTTTCACGTAGCAAATGCGACCCTTCCATCATAGACAGTGTGAGCGATTGTATGTCTTCTTTACTTGCCGGTTCTGGAAGGCTATCCATGGCGTCGAAGAATATCTCCTCGTCTTCTTCAATGACATGGATTTCTTTGACAGGTTTAATGAGAGACGAGGGGTCAACCTCGTTTTCCTCATCTGAGATAGCCAAGGCATGAGCGAGAGGTGCATTATCAATGCTTGGCTTCTTACTGGTAGGGGGCAATGGTAGCTTTTTTTTATCGATTAAGTCTTGGATAGCTTCCTTAAGCTTCTAACAGTTTTCGGTGAGATGGCCCCTACCTTGGTGATACTTACAGTGTGCATTGGGGTTCCAATTAGTCGACCTCTTTTCGACTGGTGGGTCCCCAAATGGTCCAATAGGAGTTATAAGACCTTTTGCATTTAATCGATCAAATGCGGTGTCATAACTCATGCCAATAGGAGTAAAGTTTCTCCTAAATGGTTTCTTTTGTCCTTGATTGTTCATAGCAAGGACTTCACCTAAATTAAAAGTTCTAACGTTGTTTGAGTGGATGGTTTTAGAAGAAGAAGGATTGTCGTTCTTCTTTCCTTTCCAGCCACTGTTGGAGTTATTGTTGGAAGCTTTTAACTTAGCCAGGTCGTCTTCAATATTGATCCCAATGTCGTAGACGGCCTTGAAGGTATGGAGATTATTTTGATACTTGAGATGCTTGGAATATTTTTCTTGAAGGTTTTTTATGAATAACCTTACAGACTCTTTTTCACTTGGCACCTCAATCATCTTAGCTGAGGTTTCTCTCCATTTGTTAAAGAAAGAGGTGAAGCCTTTGTTCTCTTTCTGCTTGAGGATTTCAAGTTCCCTATGGTCAGTATCAACTTGGATGTTGCACTTGTATCTATCAACGAAAGCGTTTGCTATGGACTCTCAGGTAGAGGTCTTTTCTTTCTCGAGAGAAAAGAACCATTGTTGGCAAACGGTCTCGAGAGATAGTGAGAACAGAGAGGGGAAAACCTTTTTATCGATACCCTTAATACTGATTATTGTTTCGAAGGCTCTTAAATGAAAATAAGGGTTATCAGTTGCTTTGAATTTCGGGATGTCGTTGGCATTGAACTTTTGCGGAAGAAGATCTTTGTCCACCGAGACGCCTTGTGAAGTAAGCCCTTGAAACTTGTAGTCGCTAGATAGCTTGCTTAGACTCTCTTGCATGAGGTCCATCTGTTGTTGTTTCACGGGATCATCGATCTTAAGTGTGAGGAGCTTCAGTGCCTCAGTCACGGTAACCAGTTGGTTCCTAAGCTCATTGACTTCTTCTTGTGTTGCCATTAGTGTCCTAGCTTTCCTCTTACGAGCTATGGGTTTGTCAAAAAGTTGAACTTGTACGAAAAGGTTGTCTTTGATTAACCGCCCTTCTTTTCTTAACCACGCGCTGTAATTTAAACCATTTTGCGTTTTAATTACTTGACTCAAATCGACTTGACTTTACGGTTTTTTAAAGAGGAAAAAATAAAAAAAATAGGTGCATATTTTTAAGAGCTAAGTATAGTATTTTTTTTTAGAAAAAATGGAGGATTAATATCCGACTTACATCTCTAAAAAAATGACGGAAAAAACGCGCATGCAAGACTCCCTTAGACATGGTCAAAGTGTGTGTATTGGTGTGTGCGTTGAGTGTAAGTGACATGTTTGGACTATTGTGTAAGACCATGGGATTTAGTGCCTAAACTCGATTAATGACTCAACCAAGTACTATTGACAGCGAAATTTAACCGAATTAATTAGAAAACCGGTTAATTAGACACTAGGTGATGACTCGATCAATAATCCGAACTGTCGGCAAAACGACAGGACTGGCGTCGCACTGTGTAGTGTAGCGCCAAACTACAAAGCTGTCGCCAGGCGCCATACTCCACAGAGTGGCGCTACAGTCCAGACTTTGGCTCCAATGCTAGAGCTTCAATCTGGGATTGTTTTCGGTGTTATTTATCAACAGGGGTATGCCTAAAGTCGTACTAGGTCAATTCCGATTAAAATATTAGACTTTATTGACTCAAATTAATTAATTAATTAATTAATTAGGAAAAGTTCTTTAAGTCATTAATTTATTTAATCTCAACACAAGTCAAACAAACAGTTAAGAAAACATATATATACACAACAAATAATGCATAATTAGTCAAGTAGGCACAATATGACGCAATGAGTTTGCAACCTAACCATGGCTCTAGTTCTCTAAAGTTCGGGATATGGTTTAGTCAATAGAGGGTCCATGGTTAATTTTCCGGATGCACCGCGCGGAAGCCTAACCGTGAAGGGTTGGCGCGAGTGGATGGGACACCGCGAGTTTTAGAAAAAGTCGCTTCCATGGTTTGGTGAATTCAACATTCTCGGTTGTACCCTTTGTTGCTCAGAGTGTTCAATCAGGTAGATGGAGCATGAATTCCCAGAGGGTTATGTCCATATTTAGAACACATATGGGTTTCATAAAAGTGAGAAAAAATTCAATCAGGAAGTAGGATCGAGCAAACAATACGAAAAACTGGTCGAAATTAGAACGCATATTTCTGGCTCGGTATTGGAAGAATTTGGCGCCAGCAAACAGAGGTTGGCACTAGGATTTAGCTGTAGCGCCTGGCGACAAAGCTGTCGTTTGGCGCTACAGTTAAATTTCTTGCGCCAGCTTCTGTTCGCTGACGCTAATTCCTGCATGCCTCAGCAGCTTTCTGTGCTCGATAAAATTTTCCAGTTTCACGTAGTGTTATTTTGGTCCTAGTTGTGAAAGATATTTCTCAAATTTCCTACGTGTAAAATCCTATGTTTTTAACTCATTACGGATGGTCTTTCCAATGAGATTTTTTTTATGCATATGACAATAATTTTATTCAAAATTACGCACATAAAATACTTAGAACGTTTCGAGTCTCATCCACTCATTCTAAATCATTGCCGAAACAAATTCAGGAATTAAAATAGAAATCTTCCCCAGTGGAGTCGCCAAAAAACTGTAGGGAATATTTCAAGCGTCAATCCCCTAGCTTGAACCCCACTGTGATCATACACTAATGTACGGTGGTGTCCAAAGGGAAAGAAGATGGAGCAAAAGAGTCGCCAACAAGTTTTTTTAAGAACTTGTAAACCGTTCACGAGGTGAAGGTTACACCCCTTAACGATCCAAGAGATTGTCAACTCCATAAGGTCTTTAACCAAATAGGGTTCGGGGATGAAGGTACAAATCCATCCTAAAAGAGATTGAACCTGCCCTAATAATAGGCCTCTACTTTATTCAGATCGTATTCATGTACGCTTTCTGACTAACATGCAATCAATAGGATTAACCCTAAACCTGTTTATCTATGTTGGTTGAGTATTAATGCACAAAAAAATCTATTATTGGCGATCACTTGAATTATAATCATATTAACCCTAAACAAGATTATTAATTATCTTATTAGGCGTGATTACAAGTACCAAATCTCTTTAAACATGCATAAAAAGGTGTGATCAAGCAATAACAATAAATATATCAAGCAACATAATAAATAATCATAATTAACAAAATAATAATTATAACCAAAATAATAATTAAAATAATCATGTTAAAGCATAATAATAGCAAGATCCTAGGCATGATACTAACAAGATTAATAACAAACCCTAGCATGTCACTAAGCATATTAAAATCAAATCTTTAACCCTAACATGATACTAACAATCATAAATATTAGGAAGAACATAGGAAGCATCGTAATGATCATATTTAGTATTAAATTTACCCTAGACATGATACTAGGAAGATCAAAACGCCCTAATATAACATTAGGAATCATAATAACAACCTAAGCATGATTTCTATATCATAATATCAATAAAAACCATTAAAATACTTACTTTGATGCCTCGTACCTCTTTCTAATAACAAAATACACACGTTAGTAACTTCAAGGAAAATAATAATTAAAACAATTAAATTATGGAAATAGAGATTTGGGACCAAACCCTTAGAAATTAAACCTTTCACGTCTAGGGCGAAGGCAACTTCGAATATGGCTAGGTGTATCTAGATCTAATGAATGCGGAATTTTTATATTTGAGAGAAGCTAGTTTAGAAAAAGAGAGATGGAGAAAGAACAATTAAAAAAATCTTAATGAGAGTTGGTGAATGAAAACGGAGTTTTTACAATGTTATTTATAAAGAAAATCAGCCAAAAAGATAAAATATCAAAACAGAGTTCTGGCGCAGATAAAACAATGTTGGCGCCAACGCTGGCTATTGGCGCTAGACGCCAACATTAGCGCCAGGCGCCAATGCTAGCGCCAGGCGCCAAGCGTAGCGCCAGGCGCTACAGCTGGCGTTTGGCGCTGATTCAGAAATTCACGCGTTTTCTTAAAATCAGATAGAAATTGTCTTACAGGAGGATAAAATCGTATTTTTCCTCAAAAATGCTCTTTGATTTTAATTAAAACTCTGAAAACTCAACAAAAGTCAATTTATCAATGCTAATTGAATTAGGAATGAAAAGAACCTTCTAGAAGAATCTAGAAGACTAAAACCATTCCTAATTGCATTAGGAATGATAAATTTATATTAGGCCCTCCTCTAGATCATTGGGCCGGATATAAGGCTCAAACCGGGCCCAGTTCAGTAAATTGGCCATAACTTCCTCAATATTCATCGGAATTGGGCTTATAATATGTCATTGGAAAGCTCTTGTCAAGCCCCATCCAACTATACTACTATTGGACCCATATCATGGACCAACCAAACTGGATTGACTGTTTTCTTAAAATAAGTTTTCAAAAACAGAGAGAAGAGAAAAGAAATTAAAACTATCCGCAACACTAGACTTTCCACACTTTTACTTCATTCGATTATGATTCGACGTGAAAGGTACTCATCAATGGGTTTGGTTTTGGGGAGACACAAATGGGTGTCTACAGTATTCGATACTAGTTGTAGTGTTCACATTGTTAATCAAATGCGGGCTTAAAGTAGAAGGCTAGCTAAAGGGGAGATGATGCTTCGAGTAGGAAATGGAGCAACTGTTGCTGCACTTTCTATTGGAAGTTATGAACTCAAGCTCCCATCCGAACTCATTTTGGTGCTTAATAATTGTTATTATGTTCCTGCGATTACTAAAAACATTATTTCAGTTCCTATTTTAGATACTGAAGGTTTTTCGATAGAAATTAAAGACAAGTGTTGTTTTATTTCATGGGAAAATATGTTATATGCTAGTGCTAAATTGGTTAATGGTTTATATGTATTAGATTATATGACCCATGTCTACAAAATAGATCATAAAAAGCAAAGAATAGATGGTTCAAACCTAACTTACCTATGGCATTATAGGATAGGTCATATTAACCAAACGCACATCAAGAAATTACATAAGGAAGGACTCCTTTCTTCATTTGATTATGAATCATTTGAAAACTGTGAGTCATGCTTGTTAGATAAAATGACCAAGTCACCCTTTTGGGGAATAGGTGAATCTTTTGGGACTCATACATATAGTTGTGTGTGGACCAATGAGTTCAAAAGCTAGGGGTGAATTTAGTTACTTCACTACTTTCACTGATGATTTAAGTAGATTTGGCTACATTTTCTTAATGAAGCAGAAGTCAAAAGCCTTTGAAAAGTTCAAGGAATTCCACAATTAAGTACAAATCAACTTCGGATAACGATTAAAGCATTGCGATCTAATCATGGTGGTGAATATCTAACCCAAGAATTTGATGAATATCTGATTAATTGTGGAATACTTTCACAGTTAACTCCTCAAGGAACAACACAGGTAAATGGTGTATTAGAAAGGAGGAATAGAACCTTGCTAGACATGGTTCGATCCATGATGAGATTTACTAATCTTCACATATCGTTCTGGGGATATGCAATGGAAGCAGTTGCAAAAGTACTAAACAAAATCCCATCTAAAGCGGTAGAAAAGACTCCATATGAGATGTTGAATGGAAGAGCTCCAAAGTAGTCTTTTCTTAAGATTTGGGGATGTGAAGCCTATGTAAAACGTTTACAAGGAAATAAAATAGGACCTAAATCAGAAAAATGTTTCTTCGTGGGTTATCCTAAGGAAACAAGAGGGTGTTACTTCTACAATCGCGAAGATAAGAAAGTATTTGATGCTCGCGATGGAGTCTTTCTAGAAAAGAAATTTCACTCTAGAAACCAAGTGGGAGTAAAATGGTTCTCGAAGAAATTTGAGACGAGCAACAAATGGATGTGGATAACACCACATCAGAGGCGAGGGCGCATGGTTCGGCTAATTCGACAAATCATGTGGCGGAGCAAGCTAATTCGACTAGCGAGACTCCTATCATCCCACTTGAATCTAATTCTTGTGAAAATCTTCAAAGAGTCGGAGAGAATATTTTTGTTGTTGCTCCTACCCCACGTAGGTTTGCCAGAATAAAAAATAAACAGTTTGTTGAGGTTCTGTTACCTGAGGATTCTGAAATCTTATTGTTGGAGAATGAAGAACCTTCAACCTACAAGCAAGCTTTGGCGAGCCCTAACTCAGATAAATGGCTTGAGGCCATGAAGTCCAAAATGGAATCAATGTATGAGAATGTTGTGTGGACCCTGGTAGACTTGCCTGATGAGGTAAAACCTATTGGTTGCAAGTGGGTCTATAAAATTAAAACAACCAAGGATGGAAATGCCTACATCCACAAAGGAATACTTGTTGCAAAAGAATACAGACAGATTCATGGTATTGACTATGATGAAACCTTTTCCCCAGTAGCTATGCTTAAGTCCATTTGGATTCTTCTAGCCATTGCTGCATTTTTCAATTACGAAACTTGGCAGATGGATGTCAAAACCGCCTTCTTGAATGGGTTCTTGACATAGGAAGTGTATATGACACAACCTTAGGGTTATGAAGATCCAAATAATCCTACAAAATTGTCCAAGCTTCTTCAATCCATTTATGGATTGAAGCAAACATCAAGGAGTTGAAATCTTCGTTTTGGTGAGGCAATCAAACAGTTTGATTTTGTCAAGAGCGAAGAGGAACCTTGTGTATACAAGAAGTACAGTGGGAGCACCGTGGTTTTCTTAGTCTTGTATGTAGATGACATACTACTCATGGGAAATGACATACCAATACTTGAGTTAGTCAAGGAATGTTTGAAGAGTTGTTTCTTCATGAAAGACTTGGGTAACGCCAAGTACATTTTGGAAAACAAGATCCATTGAGACAGGTTTCGAAGGATGATTGGACTAAGTCAAAAGACTTATATTGATAAGGTTCTTGACAAGTGTGAGATAAAAGCTCCAAGAGAGGATTTCTCCCCATGTCCCATGGCATTATGCTCAGTATATCTCAATGCCCTCAAACGACGGATAAGATGAGATGTATGGCTTGTATACCTTATGCTTATGCAGTTGGGTCTATTATGTATGCCATGATTTGTACAAGGTCGGATGTTTCATATGCTCTTAGCATGTGTAGAAAATTTTAGGAAAATCCAGATGAAGCACACTGGACAACTGCCAAGAACATTCTTAAGTACTTGAGAAGGACTAAAGGAATGTTTCTAGTATGTGGCGGCAAAGATGAGTTGGTTTTCAAGGGCTATACGGATGCGAGTTTCCAAACATACAAAGATGACTTCAAATCCCAGCCAGGGTACATGTTCTATCTGAATGGAGGAGGAGTGAGCTGAAAGAGTTCAAACCAAAGCACTGTCGCAGACTCTACGACAGATTCAGAGTATTTAGCTACCATTGAAGCATCTAAAGAGGCGGTTTGGATTAACACTACAAGAATCTATTCAAATAGCGACGGAAAAAATCCGTCGGAAACAACCCGATTTCCGTCGGAACTGGTTGTCGCAATATCTTTTGTAGGAAAATGGGCCTTTTCCGACGAAATTTCCGTCTGAAACACTATTCCGACGGAAATTTAGTTCGTAGGAAGTGATTTTCAGGCACGATAAAGTCCGTCGGAAATTTCCGACGGACTGTATACCGCCGGAAATTGGCGACGGAAATTCCGTCGGAAAATTCTTTAAAAAAAAAAAAAAACCCACCCATCACCAGCCCCCCCAACCAGACCCCACTGCAACCGACCCCAACCACCACCAGTCCACCACACAATTGTAGATCTAGCCCCTATCTTACCTTCAAACACCACACCGACACCACCACACTCACACCAACCCTTTCCCACGTTCAAACACCACAACCGACACCAGCCCCTTCCCACCTTCAAACACCACCGCCGATACCACCACACCAATAATGAACCCCAAAAACACAACACTTAGCAAAAAAAAAACCGAAAATTAACCCAAAAATAGGAAAATAAAGACAATAAAATCGAAAAATACCACACAAATTATTCAAAACCACTAGATCTACATATTTCACAAGAATTTCATAAGAAAATTAAAAAAAAAAAAACAGGCTAATTAAACAACAAAAAATAAAGGAAATATATAATTATACAATTATCTAATAAAATTGATAAATTAACATTACAATTACATAAAAATTAACTAGATCTACAATCTAACCTAAATTAAAACTAGAACTACAATCGGTTGACGATTCTTGCAACGGTGGCTTTGCAATTCATGTTGTTCGGCGTTGCCGGTGTTGTTGTGGTCGCTATTATTGCACGGTGGTTGCGGTGTTGTTGGTGGTGGTGATGGCAGCAAGCGATGTTGGTTTTTGTTGGTGGTGAAGGCAGTGTGGTGGCGTTGTTGGTGGTGATAGAAGATAGAGGGGATGAAAATGAAAAGGATAGAAGAAAAAGAAAAAAAGGAAAGGAGAAGAGTAGGGGCGGATCGAGTATGAACAGGGAAAGAAAGAGGAGATGAAGAGGACCAGGAGGAGAGAGACAAAAGGAAGGAAAGAAGGAGGGATGAGAGAGAGAGAAAGAGGGGAAAGAGGCGAAGGAAAAAAGTGGCGGAAGAAAGAAGATTAGGGTTTAGTATATAATTTTTTTTTCTTTTTTTTTTAAAATTATAATTCCGACGGATTTTTCCGTCGAAAATTTCTGATGGAATATTTTTCCGTCGGAATTGACCTTTTACGACGGATTATTCCGTCGGAACGTCCAATTATTCCGACGGATTTATTTTCCGTCGGAAATTTCCGACGGAATTTTTTAATTCGTCGGAAATATCCAACGGAAAATAAATCCGTCGGAAATATTGATTTTTCCGACGGATTTTCAGGTCCGTCGGAACCAATCCGTCGCTATTTGACCTGATTCTTGTAGTGTAATAAATTCCTCACAGATTTGGACATTGTACCAAGTGATCAGAAAGGAATTGAATTGTATTGTGACAATAATGTCACCATTGCTCAATCAAAGGAGCTAAGGTCACACTTCAAATCCAAACATGTAGAGAAGAAATATCACCTCATTCGAGAGATCGTTGGCAGAGGAGATGTCAAGATGTGCAAAGTTCATACGGATGAGAACATCGCTGATCCACTTACTAAACCCCTTCCATTGCCTAAGCATGAGACTCATGATAGTGCAACTGGATTGAGGTTGATGATGTAATTTTAGTAGTATATGTTTTAAGAAAACTTATTACGTAAGTAATACATTCATTTACAGAATTATGTTTAATTAGAAATTTATTATTTCTCTTATTTAATTATGGTTTTAATATTAAATAAAATGTCCAAAATAATTATGGATTGATAGGCTCATCAGGTTGATGACCTGGTGAGTGAAACCCCATAGGTGAACGAAATCCATATATTATTTAAGTTCCTAGTTCGAAATCATTAAAATTGACATAAATGATTTCATTAAATGGACTAGCATGTAAGATTGATTGGATAGCGCAGTTTTATGGGCTATAGAGGCATATTGATGATGCTCGGTCAGTCATATGGATATGCATGAATGATGCATGATCGAACTATAGACCTACTTTGAAGTTCAAGTATAGAGCTTCCGAATATTTTAGTGGATTCCTTTGACATGAGCGGAACATGGATTCCATCAAATGATTGATTTAACTGTGGTACATTCAAATGTCTACCCGTAACTGGAGATTATAAAGGGTGTTTCCTAGTTACTTCAAAAGTTGAGTGGGAGATTTGGTTTCACAAGATTGGATTAAGTCTACCTATTTAATTAGGAATGTGTCTTGGCCCCTTGAAGAGGGGAATTAAAAAAATCCATGGCCGTGCTCAAATGGATTACACAGTAATCATTTGTTTTGTAATTCTAATCAGATTTCAAGAAAACATTTGTGGATTAATATGATCTCAACATGAGATGCAATCATATTATCAAATCGACGCACATTAACTTAAGGAATTTGAATATTGCGCACTTGTCTCAGACAAGTAGGAGATTGAAGGAATTATGTCTTCGATAAGTGCAATTACCTGATATACTTCCTCTGTTATTTTATTATTGCACCACTTGCCTTTTTAGGAAGTTTCACAAATATTTCACCATTTCTTCTTTAGGAAAAAAAATTATTTGAGTTCACACTACAAATACCCAACATACCCTTGCTTTTTTACACTTACTTTTTAGTTTATCAATATGTCACATGGACAACTTTGTACTTTTACCTTTCTCTCTCCCCCACTACCAAAATATTTGTACCCAACCTCTATGGTGCAATAATAAAAAACCGGAGGAAGTATTAAGGATCACTATTAAAGAGATAATAAGTTCGTTCTTTTGGGTCGTCATTGTCTGTTGCTATATATGATAAATGATCTTTGGTGAGTTCACACAACAAGGGTATTGGGTTAAAGTAGTTGGACTAGAGTAGTTTGATTAGGATTAGGAGTTTGGACTTGACAAAGACTCTTATTTAGAGATATGATCTATAAGTAAGATCCATAACTTAGACTGAAATAACGATTGACAAGTCAGTTAACTGTAACTCAAGAAACCAAGTCCTAAAACCCTAATGCTCTCTTTGTCTATCTCTCACGGCCCTCTCTCTCCTCCCCCTCGTCCATACGGCCGGCCCACCAAGGTGGCGCGTGTAGTTGTTTATGGTGGTTCGTGTTTCTCTCCTCTCCGTAGAAGGTTAATTAAAAGGGTTCAATTACGACTAACTAGCATTAATGGAGGTTTAATCTGTGCCTGGGGACAAAGTAGAGGAATCATGTTTGGGATTCTTTGTCTCCCGTTTTTTCTTGCTCGATTGCTAGTGGATTCACGCTTCAAAGGTATTATGAATTATTCTTTATGTTTTATGCATTGATATTGGTGTTTAGATACTTATGAATATGATTCATGAAATTCCTCTTATAGTATCTAAAGTCCTACAATGGTATCAGTTAGCCTTCAAAGGTATTATGAATTGTTCTTTATGTGTTATGCAATCTTTTCCCCTCTTTCTAACCTATTTTCCAATGAAAATGTTTTATCTCGACCTTTGTCCCCTCATTATTTGTGTTTGTCCTTGTTTTGTAGGTTTTATGACTCAATTTAACAAGCATTTGAAGCGTGGAATACATTCAAGGCAAGAAAACTAACAGAGAAATGAGAGCCCGCTCCAGGGGGCACTACTACAAAAAGGGGAATACAAAACGCCTAAAACAAGCTTTATAGAACGCCTTAGAGGCGTTCTTCTGGTGGGGTGCCTTATAAAGTCTACAGAACACCTCTGGTAGGCGTTCTATATCTAACACAATATAGAACGTCTATCTAAGATAGGCGCTTCTTATTCTAGGTAGATATTAAATAAAAATACAAGGAAAAGAAACGGTCATGTTAAGATAGGCGTTCTATAGCGATATAAAAAGAGAGCGCCTATCTAGGAAATGCACTCTCTTTTCCTTATATTATGTTTTTTTTTAAAAAATTATTATTATTATTAATATCAATAAAATTATTTTAGTGATAATAAAAATAATAATAATTAATACAAAATAAATAGAACTCCATAAAAATAATTAAAATTATAATACATATATTTCATTAAAACACCATAGAGTACAATAATACAAAGTAACTAATTCATTATATTGAGAAAAAAAAAATACATTACAAGTTCTCTAATACAAGTATACAACTAATCAATTATGAAAGTTGCCTAAAAAAAAAACATTTCTGAATATGCTAACAACTGTGGACTTAGAGAAGCAAATTGAGATCTAAAAAAATAATTCATTTCAAAATTAAAATCAGAAATCTGAATAAGAATAACATACAAAACTTGGATCGAAATTAGAAATAAAAATCATCATGTGAATACCACCAAAAATACAAATTGATGAATGACGATGGCTAGCTTGAGAAGAAAGAGAAGGAACGCCAGTGCACCACCGTTTGCAGCCACCGGCCAGCTCGATAGTACCAAATAGACATCAACCCGCAACAACTTGCTTAAAAGTCAAAACAGAGAAAAACAAGATTCAACTAACGGAAAATTAAGATCTATAGTAATAGAAAAATGAAACCAAAAAATACGATAAGCTAACATAAAATTTAGATCTAAATTTAGACGAAATTTAAAAATTAAAAAATCAATAAATTTAGATCTAATATAATTAAAAATGAAACCAAATCATAAGATGAAAATCAGAAATTTAAAAACTAAAACACTATGAATTAAAATTAAATTATTGATTACTAATTCCTACAGTATCTATTCTAGAATAGCTTAGAATCTTACCGACACTCCCGAATAAACCACCCATAAATCAACCCAACAACAGCCAACAACACTGCAAAGATTTTTGCGAGTAGAAGCCTCGGAGTGGAGATGGCTGCAGGTGTAATTGAGGGATAAATTTAGAACTTAGAAGAGAGAAAAGGAGTTAGTGTTAGTGGAGGGAGATAGGGAATGAATGAAAGAAATTAGAGAAGTGCGTGACGGCTTGATTCAAAGGAAAGGAGTTAGGGTTAGTGGTATTTATATGCGGGTTTTCTTTTCTTTTTTTTTTCTTTTTTATTTTTTTTATAATATTTATAGAACGCTTAATTAAGAGAGGCGCTTTATAAAGTCTAGTGTAATATTTGTATATAACAAATAGAGCGGTTACCTTTGACAGGCGCTCTATAGGTTTAACATACAAAGCGCCTATCTTACATGGGCGCTCTGCATAATTCTAGTGATCGCCTAAGTAACTCAACAGTTATGTATTGTGTGTTACTTATTCTTGTTTTTGTGGTAGTAGGGAACGGGCGTGCACCTCTCCTGGAGCGGGCACTCCTCAACTTCAGCAACAATCTGCCCAATTCAGAGCCTGTGAGGAGCGGGCGCTCCTCCCTTTCAAGTTATGTTCTGCCTATGCTATGGAATAGAGGAGCATGCGTGCTCCCAAATAGGAGTGGGTGCTCCTCCCTTTGAAGTTGAATTCTGCCTATGCTGCGGAACACGGGATCGGGCGTTGTAGGCGTCGTTCGAAGTGCGCCTACGTTAAAGCATGTTGTGAATATGCTTGACACTTATAGGAAGTGGGAATTGACATAATACGATTAGGGATAAGGAAAGTAGGGAGCCGCCAACAAGTTTTTAAGGAACTTGTAAACCGTTCACGGATCATAAAAAGGCAACCACGAATAAGGGACAACGATAGGCAACAACGATTGACCCGTGAAGGTTACACCCCATTAATAATCCATGAGATTACTAACTCCATATGGTTCGGAACCACGAAAGGAGGATCGGGGATGATGGTACGAAGTGAGTCATGGAGTCACATTCGCCCGTATTGGCCTCTACTCGATTCTTATTGTGAAAAGTGATTCATGCGATCTCAAAGGCATACAAACAAAAATTCAATTCGCTCCAAACTATTATTAAGTTAAATCGGTTTAATATTAATGCAACATATAATTCTAAAATATTGTGATCACTTGATTTAATAACAAGATTAAAAAGGAACCTAAACCAGTTGTCCAAATTATCTTATTAGGCGTGATTTTCAATTACATATTCCCTTTAAACATGCAATATAGTGATCATAAAAATAATAGAATAAACATTAATATTGGAAGTAATTTAACAATAATAACGTTAGTCAAATGAAATATAAAATAACTTAATCATGATACTAGCAATAAGAAACTAAAATAAGAGTAATTAAATTGATTAATTACTCACATTCCGCGCGTTCCTTTAAATTGCTACATCATGAATAAATTATTAGTAACTTCAATAAAAATATAAATCAAATTGAAAACTAAATTAAATAAATATAGATTTGATTTGGTCCAAACTCTCAGTTATTTATACTTTTCACGCCTTGGTTTAAGGACGGAACCTTAGGTTTAGCATAGACTCCTTGGAGTGCTTAAGGGAAGAATGATGTAATTAGGAATATAGTTTTAAAGCTTAGAATATGGGAGAGAGAGAATATAATGATTTTTTGGTGTAAAAGAGAGAAAGAGAGAAGGATTTGATGATCAAGCTTTTTCATGATTGGAAAAGGGGAGATATGAACTCTATTTATAGAGAAAAAAGAAGGTCGAAGAATCAAGAAAAAGATAAGAATTCGAATCGGATAAAATTCTTCCGATAGACAGCAGTTTTTGCGGTTTTTGTTTTTGTCATATCTTTTGATCTTGAAATTGGAATAAGATAAATAAGATATCGTTGGAAAGATCTTGAAGTTTACTTTCTAACACAATTATAATAAAATTAAAATATTTTATAGAATAAAATATATGGCCGAAATAGTGGCCGAATTGATATTATAATATATCATTGGAAAGATAATTTCAAGGGCTATCCAAACATATAAAATTTGGATAAAATCTATGAGGAACGAAAATAATATCTGTCTATTTTTTAATGTCTTTCAATTCGAATAGAATTAGGACTTTCAAAAAAAGGAGTTTTATTCAATTTCAAACCCTTTAATCTTATCTTTTCAGAAAGGATAATTAGGATCTTTTAGAAACTTATAGAAGTTTCTAATTAATCCTATTTGGTTTAGGAATTGGATCAAATAATTTGGACCCTCCACATGATCATTGGGTCATAGGTAAGGTGGGCTTGGGTTCGGTTTGGGCTCAATTTAATATTTTGGCCATAACTTATTCGTTATAACTTGGATTTGGGCTTATAATATGTCGTTGAAAAGCTCTTTTAAAGCCCCATCCAACTATTTAATCATTGGACCCATATTATGGACCAAAATAAACTGGATTAAACGTTTTTATAAAAAGGACACAAAATGAATGATTTTAAAGAACACGAAATGAATTATTTTGGGTTTAAAGGCACGAAAAGAGGAAAATAAGTTATGGTTTGGGGAAATGGGATAGGAATTGGGTTGGTTTATGAAATGGAAATATGGATTTAAGCAGTCCAAGATTAAATACTCAAGTTGACCAATAATGGCGGTGAAAGGTTGTTCATCATCGGGTTTGGTTTTGGGGAGACATTTTTAGGTGTCTACAGAAGCCCCCACTTTGACTGAGTTTGTAGAAATGTCAGTTTCGAAAACGATAGTCAAAGTAGTTGATAGGGACGGAGAATGATTTAAGACGTTCTGCAATCCTAAATTACTCTGTATACGCCGATACCTGCAAAAAATGTTAATTCCACAAATAAAAGAGTAAAGGGATAGAACGCTCATCTGACACCAGTGTATCAGTGACAAATGAATTTGGAATTTTCCTATGCTTGAAGGAATGCACCAAATGACGTTTGTTGAAATGCTTTCCATGCTTGAGGAAAGCCGACAGATGAGTTTGGTAGCTTTCTAAGCCTGAAGAAACCTACCGGATGACACTTTCCATGCTTGAGGAAAGTCGACATATGATTTTGGCGTTTTTCTGTGCTTGAAGAAATCCATCGATAATGCTTTCCATGCTTGAGGAAAGCTGATAAAGGAATTTGGCGGTTTTCTATGCTTGAAGAAATCCACCGGATAATACTTTCCATGCTTGAGGAAAGTCGACAGATGATGAGATTGCAAGTCTTTGTGTATCGAGAACCTTGCGTCATGAAATGATGGTGGTTCAATTGTCCCCGAACGTGGGCTGTAGATGGTCCGCTTGTCCCCGGACGTGGGCTGTAGTTGGTTCGCTTGTCCCCGAACGTGGGCTGTAAATGGTTCGCTTGTCCCCGAACGTGGGATGTAGATGGTTCGCTTGTCCCTGGACGTGGGCTGTAGATGGTCCGCTTGTCCCCGAACGTGGGCTGTAGATGGTCCGCTTGTCCCCAGACATGGGCTGTAGATGGTCCGCTTGTCCCCGGACGTGGGCTGTTGATGGTCCGCTTGTCCCCGGACGTGGGCTGTTGATGGTCCGCTTGTCCCCGGACGTGGGTTGTAGTTGGTTCGCTTGTCCCCGAACGTGGGCTGTAGATGAGACCTGCAAAAATAAATTTGACAATGGACTCGTATATATTGTGATTGACTTGACCACTGACTTGACCAAGTTTGACTTGATGTGACATGACATGTGTATGACTTGTGAGTGTGTGTGTGTGTGTGTGTATATGTGTGTGTGCAGACACAAGCAAACGAAGATGCAAAAGCAAAAAAATTTCGTCAATTTTTGTCATGAGTGGAGGGTACCGACTTTCTCCCAAAAAAGAAAGATGTGAAAACTGAACTTTTATTTTCGAACTTCTCTCGATGAGAAAATTTTGAAAAAGTTTTTTTAAACTTCCCCAAAAGAAAAGACACGAAAAAAAAGAAAGAAGTTTTGAACTTCCTCGTTGAGCAAGACAAAATGAATCGCATGGATTGAATTGCTTTTCTTGAAAGTAATGTATGCATGATGCATGTCCTTAGGCCAGGAGGCTAAGGACAATTACATCATGTGACACGATGAATGAACTTAGGTCATGGAGCTAAGCATCATATATGGTGTAAAGAAACGATCTTGAACGTCACTTAGGTCTGGAAGCTAAGCACGTATACAAATGAAGTGATTATTGCATAATGAGCGTTGCTTAGGTCAAGGAGCTAAGCACGATATGCTTTGTATGATTAAAAATCATTGATATATTAATGTTTCTCATCACATTGTGCGATGCATGAAACAATGAATATTGCTCAGGTTAGGAAGCTAAGCAAGTATACAATGTTTCTTGTAATGAATGTTGTCTTTAAATATGTTGAAACATGCACAGTGTTGAAACAAGATTTCATGATAAAGGGCTCTTAAAAGGAAGGATGATTGATATGGATATGGATGTGTGAGTGAAGTGTATGAATGTGATACTAAGGCTGGCTGCAAGGGTTATGGCGATGGAAAGAGATGTGAGAAGAGTCAAAGATGATGACTCTTTAGGCTAGGTAGGCTAAATAATGTAGGTTCAAGCCCCCAAGTCTAGCTCTAAATGGGTAGGGGTAAGCGTTGGATATTCTTTGACTCGATCATGCATGGTATGAAAATTGAATGTGGCCGCACCTCGATGTGAGGTTGCCTACGTATCCGTTAAGAATCAGACCGAACGTAGCTCTAACCAAACTTTGCACAAGTGTATGTACACCTCAAAGAGGTCTTTCAAGGGTTGTAATGTGGTTAAGATGAAGGTTTAAGGAAGAAAGGGGTAAAAGGCTCAAGACCCGAGAGAAGCCCCCAAGATATGCAATTGTGTATTAGACTTTGCAAGTTTTATTTTTCATATATATATATATATTTTTTTTTTTTGAATTTTTTTTCGTTTTTTTTCCATTCTTGTGAATCAATGTAGGCAATCTCAGATCATGCGGTCCATCACTCACTTAGCATTCATTTTTCTCAGGCACAGTACCAAGCACTCGATGAGAGACGCAATTTAAGACATGTTTATATCGGAGACATTGGAACACTTGCCTTTAGACATTTTTTTTATTTACTTATTCTTTTCCCCTTTTTTTATTTTATTTTAACTTGCTTTCTGAATGTTACACAAATTGCACACCTTCCCATCCCAGGGTTAAGTGAATGTGGGTTGAATAAATAAGGTCAATCGTTAGACGAGGCTCAAAGTGGTTGACGAAGAAATGGATATGTGATTGAATGGTTAATAGGGAATGACAGGGTTCCAAAGGTGCCTCAAGTCATTGGTGTACCTTGTGTTTCGGTAATTGATTTTTTTTTTATTTTTTTATGCTAATGGCATGATCAAATGCAAAGGAAAGAAATGCTCATTGATGGAACTTGGCATATAGACATAAGGATAAGGAGAACCTATGCTAGACTTATTAGGGTAAAAGGTTTGAAACGAAAGAAGAAAAAAGCATGAAATCTTGTACTGAAACTTGTCTTGTGCTTCGTCTTCATGGATGCTTATGAATTACTTGTTACCGCCAAGAGGGACAAAAAGTTTGTTGTTGCTGATGCTTTGATTGGAAAAAAAAAGGAAGGAATGACGTTCCCCTTATTCTTCCAACTCTTGCCTAGTGATTCTTGAACTCGAGTACTATGTAAGGATGAACTCACTTAATGCATTCACTCAATACTTGGATTGTAAAGGAAGAGTGTATGAAACAATTTTGAAAACTAATGGGAAATACTTCACTCATTCCTATTACGACGGAAAACGATGCATGCATGGTCCTAGTATACGATCATAAACAATATAGTGCATTACTCGAAGACAAAGTGTGTGTAACGACTCAACATGTGTGATTAGGTGAGTTTATTAACACTCGTGGTATGATCACATGACTAGACATGAGGACAATGTGAAAAACAAAAGATCCAATGACCAAATAGCACGGAAGACTAAAAGACAAACTAACTTGATTAATTTTGTCCAATTTTAATGTTTATGCTATTTACTAGGTGAAAACGGTCCATTGGCAATCATTAGTCATAAATAAGATCAACCACAATCAAAGACAAAGAACACATGTTAAGGTTAGCACAAAAATTGATCACAAGAAACTAGGAAGATGACTAGAATTCTAAAAGAGTACGTTATGACTCATGGGTATAAAAAATAAATAAAAATAAAATAAAATCTATAATTCTATGTTATATGAGTTGACATGGATTAAAGGATTTGGCTAAGACTAGCTTGACACGAAAAAAAAATTAAAAAAAAAAGTTGACGCTAAAAAGACACCTAAACTGGACATGTTGTAGTATATCGGTTATAACTTTTGATTTGTAACTCTGATTGGGACAAAACCAACACCTAATGAAAGATAAAACTTGGAGCTACAGATCCATAGGTGGCACGAGACACGTAACTCTTTCTAGAACTCCGGCTATGACCAAAACAAGTTGACTCTTGTGCAGGATACGAGAATAAAAATCCGGGTTGACTCAAATAATAAAAAATAATCTATGGCTCGACTCTAATAATAAAAACAAGGTGTTTGATAAGAGAAAAAAAAATAATTAAAAAAAGGTGAATAAAAAAATGCACACATAAGCATATCTTCACGCATGATGCAATGAAGTTCGCAACCTAAAGTCAAATTCTATGTTCGACTATGGTCAAGCTTTTGGGTGTCAAAGGGTACCATGGTTAAGAGTTTGGACGCGTTAGCAAGGTAGCCTTCCTTGAGGGTGTATGCCAACGGGCGGCTCCGCGAGTTCGTGATGAAATCGAACTCGACTCCATGGTTTGGGTGGATTTAAAAACTCGGATGAACCCTTATTGCCATGAGCGTTTTTGGGTTGATTGAGCATAAATCCCCCGGGCTAGCCACATATGTAGAACACGTACTATTATGGCAAAATAGGTAACCTAAAAAAATCATATGCATATGTGACAATGCTAATTAAATCGCAGGAATAAAATTCAAGAATATTTCAAGTCTCATCCACTCATATTAATTAAATACCGATCACTCAAATCGATAAATAACCAAGAATCCTCCCCAGTGGAGTCGCCAAATTGTAGGCGTCGTTCGAAGTGCGCCTACGTTAAAGCATGTTGTGAATATTCTTGGCACTCATAGGAAGTGGGAATTGACATAATACGATTAGGGACAAGGAAAGTAGGGAGCCGCCAACAAGTTTTTAAGGAAATTGTAAACCGTTCACGGATCATAAAAAGGCAACCACGAATAAGGGACAACGATAGGCAACAACGATTAACCCGTGAAGGTTACACCCCATTCATAATCCATGAGATTACTAACTCCATTTGGTTCGGAACAACGAAAGGAGGATCGGGGATGATGGTACGAAGTGTGTCATGGAGTCACATTCGCCCGTATTGGCCTCTACTCGATTCTTATTGTGAAAAGTGATTCATGCGATCTCAAAGGCATACAAACAAAAATTCAATTCGCTCCAAACTATTATTAAGCTAAATCGGTTTAATATTAATGCAACATATAATTTTAAAATATTGTGATCACTTGATTTAATAACAAGATTAAAAAGGAACCTAAACCGGTTGTCCAAATTATCTTATTAGACGTGATTTTCAATTACATATTCCCTTTAAACATGCAATATAGTGATCATAAAAATAATAGAATAAACATTAATATTGGAAGTAATTTAACAATAATAACGTTAGTCAAATGAAATATAAAATAACCTAATCATGATACTAGCAATAAGAAAATAAAATAAGAGTAATTAAATTAATTAATTACTCACATTCCACGCGTTCCTTTAAATTGCTACATCATGAATAAATTGTTAGTAACTTCAATAAAAATATAAATCAAATTGAAAATTAAATTAAATAAATATAGATTTGATTTGGTCCAAACTCTCAGTTATTTATACCTTTCACGCCTTGGTTTAAGGACGGAACCTCAGGTTTAGCATAGACTCCTTGGAGTGCTTAAGGGAAGAATGATGTAATTAGGAATATAGTTTTAAAGCTTAGAATATGGGAGAGAGAGAATATAATGATTTTTTGGTGTAAAAGAGAGAAAGAGAGAACAATTTGATGATCAAGCTTGTTGATGATTGGAAAAGGGGAGATATGACCTCTATTTATAGAGAAAAAAGAAGTTCGAAGAATCAAGAAAAGATTAGAATTCGAATCGGATAAAACTCTTGTGATAGACAACAGTTTTTGCGGTGTTTGTTTTTATCATATCTTTTGATCCAGATATTGGAATAAGATAAATAAGATATCGTTGGAAAGCTCTTGAAGTGTACTTTCTAACACTATTAGAATCAAATTAAAATATTTTATAGAATAAAATATATGGCCGAAAAAGTGACACGGTGTCTGTTTTGGATAGAGTGATATTTTATTCATATCTTTTCCGTTATAGCTCGGAATTGATATTATAATATATCATTGGAAAGATAATTTCAAGGGCTATCCAAACATATAAAATTTGGATAAAAGCTATGAGGAACGAAAATAATATATGTCTATCTTTGAATGTCTTTCAATTCGAATAGAATTAGGACTTTCAAAAAAAGGAGTTTTATTCAATTTCAAACCCTTTAATCTTATCTTTTCATAAAGGATAATTAGGATCTTTTAGAAACTTATAGAAGTTTCTAATTAATACTTTTTGGTTTAGGAATTGGATCAAATTATTTGGACCCTCCACATTATCAATGGGTCGTAGGTAATGTGGGCTTAGGTTCGGTTTGGGCTCAATTTAATATTTTGGCCATAACTTATTCGTTATAACTCGGATTTGGACTTATAATATATCGTTGGAAAACTCTTTTAAAGCCCCATCCAACTATTTAATCATTGGACCCATATTATGGACCAAAATAAACTGGATTAAACGTTTTTATAAAAAGGACACGAAATGAATGATTTTAAACGACACGAAATGAATTATTTTGGGTTTAAAGGTACGAAAAGAGGAAAAATAAGTTATGGTTTGGGGAAATGGGCTAGGAATTGGGTTGGTTTATGAAATGGAAATATGGATTTAAGCAATCCAAGATTAAATACTCAACCCGACCAATAATGGCGGTGAAAGGTTGTTCATCATCGGGTTTGGTTTTGGGGTGACATTTTTAGGTGTCTACAGGCGTGCAGCCTGTAAGGAGCGGGCGCTCCTCCTAGACACTTTCAAATTTGACTTTCGCTGAAGCAATCTGGAGAGGGCGTGCAGCATCCAAGAGCGGGCGCTCCTCATTGTGGAGCGGGCGCTCCTCATTGGGAATCCGTTTTATTTTAACGGATTTTCCTGTGTGTTTCGGGGAGTATAAATACTTCTCGTTTAGCTCATTTGTAATTAGAGAACAGTAGCCTAGTTTTCAGAAACCTTTCTTAGTTTGAAACATTCCTTTTAGTTAATTTAGCTTAGTTTTCATCAAATCAAATCATTGTATTAGTGAAATTCAAGAATTATTCTCAAGGTTTGGCACTTTGTATTCAACATTTGAAGCTTCAATTAGTAATTTCTTCAACATTATTCTACTTAATTTCATATTTTATTTGGTATTTTCATGTTACTTGAATCCTTTTAGTTCTTGATAATTGTTGTTGGATGATAATGAATTCGATTGTTAACCACTTTTCCCCAATTATTGAAGTAGTTAGAACCCTAATACTTGTTTGCATGTTGATGAATATGAGTTGTGAGTATTCTTCTTACTAGGGGTTAGGTGAATCTCAACCATTTAGGTCAATTATGCAAATGTGGGAGTAGCATTGATGTTTGTATTGCAATCAAATTGATTGAATGAGATTGCTTGTTAGTTCTTTGATATAGGATTAGCTACCCTTGATTTAGGAGCTTGATAGCATGATATGCTTAGTTTGACATGGAAATGTGAATGAAGCGTAGGATTAGTAATGAGGCATCTAAGTTTAGTAGTGTGAGTTGTTTCCTAATTGCATGAGGTTGATCTTACATATAGTCCTTGTTATAATTTGTCTATTTTACTCCCTGTTTGCCTTATTGTCTTGGTTGAGTGAATCCCATTCCCTAGTGTCTTTAATATATCGTTTTAGAACCATAATTTGTTTGTCTACTTGACGAACCCCCAATTCAACAAAGACTTCGAATTAGCTTAAGTGTTAAGATCTTTAGTAACCATATCCCATTCCTTGTGCACCGAACTCTTACTTGTCATTATGCTGGTTTGTAGGATTTTTGTTTATAAGTAAGGCCCCGTTCTTTAGAGATGCTCTGCTCTGCTCTGCTTTGCTCTGTTCAAATCAAATCTGTTCTGCTCAGCTCTGCTATATTTTCAAATAATACTTAATAATAACAATAATAATTAATATTCAATAATAATAATTAATATTGTATTGATGATAATAATTTATTATTTTGAATAATTATAATAATTATTAATACTAAAAATAATTTTAATAATTATTAATATTTATAATAATTAATATTTATTAATCATAATAATAATTAATAATAATAGTTATAATTATTAATATTTAATAATTCAAACTATTAAGAATTAATATTCAATAATATTATTAATTAATAACAATTTGTTTTATAAACATTTGATATTAGATTCACAATGTGTAGAAACATTATATGTATGTGGGTATTGATTGTTAGTTCATTGAGTTAAATTATTTTTCAAATCTTTCCATACAATTTAAGAATTAAAAAAAAGAGGTTGTTATCAAGTAGTACTTTGTATATCATTGTTATTTTTATGGTTAAAAATATATTATTAAGACAAATTTATAAGTAAAATCATTATTACTCATTAAATCATTTTATTTTAAATTTTTGGTGAAATAAATATAAGTAAACCGTTGTCTTTTATCTTTCTACTATTAACATATGTTAAATATGGTATACATATATTTATATTTTCACTCACCTAAATCAATGGTATATGCACTTAGTAATAGTAATAGTAATAATAATAGTAATAGTAATATTAATAATAATAAGAACAACATTAATAATAATAACATTGATAGTAGTAGTAGTAGTAGCAGTAGTAGTAGTAGTAGTAGTAGTAGTAGTAGTAATGTTGAAATCTGCTCTGCTCGGCTCGGCTCTGTTCTGCTCGGCTCGGCTCTGCTTGGCTCTGTTCTGTTGTGCTATCCTGAAATCTGTTCTGCTCTACTCTGCTGAAATTTAATCTGCTCTGCTCTGCCCAGAAGCTCAAAAGAACAGGGCCTAAGTTTGATTGAGTGTGGAATGTGCGACCTAACGCCCATCACTAGCCACATGCAAGACTTAGTCGAAAGTTAATGAATAAAAATATCTAACAAGAGAGTTATTAAGGTAGACATTAAATAAATTCAAATTTTAAAAAATAATATATGTCATTTCATTTAAACTAACTTTATTTTAATTGACTTTATTATTTAAAAGTCTTATTATTTTGAATCCGTGCATTACACGGGTAAAAACTAGTACTATATACTAAATTAATCACCAAAATTATCCTAAAAATAAATGTGTCGTATCCGCAAAAAAAAATTTCAGCCATTTTTTTTCTATAATAATAAAATGATTTTTTTTAAAAAAAGAAAAAAAGAATCTACAGCCTAACAACCCCAAAAAAATAGAACAAGAACACTAATTTTAAATAAATATTTTTTTTTTCCTTTGATTTATAAATAAATAAGATAAGTGAGATAACTTATTAAAAAGATAGATGTGTAGACACCTAAAAATGTCTACCCAAAACCAAACCCGAAGATGAACAACCTTTTAAAGTCATTATTGGTCGGGTTGAGTATTTAACTTTTAGAGTGCATAAATCCATATTCAACCCTATTAACAAACCTTATACGAGTATAGAGGCATGATAAGGGTCAAACCCAAAGGAATGAATCAAAGCCATGTTATAGTCTAATGTTAAACTAAATCAAAGAATTGTCAATGGTTGAGTATGGTAACTAGGATAACAAGAATCAAGAATTCAATCAAATTGCTAAACACTAGGGATATAGGTTCCACATGCAAGCTTAATAATCATGCTAGTTGATAGATCACCCAATTGATTCATACGTTGCAAAGGACAAACGATAGTTGTAATCAAAGGAATTCAAAGGTTACCTCCTATAAACCAAACTAGGGTTCACTATGAATTATTAACAAGGAGAATCACAATCAAATTCAATCAATTAAAGCAATTCCCAAATCAATTATTTGTGTCATTGGAATTTGCAATGCAATCTAGATTAATCTTATAGGTTGATCACTCCTAGTCTAATTAATCACATGCACAACTACGTCAACCAATTTAATTGCAACAATCAATCAATCAAGGATCATCAATTAACAATAATCATCAATCAAGCATGCTTCCCCTTCTCCCTAGCAACTAATCTACTCACTAATCATGGTGAATTCTAAAGCTAAAACAAATTCAATTATAAACACATTCATTTCAAGCTAAATCAAAAGGAAATTCAATCAATCAACAAATTGCTCAAAACTAAATCAAAATCCAAACCAAACATTCAAGCATAAAAGTAATTGCAATTGAAGGAAATTCAAAGGAAAGAAAACTTACTAACTTTGATTGATATGAAGAAGAATCAAAAACTTGATTGAAGAAACAATGTTGAATTACAATTCAAATTCAAAGATTACAATCTATAATTTCTCTCTAACTTTTCTCTAGTTTTTCTCCCTAAAAACTAAGCAAATGAAATATTATCTAAAAAGTTCGCCTTCAAAAGGATTTACAAGAGTATATATAGACAAAGAAGAAAAGTTGATCGGCCGCACCCTCTCCACGAAGACTCCGCGGGCGCGCAGAAATGGGTACAGATCCCATAACTACCTCCGCGGGCAGTCTGGGCAAAACCCGCGCCCGCGGCTCAGGGCGCGGCAAAATGCCCTGTCCAGGAGAAGCAGGGGGTCGCGATCTCTCTGAAGTGGAGCGCCCTCTCCAAAATCTCCGTGCCCACAAGTAGACCGCGGCTAGGGCGCGTAGAGTTCCTGCCCAAAATCACCAAAATGTGCACCAAAGCCCGCGCCCGCGACCTATAGATCTTGCACCCGCGGCCATGAGAAAATGTGGAGAGCCCTCTCTGAGCCCTCTCCAAGCCCTCTCCATGAGACTTGAAATTCATTTGCCTGGCTCTTTGTGCTCCTCTTGAATCCTTTGCAAATCTAAGTCTTTATGCACCTACAAGAGAAACCAAAGAGAGCAATAAAAAAATAAAACACGAAGAAAAGCACATAAAGGAAAGTAAAACATGAAAGAAGAAGAAATAGAGAAACTAGAGGAGAAATGATCAAAATGGTAAAAGAAAAGCATGGAAAGCATAGTGAAAATATCCTAAAGCACTACCCTATGAGTGCCATAAATGACACTCATCAAATTCCCCCAAGCTAGACTTTTTCTCGTCCCGAGCAAAGAAAAAGCTATAAAGGAAAAAGGATGGCTTATTAAGAAAAGAGAAAGAGAGAAGAAGAATATACACTAAGACTCACTAACGTAGGAATCACGGTTATTTTTAGCTACAACAAGCCCTTTAAACCCCAAAGTCTCCTATGAGGACAAGTGAGGTCTCGTAAGGGTTTCCTAAGAGCTTAACCCACAACTATTTGAAACAAAATGAGGCAAAATCATTTAAAAAGAAAAGAAAGTAAAACAAAAGTTCAAACAAATAGCTCTTGACAAGGACTTTCACAAATGGTCAAATGCAAATGCATGAAAACTTTTTTTATATGGAATGGGTATGCATGCTTCAAGATATTCACGGTTGATTGAAACATAAGGTATGCTAAGCGTAGAGAACTAATGAGGCGGCACAATCCACTTTCATCCCAACCAATCTAGCCGCGTTCTCCCTATGGTTTCAAATCTTCCCTTAGTGAGCATCCCTATGGTTCCTCAAAGGAACCGGAAAAAGAGTAGAATTTTTAGGGTTTCCCGACATCTTGGCCTTGCATCCCTTTTCCTTAGGCTTTAACTCTTAATACCCTCCCTCGGTATATGACTCAACCACTAGGTCGAAAGGACTTTCCTAAAGGTTGTAACGTAAGGGCAAATGGTTAGGGGTAGGCTAAAATTTTAAAATTTAGTGGTTTCCCTAAAAGTGAAGCAAAGAACGGCGCCTTTCTTAAAATCACAATCAAATAGTCACCAAACAAAAACAAACTAACACCCCCAAGATTATTCAAAGCTATATCCACAAGTATATGTACAAAAAGCGTAAACGCTTCTCCCCCAAGCTAAAAGGAAAGCTAAAAGGAAGCATTGTCCTCAATGCTTGAAAAGGGAAAAGAAAATACATCAAAATATTTTTGGATTTTCTCATATTCCACTTATTTGTTTGATTTATTTTTTATTTTCATTTATAACAAAACAATTGTCCATGCCTCTTATACTTACGACGGCTTTTACAAATATGCAATTGCATTGTTCTTGCCTTTTGTTTTACATTGGACGGCTTTTACTTATTCATTTGCCATTATTCATACATATATCACAACATAAGCTTGCTTTCAAGAGAACCAAATACCCAAACTTCCTCACCACAAACTCCAACAATAAAGATCAATTTCTTCACAAAAACCAATAATGGAAACGGAAATGAAACAAAAGGCTCAAGATCTAAAGATGTGGCTTGAAAAGAAGGGAAAAGGCACAAATGGTTAGCAAGATGGCAAATGTAAACCCAAAGAACTTATAAGAAATAAAATCCTAGAAATGAAAAATTACCACCGCAAAAAGATGCCTTTGTCCTCCCTAGTTAGTTCGGTCTTGAGTTTGAGAATTATGAGTCAAGATTCTAGATTAGGGCCGCAATAGTCAAGGATCCATGCCGCTCATGTAAATAGACGTTGAAGGCTTGAAAAATATTGAAACTCCCATGGATGTGGCAAAAACTCACTAAGGGCATCAAATCAACCAAAGGAAGCAACTCCGTCTTACCACAAACCCAACGGAATCCGGCTTCAAGGCCCCATAAGGTCAAAACCACTACCTTAGCATACCCTATCCTAGAGTCAAGCATAAATATTATCAAAACATGCACACCAATTAAACATAGGAAAGCATTCATGCAAAGGCAAAATTCCGAAATGTAGAATGCCCAAAGAAAAGAGCTAAACAAGCAAAAAGAAGAAATATAGCCTCAAAAATGTGTTATTTGTAATTAAAAGAAGGAAAAGAGCTAAAAATCAAAAGACAGAGTGAAAAGCACAAGAATACAAGCAAAGACAAGTAATACCCAGTCGTCAAACAAGTGGTCATTCGGCAACAACGCCAATGACCCCAAACATGCTAGGTGTTACAAAGCAAACATCCTCGAACCATTCAACTCATCCTTAAGCTAATCCTAAACTAAGCAACCAAGAAAGAAAAAGAAAAGATATAGAAAGATCTCAACGAGCACCAAAACTATGCTACATAATCAAGGTGAAAGAGCACCATACACATCGTTGAAATCCAAAGCATAAACAATAGAGAAAGGTGAGAATATAAGAACTATATAAAAGAAAATTGTTAATAATTTTCAAACAAAATCAAACAAAATAAAAGGAAGAAAATAAAATAATGAAAGCAAATAGCTATAGGAGAAATATCCAATTAGACATCAGACCGGAACAGTAACAAGAAGCAATATATTTGATAATCATCATCGGGAAACATCAGAACGGAGATACAGAGAAACGCATCAGAGAACGATCAGCGAATCAAACAAAAAAATCCAAAAAGCCGGGCAGAGATCGATATCAGAAGTAGATGAGACCAGGAATGAACTACAAAAGCAAGGGGGAAAGTAAACAAAGCACAACAACAAACAACATATAATACCCCCAAGCTTAAAATAGGCCACCCCCTAACTCTAAACCTAAAGACATATAGGCAAAAGAGAAACATCATATAAAGCACAAAAGAAAAGGGGGGGGGGGGGGGCGGCATGGTAGTATCATTTCGCACTATGGTAAGGGGTAGAATGAGAACTCCCCTCACCGGTCTCCATCAAATTACTAAAGCTTTCCATTTCGCTCACCTCCATGGGAGCCTTACCCCTCAACCGACTTTCCCTCCTAACTCTATCAAGCTCAAAATAATGAGACCAGCCATCTAAGATCGGTTCACCCGACCTACCCCACCTACCAAAAGTCTCGGGGTCCGAAAAAGGCGAAGGATTAGCCGGATCATACGCATAATCACAACCCTCGGGACGCCTATAGTCGTAAGTGCCCGGGGTAGTGCCTATGATAGAACTAGGGTGAATATGGGGGCCCTCCAGTAGGATCAAAAGGCTCCCATTGAGGGACATGTCCTTGTTGGACCAGAAGGTACGTTTAGTTGACGTAAGGTTCTATCTCCCCCCCCCCTAACAAACATGCAAATCATATAATCCATACGTAAGGTAATCATAACCAAGGGAAGGGGGTTGCACAGAAGGCATGGAGTACAACATGTTAGCAATAGAATTAAGCTTGGCATGAATGGTTGACATATCAAAAGTAGAAGGAGTGGGAAAGGGGGAAAGAATAGATGTACCTCCCGGTTCAATCGGGGGAAAAGAATGAGCAATCGATGAGCACGCATTGGTTGAACGACCTCTTGTACAATTTGTTCTTCGTCGGATAGAGGGATGAACATCTCACATCGGGGGCCTCCAGGAGAAAGAATCTCTCTCCTCAGGCCGAGTTGTTGCCTCCTTGCAAGGGATGACAAACCATTCCTTCTACCGAGAGACCTTCCAAACAAAAACATCGTCCTTCCTCGTTCGATCATGAAATTTTTTATTCACTAGTGCAGAGATGTTTAAGAAATGAGAGGGGGACTGTAGACACCCATTTGTGTCTCACCAAAACTAAACCCGGTGATGATTACCTTTCATGTCATTTGATTATCGAACAAAGCGAAAGTGTGAAAAAGTCTAGTGATGAGGATGTTTTTATTAAAATATCTCTTCTTTCTGTTTTTGAAAATATTTCTTTTCTTACCTTATTTATGAAAAACGTGCATTACAGTTTAGTTTGGTACATGATAAGGGTCCAATAATGGTTTAGTTGGATGGGGCTTGAAAAGACCTTTCCAACGATATATTATAAGCTCAATTCCGATGAATAATGAGGAAGTTATGGCCAAAATACTAAACTGGGCCCGGTTTGGTTTTTACCTACGGCCCAATGATCTAGAGAAGGGCCTATTATTAATTATCATTCCTAAAGCTATTAGGATTGATTATAGTCTTCTAGAATACTCTAGAAGGTTCTTTTAAATCTTAATGGAGTTAGGATTGCTAATTATGTTTCAAAGAGTTTGAAATTGAATAAAACTACTCCTTTTTAGAATCCTTGTTTTGTACGAAGTGGAATATATTCAGATTTTATTTTTGTTCCTCATAATCTTTATCCAAATTTTATATGATTGGATAGATCTTGAAATTATCTTTCCAATGATATATTATAATATTAATTCCAAGCTATAACGTAAAAGATATGAATGGAATATGAAACTCTATCCAAAATTGACACCGTCCCACTATTTCGGCCATATGTTTTTATCTACAAAAGATCATTATCTGATTCTAATTGGGTTAGAAATTAGACTTCAAGAGCTTTTCAACGACATATTATATGCCTTATTTAGACTTTAGGATCAAAAGATATGTTAAAAACAAAAACGCGTGAAACTGTTTTCCAGCGCCTGACGCCAGTTATTAGCGCCTTGCGCTAAGGCTTGGCGCCTGGCGCTAACCTTCAGCGTCTAGCGCTAATGAACAGCGTCTGGCGTTAATCGAGTTTTATTCTTGTCGAAACTTTGATTCGTTTTTTTATCCGTTTGGCTGATTTTCTCTATAAAAAGCCTCCTAAAACCTCCGTTTTTAATCATCAATTCTCATCTATTCTTCTAATCAACTCTCTAAGTCTCGCACCAACAATCATAAATAATCAACAATTCTCTAATTCTCTTCTCTCTCTAAAACTAAAGCTTATTCTCTCTCTCTTCATTCTAAACTAGCCTCTTTACAAACAAAATTTCGCATTCACAAGATCTAGACACACCTAGCCAAGTTCAAAGTTGCCTTCGCTCTAGACGTGAAAGGTTTTAATTTCTGAGGGTTTGGTCTCAAATCTCTATTTCAATTATTTAATTTAATTGTTGTTTTATTTTTTTCCTTGAAGTTACTAACGCGTGTATTTTCTTATTAGAAAGAGATACGAGACATCCAAGTAAGTGCTTTAATTGATTTTAATTGATATTAATTATGATGTAGAAATCATGCTTAGGTTGTTATTATGATTTCTAGCGTCATGTTAGGGTGTTTTGATCTTCCTAGTATCATGTTTAGGGTAACAACTATAATTTCTAATATCAAATATGACAGTTGTGATTCCTGTGATGCTTCCTATTTTTCTCTTCCTAATATTCATGTTAGTATCATATAAGGGCTAAATATTTGATTTTTATAGTTTAGTAACATGCTAGGGTTTGTTATCAATCTTGTTAGTATCATGCCTAGGATCCTGCTATTATTATGCTTTAACATGATTATGATAATTATAATTATTAATTTGTTATGATTATTATTATGTTGCTTGATATTTATTGTTATTGCTTGATCACGCCTTTTATGCATGTTTAAAGGGAATTTGTACTTTTAATCACGCTTAATAAGATAATTAATAATCTTGTTTAGAGTTAATTTGATTATAATTCATGTGATCGCCAATAATAGTTTATTTGTGCATTAATATTCAACCAACATAGATTAAACATGTTTAGGGTTAATCCTATTGATTGCATGTTAATCAGAAAGCGCACATGAATACGATCAGGAGAAAGTAGAGGCCTATTATTAGGGAAGGTTCAATCTCTTTTAGGTTGGATTTGTACCTTCATCCCCGAACTACCAGTCATGGTTCCAGACCTATTGGAGTTAACGATCTCCTGCATCGTTAAGGGGTGTAACCTTCACCTCGTGAACGGTTTACAAGTTCCTAAAACTTGTTGGCGACTCTTTTGCTCTAGCTTCCTTCCCTTTGGACGCCACCGTACTTTAGTGTATGATCACAGTGGGGTTCAAGTTTGGGATAATGCTTGAAATATTTCCTACAGTTTTTTGGTGACTCCACTGGGGAGGATTTCTATTTTAATTCCTGAAATTTATTTCGGCAATGATTTAGAATGAGTGGATGAGACTCGAAATGTTCTAAGTATTTCATGTGTGTAATTTTGATTAACATTATTGTCATATGCATAAAAAAAGATATCATTAGAAAGACCATCCGTAATGAGTTAAAACATAGGATTTTTACACGTAGGAAATTTGAGGAATATCTTTCACAACTAGGATCGAAATAATGCTGCGTGAAACTGGAAAATTATTTTATCGAGCACAGAAGGCTGCTGAGTCATGTAGAAACTAGCGTCAGGGAACAAAGTCTAGCGCCAATTATTTGACTTTAGCGCCAGGCGACAGCTTCTGTCGCCAGGTACTAAAGCCAAATTGTGGCGCCGGCCTCTGTTTGCTGGCGCCAAGTTCTTCCAATATCGAGCCAGAAATATGCGTTCTAATTTCGATCAGTTTTTAGCACTATATGCTCGATCCTACTTCCTGATTGAGTTTTTCTCACTTTTCTGAAACCCATATGTGTTCTACATATGGACATAACCCTATGGGAATTCATGCTCCATCTACATGATTGAACGCTCTGTGCAACAAAGGGTACATCCGAGAATGTTGAATTCACCAAACCATGGAAGCGAGTTTTTAACTCGCGGTGTCCCATCTACTCGCGCCAACCCTTCACGGTAAGGCTTCCGCGCGGTGCATCCTGACAATTAACCATGGACCCTCTTTGACTAACCCATATCCCGAACTTTAGAGAACTAGAGCCATGGTTAGGTTGCAAAAACATTGCATCATATTGTGCCTACTTGACTAATTGTGCCTTATTTGTTGTGCATACTCTATGTGATTTTTCCTAACTGTTTGTTTGACTTGTGTTAAGTCTTAATAAAATAATTAATGACTAAAGGACTTTGCTTAATTAATTAATAAATCAATTTGAGCTAATAAATATGTCTAAAATCGAGTCATAGTTCCTTTAAGTCAACCCGGATTTTCAATTCCCGTATACTACACAAGCGTCAACTTGTTTTGGTCATAGCCTGAGTTCTAGAAAGAGTTACTAGTCGTACAGCCTATGGATCTGTGGCCCCGAGTTTTATCTTTAATGTAGCGTTGGTTTCGTCCAAATCAGAGTCACAGATAAAAAGTTATGACTAAAATACCACATCCTTTCCAATTTAATGCATATACGTGAAGTCTTAACTTAGTCTTTGCTTGAGTCTAGCCAAATAGTATAGCCACATGGTCATGACAAGAGTCTTAACATGTCACCTACACTCACTAGTCTTAGCACACACTTTGTATATGTCACCATGACCATGTCTTAGTGATAGGTTGTCGTACACCTGTCAAAAACAATTTCCTAACAAAACCAACTAATAATATAGTAGGGTAAGTAGGGTCAGATCCACAGAGAGATGGCTATTCAATCTAGCTTTCAAGGTATGGAGAAACTAAACTATGTCGCGAAATTGGGATTAAAAAATAGTCTAAAATAAAAGAGGGATAAAATAATTAAAAAAAAAAAAAACTTAGGGTTATAGTTCACCATGTCTATAGTTCTAAATCTATCAAATATCAATAACAATTCAATCAATTAGTAATCTAGAGCAATTGATAAGCCTACGGTCGGGTCTTAACGCTCTCAATTCAACATATGCAGTACGGTCGCTAACATAATCAGAATTGCTAATTGTAGGGAAGCCTCTAAAAGTAAGATCTTTCGATTCAAACTCTTTTTAACATGGATTAATCAAACAATTGATCAGGTTGCAAGATTAACAATAAAACACTATCAATTAGAGAAATCAATAATCAAAATATTAAAATTATTAATCAAGATTCATAATAAAAACATGGATTCCCAAACCCTAGAAATAAACTAATCTAGCATGAAATAAATAATTAAAACTAAATCTAAGGAATAAAACATAATTAAAAACAAGAAATAGAAATAAAATACCTCAATGAATTGAAATAATAAACCCAAGAATCATCCATGGAAGAAACCATGGAGATGCCATGAGAAACTAGGGTTCAAGATAAAACTCAAAAGAACGTAAAAATAAAAAGTATAAAAGGCATAAGGGAAAATAATAATCCCTTGAGTAATAAACTTCCTAAATTCTAATCTAAAAATAATTATAGAAAAGAAATAAGAAAATAATAAATACATGAGTTGCATTACTATTGGGCAATAGACGATGACGTGGCACGAAGATGATCGATGCAAGAGGGACGAGTAAAGACATGACAGCAACAAAGCCTTGTGGGAGTCGTGGCTGCTGTTCACTCGCCAAAACCTGCGGCCGCAGGTCAGCCCCGCGCCCTGACAGTAGCTACGGAGCCTCGATTGGGCGTGGGGTATAGTCGCAGGCTACCTAGCTCGGATTAAAACGGCCATAGCTTCTGTTCTTGGAGACTTCTCGGGACATGTGACTTATCATTGGAAAGCTCTTCAAGTCTAGTGTCCAACGCAATTTGAATCGCATCAATCCAATTTGTAGAACTCAAGTTATGATCAAAAGAGTGATCAAAGGTCTATTTTGCCACTTTACAAACCTTCGTTTTTGTTCGTTTCTAACTCAAATTCATTTCCGTAAAGTACATAACGACCCTTGTGAATGCTATATTCATGTCTCATGCACATATTAATCAAAATCAACATCCACAAACATGGGATCCCCAATTAATAAACTCAAATCATCGGCTTCCATCCAAATATCATCCGAATCAACTCCAAACACTATGAAAGTGTCCAAATGTCTATCAAATCACCTGAAACATCAAGACAAACACAAACGGAGCGTAATAGATCACAAAACAAACAACTTATGCATTTGTGTCCTAAAAAGCAACAAAAGACCTAAAAAGCTACTATAAACTTAGCATAAACGTGCCTATAAATCCTATATAAATGTGATTTATCAAATTCCCCCAAGCTAAACCGTTGCTTCTCCCCAAGCAACACTAGACCAAGACGGAGAAACAATACAAATAAGACTTCCAGGGAACCAGAATAAGATCGACCTGACTCTCGAGCAAACAATCAAACCAAAGTTATTAAGATCAAAATCTAGCTCGGATACAAATAGAACCACTTAACATCACGATCCACAATTGAAACCAAACTTGGCCACAAACGATTTCCCAATCAAGCTAGTCTTCGCCGCACACCTTGTAGAATATAAATATTTGATGCAACAAAGGGTAACTTGATGATAGCAAGAAATAACGTTCACTCAATCACAAAATATACATGTCGATCAAAAGGACTTTACAAGCTTGTAATGGGGAAAAGGTAAAGGGGTAGGATAATATTTAGGAAATGCGAGTAAAGAGACAACTTGGGGAGCAAAAACATAAACGCGATCAAATAATGATCTAACTCCAATTGACATCACCAACTTTCTCCAAACATAATAAAAAACCAAGATTGAAATCAACTATACATCATCATGAATAATTTTATTTCTTTCTTTTTCCTTTTTCTTTCAATTCTTTTGGCGTTTTCAATGAAGTACACATAAACAAGTTTTTTTTTTTCTTTTTTTTTTCTTCTTTTTTCAGGTAACACTTCTCAACTATAAATACACCTTTTTTCAAACTTTATTCCACCATGTTTTGCATAAATTGAAGCTTGACACACAAACAACGACACCACATCAATAAGCTCCCCAAGCTAGCTAGACTTGGGAATAATAATCAATGGGGCTAAAGAGGCTTGTAATGTAGCTAAATATCAATGAATGGGCAAGGCAACAACATGGGTGAGCAAAGGGAACAATTTTATCTAAATATCATCTGAAGGTTACCTAAAGAACATGGCCTTTATCATATGCGACATGTGTGAATCATAATCAAATTACTAATAAATTTCAAGCCAAAATCATTTAAATAACAAATTGCATCAATCACACAAACACAAAGTAAGGTGACCTAACAAGAGAATTGGCTAGCAATACTTGATATGGGACAACCAATCTTCCACAAACCACTCAATTGATTCACACAATGTCAAGCAGTTAGCAATGTATAGCACAGACCGACTGAATTTTAGAATTATAACTAAGATCAAAAGAAGCTCAAGAGAGTCAAATCAAATCCGCACACGGTTCGAAGTCAAAAATATGAAAAATAGACACAAGTATGCACTATCAAAACAACTAAAAAAAACTAGAAAGCAATACATTGTTTTTAGTTGTATGTAAACTCCCACTCCTAATGAATGGTACAAACCATACAACACTTCCAAAGAAATAAAAATAAACTAAACACAACTAACATGCATACAGTAATTATGACAATCATCCTCCCCCAAGCTAAACATCATATTTTCCTCAATGTGAACAAAGAGGAACTAAAGCATAAATAAGGGAGAGGCACAACTCACAAAGGGGTGGGTAAGCAAAGGGAGCGTCAAAGAAATAAACACTTCCACCACAATTGGTAGTTGTAATTGATTAGCCGACGTAGCCAAGGAACTCAGCTATGTTTGTACCTAGCAAAAGATGTCATCACTAGAACACATATTAGCATTATTATTTAAATAACGAAAAAAAATTGAAATAAAAAAAACAAAGAAAATTGGGTTGCCTCCCAATTAGCGCTGGTTTTAAGGTCCCGCACGACCTTACTCAATTTGTCAATCTGAAGAATCCAATGCCTTGAGTAACTTATCATATGCCCCTGCAAACATATCATTGAGAACCAAATATGGGTCGAAAACAAGCACAAAAAGCTTGAAATACAGGGGGTTAGAAAAAATAAAAGAAAAATAATCAAAAGAAGAAAAGTTAAAAAAAAAAAAAAAAAAAGGAGAGTATATACAACTTACCTTTGTTTGCTCCTTAGGCAATATAAACCTTTTTGAATAAACATCAAGTTCTACATGACCAAATGTATCATGGCATGGGGACATTTTAAGAAAGTAAGGATGATTCAACATAGTGAATGAAGGAACTAGATTAAACCTTTGGGAAAACGGGATATAAAGGGTTAGTCGGTTAAGCTTAACATCAATGAATTTACCTTCAACTTCACCCTCATGAGTAAACTTGTCAGTAAAATCTTCAACTACCAAAAGATCCAAAACCAATGATTTCTCAACCAATGACTTAACAATAATTGGTTGTTCTTCCTTTTCCACTACCTCTATATCTTCATTCCAATAATTTTCACCATCAGAATCATAAAGAGATGAAAGATTATTCTCCTCTATTATACTTTCATTTGACGGGGAGTAAATATCATGAGTCAAATTAATGCTTTCCTCCACTAAAATACAATTCTCAAAACCAATATCATTATCATCATGTATCACTTGTTGGTTAGTATATTGTTGCACAACAAGTAATTCAATAGATTTTGAAATACGTTGACAATCATGCATCAATTCATTAAGTTCTTCATGCTGATTAACAATAAACTCATTCATCATATTGAAAAGTTCCCTACACTCCGATGAATTGGATTGAGTATAATTATCCACTTGGGGTTGGTAAGAGGAATTAAAATTAGGCATATAAGACTCACTAGGGTAATCAGAAATTTCATAGGAATTCATGCACATATTTTGTGAATTTTGATAATCATATGATGCATCAAACATAGAAACATTAGCATTACAATTCCCGAAATTATAATCATATTGCCCTTGATAATTAAAATCATTCATCCCATACGAATTATAATCATACCACGCCATGATGACAAAATCAGAGTAAAACAAAAAAGAAGTATATACAAAATAAATAATAAAAGATACATACAAGTTTAGTGTAACCAAAAATAAAAGTCAAATCAAATTAAGTCGTCTCCCCGGCAACGGCACCAAAATTTGATAGGTTGTCGTACACCTGTCAAAAATAATTTCCTAACAAAACCAACTAATAATGTAGTATGGTAAGTAGAGTCGAATCCACAGAGAGATGGCTATTCAATCTAGCTTTCAAGGTATGGAGAAACTAAACTATGTCGCAAAATTGGGATAAATAAATAGTCTAAATTAAAAGAGGGATAAAATAATTAATAAAAAGACCTAGGGTTATGGTTCACCATGTTTATAGTTCTAAAGCTATCAAATATCAATAACAATTCAATCAATTAGTAATCTAGAGGAATTAATAAGCCTACAGTCGGGTCTTAACGCTCTCAATTCAACATATGCAGTAAGGTCGCTAACATAATCAGAATTGCTAATTGTAGGGAAGCCTCTAAAAGTAAGATCTTTCGATTCAAACTCTTATTAACATAAATTAATCAAACAATTGATCAGGTTGCAAGATTAACAATAAAACACTATCAATTAGAGAAATCAATAATCAAAATATTAAAATTATCAATCAAGATTCATAATATAAACATGGATTCCCAAACCCTAGAAATAAACTACTCTAGCATGAAATAAATAATTAAAACTAAATCTAAGGAATAAAACATAATTAAAAACAAGAAATAGAAATAAAATACCTCAATGAATTGAAATAATAAACCCAAGAATCATCCATGGAAGAAACCATGGAGATGCCATGAGAAACTAGGGTTCAAGATAAAACTCAAAAGAACGTAAAAATAAAAAGTATAAAAGGCATAAGGGAAAATAATAATCCCTTGAGTATTTATAAACTTCCTAAATTCTAATCTAATAATAATTATAGAAAAGAAATAAGAAAATAATAAATACATAAGTTGCATTACTATTGGGCAATAGACGATGACGTGGCACGAAGATGATCGATGCAAGAGGGACGAGTGAAGACGTGACAGAGACAAAGCCTCGTGGCTGCTGTTCACTCGCCAAAACCTGCGGCCGCAGGTCAGCCCCGCGCGCTGACAGTAGCTACGGAGCCTCGATGTATGGTCGTAGCAGGCTACCTAGCTCGGATTAAAACGGCCATAGCTTCTGTTCTAGGAGGCTTCTCGGGGCATGTGACCTATCATTGGAAAGCTCTTCAAGTCTAGTTTCCAACGCAATTTAAATCGCATCAATCCAATCAGTATAACTCAAGTTACAATCAAAGGAGTGATCAAAGGTCTGTTTTGCCACTTTACAAACCTTCGTTTTTCTTCGTTTCTATCTCAAATTCATTTCCGTAAAGTACATAACGACCCTTGTGAATGCTATATTCATGTCTCATGCACATATTAATCAAAATAAACATCCACAAACATGGGATCTCCAATTAATAAACTCAATTCATCGGCTTCCATCCAAAAATCATCTGAATCAACTCCAAACACTACGAAAGCGTCCAAATGTCTATCAAATCACCTGAAACATCAAGACAAACACAAACTGTAACAGAGAACAAAACAAAAAACTTATGCATTTGTGTCCTAAAAAGCAACAAAAGACCTAAAAAGCTACTATAAACTTAGCATAAACGTGCCTATAAATCCTATATAAATGTGATTTATCACTTAGGTTCATGCATGAGTCGGTTTTTTTTCCGTCATTTGAGTTGGGGGTATATTCTTTTCCTAATTTTTTCATATCTCTCCATCTACATCATCTTTCCATTCTCTACATGCTTTCTCCATATCACAACCTTCATTCTTCCTACCTTCTTTCATCCATGCATGTTGAATCGAGTTTGAGTCATGTGATTGACAAACAAAATTAAAAAATGAGGGTAATGGTGAAACAAATGCACAAGGCAAGCTTTTCACCAAGATTTCATGCTTTTTTTCTTCTTTTTTAAACCCTTTCCCCAATAAGTCTACCATAAACACCTTTTTCCCTTAGATTAAATTTGTAGGATTTTTTCCTTTTTCCTTTTAAATAAAATGAGCATTTGTTTCCTTGCATATGATCATTGCATTGCCAAAAAAAAACAAAATAATGTCAAACTAAGCACAAGGTATACTAATGATTTGAGGCACCCCTTGTAGCCAAATCATATTGTCTTTCACCTTTCTAACTTACAATCCTTTCTTCATAAACCAGTTTGAGCCTCGTCTAACGATAGACCTTTCATTTTTAAACCCATATCTACCTAACCTTGGGATAGGGCAGTGTGCAACTTATGCAATTTTTTTAAAAAAAGAAAATAATAAAAAAAAAACTTGAGTGATTTCCAAAGATCAAAATAAATAAATAAACAATAAAAAATAATAATAAATACAAGTGTACAAAAGGGCAAGTGTTCCAATGTCTTTGATATGAACACGTCTCAGATTGCGTCTCTTATTGAGTGCTCGGTACCGTGCCTGAGAAACATGAATGTCAAGTGAGTGATAGACCACATGATCGGAATTGCCCACACTTATAAAAATAAAATAAATAAAGCAAAAAAAAAAAAGAGCTAAAAAAGAGTGAGAAAGCCTCAAGCATGAAATACAAAGATTCAAAAGCAAGGTTGCACACCTTGGGGGCTTATTGAGGGTCTTGAGCCTTTATCCCTTTCTTCTATAACCTTTAGCCTAACTACGTTACAACCCTTAAAAAGACCTTTTTGAGGTATACACACACTTGTGCGAGGTTCAACTAGAGCTACTTTCGGCCTAATTCCTAATGGATACGTAGGCAACCTCACATCGAGGTGGGCCGTAATAAAAATGCATTCATATTCAGATTCACACAGTTACACTATGATCATATCTAGGAATTTCGAATGCTCATCTCTTTTCATTTAGAACTAGACTTGGGCGCTTGATCCTTACATCATTAGCTTACCTAGCCTAAGAGTCACCATCATTTGACTCATCTAAAAAATAATATCTTCCCACACACTTAGCCCTTGCGGCCTAACTTTAGAATCACTTTCACACACCGCACAGATATATACATGACCAAATATACTTTCCCTTAGGAACCCTTTTGTCATGAAATCTTAACACAATGCTGAAGCATGCCTTGTCATGTCAATATCGCTCATCAATCATCATTGCATCATGAAGTATGAAGTGCTTATCCTCCGTGCCTAAGTTACCCAAAGACTTTCATCATTGAGTCAACAATTGAGATAGCCTAGGATGGGTTAATCCTTGCACCTTGAGAGATAGTATCAAACAACATTTGACTAAGCTCATTCAACATGCACCTTCGAAAACTTCACTTCTTTCTTTTTCGCGTCTTTCTTTTTCGGGAGAAAGTCGGTACCCTCCACAAAAATGACGGAAAATTTATGTTTTTTTGCATTTTCGAGTCGCACGATCACAATACAATGTACACACGGGTCATGAGTCACCAGTGTCATTTTACTTCGAGTCGAGTCAACCTCGAGTCAATCACAACGAGTCAAGTTTATACCTTGAGCCGTGTCAAGTCAATGAGTCAAGCGACACTAAACGGTGAAACCTAAAAAAATTAAAGAAAGACAAGCAAAGTCCTATGGTCAAAGATATAAATGTAGGTGCATCCCAGCAAGCGAGGACATTCCCGAATTTTTTTCAAAAAAACCGCGAATATGATACAGGAGATTCCTCCAAGTTAAGAAGAGTTACATGGATCAGTAAATTAGAGATGAAGAGCTTTAATTTACCAAGCTCAAAGTTCGGAGCAAAACCGAGCAACAGCGGCAGAAAAAGCAGAATAGGGAAGACCCGACTCCAGCGCCAGACAATAACATCCATCGTCTGGCAATATATTTCAGCGTCTGGCACTAGATCCCAGCGTCTGGCGACAAAGCAAAATCGCGGCGCCAGAGATATTTCAGCAGCAACAGAGCTCGAAGCCTCTTTCAGCAATTTCGGGTTCCTTGGTACGCCAGTTAGCCCCTATAAGAAATTTTACATGATTAAGTAGTCGGCTTGATTACAATCGCAATAAGTGATCGACCTGACGAAAGATCGTCTAACTTAGCTTAAAGCGCCTAAGCATTGGCTCATCACAAGACACTGACATACTGGTTCATAAACAGCAGAGGCACCGACATACTGGTTCATAAACAGAAGAGGCACCGACATAATGGTTCACAAGCAGCAAAAGCGCTGACGTACTGGCATAGCGGAAGCAAAGTTCAAGCGAGCTTTAAAGATCGACAAGCGTTGGTCTTCGGAAATTTTTCTTCGGAATATTATCGCAACAAACATTCAAGCATTCAAGCTCTTTTGTTCGGAGACGCGTGGACATTTCATTCAAGCTCTTTTGTTCAGAGACGCGTGGAAATTTCTTTCAAGCTCTTTGTTCACAAACGCGAGGACATTTCTTTCAAGCTCTTTTGTTCAGAGACGCGTGGATATTTCTTTCAAGCTCTTTTGCTCAGAGACACGTGGGCATCCTATTATCAAGCTCCACTGTTTAAAGACGAGTGAGAAATCCTCAAAGAAGCTCTTTGTTCAGAGGCGCGTGAACATATCTAAAAAGCTCTATTGTTCAAAGATGAGTGAGCATCCAAACAGCAAGATGGCATTCCCTAGATTGTGGAAAGTTGTCACAATAGCAAATGCACCAACAAATTGGTTACCCCCAGAGACGTGTGCTCGACGGTGCAAGATACGCGTTTCTTAACTCTCTTATCTATTTAACTAATGCTAGTTTTGCAGGTATCGGCGTTACAAGAATGATTTAGGATCGCAGAACGTTCTGAATCATTCTCCGTCCCTATCGCTACTTTGACTTTTGTTTTTGAAACTTGCGTTTCTCCAAACTCAGTCAAAGTGGGGGCTTATGTAGATACCCATTTGTGTCTCCCCAAAACCAAACCCGGTGATGATTATCTTTCACGTCATTTGATTATCGAACAAAGCGAAAGTGTGAAAAGTCTAGTGATGAGGATGTTTTTATTAAAATATCTCTACTTTCTGTTTTTGGTAAATATTTCTTTTCTTACCTTATTTATGAAAAACATGCATTATTGTTTAGTTTAGTCTAGGATAAGGGTCCAATAATGGTGTAGTTGGATGGGGCTTGATAAGACCTTTCCAACGATATATTATAAGCCCAATTTCGATGAATAATGAGGAAGTTATGGCCAAAATACTAAACTGGGCCTGGTTTGGTTTTTACCTACGGCCCAATGATCTAGAGGAGGGCCTATTATTAATTATCATTCCTAAAGCTATTAGGATTGATTATAGTCTTATAGAATACTCTAGAAGGTTCTTTTAAATTCTAATGGAGTTAGGATTGATAATTATGTTTCAAAGAGTTTGAAATTGAATAAAACAACTCCTTTTTAGAATCCTTGTTTTGTACGAAGTGGAATATATTCAGATTTTATTTTTGTGCCTCATAATATTTATCCAAAATTTAATGGTTGGATAGATCTTGAAATTATCTTTCCAATGATATATTATAATATTAATTCCGAGCTATAACGAAAAAGATATGAATGGAATATGAAACTCTATCCAAAACTAACACCGTCCCACTATTTTGGTCATATCTTTTTATCTACAAAAAATCATAACCTGATTCTAATTGGGCTGGAAATTAGACTTCAAGAACTTTCCAACGACATATTATATGCCCTATTTGGACTTCAGGATCAATAGATATGATAAAAACAAAAACGCGTGAAACTGTTTTCCAGTGCCTAACGCCAGTTATTAGCGCCTGGCGCTAACCTTCAGCGTCTGGCGCTAATGAACAACGTCTGGCTCTTATCGAGTTTTATTCTCGTCGAAACTCTGATTCGTTTTTCTATCTGTTTTGCTGATTTTCTCTATAAATAGCCTCCTAAAACCTCCGTTTTTAATCATCAATTCTCATCAATTCTTCTCATCAACTCTCTAAGTCTCTCACCAACAATCATCAATAATCAACAATTCTCTAATTATCTTCTCTCTCTAAAGCTAAAGCTTATTCTCTCTTTCTTATTTCTAAACTAGCCTTTTTACAAACAAAATTCCGCATTCACAAGATCTAGACACACCTAGCCAAGTTCGAAGTTGCCTTCGCCCTAGACGTGAAAGGTTTTAATTTATGAGGGTTTGGTCCCAAATCTCTATTTCAATTATTTAATTTAATTGTTGTTTTATTATTTTCCTTGAAGTTACTAATGCGTGTATTTTATTATTAGAAAGAGATACGAGGCATCCAAGTAAGTGCTTTAATTGATTTTAATTGATATAATGATGTAGAAATCATGCTTAGGTTGTTATTATGATTCCTAGCGTCATGTTAGGGTGTTTTGATCTTCCTAGTATTATTAGGGTAACAACTATAATTTCTAATATCAAATACGATAGTTGTGATTCCTGCGATGCTTCCTATTTTTCTCTTCCTAATATTCATGTTAGTATCATGTTAGGGCTAAATATTTGATTTTTATTGTTTAGTGACATGCTAGGGTTTGTTATCAATCTTGTTAGTATCATGCCTATGATCTTGCTATTATTATGCTTTAACATGATTATAATAATTATAATTATTCATTTGTTATGATTATTATTATGTTGCTTGATATTTATTGTAATTGCTTGATCACGCCTTTTATACATGTCTAAAGAGAATTTGTACTTGTAATCACGCTTAATAAGATAATTAATAATCTTGTTTAGGGTTAATTTGATTATAATTCAAGTGATCGCCAATAATAGTTTATTTGTGCATTAATATTCAACCAACATAGATTAAACAGGTTTAGGATTAATCCTATTGACTGCATGTTAATCAGAAAGCGCACATGAATACGATCAGAATAAAGTAGAGGCCTTTTATTAAGGCGGGTTCAATCTCTTTTAGGTTGGATTTGTACCTTCATCCCGAACTACCAGTCATGGTCCCAGACCTATTGGAATTGACGATCTCCTGGATCATTAAGGGGTGTAACCTTCACCTCGTTAACGGTTTACAAGTTCCTAAAACTTGTTGGCGACTCTTTTTCTCTAGCTTCCTCCCCTTTTGACGCCACCGTACTTTAGTGTATGATCACAGTGGGGTTCAAGCTAGGGATAACGCTTGAAATATTTCCTTCAGGGACTTTTCTCTAGGATCAATAATCGGGGGAAGCTCGTCTTGCATGGTCTTGTAATTCTCATTGATGCAAAGAGCTAGGATAGAAATCATCCCACCCAATTGGATGCACCCCGGTAGGCAAACTCCTTCATGAATATCCAAGAATCGAGAGATCAAATGCTCTATGAAATCCACCAACTCAATCTAAAAGTCATTTTGGTCGGCTATCCACATCCAACAAATCTCCTCACGAGAGATAGATCCCAAAGAGTCCTTGGAGCAAAGAGCGTATGTGAGTATTCGGTTGAAATACCGCATAGTCGGATGAATCATGGAAGCGGACTTTGAATTTTGAGGGTCATACTTTCCTTCTTCCGAGATACTCCTCCACCAACGTTGCTCATCATATCCATGCTCACTTGCCATTCTACTATGATCCGAATAGATGCAATGATCCGGATCCTCGGCCCAAGGAAACTTGAAATATGAACATAGTTAAGCATCCGTCAAAGAGTGATCATTGTTGAAGAGTTGGAAAGTCAAAATCTTTGAGTAATTTGCACCCGGTTCATGGACAACCTCGAGAGAAGAAAGGAATTCATAAGTCACCCTAGCATAAGTAGAGGCACTCAAATCCAAGAATTCCAAAAGATCAAGGCCTTCCTCAAGGAGGCTAACATCCTCATCAATCCCTAGAAACTTTGTTGTCGTTTGATCGTAGAAACGTGTTGGCCTAACCTTTCTCTTGGAAAGACGTTTGAAGCACTCCCAATGAGATTCTTTTGAAAACTCAATGCCATAAGTTTCCTCAACCTCCGGTGGAGGCGGAACAATATACCTAGGCTTGCTTGAACTAGCTCTAGCTTGCTTCTTATGATGAAGTGTGGCCATCTACAAAGTATCAAGACTTAGCATAAGTAGTTGTTCAACAATAAGCACAAAATGGAATTATTTCACAATGGAAACAAGAAACGGTAACAAATGAACAATGCCATTGATAACATCATGAATATTAAACAAATAAACATGGATTGAAGGCAAATTTTAACATAAGAAATCAAATCATGAGTCAATTTGAGCAAAATAAATCCCAAACATTGAATTATCAAAGATATGAAACTAATATAAAGAAAACCCATGAGAGAGAAAATAACCAACAATTATTATTCAAGAATTCAATCAAAGTTCACACATTTATCATGAGGAAACTTCAATTCAACATCCAACGATATCATTCTACATAAATTCCAAGTGAAAAGAACTAATCATAGAGTTTCACCATGAAAGCATAAAGGTTCAAGCTTAAATCAAAGAGGAAGATGATGAATAGACAATAAGAAACCATACCTCAATGAAGCCTTGAAATTCTTGAAAAATGCTCAAAATGAAGATGTAAGAACAAATAAAACTCCCAAAAACAAACTCCAAACCTCAACACAAAACTTCAAAAATTTGAAAAAGTCCCAATTTTTTTTGCTTGAATTGGGGAAAGAAATCTGAAAATTTTTGGGTTTTAGATTTGAAAACTTGATTTAGGAAATTGAAATTGATGTTGAAATTATAGTAAAAGAGGTGAAGTAGGTTTGGTATTGCAAGAGATGGTATAGGGTTTTAGGAGGGAAAAATGAGAGAATTGAAAGAGATGGTGCGTTTTGGGGTTATAGGGGCTGCCAGCAGATGCGTGCGCGCAACAGAGGGCTGCGCCCGTTCCCGATAATGTCGCGCCCGCGAGAAAATGCCCGCGCCCGCGAGCAGCCCGCGGGAAGTTCTTGGTCGGATTTTGGTATTTTTGGTGCACAGGCATCCGCGCCCGCGGGTGATCTTTGTGGTGTGTGTGCACGCAGCTTGGTGCTTGCGCACCACATACATCTCGGCAAGGCTCTAAAAAGAGAAACACCCCTTAATAATGCTTTCGTGTTTGCATTCTCACCGTCCCTACCAAATTTCATGATCAAGGACTCAAAAATTTCATAAGAAACAATCCAAAATATGTTTGAACATGGATAAAAATCGATGGGAATGCAAACACGAGAACATATAACCTCAACAAACCCCTTCCTCTAAGCATAACCAAACCTCATGAAGTCTTGAAGTAGCACCAAAATTGTTGGAAATTTTCTCTAATTTAAAACCCATGGTACCTAGGATCAAAAGAACAAACCAAAATAGAGAGAAATAAGAAAAGTTCTCAAAGGAGGAAATAAAGTGAAATATTAGATCAAAGAAAAAGGTTAGAAAACCGGGTTGCCTACCGGGTAGCGCTTTTAGTTAACGTCATTAGCTCGATGTCCTCCACCAATTAAGGTGGTTGGCGGAGAAATAATGATCCACTAAACCATTGACAACATCGTCAAAATACTTCATTAGACAATTGCCTTTAGCCTTGAACGGAGAAAGAAAATCTTTCATTGAGACTTCTACAAAGACATTTGGAAAACCACTCTTGACCAAATTGGGACCGCTCCATCTTGATCCATTGATGCTAAGGTGTGAAGGAAAAGGTTTGACCTCAACCATTGATACACCTTCACCTTCCTTTGAAGCGGCGGCTTGCAAAGCTTCTTGGCTTGAGATATTCATGCACATATGCTCATCCACTTCCTCAATGCTTCCATTTAGCAAATCCTCATACATTGTCACTTCCTTAATAGGAGCACCTATCTTATCCTTATTCAACAAGACATTCTCAAGAGGATCATTAGAAGTGAGCAAGTGCTCATGCATGGAAGGTACAACAAGATCAAGAGAATCGATCAACATGCAATTTTCTAGAGAAGAACATGGATATTTCATGCTTTCATTCAAGTCAAATTCAATAACCTCTTCTCCTACCTTGAGTGAAATTTTTTCACTCTTAAAATCAATCATAGAACCCGAGGTAGCAAGAAAAGGTCTACAAAGAATAATGGGAATGGTAGCATCTTCATCCATTTTAAGCACCACAAAATCTACCAGAATTACAAACTTCCCAACTCTCAAAGGAACATCCTCAACCTTCCCCTTGGGAATCTTAATTGATCTATCGGTCAATTACAAGGTAATATTAGAAGGCATAAGTTCCCCTAACTCAAGTCTTTGATAAACCGAATATGGCATTAAGCTAACACTAGCTCCTAGGTCACATAAGGCATTATCAATTTGCATCTTGTTAATGGCCCAAAGGATAGGGAAATTTTTGGGATCTTTCAACTTGGGTGGCATCTTGTTCATCTTAATTGCACTACAATTCTCGTTCAAGTTGACCGTCTCCACCACATCACAAGACCTCCTACCACTCAAAATGTCTTTGAGGAATTTTGCATAGTTGGGAATTTGGGTAACAACTTCGGTAAAAGGTAGAGAAAGATGAAGTTGCTTAAGCATGTCAATAAATCTTCCTAATTGTTCATACAACTTATATCTCATGAATTTTTGTGGATAAGGAAGCTTGGGTTTCACAATCTCTTTCTCCACTCTCACCTCTCTAGGTGTCTTGATCACAACCTCACTCAAAGATGCACCATTTCTCTCATCCTCTACCAAGACCTCCTTAGGACCCTCCTTAGTTCCACTTTTCCTAGGAAAATTCTCTTCAAGAACCTTACCACTTCTTGTAACAATAGCATTCACGGGTCTCTTGGGATCTAAGCCTTGGGAAGGTAAATAAGAAGGACTAGCATGGTCTTTCAAAGCATTAGCGAGTTGAGAAATTTGGCTTTCAAGCATCTTATTATGAGTCATCACTTCATTGAATTTCTTGTCACTTACGGCCATGTAAGTGCTCAACAACTTTTTTTGGTTTTCAATTATTTCCTCCAAATTAGTCTTAGAAGAAGAGGATTGTGAATAGGAATTATCAACTTGAGTCTTTGGAGCTAATCCGAGTGGAGGGCCTCTTTGAGCATTATTTTGAAAATTGCCTCTCCCTTGATTGTTCCAATTATCCCTATTTTGATTTTGACCATAACCTTGATTATGATTACCACCACCTTGATTATGGTTTCCATAACCTTGGTTTTGGTTACCATAATTTTCGTTTTGATTTTGGCCACTATAACCTTGATTGTTATAATTACCGCGAGAACTTTGGTTCCCTTGGTTCCTATAACCACCACCTTGGTTATAATTGTCAAAACTACCATGGTTTTGGTAATTCCTATTCCATTGACCCCTTTGGTTATCAAACTTTTGCACATTATTATTGTTCGACACAAGGTTCACATGTTCACTCTCATTATTGTCAAAATCATCATTACTCTCTGGAAAAGCATGAGGGCAATTACTAGAATCATGATCACATGAACCACACACATCACAAAACAAACAACCACTAGGCATGTTACTAGAAGGAGGGGGATGAGAGTTAGAAGGAGTACCTCTCCCCTTAAATTGGAAGGGAAGACTTGGAGCTTGGGAAGAAGAACTCTCCAATTTTTCCTTGATTGCACTTACTTCCTTCCCCAAGTTTGCCATTTGTGAATAGAGATTGTTAATTGCATTCAAATGATCAACCAAGTACATCGAAGAGCTACTCTTGCTAGTTGATTCTCTCTCACCATCTTGACAATCTCTATAATACTTCACAACGTCCTCAATGATGTCCACCACTTCTTCTTCCGTCCTATTCATGATGGGACCTCCGGCTCCTCCATCTAGGCATGACTTGCCTTAGGGACTTAGGCCTCCATAGAAAATTTGAATAATTTGATATGTTGGAATCCCGTGGTGAGGACACTCCCTTTGATACTCCTTATATCTCTCCCATGCTTCATAGAGGCTCTCACTTGGCTTTTGTTTGAAGCCTTGAATCAAAGATCTTTCCTCCGCCGTTTTCTTTTGTGGATAAAAACGAGTTAGAAATTCCTTTGTAACCTCGTCCCATGTCGTTAGAAAATTCGACTTAACCTCCTTATCTAGCCATTCCAACGCATGCCCAATGTGAGAAAAGGGAAAGAGCTTGAGGCGGATGAATGCTTGGGAAACTCCATTCACCTTGATAGTATTGCAATATTTTTCAAACTCCTTGAGATGATTTAGCAGGCTCTCATGCTTGGCTCCACTAAATTGTCGCCTTTCTATCAAAGTGATCATAGCCGGCCTAATTTCAAAATCATTTGCCGGTGTTGTAGGTGGAGCAATTCCACTCTCGAATATATATGCACCGGCAATCCCTAATTCTTTCAATGTCACTCTCGAATTCTTTCCCATTCTTGCTTGTTCCACTTGTTGCGGATCTTCTTCACTTGAAATGCTAGAGCTAAAAGATCGCCTAGCAACCCTTAGTTTTGTAATAGTCCTCTCAATCTCCGGATCGTATGGCACAAGTGAATGATCACGTGCTCTATACATATAACTCAAAGGAAATGATTAGTAGCATGGCTACAAGTGTAGCCTTAAAGAGGAAAATCTTTTTGTTTTTTTTAGAATGAAATAGACTCAACAACTATAACAAAGCACCAATGTCATTCCCCGGCAACGACGCCATTTTGACAAAGGGTCGGAATTAGGTCGTCATCTAATTCTCCCTAAGTCAAAGTAAATTTGTAAATGCTTAACAAACCTTATATGAGTATAGAGGCAAGCTAAGGGTCGAACCCAAAGGAATGAATCAAAGCCATGTTATAGTCTAATGTTAATCTAAATCGAAGAATTGTCAATGGTTAAGTATGGTAGCTAGGATAACAAGAATCAAGAATTCAATCAAATTGCTAAATACTAGGGATATAGGTTCCACATACAAGCTTAATAATAAAGCTAGTTGATAGATCACCCAATTGATTCATATGTTGCAAGGGACAAACGATATTTGTAATTAAAGGAATTCAAAGGTTACCTCCTGTAAACCAAACTAGGGTTCACTATGAATGATTAACAAGGAGAATCACAATCAAATACAATCAATTAAAGCAATTCCCAAATCAATTGTTCGTTTCATTGGAATTTGCAATGCAATCTAGATTAATCTTATAGGTTGATCACTCCTAGTCTAATTAATCACATGCAAAACTACGTCAACCAATTTAATTGTAACAATCAATCAATCAAGGATCATCAATTAACAATAATCATCAATCAAGCATGCTTCCCCTTCTCCCTAGCAACTAATCTACTCACTAATCATGGTGAATTCTAAAGCTAAAACAAATTCAATCACTAACACATTCATTTCAAGCTAAATCAAAAGGAAATTCAATCAATCAACAAATTCTCAAAACTAAATCAAAATCCAAACCAAACATTCAAGCATAAAAGTAATTGCAATTGAAGTAAATTCAAAGGAAAGAAAACTTACTAACTTTGATTGATATGAAGAAGGATCAAAAACTTGATTGAAGAAACAATGTTGAATTACAATTCAAATCCAAAGATTACAATCTCTACTTTCTCTCTAACTTCTCTCTAGTTTCTCTCCCTTAAAACTAAGAAAATGAAATATTATCTAAAAAGTTCGCCTTCAAAAGGATTTACAAGAGTATATATAAACAAAGAAGAAAAGCTGATCGGTCGCGCCCTCTCCACGAAGACTCCGTGGGCGCGCAGAAATGGGTACGAAACCCATACTACCTCCGCGGGCAGTCTGGGCAAAACCTGCGCCCGCGGCTCAGGGCGCGGCAAAATGCCCTGTTCCAGGAGAAGCAGGGGGGTCGCGGTCTCTCTGAAGTGGAGCGCCCTCTCCAAAATCTCCGCGCCCGTGAGTAGACCGCGGCTAGGGAGCGGAGAGGTCCTGCCCAAAATCACAAAAATGTGCACCAAAACCCGCGCCCGCGGCCCATAAATCCCACGCCCGCGGCCATGAGAAAATGTGGAGAGCCCTCTCCAAGACCTCTCCATGAGACTTGAAACTCCTTTGCTTGGCTCTTTTTGCTCCCCTTGAATCCTTTACAAAGCTAAGTCTTTAGGCACCTACAAGAGAAACTAAAGAGAAAAAATAGAAGAGAAAAAAGAGCAATAAAAAAGGAAAACACGAAGAAAAGTACATAAAGGAAAGTAAAACACGAAAGAAGAAGAAATAGAGAAACTAGAGGAGAAATGATCAAAATGGTAAAAGAAAAGCATAGTGAAAATATCCTAAAACACTACCCTATGAGTTCCATAAATGAAACTCATCACCTATGCATTTCATAAAGCAACCTAATTCTAATTAGCCTATTTCACCAAACCATAACTTATTTTCCTCTTTTCATGTCCACATCACAAAACCGTGATTAATTGATTTTGTGGACGTAGAATTTTGATCCATATATTAATTAGTTTGATAGGACTTGAAATAAGCTTTCCAACGATATATCATAGGTACCATTCCAATTTAAAATGAAGAAAATATGAGCAAAACACTAAAACTCGGCCTAAAACCGACACCCTTGCACTAAAACGGAAACATCTTATAATATACAAAATATTTTCACCTGATTCTAATTGTTTTGAAAAGTATACTCGATAAGCTTTCCAATTATATATTATATGCCTTTTTTCGAGTTACTGATGGATCAAAAGTTATCATAGTTTTAAAAACGCGTAAAAACTGGAATTTACCGTGCCGAGGTAAAAATGCCTTAACACAGCAGACATTGCTGTGTGATGGAAATTTGCACGTGAAACGACAATTTATAGATTTAATTTCTTCACGGTGCTTCAATTCTAGGGTTTTGTGCTTCACCCCTCGTATTTTCTCTATAAATACAAAGATGATTTCCTTAATTTCGGGGCAGCAAAAACATTCTCTTTTTCTCTCTTATGCTTTAGCCTATATACTAGCCTTCCCTATTCTCTCATCTAACATTCCTTAAGCGCTCCCCAGAGTCCATAGAACACCCGAATTTCCATACTTAAACCAAGGCATGAAAGGTAGAATTGACTGAGGGTTTGAACCAAATTTGATTTTAAATTTTATTGAATTTACTAACAATTTATTCATGATATAGCAATTCAAAGAAACGCGGAACATGAGGTATTAATTCACTTAAATACTCTTTTTATTATTCTTGTTGCTAGTATCATGATTAAGTTTATTTTGATTTGATTTGATTTGACTAACATTGTTATGGTTAAATTGCTTCCAATATTAATGTTGATTTTACTATATTTATTGACCATCATATTACATGTTAAAAGGGAATATGTAATTGAATATAACGCCTAATAAAATAATTTGGATGACCGGTTTAGGTTCCTTTTTAATCTTGTGGTTAATTCAAGTGATCACAATATTTTAGAATTATGTGTTGCATTAATATTCAACCAATTTAGCCTAATAATAGTTTAGAGTAAATAGAATTTTTGTTTATATGCCTTTGAGATCGCAAAAATACTTTTAACATTAAGAATCGAGTAGAGACCAATACGAGCAAATGTGACTCCATGACTCACTTTGTACCATCATCCTCAATCATTATTTCATGAATTCGAACCATATGGAGTTAGTTATCTCATGGATTATTTATGGGGTGTAACCTTCACGGGTCAATCGATGTTGCTGATCGTTGTCCCTTTATCGTGGTTGCCTTTATTTTAATAATCCGTGAACGGTTTACAAGTTTCTTAAAAACTTGTTGGCAACTCCCTACTTTACTTTAATCCTAATCGTATATGTCAATTTCCACTTCCTATGAGTGCCAAGCATATTCATATCATGCTTAACGTAGGCGCGCTTCGAACGATGCCTACAAGATGAAAAATTTATTAACAACATAGAGTCATAGTAAAATTAGTGATTTTTTACCTACAATTTTTGAAAACAATTCAACTGAAATTTATTGTTGATGAATTGCGAATAGAATATCACCAAACTAAAAAAAAAAGTTTTAATTATATTAAGATTAGAAAATCTTCTATATTCCCTTAAATCTTCATTTGTTAAGCTATAAAATCAATTGTTCATTTCCTACTAATGAAAGAGATTCTAACTCAATTTATATTCATACCCCATAAATAATTTTTCAGCAAACTACAAAAATAAGGATATTTTATATTAACATGTCTCATCTATAATAATTTGATAACATAAATTAATAGATATTTGAATGTAAACCTATAAACAAGTACAACTTAGAGTAATTTATAAAAATATGTTTTTAGTGAATATCAAAGCGTTACTCGGACAAATAATTAGTATATACATAAAGTAAGCATTTTTCGCGAGCATTTAGAGCGTCACATAAGCAAATAACTTATTTAAGTCAATAACGAAAGGGAAAAATTGCTCCCATTAATCTGAACTTTGTCTCGTCCGCCAAAATAATCCCAACTTCCGTTTATTATCTATCACTCCCAACTTTAGGGGGTATTAATTTTTGTTGCACCCAAATGACTTGCAACTGGTTAATCAGGTAAACATTGCTGACTTGTGATTTGTTGCACACGTGTTGCATCATGATAGGTTTTAAAAAAAAAATTCCAAAACAAACATAACCACGCACAACATCTTCCACCACCACCACCACCACCCTCAATCACGCCGGAACCCTAACCTCAGCCCTCAATTTCACCGGCCAACCACTGACTTCCACTAAAAACCACCGACCTTCCTCCACCACCCATCCCATACCCTGGAAACAACCCAGCACATCCATTTTCGCGGCTAATTAACGGGGAAGGGGGTGCCGTTTTTATGGCTAATTGTCGGGGAAGGGGGTGAAATTGAGGGTGAGGGAAGGCAAAGGGATGGGTTTTGAGGGTGGGGGAGGAATGGGCACCATTTTCCAGCAATGGAGGAGGGGTTTTTCGAGGGTGGGGGAAGGGAAGGAGTGAGTTTCGAGGGAAGGGGGAGTGCTGGGCGGTGGTTTCCGGGAACGAGGGAGGGGTTTTCGGGGGTGGGGGAAGGGAAGGGGTGGGTTTCGAGGGAGGGGGAAGGCTGGGCGGCGGTTTTCGGCAGCAGGGGAGGGATTTTCCAGGGGTGGGGGTGTGGTGGATGGCAGCCGTTGAGCATGGGTGGTTTGTGGGTTTTTTTTAAAAAAAAAAAAAAAAGCCAATCATACGCTAACACGTGTCTAGGTAACCTGCTACATCAGGTTGGATGACCTGTTGGGTGCAACAAAAATTAATACCTACTAAAATTGGGAGTGATAGATAATAAACGAAAGTTGGGATTATTTTCGACGGACGAGGCAAAGTTCGGATTAATGGGAGTAATTTTTCCTAACGAAAGAGACTCACATTTTTTTTTTTAATTTAAAAAAATCAAATACAAAATTATCAAATGACAATAAGATTTGATATTTAATTTTTGTTGCCACATAGGTCAAATAAACATAGTATACTGATCGAATTTTTAAATTTATTTTAAAAAATAATATCATCTGATATTTAGGATTTTATCTAAATATTTGATTGATTATATATATATATATATATATATATATATATATATATATATATATATATAAATATATATATATATATATATATATATATATATTTGTGGATGCCCATTATACCCTTGTATCATTCCAGAACTTTCTAGATTTTAGGGTTTATTATTCTCCAAGCAAACCCTATCAATTGTATCGTATCTATATATATCTATACCTCCATTATTTGAAATAGAAGTAGAACATACAGATTGATTTTCTCTCCATCTCTCATATTTTCTACATATTTCATAACACGTTATCAGCACCGTACCATTCTCTAACCAATCGCAAAATTTACAAGATCAGATCAATCTTTGGAGATGTGATTAATTTCTACTGCTTGATAAAGTGAAGAAATAAGATAATCGATTGTCATCAGGGTTAGTTATCAATCCTCACCAAGGTCAGTACTTAATAAAATCCAGTTAATTAGTATGAAATTCATCACAAAACATCACAGTAGTCTTTGTAGAATGTTGTGTTTATTGGTATCATGTGACTAAACTATATTTTACATATGAGTATGTTTTTATTAATGCAGAATAAATATAGGGGTATAACTATGTAAGTCTTTAATTTTGTTGATAACTTGATGTTGACTTGAACGAACAATACAAGAGGGGGGTGAATTGTATTGTGGGGAAACTAGGGTAATTTTTGCGGAATTTGTAAAGAAACTAAGCGAAAACTTAAAGTGCACAGAGAGATTTTACGTGGAAAACTTCTTGGCCCTAATCAAGAAGAAAAACCACGACCATAAGGGATTTTAAAACTCAACTCTTAATTATAATAGGGCAAACAACCTATTACAATTTAAGACTCTAACTCAAGTTCCTCAACAAACTTGAGTTTCCCTTCAACCGATCCCTCAATCAGTTGAACGCTCAAAACTCTCTCTATCTCCTTGCTTCACTCAAAGCAATAAACACTCTAGAGTTCACTCAAACTCTCTCCCCAAATTACAACTCAATGAATTAAACTCTAATATAAATCACAAGGACACTTTTAGACTCAAGTGGAATAAGTAAGAATAAATATGCTAGAATGCTCAAGTGTGTTTTTGCAAACTGAGGAAAGCGTTATTTATAGAGTTAGAAATGCATCCACTAAACAGTTAGTTAGTTCCACTAACTCCACGTTCCTCAACTTGAGGAGCACGTAGAAGTGAACTACTTGTGCTGCAAGTGAAAGCAACTAACCCATGATTTTTTCAAACTCCAAAACTGCTTCCTTAATTTTCTCAACCAATTTGACTGATTAAAACCCACGTTAAAATATTTTCCAAAAAAAATCTTTTTCTCAAAAATAAAAACCAAATCAGTTAAAAGATATTTTAGAAAGATATTTAATATTTTCCAAAAGATAATTATTTAAGTAAATAATATCTAATAGAAATATTGGAAAATATAATTAATTAAAATAAGATAACTATTCCACTTGACTCCTACTAATGTCAATATAATTTATACGTACAAGAAGCTAAAAAGATAACCTATTAACTTTTAAACTCCTTGCTTTCTCTAAGGATTCTTCGACTCAAAAGATTCCTTCCACACTTTGGTTCCCTCGGGGAACTAATGTTTTGCTTTCTTGATTTTATCTTCTCGCTTAGTCTTTAGTCTTCTTTGTCTTCCAGTATGCTCGTTCCTCCTCAGGTACATCATCACATACTTCAGTTTCCTCCTCGAAACCTAAGACTTACAATACTTAAAGACACTTGTTAAAACGTGTAAGTTTGCTTGAGTCATCATCAAAACACATAAGGGTCAACACTTGATATGCCAATTTGTTGCCGACAAACCATGAGTGATGCATAATCTATTGTTTTATTGAATTGATTAAATAGCTTGTTGTACGTATAATTTCATGATTATTATGCTTGAATATTTCTACTGTATTAATTGATCCTTATTATCAACATATTGAGATTAATTAATTATATGTGACTAGAGTAGTTGATTCTCATATTTTTTATTTAACCTCTATTAATTAAGGAAATTAGTATTCTATTATATTTTTTTAATGATTAATGGTTATCATTGATACTCTTTTCTAATAAATCATTATATAAGCTTTATTAGATTATGGTTGATATGTACAAGAGTTTAATGATTCTGTTTTTTTTTTTTATTTTTTTTAATACTTCGAAACGTAATTTGATAACTTTATACATAATAAAGTTAGCCTCTTGTTTATTAGAGATAATAATTGATAAATTCAAATATATATTTAATTTGTTATGCAACAATATTATAGAATTATATTGTTAAGAATAAGTAAAAGGCCTCTTTTATTTCAACAAAAAAAAAAAAAAAAAAAAAAAAAAAAAAAAAAAAGTAAAAGGCCTCTTTTTATGTGAGGTAATTAGGCAATACTCCTAAACGTTAGTTCAACCCAAAGCCCAAAAATACTGTAATGACTTGGAAATCAATTCTAATTTGCATCCTTAATATTGACCAATTGTTTATTTTTACGACGACAAACATAAAGCTAATTGCTTAGGGCTTGTTTGGCATCAGTTTTGGTTTTCAGTTTTCTATTTTTTTGAAAACCAAAAACCAAAAACAGGAAACAAGAAAAAGGTGTTTCCACTTTTCTGTTGTCGGTTTTTAAAATTATCATAATTTTAATAAGTTTATATAATTTTTTATTCATTATGGGACACTTATCATATACTTGTAGAAAACAAAAAACCAAAAAACAAAAAACCACAGCAATGCCAAACGAACCCTTAACCAGTCAAAGTGGTTAGACTTCCTATTATCTTGTAAGCCTATTTAAGGCCACATACTTATTAATAGATTAATTCGAGTCTTTTCTACTCTTATACTATACTAGGTTAGTTCCCGTGCCACGCACGGTAATTTTCAATTTATTATTGGTCTGACACTATAATTATATTTATAGTTAGTGTGTGTAACATAATAATTCGTATTTAATTTTAAAAGTAAAATTGTCAAAAAGTAATATAAACCACATGAAAAATTTAACTGCGATATATTTATATTCTTATTATTTCTAATATTTACTAAAATAAAACACGAAAAAATCAAACAAAGTATAAAGAGTTGACTAATAAAATGAGTTTTGTATAAATACTCCTTTGACTATATGGGTGTTTTAAAATTCACAACAAAGTGATATTGTTTTACTTTTTGACAAACAAAAAATAATTTTATAAATATGTGTGTAGCTCGCCTTTCATGATTCCATCTACCATATCTATATGAATTTTAAAATTTAACCACTTTTAAAATTTAAAAATATAATTAAAAAAAAGAGTCATATTTTCGCATAGATAATTTCACAATAAGATTTACAGTAGTAATAATTTGGGCATGTGGTGTAATATAAAACCCATGGTGTATACAAAAATATAATATAAAAGGTATGACTTTTAACCCATATAATTCCTATTTTAAATACTTATATTCTTTTTTTTCTGTCAAGAAAAAAAGAAGAAAAAAAGAAGAAAAAAAGTTATGATAATATGTTTAAAATTACCTAGATACGGAGTTTATTTTTTATTATCTAAAGAAATAAATGTATATATCTGACAGATTTATTAATTTAATCTTTAACTTAAAAAAATTGTATTGTATGCTTAATAAAATAAAACATTGATTGCATCGTAATGTCACATTGTGATAATATGTTTAAAATTACCTACATACGGAGTATTTTTTTTTTATTATCTAAAGAAATAAATGTATAAATCTCATAGATTTATTAGTTTAATATTTAAATTAAAAAAAAAAAATTGTATTGTATGCTTAATAAAATAAAATATTGGTTGCATCAAAATGTTAAAATAAAACATGTAGTACATCTTTTACTTTTTTCTATGTAGTATGTAATTATTAGATAAAGATATATATAAAATAATTAAAGATACTTAACATATCAATAATGAAATAATATTTTAGTATATAATATATAAGGAAGAATAATGATCGTTTAGGAAGGAAAAAATATTTTTTTTTTTATTTTTTTTTTTGAAGAAAAAAATTATTTTTGTAAAAAGGAATGAATATATTATATTACGTGTATTAAATATTCTCTAAGAAGATTTTTTGACAAAAACAAAAAAGGAAAAAAAAAACTTTTGACGGGAAAATTTTTAACCAACAGACGACACGTGTCATCTTTGGTTTCGCCTTTAGTATATAGTTATAGATATGTTGATCTACAACTTTTATTACTAATAATCTTTATTGGTTTGATTGAGAAATGAAATTTGCATGATACCTAATAGTCTAATACTAGTAATATGCGTATCTGAATGATTTATGACTATAAATCCATTATATTTACACATCAATGGTTAAGGATAAAACTAACTCTATGAGAATAACTGATATTAATTTACTACAATCTTGATTACATTCCATTATGTTGTATGGGTGTGAAGTTATATAGCAGTTTTGACTTTTGACTAATCTTAACCTTTCCTCATATCAATCGGCCTTAGCATGATTTACATTGGGTTATCTTTGTTAATAATGCAATATACAACAATATAATGTTGGTTTATATATGAAATTTCGTGTAGAAAAGTAATTGAGTGCCAAGTTTGTTGTATATATTCTGGATTAACTCACCCGTTTAGGATCAACCCATATTTTAAGTTACTCCCACATTATTTTCAACTATTTAGGATCAATGTTGAAATGTTGATTAATGTGAGATAGGATTCAATTATATATATGATACTCTATGCCTACATTAAGTTGAATTATACGAATGATGATGAGTAGATTGAACATGAAATACTCATATATATGGACTTGAAATTCCTTAAATTTATGAAGGGTCATAATGATAATAATTGAAGAAAAATGAAGGTACGTATTTGACTTAGAAATTTCTAATAGGTTCTAAAGTATAAGAATGAATTTATGTACAAAAGATTTTGAATAGTAATCTAGATACCAAACTTTGGGTGAGAATAAGTGATACTAGATTAACTCACTATTAGAAGTGAAAAAGAATTTGCATGATGTTTTATTTATCATATATAATTGAAAAGATCATAAGAAATGTAAATATGCATGAGTACATAATATTCAGCTGAGTAAGAAATAATCTTATGAATTTTAAGAAAATGAGCATGACACACTTTTGAGAATTTTCAATATAACGATTCTTATAATTGGGCAAGAGGAAAATAATAACTTTGCTTTGTTTGATACATGCATTGCTAAAAGAATTTATGGATTAAAAAGAGAATAGATTTAAAGATTGTTGGACTATTTTATACCCCCATATGCAAGGATTAGGGGGAGATAATGTTTATTACATTGTTTTTATGTAATCCTTGCACATAAATAATGAAATATGTTGATGGTCAGTTTGGTACATACACTAGTCTATTTCAATGATTTATTTAATAGAGGTGGCCACATGATAATCAAATATTTAGAATGATACCATCTTGAAGATGGATATGAATAAATGTCATTATTCATATACTAGCTATAAATGTACATATTAAGTTGATGTCCTAGAAGGACAAGATCAGTTGCTATTGAAACTACCACACCTGAAGTATGGTAATCCAAAGGGTTACAACCATAAGAATCCTTGGAAGAGGAAAAGAGCAATAATTGACAATGACAAATTTAAGAAAGTGACACATTTTGATGCATCTCCTGAAGAGATCATTTCTAGTACATTAAAATGTGTTATGGTTATATAAAGTACTCTAGAAGAATATAAAATGTTGTCCAACAAGATTAGCATGTATCAAGATTACAATCAATGCTATAGTGGAGTATGAGTATTAGTTAATTGTCTTCCCAATTGTAGAAAGAAATACATTGGTGTACTTATATCACATCATATTCATGGCGATGCATAAAGTATCTCTAATAAGGTGATCACTAATATTATAAAACTGGCCATAATTTAAATATTAAAGGAAAAGTGTTTGGATGTGATATTAATAATTAGGCCATTCGGAGTTTAATAAATTCCCGTTATGAAAACCTGAAATTTCATTTGACATGAAAGAAATAATGTGCTGACGCTCTCATGTTAAATACATGAAATAAATTAAATGGCAAGACATAACATTGAGATTGAGCTATATTTGGATTGTGATTTTTAATAATTTGTGTTAAAAGAAAAGTTCAAGAGATAATACATTAGTTTTTCTGATTAATTGGTGGCCAGAAGTTCACTAGAATGTGACCATAAGCTCACCACGTACAAGTTATATGTAGAAATTTTAAGCAACTAGTATCATACTATCAATGTTTCTAGTGATCCCGAAGATCACCACCTAGTGAAATTACAAGAAAGTTTATATTTGTATAACAACTCTCTTGATTGGGGCTATTGTATGTCAGCACATAAGGAATAGAATAAGAAATTAGCAACTGCACAATTATTACCCCCTATTAATATTGATCTCTAGAAGAGAACAAAATTTCATTACTCTCCAGAAAAGATAGAACTTTGTTGAATATATATGATTATCCTACCAGATGAAATTTGATGCACATGAAATTATATTCTAAGTTGGTGAAGAATTGCCCCAATATTTTAAATATCTTACCAACTTAGGGGGAAGAATTGAAGTAAGTTGGAAAAATTAAAAAAAAAATGTAAGTAGTTAATCCCTCTAATGATACTTTGTAAATTTACATGCCAACTTTTTGTTGCACATCTATGATTTGATTTGTATACCGTTATGACCCATCTAGAGGAATAGAGAGATATATTTTGATTATAGTGATAATGATATTATGTGCAAACATTAAGATAGATCTTGCCAATTATTCTTTAAATCACTACACCTGAAGTGTAGTTTGTATGATCGGTTCCAATATAAATATGTGATATATGGCAAGATAGTGCAGTTGATAAAGTATAATAATAGTATATTAATATCATAGTGTGAGAAATACCCTTGATCGGTGGTATAAATATCTGAATTATTATAATAGATGGCCTATTATGTAAGAAATGTTATTATGGTACCAACAATGAGAAATGTATTCAGATATCATTATAAAATAGCATGCAAAATGTACATTAAAATAATTTTATGATACCGGTACACAATGGAACCGATGAATAATATGCATATGCATGATAGAATGGACTATTGAATAAAGGATCTAAAACATATGTCCATTATGATTTCGACATAATGATAATCATCAAAAGTTTATTATGGACCAAAATACCAATGAAATATGGATTTTTAAATCCACACTGTACAATGTCTTACATTAATTTGAGTCTTATACCCATGTGCATGTGTGAGTCATAGGTTAATGGATTGCTTATTGCATGTTTAGGAAGTTGTTAAATGCATTACTCATTGTATATTTTGTTCAATATTTTATCGTGATTCCTATATCTTATGTTTCATGCACTAGCTAGTTTCTATATAATAATTGTGGTATGTGTGAATGTCTGTCCAACTATATACAACATTGATGGGAACTTACAAATAAATATTTATATTCCAATGGGCTTACACTAGTGATGAAATTATTCATGACATCGATTTAATAATAGCTTGTTATGATTCATGTAAGAAGAGTTCCTGAAGAACTTATATAAGACGTATTTAAATACATAGCCCTACATATTTTATATGTAGAATATTGCAATTATTATAAAACTCATGAAAAGTCAATATGACTACATCATCGATATCTCAACCTGAAGTTTGAGTATGTGAGATTCAACAAGTCTTTGTATTCATTAGCGAATTCTCATATAAAAAATGAAATGTCTAATTAAATAATAGAGTTGAGATACCATTGAGTGAGAATAATATTCTTATGGTCCAGAAGAGCCATGAGCAACATATAGAATTAGTTTAATTTCTTAATTCTTATGATACTCGAAAATGAAATATATATGATGATAATAAGTGTTGCCATGAAATTATATTTGGATAATGTGATCAATTATTGATCATCATTTTGTAGTATATATGACCTCCAGAGAAGGCAGAAAAGTGTCTTTTCGTAGCGATTATTTCGTAGTGATTGTACATTCGCTTCAATATGCAAGTCTGTTTGTGAATTAATTAAGGAAGTCGTATCATTTTACAATCGCCATGGTTTTCCCATATAAAATCGATACGGAAAACATAATAATACATATCCACACTATTTTTACACATTTATATAATTTTAAGAAATCGTCTCATTTACAATCGCCACTAAATCCTAAAAATCGATACGAAAAACCTTTTCAACACTAGATATATAAATATTGTTTGACAAAGAATACATAAAATATGTCATAGCTTATTGGTGAAACATTTAATATAAGAGTTTGAGGTTGCATGTTCGAATCTTGTAAAGATCATATGCATATTTTTTTTTTTTTGAAGAAAATGAGTTAAACATTTATAGCGATTGTAATCGCTACTATAATCACCACGATTGGATGTAGTTTTTCGTATCGATTATTGAGGCCAACCCCAACGATATTGAAAACCACTACTAAAGGCTAAGGCAACGGGGGATATTGTATTGAATGACCATTCGTTGGGAAAGCTTTTTGTTGCAATTACAATCGATACAAAATGTTAAAATAATCGCTGCGAAAAGGTTATTTTCTTGTAGTGATACATCTAATTGTTATGATAATTCAAAACAAAACTATCGAATGAAATAGTGGTAAACACTTGTATTAGTTCTACAAGTATGAAGAAATGAAGACACCTCAATAAGTCCATGTGAAGATTTGAAGATCCAAGTTCAATTTGAAAGGATCAATCATCAAGAAATGGTGTTCTGCTACATGGAAGAAGTTACCCAACCATATTGCATGGGATTTATTGCACTGGAAGATTTCACGTTAATACGTTATTCATTCATTAGGGGGAGCAAAGACGCACTGCACTCTTTTTCCCTTAACCATGGTTTTGTCCCACTGCACATTGGGTTTTCCTGGTAAGGGTTTTTAACGAGACAGCATCCCAAGCGTATTACGAAGAATGTTGTACTCTTTTTCCTTCATTAGATTTTTATCCCATAGGGTTTTTCCTAATAAGGTTTTAATGAGGCACATTCTTAGATAATGGACATCCAAGGGGGAGTGTTATGAAAGATATATATATATATATATATATATATATATATATATATATATATATATATATATATATCAATATATGTATTGTATATTGATATGTATATATATATATATGTATATACGTATATACATATATGTATATATATATATATGTATATACATATCAAGATTTTAGGGTTTATTATTCTTCAAGAAAACTCTATCAATTGTATTGTATCAATATATATCTATACCTCCGTTATATGAAATAGAAGTAGAACATACAGATTGATTTTCTATTCATCTCTCATATTTTCTACATATTTCATAACATGTTTACAATTTATTAAATTTTGATTTTAGAATTATTATTCTACCAATGAAAATAGTCATTTATTGATATCAACTAATAAAAAATAAAGTTATCATTTTTTGAAATAGCTAAATTATTATTCGACCAACAAAAAAAATATTTTTTATATTGGAATTATAAATAACCATCATGTAAGTAAAATTCACAAATGAGATTTGAAAGTTTAAATTGAACGGTCACTCTAAAAACAACAACAAATAATTGATGATTTGAAATTTCTCGAGCAAATGAATAATGCTTTTAAAATTATTTTGATTTTTTTTTAAATTCAAGTGTCACTTAACTATAAGTATCAGCAAATGAGATAGCATCACTAATTACATAAAAAAAAATAATAGAGATTTAATTTTTTATTTTTTTTTTTAGAAAAAACCGTGCATTGCACGGGCTATATCCAGTATAGTGTAAAACTAATGATAAATAGTGTAAATGACGTGCATGGTACAGTGCCTAACCTAGTTTACTCTATTCAACAAACCACAATTTGTGTGCATCAATTGTATGGAAAATTAAATCGGTAAACTTTAGTTTAAAAGTTTGAAATTAATGTCGGTTATACAAATTGTTAATGAAATATACATCCTCTTTTTTTTTATGAAATGACATGATTTGATTCGGAGTCATGTGAAATCATATTAGAATTCGATTGTACATTTTCATAATTTCTACATTGATAATTTTACTAATTGATCGTTCCAATAAAAAAAACAAAAAAAAAACCTAATTGATCATTGGAGAAGTATATGTTAATTAATGAATTTCTACGTTTAACAATCTATACTTCCTTTTATGATAAACTGAATTGAACTGAACTGAACTAAATAGAGTTGATATGCATTATGTATAAGAGAAGAAAATTAGGAACTAAACCGAGCTGAACTAGTTGGAGCTAGACTAAACTGAACCGAAATTAAGCTGAATAGAAAGGCCCTAAGTATTAAAAAATTTAAATAAAGAAATGCACATGTGCTCATTTTATTACGTACACTTTCCTATCTTCTTTTCCAACCCAATGTGCCACATGTTTTGTTGCATTTTTAATTTTTTATTACATTATCTTTCTTAAGTCTTTCATCAAACTCATAATTTTCTTTTAACGAAGTACTAAATACCCACAATAATCCCAACCAACTGTACTATACTTCTCCCCTCTTCAATACAACACTTTCCTTTTCTTTATTTAATTTTAGTCCCTGAATTCTTTTTTTAGGCCTTATTTTGAATTAAAGTCACAAAATTTTAATTTTTTGAATATGTTTTTGGTTACACATTACTCTCATAATGCTTCATTGATGTTTCTTCGGTCATCTCTCAATGCAATTTTCTATGAACAATACGTACATTATAGTGACTAGAAAGCTGGTTATAATACATAGTATAAGAAACGTGTCCACTAAAAGTGACTAGAGGAAGTAGTATTTACTATTAATAGAAATATAAAACACAATCTGCATAAATTGATATTTGTGTGAGAAACGAATCCAATGGCATGAATTTGGGTAACACGAATCACGAATTCACGATTGGATGACCGAGAAGCAGATACCTTAACAAACGAAAGGAGAGGATGATGGACATGCACATTTGGGCCCGTTTTGGTTTTTACGAAAAATTATTTTTCATGGAAAACATTTTTTTTTAAAAAAAAAAAAACCATAATTGCGAATTAGTTTTTCCTTTGTTTAGTTTCTTACGAATAAAAATTATAAAGATAAAATGGATGATATTAAAGTAAAAAAGGAGGTAAGGAGAAGGGAGGAAATTAGGAAAATGTGATTTCTGTTATAAAAATATTGTGTGGATATCCATTATCCTCTTTGTATGTTTCCGGAATATTCTAGATTAAGGGTTTATTAATATCTAAGCAAACCTACTTATTATATTCTATGTATATATACCTTATTATATGGAATAACATAGACAGATTAATTCTCTCTCAATTTCTCACGTTTCTCCCTATTTTATAACACGTTATCAGCACCATTCTCTAACCAATCAGAAAATTTACAAGACCAATCTTTGGAGATGTGATTAATTGCTACTGCTTGATAAAGTAAAGAAATAAGATAATCAATTGTCATCAGGGTTAGATATCAATCTTCATTGAGCACCATAGCCGACGTATTAGTAGCTTTAATTTACAATTCCTCCACTAGAAAAGGTACCCTATAACCCTGTTCTATTTCTCCTAAATTATGAATTTTGAAGCTATAATAAATTAATAATAGATATGATTTGCCGTTCATTCGTTGATTATTTCGTTATATTGTAATTATTCTTGATATATAAACATGTATGCAAATTGGAATGTATGTACTATATTTTACGACTACTGATGATTCATAAAATTTTTTGATGCACTATATGATTCAATCTGCCTAATTTGTATTGACTACTTGAAATAGCTTAATACGTATTTTTTTCATATGTAAATTATATATTTGGTTGATTGAATTGATTAAATCTATAATTTTGGATCTATAATTTTGGATCATGTGCTTACTATTGTGATTGATCAAATAAATAACGTAATTATTGGCCTTATATATGTTTGTGTCATAACCCCATAGGATTTACTTTTGATCGATCATGGCTATTTCTTTATTTACTTCACAATTTCATCATCAGATTATATATTCATGATCTTATACCGCATGTCATCATGTATGTATTTGATATCCACTGTACTTGCATGTGATTCATGTGATTACTATATACATTGTGTTATATATATGTAGATTTTTTTTTTAATTATTATTAGATTTATCTATATAGTTAGGCTGAACACATGCTACTGATTGCTAGCTCTACTCCTTAGATATAGGCACTTAGCATGTTTCGGTTATCTTTCGATTGTGTAGGCGCTTATGAGCTTATCATGTTCCGGTTGTTGATTGCATATCTTTAATCATTAACCCATAATTATCTTTTGTGATTGAAATAAATAAATAAATAATATTAATTATACATCAATGCTAGTAGCCTTATCATATTACAAATTATAGTTTTTAATTTACACTTCATTCTCATTCACTGCCTTGTTTTACCAAAGATTTGTACAGTTTTATCAATTACACATTAATGTTGGGTTTGGTTTGGTTTATTAATAATGAATTAACAAAACTAGTCAGATTGGTTTATTTTGAGTCAAAGACTTTAAAAATGGCTAAAGTTATAATTTTGCTTATATGACTCGCATTAAACTAAAGCAAATAGACAAAAAGATATCAATCATTATGTTTAGTTGTGTATTACTAATCTTGTTATGCCACTAGTAGAAAAATACAAATAGGCAACTCCCTAATGGCATCGGTTCAGGCCAAATCGGTGTCAAAAACCGGCCTAAAAATGGGCGGGTTTTTTAACAAAGAGAAATGGCATCGGTTCAGCTCAAACCGGTGCCAACAATAAAAAGGGCACCGATTTGAACCGGTGCCTTTACGAACCGGTTCATTTAAATATTTTTTTTTTTAAAAAACCGCCCTTATAACTACCCCCCAACCCTAATTTTCTCAGTCGTTTCTCTCTCCTCCTCCTCCTCTTTCTCTCTCCTCTCCTCCTCTTTCGCCGATCTCCTTCATTCTTTATCTTTCTGGATCTCCTCCTCCTTTCTATCATCACTCGAAGACCACCAACAATTCGAAGACAACAACATGCAACACCGATTTTGAGGTTTTTCAATCGATTTCTTGGTTTTTTTTTACCATTTCAATCGATTTCTGGGTTTTTCGATTTCAATTTTTTTTAATTTCAATTATTTCGATTTTGATTGTTTATTCCGATTTTTGGTTTTTTATAATTCGAATTTAATATTATTTTTTTCGTTTTTGATTTTTTTAATTTCCATTTCTGGGTTTCTTTTTTCGATTTGTTTTTTTTTTCTATTTCTGGGTTTTTTTTTTGGATTTCTTTTTTGATTATGTTTTTTTTCGATTTTGATTTTGTTTTTCGATTTCAAGTTCGATTTCTGGGTTAATTTTCTGTTAAAATAATTGATTATTTTGGGTTAATGCATGCGATTTTGGGGTTTTTATTTTCGTGATTTTTAGGTTTTTTGCCTGGGTTTTTTTTCCATTTCAATTCTCTTCTAATTGGGTTTTTTTTTTTCGATTTTCATTTTTGTTTTTGGATCTCTGGGTTTATTTTTTTTTTCAGATTTCAATTTTTTTTTGTTTTCATGGTTTTTTAGAATACTGGGTTTTTTTCGATTTCTAATTTTTTTCTGGGTTTATTCGAATTTTTTTATATTTATTTTCTGGGGGTTTTTTTTTAATTGAATTTAATTTTATTTATTTTCTGGGTTTTTTTTTATTTTATTTTTTCTGATTTTCGATTTTGCTTTTTATTTTATTCAATTTTTTTTCTGGGTTTTTTTTTTATATTTTTATTTTTCGATTTTCTTTTTAACTGATGTTCTGGGTTTTTTTTTTTCTTTTCAACTGTTTTTTTTTTTTCGATTTTCTGGATTTTTTTTAAATTTTTTTTCGCAGCTTAATTAAATCATTTTAATCAATTTATTTTGGTTGTTTTAATTGGTGCAGGTACTTAGATCTTAAATCAAAGAATCAAGATGCAAGTATATTGATTTAGATGTTGTATGGTTTTTTTTTTATTGTAAAGTTGTAAATTTTTATTTTGATTTATATTGTAATTTTTTTTTTTGATTCATATGTTGTAATTTTTTTATTTTGATTTATATGTTGTAATTTTTTTATTGATCTATACTGTAAATTTTTTTGATTATATATGTGTTGAACAGATTTGATTATATTGATTGTGATGTTCGATTTATATTTTGTATTCTCATTTAATTTTAGTTTATTTAAATTTTAAGAAAAATAAAATTTATTTTTTGGCACCGGTTTACCGGTGCCAAAAACATTGAATTAAATTTTTTTTGGTGTTTTTTGGCACCGGTTAACCGGTGCCCATTTCGAGTTTTGGCACCGGTTTGAACCGGTGCTTTTTTAAACCACTTTTTGGCACCCCCCACATTGACACCGGTTCAAACCGGTGCCTTAGGCCGGGTTTGAACCGGTGCCAATTTCTTTTTTCACGTAGTGTGCGTTTTAATTTTTGCAAGCCTTTCTTTCTTTTTGTACATGTAACTAACTATTCAATATTGAATATGTCGTAGTGATTTATGATAGATTAGAGTATGCTAACTTCACTTATATCTATTTGATATATCTTTTGTTTTGTATAGTTAATATGTTTGGTTTTATCTTTGATGATCAATATTCAAGTGCTCATATAGTCCTTTTTGAAGGTTCTTCACATTAGTTCGATATTATATATGATATTAAACTATAGAGTTACATTACTAGACCTAAATGCATAAAGAAAGCTATCACACAAATATGTATATCTTTTATCACACCCTAGTAATTGTAACAGGAGAAGGAAAAGAGCATGTACTGTGAGGCATATGAATGGCTTGTATAAACTATCACAAAGTAATAAAATATAGGTTAAAATTATTGTTTCAAACCTAAATATTCTCATTCAATTCCCTGAAGTGAATGTGAGATTGATTGATGGTAAAAATAATATTATCTAAGCATGGTATAGATATTCCTGAGGGCATTGTGAGCAACTTACTTGTAAGTTTTGTTTTGCCTAAATTTTATATAGATTTCAATTTTTAAAAAATTGATATAATTGGGTATAAGGAACATGATTAAGTGTTTGTAAGATATAATTTACCTTGCTTGATACATGATTTTGACAAAAGAATTTATGGCTTACAAGGTACAAAGTATTTTATAAGGTTGTTGGACTATTTTCATACCCCCATATGCAAGGATTAGGGGGATTAGAGATATTATCCCTATTATATATTATTGTACTTGCACATGAATAATAAAAAATAATAATGGTCAGTTTTCGTACATATATTAACTTAAATATCAATGATTTATAAAGGTAGCCACATGATCGTCAAATATTTAGAATACAATATCATCCTGAAGATGGATATAAATAAATATTATAGCTATAAATGCTCGAATTTAAACTGATGTATCACAAAGACAACATTAACTCATAGCACACCTGAAGTGTGGTATAGGTTCCAAAGATAATAATCTTCTAAAAGTAAAAGAACAACTATTGACAATGAAAAAAAAGGTAATACATTTTGATGGATTTATTCTAAAGAGATTATTTCAAGTAAAATTGATAAGTACCATGATTATATAAAATACCCCAAAAGAGCATAAAATGTCCAACAAGGTTAGTATGTATCAAGATTATAATTAATATAAGCACTCTAGCAGAGTATGAGTTAATATTGGATCAAATATTAGATGATTGTCTTGTCAATTGTATAAGAAAACACATGTTGGTGTTATAATATCACATCATATTCATGGCCATGCATAAATTAAGTTTAATAAAGTGATCACTAGTATTGGAAAACTGACCAGACTTTAAATTTAGAGAAGTGATTGGATGTGATAATTAAATTAGGCCATCCGGGTTTAATAATTACCCGCTATGGAAACCTGGAGTTTCATTTGATAATGTGCTGACGCTATCTCAATGTTAGATATATAAAATGAATTGAATGACAAGACATAACATTGAGATTAAGCTTTATTTGGATTGTGATTCATAATAATTTATATTGATGAAATTTCAAGAGTTAATAGGTTTTGATTTCTAATATAAAAGAGTAGTGGGTGATCAGAAGTTCACTAAAATAACTTATATATTATTGTCAACTATTAGGTGACCGGAAGCTCACTAAATACACTATTTAAGTCTTTAAAGATCCAGAACATCACCACCTAGTAGAATTACAAGCAAATGGATTATGCTTGTATAACAATTCTTTTGATTGGGGTTATTATATGTCAGCACATAAGAAATTAGAAAGAAGGGATAACGTACAACTGCACAACACATGTCTCTCCATTGACATTGTTTCCCAGAAGATATTATGAAAAGGGTAATATTAAATACACATGCAATGTAAAGTTAATGAAGAAATGATTCTTCATTGAAGTTGTTCTCCAGAAGAGATGAAACTTGTTTAATACAAATCTTATGAGAAATAAATTTTGATTGTGATTTTCTTAATGAAGTGAATTTTATTAATGCAAATTTGTCTACTAAGTTGGTATATAATAAGACGCCCCTATAAATCAGATATTTTACCAACTTAGGGGGAGAAGAACAAATTAGCAAAAGTTGGAAAATTAAATAAATAAAGAATATCTATGATCCCTATAATGGTAGTTTGAAAAGTTATATATATGCCAACTTTTGTATATACATTATCAAGATATATTTCACATTTATGATTTGATTTGTATTCAGTTATGACTCATGTTGCATAGCTTTGAAAATACATTTTGGTCATATAAATTATGTGTATACATTGAGATAAAATCTTGCCAATTGTACTTGAATCACTACACCTGAAGTGTAGGTTGTATATGACCGGTTCCAAAATAAAGATATGTTTCATAGATATGATATTTGGCAAGATAGTGCAGTTAACACTAATAGTGTAATAGTATATAAATAACATAGTGAATGAAATACCCTAAAAGTAGTATAGATTTCTGAATTATTATAATAGATGACCTATGATGTAAGAAAGTTATGATGGTACCAATAATAAATGTATTCAGATATCATCGTAAAATAGCATGCGAAATGTACGTTAAAGGAATTTTAAAATACCGGTACTGTAGACACCCATTTGTGTCTCCCCAAAACCAAACCCAGTGATGAGTATCTTTCACGTCGAATCATAATCGAATGAAGTGAAAGTGTGGAAAGTCTAGTGTTGCGGATAGTTTTAATTTCTTTTCTCTTCTCTCTGTTTTTGAAAACTTATTTTAAGAAAATAGCAAATCCAGTTTGGTTGGTCCATGATATGGGTCCAATAGTAGTGTAGTTGGATGGGGCTTGAAAAGAGCTTTCCAACAATATATTATAAGCCCAATTCCGATGAATATTGAGGAAGTTATGGCCAATTTACTGAACTGGGCCCGGTTTGAGCCTTATATGCGGCCCAATGATCTAGAGGAGGGCCTAATATAGATTTATCATTCCTAATGCAATTAGGAATGGTTTTAGTCTTCTAGATTTTTCTAAAAGGTTCTTTTCATTCCTAATTCAATTAGCATTGATAAATTGACTTTTGTTGACTTTTAGAGTTTTAATTAGAATCAAAGAGCATTTTTTGAGGGAAATACGATTTTATCCTCCTGTACGGCAATTTTTCTCTGATTTTAAGAAAACGCGTGGATTTCTAAGTCAGCGCCAAACGCCATCTGTAGCACCTGACGCTACGATTGGCGCCTGGCGCTAGACTTGGCGCCTAGCGCCAATCTTAGCGTCTGGCGCTAAGGTCAGAGTCTGCGCCAACTCGATTTTTTGCGTCAGAACTCTGTTTTTGATATTTTATCTTTTGGCTGATTTTCTTTATAAATAACATCGTAAACACTCTGTTTTGATTCACCAACTCTCATCACGATTTTCTTATTTACTCTCTCTCTCTCTCTTTTCTAAACTAGCTTTTTCTCAAATACAAAATTCCGCATTCATTAGACCTAGATACACCTAGCCATATTCGAAGTTGTCTTCGCCCTAGACGTGAAAGGTTTAATTTCTGAGGGTTTGGTTCCAAATCTCTCTTTCAATTATTTAATTTAATTGTTTTGTTTATTAATTTCCTTGAAGTTACTAACGCGTGTATTTTGTTATTAGAAAGAGGTACGAGGCATCAAAGTAAGTACTTTAATGGTTTTTATTTATGTTATGATATAGAGTTCATGCTTAGGTTGTTCCTAGTATCATGTCTAGGGTAAATTTAATACTAAGTGTGATTGTTATGATGCCTTCTATTTTCTTTCTAATATTTATGATTGTTAGTATCATGTTAGGGCTAAATATATGTTTTTTATTGCTTAGTGACATGCTAGGATTTGTTATTAATCTTGTTAGTATCATGCCTAGGATCTTGCTATTATTATGCTTTAACATGATTCATGATTATTTTTATAATTGTTTTGATTATGATTATAATTTTATGATTGTAATTATTATTATCATGATTATAATGATTATTATGTTGCTTGATTATTTATTATTTATTGCTTGATCATGCCTTTTATTGCATGTTTAAAGGGAATTGGTACTTGTAATCACGCTTATATAAGATAATTAATAATCTTGTTAGGGTTAATGTGATTATAATTCAAGTGATCGCCAATAATAGTTTTATTTGTGCATTAATATTCAACCAACAAAGATAAACAGGTTTAGGGTTAATCCTATTAATTGCATGTTAGTCAGAAAGCGCACATGAATACGATCAGAATAAAGTAGAGGCCTATTATTAGGGCAGGTTCAATCTCTTTTAGGTTGGATTTGTACCTTCATCCCCGAACCCTATTTGGTTCAAGACCTTATGGAGTTGACGATCTCTTAGATCGTTAAGGGGTGTAACCTTCACCTCGTGAACGGTTTACAAGTTCCTAAAAAACTTGTTGGCGACTCTTTTGCTCTATCTTATTTCCCTTTGGACGCCACCGTACTTTAGTGTATGATCACAGTAGGGTTCAAGCTAGGGGATTAACGCTTGAAATATTCCCTACAGTTTTTTGGCGACTCCGCTGGGGAGGATTTCTAGTTTAATTCCTGAATTTGTTTCGGCAATGATTTAGAATGAGTGGATGAGACTCGAAACGTTCTAAGTATTTCATGTGCGAAATTTTGATTAACATTATTGTCATATGCATAAAAAAGATCTCATTGGAAAGACCATCCGTAATGAGTGAAAAACATAAGATTTTACACGTAGGAAATTTGAGAAATATCTTTCACAACTAGGACCGAAATAACACTGCGCGAAACTGGAAAATTTTATCGAGCACAAAAGCTGCTGAGGCATGTAGGAATTAGCGTCAGCGAACAGAAGCTGGCGCCAGACATTTAACTGTAGCGCCAGACGACAGCCATGTCGCCAGGCGCTACAGCTAAATCCTGGCGCCAACCTCTGTTTGTTGGCGCCAAATTCTTCCAATACCGAGCCAGAAATATGCGTTCTAATTTCGACCAGTTTTTCGTATTGTTTGCTCGATCCTACTTCCTGATTGAGTTTTTCTCACTTTTCTGAAACCTATATGTGTTCTACATATGGACATAACCCTTTGAGAATTCATGCTCCATCTACCTGATTGAACGCTCTGAGCAACAAAGGGTACATCCGAGAATGTTGAATTCACCAAACCATGGAAGCGAGTTTTTGTAAAACTCGCGGTGTCCCATCCACTCGCGCCAACCCTTCACGATGAGGCTTCCGCGCGGTGCATCTGGACAATTAACCATGGACCCTCTATTGACTAAGTCATATCCCGAACTTTAGAGAACTAGAGCCATGGTTAGGTTGCAAACTCATTGCATCATATTGTGCCTACTTGACTAATTGTGCATTATTTGTTGTGCATATATATGTTTTCTTAATCGTTTGTTTGACTTGTGTTGAGATTTAATAAATTAATGACTTACAGAACTTTGCCTAATTAGTTAATTGATTAATTAATTTGAGTAAATAAAGTCTAATATTTTAATCAGAATTGACCTAGTACGACTTTAGGCATACCCTTGTTGATTAATAACACCGAAAACAGTCTCAGATTTAAGCTCCAGCATTGGCGCAAAAATATAAGCTGTAGCACCACTCTGTGGAGTGTGGCGCCTGGCGACATCCCTATCGTCTGGCGCTACACTACACAGTGCGACGCCAGTCCTGTCGTTTTGCCGACAGTTCGATTTATTGATCGAGTCATCACCTAGTGTCTAATTAACCAGTTTGCTAATTAATTCGGTTAAATTTACTGTCAATAATACTTTGTTGAGTCATTAATTGAGTCTAGGCACTAAGTCCCATGGTCTTACACAAGAGTCCAAACATGTCATTTACACTCAACGCACACAGTAATACACACACTTTGACCATGTCTAAGAGAGTCTTGTATGCGCGTTTTTTCCGTCATTTTTTTAGGGGGGTAAGTCGGATATTAATCCTCCAATCTAAAAACTATACTTAGTTCCCTAAAAATATACACATTATTTTTGCCTAAAAATATGCACCCCTATTTTTTATTTTTTCCTCTTTAAAACCGTAAAGTCAAGTCGATTCGAGTCAAGTAATTAAAACGCAAATTGGTTTAAATTACAGCGCGTGGTCAAGAAAGGAAGGACGGTTAATCAAAGACAACCTTTTCGTACAAGTCCAACTTTTCGACAAACCCATAGCTCGTAAGAGGAAAGCTAGGACAATAATGGCAACACAAGAGGAAGTCAATGAGCTTAGGAACCAATTGGTTACCGTGACTGAGACACTGAAGCTCCTCACACTTAGGATTGATGATCCCGTGAAGCAAAAACAGATGGACCTCATGCAAGAGAGTCTAAGCAAGCTCTCTAGTGACTACAAGTTTCAAGGGATTAGTTCACAAGGGGTCTCGGTGGACAAAGATCTTCTTCCGCAGAAGTACAATGCCAACGACATCCCGAAATTCAAAGCAACCGAAAACCCTTATTTTCATTTAAGAGCCTTCGAGAAAATAATGAGTATTAAGGGTATCGATAAGAAGGTTTTCCCCTCTCTGTTCTCACTATCTCTCGAGACCGTTTGCCAACAATGGTTCTTTTCTCTCGAGAAAGAAAAGACCTCTACCTGGGAGTACATAGCAAACGCTTTCATTGATAGATACAAATGAAACATTCAAGTTGAGACTGGCCATAGGGAGCTTGAAATCCTCAAGCAGAAGGAAAACGAAGGCCTCGCCTCTTTCTTTAACAAATGGAGAGAAACCTCAGCTAAGATGATTGAGGTGCCATGTGAAAAAGAGTCTGTAAGGTTATTCATCAAAAACCTTCAAGAAAAATACTCCAAGAATCTCAAGTATCAAAACAATCTCCATACCTTCAAGGCCGTCTATGACATTGGAATCAATATTGAAGACGACCTGGCGAAGATAAAAGCTGCCAACAATAACTCCAATAGTGGCTGGAAAGGAAAGAAGAACGACATTCCTTCTTCTTCCAAAACCACCCACTCAAACAACGTTAGCACTTTTAATTTAGGTGAAGTCCTTGCGATGAACAATCAAGGACAAAAGAAACCATTTAGGAGGAACTTTACTCCTATTGGCATGAGTTATGACACCGCATTTGATCGATTAAATGCAAAAGGTCTTATAACTCCTATTGGACCATTTGGGGACCCACCAGTCGAAAAGAGGTCGGCTAATTGGAACCCCAATGCACACTGTAAGTACCACCAAGGTAGGGGCCATCTCACCGAAAATTGTTGGAAGCTTAAGGAAGCTATCCAAGATTTGATCGACAACAACAAGCTGCCATTGCCCCTTGCCAGTAAGAAGCCAAGCATTGATAATGCACCTCTCTCTCATGCCTTGGCTATCTCTGATGAGGAAAACGAGGTTGACCCCTCGTCTCTCATTAAACCTGTCAAAGAAATCCATGCCATTGAAGAAGACGAGGAGATCTTCTTCGACGCCATGGATAGCCTTCCAGAACCGACAAGTAAAGAAGATATACAATTGCTCACATTGTCTATGATGGAAGGATCGCATTTGCTACGTGAAGCTCTCAAGGCTATAAAGGAACTTCAGCAGAAATATGATGAGATTCCACTCCCAAAAGATGTACCTAAGAGAGAATTCACACCCATGGGAACGACTTATGAGGTAAAGCGTTTTCCTTTACAAGTCACTGAAAAACCCAAGAAGAGTAATAGAATCTACACTCCAATTGGGATCCCATATGTACAAATGTTCGAAATGCTCTCCGAGAGTGGCGGGATCAAACCTCTCGAACCGAGACCATTCGAATCATTGAAAAGGACAGATAGATATTACTGTCAGTATCATCAATCAGGGGGTCACACTATCGAAAACTGTTTTAAATTTAAGGATTTAATTCTGAAAATGATTGATGAAAAGAAACTAGTCCAAGTTCCACAAGAAGATGATGCAAGTATTAATGGAGTTTGGGATAGTGATGAAGAAGACGTCTACTTAAAAGATATAGTAGGATCTCCATCGTCTGTGTCATACGCCATGGATGACTTTTGTGCTGAGGAAGACTCATCGATAGACGTCCTCACAAGATCCGGGAGAATGCAACCTCCCGTTTCAACACAACCCATGTCAACCATACAACAAGTTCCCGTACCTATCATTGAAGACAATGATATTGTTAAGCAGTTTAAGAAAACAAAAGTTGAAATGAACGTATGGAAACTTTTGGCGACATCTCGAGAGCATAGGTTGGCTGTAATGAATGCATTGGACAACAAAGGGATAGATTCTGACACCACTCCTGAGGGGTTGGCCAACTTCCTCACGAGTGATCTTCCTAGTCCAATTAATTTGGTCACCTTTTCTGACAAGGATTTACCTCCGAAAGGTGACAAACATTACAAGGCATTAAACCTCACGGTAGTTTGCAAGAGAATGAATGTCCCTATGACTCTTGTAGACAATGGATTGGCCATCAACGTCTGTTCACTTAGAACTGCTAGGATGCTAGGCATAAGGGATGAAGATTTAACCCCGTCAACACAAGGAATAAGAGCCTACGACAACACTCGTCGTCAAGCTCTTGGTAAAATTACCATGAATGTAACGGCGGGAGCAATAGAACATGCTACTACTTTCCAAGTATTAGACATTAAAGCTTCGTTCAATCTAATGTTGGGGCGCCCTTGGCTTCATGACCTAAAGGTCGTCCCCTCATCTCTCCATCAATAAGTAAAAGCTATAGTTGGGGGAATTCCTATCACCATCGATGCTTCGCCTGTGAGGATCAAGTCTATAGAAAATCCAATAATTAATGTGGAGCACGACGAGGATGATGAAGACTTATGGGGCTTTCACGAAGAGGTCTCCTTAATCCAGGAGGATGAAAGGACCCCACTCTGCCATGACCCCCATTCCAACATGGTTGTAAATGGTATTCTGAAGAAACAAGGACATTTTCCTGGGATGACCCTATGAAAGAATAAAGGAATAGCAAAATCGCTGGAGTCACCTGGCCTCCCTAAGTTAGACACTTTCGGACTTGGTTTCGAACCGACTCAGAAAGATCTCAAGCGAGCCCAAGAAAAATCGAAGGCACGTAGAGACGCTCGCACTCAAAAGAAAGCAATCCCAATGGATCAATATCCTCTTACACTTAATGGTCAATTTATAAAAGAAGGAGAGGACTATCCATGTCATGAATTTCCCGAGCCATTTGTTGTAAACGGCATAAGGCAACCGGGATTTAAGATTTTCTTAGATTGTTAACTCCTGTCCATAAGGAGAAAGCACCCCCATGCTTTGACTTTAACGTCATGGGATTACTATTTGGGCGAGAAAAGAATGAGCCAACTTATAAAGAGGATAACTCCTCGCTCATTCAAACAGTCCTACAAAGCGAAAGCTTCAATCCCTCGAAGCTAATCACTCCAGCTGAAGGATCACTACAAGGGTGGCGCAACACTATCAAGGTGACTACTCCAAGTGGAAGAAAAATATCCATCACGACAGGGCAAGGACCAATGTTTGAAGAGTCGTCTGAGTCAGAGTCTGAGTCGGAGTCTCTCCCTATAGAGTCATCTAGGTCTTTAGTAGTAGCACCTCTCCCCTCTATTTCTTCTCCTAGAATAGTTAGTGATCAGGACATATCACTCTTTGATGTAATGATCTCAGAGTATAATAATATTTCTTCTTCTCCTTATTTCTTGTGTTCTTCTCTAAACCAAGGTGACGAGTATTGCTTAACTAACAATGAAAAAGACAAAGAAATTATTAAAGCAATGGAAACACTCGAAAAGAAAACACCGGTAATTGAAGGAACTGAGACGGTTGATATCTCAAATGATTCAACCAATAAAACAAAATTTAAAATCGGATTAACACTTAACAAACAAGAAAGAACCGATTTAATTAACTTACTTAAAGAATTTAACGATGTATTTGCTTGGTCATACGAAGATATGCCAGGCATTAATAGAGAAATAGCTCAACACACTATACCACTAATTCCAGGAATGAAACCTGTAAAACAAAAGTTACGTCGAATGAAACCCAACGTAGCACTTAAAATAAAAGAAGAGGTCCAAAAACAAATAACTGCAGGTTTCATCAAGGGATCTAAATACCCCGAATGGGTCGCCAACGTCGTCCCAGTTCCGAAAAAAGATGGAAGGGTAAGAATGTGTGTCGACTATCGAGATCTAAATAAGGCAAGTCCAAAGGACGACTTCCCTTTACCACACATCGACATTCTGGTAGATAACACGGCAAATCACGCGCTTCTCTCGTTCATGGACGGATACGCAGGTTACAATCAGATTCTCATGGCAGAAGAAGACATAGAGAAAACAACTTTTATAACACCATGGGGCACTTACTGCTACACGGTAATGCCATTCGGGTTGAAAAACGCGGGTGCTACTTACCAACGTGCAGCAACTGTCTTACTCCATGACATGATGCATAAAGAAGTCGAAGTATATGTCGACGACATGATTATAAAATCAAAAGACCGTCCAGACCATCAAGTAGCCTTAAGGAAATTTTTTGAAAAGCTAAGAAAATATAATATGAGGTTGAACCCATCTAATTGTGCTTTTGGAGTCACCTCAGGAAAGCTTTTGGGTTATGTCATAAGCTCTAGAGGAATAGAGATAGACCCAACCAAGATCAAAGCAATCATGTCAATGCCACCGCCCAAAACCGAGAAACAGATTCGAGGATTTATTGGTCGGTTGCAATACATAAGTAGGTTCATATCAAAATTGACAACGATATGTGAACCAATCTTCAAGAAGCTCAAAAAGAATGTACCAGTAATATGGGATGACGAGTGTCAAAAAGCCTTTGAAAAGATCAAAGCCTATCTCGCAAATCCTCCTGTATTAGCGCCAGCACTTCCTGGAATACCTCTTAGGTTATATTTTACGATTACCAAAGAGACAATGGGAGCTATGCTAGCACAAGAAGTAGAAGGCAAAGAAAACGAAATCTACTATCTGTAGACACCTAAAAATGTCTCCCCAAAACCAAACCCGATGATGAACAACCTTTCACCGCCACTATTGGTCGGGTTTAGTATTTAATCCCGAGAGTGCTAAAAAAATCGTATTTTATTAAATTCATACTTTTGAACGGTCCATTGTTTAGTCTTGATGTTTGGTAAAAGCATAGTTTTAATTTCAGCCCAACTTATTTTAAGTCCAAACCTTTTTTTATTTTATTGTTTATTATTTATTTTTGGCCCAAACTCTTTATTTATTTTTATTTAATTATTTTCTTATTTTAGCCCGAATAATAAAAAGTCAGAAAAGGCCCGAAATTATCAATCGGCACTTAAAATGCCGAAGGAAATTAGGGTTAAAAATGTATTTAGACGGAAAAACGGGCTGGAATTTCCCGCGCCACGACAGGTACCTACCGTGTCACGTGAATCCTTCCCGTATGACGGTGGGATTTCCCGTGACACGGGACATTCCGTGTCTTTTCCGCGTAAACCCTTGACGCGTTTTCTATCCCGTTTTCTGAAAATTTCCCGCGTCACGCCAAAAGTGTACCGTGTCACGAGAAAGTGTACCGTCTGACGGTGGGGCTTCCCGTGTCACGGTACAGTCTGACCGTGTCACGGGATACTTTTTTAGGGTTTTTATCATTTTAAGGTTCCGTGTGCTCCCTCAGCACATTTTCCCTATAAATACCCCCTCATTTCTGATGTACGGGGCACCGAGTAATTCTCTCATTTTATTCTCTCTCTTCTATGCTTTAGCCTAAACACTAGCCTACCCTTTTCACTTCAAAATTCCTTCTTCAAGCACTCAAAGGAGTCCATATTTTACTCGAGGTTCTGTCCTTAAGCCAAGGCGTGAAAGGTAGAACTGTTTGAGGGTTTGACCCCAAAATCAACTTTATCTTATTTAATTTAATTTAATTACTGTTTATTTATTTCGTTGAAGTTACTAACTTGTTTATTATTTTGTAGTTGCAAACAAACAGAATCAAAGTAAGGATCATGCTCCTTTTGTTTTTTATTATTTTTCTAACGATTTTATGTTGTTGGAATTGTGATTAAATTGGTTTTAATATTAATGTTGTTCTATAATTGTTATGATCACCATATTGCATGTTTAAAGGAATATGTAATTGAAAATCACGCCTAATAAGATAATTTGGACAACCGGTTTAGGATCCCTTTTAATCTTATTATTAATTGAAGTGATCGCCAATATTTTAGAATTATGTGTGCATTAATATTAAACCAATTTAGTTAAATAATAGTCTGGAGCGAATTGAATTATTGTTTGTATGCCTTTGAGATCACAGGAATGCTTTTGAATATAAGAATCGAGTAGAGGCCAATACGGGCGAATGTGACTCCATGACTCACTTCGTACCATCATCCCCGATCCTCCTTTCGTGGTTCCGAACCATATGGAGTAGTAATCTCATGGATTATGAATGGGGTGTAACCTTCACGGGTCAATCGTTGTTGCCTATCGTTGTCCCTTTATTCGTGGTTGCCTTAAATGATCCGTGAACGGTTTACAAGTTCCTTAAAAACTTGTTGGCGGCTCCCTACTTTCCTTGTCCCTAATCGTAATGTCAATTCCCACTTCCTATGAGTGCCAAGCATATTCACCACATGCTCTTAACGTAGGCGCACTTCAAACGACAATGTAAAATATTCCCGTGACACGGGATTTTATCCGTCTGACGGGAGAAGTTCCCACGTCACGGCAAAAAAAGAAAAGAAAAAAAAATATATATATATATATATATATATATATATATATATATATATATATATATATATATATATATATATATATATATATATATATATATATATATATATATTCCCGTGTCACGGCAACAAAAAAAAATTAAAAAAAAAAAAAAAATCCCATGCCACGTCAGCATCTACCGTGGCACGGGAATGGCTGCCGCGCCACAGGAAACTCTACCGTGTCACGGCAAATTTCCACCGTCGTTTATGATCGTATATTAGGTTCATGCACCCTTTTTTTCGTCATAATAAAAAATGAGTGGAGTTTTCTCACCTGTTTTCAAATGTCTATTTTTTTCCTTCCTTTCCTATCTTGAGCAATGAGTCAAACAATTAAGTGAATTATTTTATTTCACAGTACTTGGTCAAGGAACAGGGATAGATCAATACGGTTCGAGCCATTACCGCAACAATCTCTCAGATCTAATAGGCGTTCAAAGAGAACTTTGTCATCTCCGTTACTCATCACCTTTCAATGGCCACTAAAGAAGACATTGAGAACATCAACAAATCCATTGAGGCACTGTCTTCCATGATGCAAACCCTTACCACTAGGGTCACTACCATGGAACAAAACAAGGTCACTGTTTCCACCCTTGACAAACTGAAGGAACAAATGAGTAAGATCTCTGAGGATTTCACTTATGTGGAACGGCCTCCCACTCCTTTGGATGTGAAGGATAGACTCCCTGAAAAGTTCTCCACTGCTGATATTCCAAAGTTCAAGCCTACTGACAATCCAATATTCCATTTGAAGGCGTTCTCTGCAACCATGGCTCTTAAGGGATTGGACGTAACACTCTTCCCTACGGTGTTCCCTCTCTCCTTAGAACATGCTTGCCAACAATGGTTTTATTCCTTAGATGCCAAGCATACTGCGACTTGGCAAGATGTCACCGAAATTTTCATGAATCGTTACAAGTGTAACATTCAAACTAAAACTTCTGAAGGTGAACTCTCCATTCTCAAACAGAAAGAGAATGAAGGCTTCACCGCTTACCTGAACAGGTGGAGGGAAACAACTTCACTCTTGGTAGATCCTCCCAAAGAAAGAGGGATGGTTCACCTCTTTATTCAAAATCTGACTCATAAATATAGGGAACATCTCAATTTCTTCCACTGAACACTTTCGAAGCTGTATACGACATCGGCATCAATATCGAGGATGAGCTAATAAAGACTGCTGGTAGTAACAATAATAACACTTGGAAAAACAAGAAGAACGACCATCCTTCTTCTTCGTCTTCTAAGCACGAAAATACTACCAACAATATAAGCCGAGTTGATATCAATGAAGTGTTAGCTCTTGATGCTCCGTTGCCCAAGAAGAAAAGAACTTACACTCCTTTAGGAATGAATTATGATGCGGCCTTTGATCGCCTTTAAAGTCAAGGCTTGATCACACCTATTGGGCCATTTCCAGAGCCAAAACCTGAAGAAAGGAGCGCAAAATGGAATCCCAATGCCTATTGCAAGTACCATCAAGGAAGGGGCCACACTACGGAGCAATGTTGGAATTTGAAGGATGTCATTCAAGACTTGATGGATGCAAACAAACTTCCTGTCCCTCCAGGCGGCAAGAAGTAATGAATACAAGGCACACAGATCCTTCGTGCAAGATTTCATGATTTCTTTCTTTATCATTCTTCTCCATTCCCCCATTCATGTCTAGCATAGGTTTTCCACTTTGAATTTTTTATATGTTTCATGTGTTTCGTTCACCTTTTCCATTAATAAAATGAGCAATTTTCCTTTACATCTCGATCATAGAATTTTTCATTCATTCATTCATTCTCAACAAAAAATAATAAAAAAAAAAAATCAATTACCGAACGAAACCCAAGGTACACCAATGACTTGAGGCACCTTTGCAACCCTGTCATTCCCTGTTAACCATTCAATCACATTCCATTTCTTCATCAACCACTTTGAGCCTCGTCTAACGTTTGGCCTTCATTTCTTCAGCCCACATTCACTTAACCCTGGGATTGGAAGATGTGTAATTGTATAACATTAAAAAAGCAAGTAAAAAAAAAAAAGAAAGCAGCAAAGCAACAATAAAACAATGTCTAAAGGCAAGTGTTCCAATGTCTTTGATATGAACACGTCTCAAATTGCGTCTCTCATCGAGTGCTTGGTACCGTGCCTGAGAAACATGAATGCTAAGTGAGTGATGGACCGCATGATCTGAGATTGCCTACATTGATTCAAAAAAAATGAAAAAAAAAAGTTCAAAGCAAAAAAAAAATATGTTGAAAAAACTTGCAAAATTCAAAATTTTCAAATACACAATTGCATATCTTGGGGATTCTCTCGGGTCTTGAGCTTTTTACCCATTTCTTCCTTAAACCATCAAACCCTTGAAAGACCTCTTTGAGGTGTACATACACTTGTGAAAAGTTCGGTTAGAGCTACGTTCGGCCTGATTCCTAACGGATACGTAGGCAACCTCACATCGAGGTGCGGCCACATTCATATTCATATCCATGCATGATCGAGTCAAAGAATATCCAATGCTTATCCCTACCCATTTAGAGCTAGACTTGGGGGCTTGAACCCAAATCACATTAGCTTACCCAGCCTGAAGAGTCATCATCTTTAACTCTTCTCACATCTCTTTCCATCGCTATAACCCTTGCAGCCAGCCTTAGTATCACATTCACACACTTCACTCACACATCCATATCCATATCAATCATCCTTCCCTTTAAGAGCCCTTTATCATGAAATCTTGTTTCAACACTATGCATGCTTCATCATATTTAAAGACAACATTCAGTAGAAGAAACATTGCATACTTGCTTAGCTTCCTGACCTGAGCAATGTTCATTGTTTCGCATAATGTGCTAAGAAACATTTATATATCAATGATTTTTAATCATGCTTAGCTCCTTGACCTAAGCAACGTTCATTATGCAATAATCACTATACGTGCTTAGCTTCCAGACCTAAGTGACGTTCAAAATCGATTCTTTACACCATATATGATGCTTAGCTCCATGACTTAAGTTCATTCATCTATCGTGTCACATGATGTAATTGTCCTTAGCCTCCTGGCCTAAGAACATGCATCATGCATACATTATTTTCAGGACAAACAATTCAGTCCATACGAATCATTTCGTCTTGCTCAAGGAGGAAGTTCAAAACTTCTCTCCCTTTTCATTATTTTATTTTTGGGAAGTTAAAAAAACTTTTTCCAAGTTTTCATCGAAGGAAGTTCGAAAATAAAAGTTCAGTTTTCACATCTTTCTTTTTCGGGAGAAAGTCGGTACCCTCCACTCATGACAAAAATTGACGAAAATTTTTTGCTTTTGCATCTTCGTTTGCTTGTGTCTGCACACACACATACACACACACACACACACACACTCACAAGTCATACACATGTCATGTCACATCAAGTCAAACTTGGTCAAGTTAGTGGTCAAGTCAATCACAGTATATACGAGTCCATTGGCAAATTTTTTTTGCAGGTCTTATCTACAGCCCACGTCCGGGGACAAACGGACCATCTACAGCCCACATCCGGGGACAAGCGGACCATCTACAGCCCACGTCCAGGGACAAGCGGACCACCATCATTTCATGACGCAAGGTTCTCGATACACAGAGACTTGAAATCTCATCATCTTTCGACTTTCCTCAAGCATGGAAAGTATTATCCGGTGGATTTTTCTTCAAGTATAGAAAACCGCCAAATCGGCTTTCCTCAAGCATGGAAGGCATTATCGGTGGAATTCTTCAAGCATACAATGACACCATATTCATCAGTCGGCTTTCCTCAGGTTGGAAAGCGTTATCGGTGGATTTTTCTTCAAGTATAGAAAATCGCCAAGTCGGCTTTCTCAGGCTTGGAAAGCGTTATCGGTGGATTTTTCTTCAAGTATAGAAAACCGCCAAGTCGGCTTTCCTCAGGCATGGAAAGCATTATCGGTGGATTTTTCTTCAAGTATAGAAAACCGCCAAATTCTTTTGTCGGCTTTCCTCGAGCATGGAAGGCATTATCGGTGGAATTCTTCAAGGATAGAATGACACCAAATTCATACGTCGACTTTCCTCAGGCATGGAAAGTATTATCCGGTAGCTTTCTTCAGGCTTAGAAAGGTACCAAACTCTTCAGTCGGCTTTCCTCAAGCATGGAAAGCGTTTCAACAAATGTCACCCGGTGGATTCCTTCAAGCTTAGGAAGCTGCCAAATTTGTTTGTCACCAATACACTGGTGCCAGATACGTATTCTATCCCTTTACTCTTTCATCTGTGGAATTAACATTTTCTGCAGGTATTGGCGTATACAGAGTGATTTAGGATCGCAGAACGTCTTAAATCATTCTCCGTCCCTATCGGCTACTTTGACTATCGTTTTCGAAACTGACGTTTCTACAAACTCAGTCAAAGTGGGGGCTTCTGTAGACACCTAAAAATGTCTCCCCAAAACCAAACCCGATGATGAACAACCTTTCACCGCCACTATTGGTCGGGTTTAGTATTTAATCCCGAGAGTGCTAAAAAAATCGTGTTTTATTAAATTCATACTTTTGAACGGTCCATGGTTTAGTCTTGATGTTTGGTAAAAGCATTGTTTTAATTTCAGCCCCACTTATTTTAAGTCCAAACCTTTTTTTATTTTATTGTTTATTATTTATTTTTGGCCCAAACTCTTTATTTATTTTTATTTAATTATTTTCTTATTTTAGCCTGAATAATAAAAAGTCAGAAAAGGCCCGAAATTATCAATCGGCACTTAAAATGCCGAAGGAAATTAGGGTTAAAAATGTATTTAGACGGAAAAACGGGCTGGAATTTCCCGCGCCACGGCAGGTACCTACCGTGTCACGGGAATCCTTCCCGTCTGACGGTGGGATTTCCCGTGACACGGGAAGTCTATCGTGACACGGGACGTTCCGTGTCTTTTCCGCGTAAACCCTTGACGCGTTTTCTATCCCGTTTTCTGAAAATTTCCCGCATCACGCCAAAAGTGTACCGTGTCACGAGAAAGTGTACCGTCTGACGGTGGGGCTTCCCGTGTCACGGTACAGTCTGACCGTGTCACGGGATACTTTTTTAGGGTTTTTATCATTTTAGGGTTCCGTGTGCTCCCTCAGCACATTTTCCCTATAAATACCCCCTCATTTCTGATGTACGGGGCACCGAGTAGTTCTCTCATTTTATTCTCTCTCTTCTATGCTTTAGCCTAAACACTAGCCTACCCTTTTCACTTCAAAATTCCTTCTTCAAGCACTCAAAGGAGTCCATATTTTACTCGAGGTTCTGTCCTTAAGCCAAGGCGTGAAAGGTAGAACTGTTTGAGGGTTTGGCCCCAAAATCAACTTTATCTTATTTAATTTAATTTAATTACTGTTTATTTATTTCCTTGAAGTTACTAACTCGTTTATTATTTTGTAGTTGCAAACAAACAGAATCAAAGTAAGGATCATGCTCCTTTTGTTTTTTATTATTTTTCTAACGATTTTATGTTGTTGGAATTGTGATTAAATTGGTTTTAATATTAATGTTGTTCTATAATTGTTATGATCACCATATTGCATGTTTAAAGGAATATGTAATTGAAAATCACGCCTAATAAGATAATTTGGACAACCGGTTTAGGATCCCTTTTAATCTTATTATTAATTGAAGTGATCACCAATATTTTAGAATTACGTGTGCATTAATATTAAACCAATTTAGTTAAATAATAGTCTGGAGCGAATTGAATTATTGTTTGTATGCCTTTGAGATCACAGGAATGCTTTTCAATATAAGAATCGAGTAGAGGCCAATACGGGCGAATGTGACTCCATGACTCACTTCGTACCATCATCCCCGATCCTCCTTTCGTGGTTCCGAACCATATGGAGTTAGTAATCTCATGGATTATGAATGGGGTGTAACCTTCACGGGTCAATCGTTGTTGCCTATCGTTGTCCCTTTATTCGTGGTTGCCTTAAATGATTCTAGTTCGACAGGTTGTACGACATCCATTCCATAAACCAAGGAAAATGACGTATTTCTTGTTGATGTGCGAATTGACGTGCTATAACCCCACAACGCGAAGTGAAGCTTGTCAGGCCAATCCTTATAATTTTCCGTCATTTTCTCGATGATAGTCTTTAGATTTTTATTAGCTGCCTTGACTGCTCCATTTGCTTGAGGTCTGTAAGGGGAAGAATGATGATGTTGAATGCCATATTTTTGTAGCAATTCTTCACATTCGGCTTGAAAGTGAGTTCCATTGTCACTTATCATTTCATGTAGGACTCCATATCAACAAATAATATTTCTCTCGATAAAGAGTGCTACATGTTTTGCAATGAGTTTAGCGTATGATTGCGCTTCAACCCACTTTGTGAAGTAATCAATTGCTACTAGTATATATTCGTGGCCTCCTGTTCTTGGCGAAGTGATTTTGCCGATGATGTCAATTCCCCATGTAGAGAATGGCCATGGTGACGTGTAGGTGTAGAGCAAGGATGGAGGAACATGTTGTAAATTGGCATAGATTTGGCACTTAGGGCATCTTTTTACGTATTGATGGCAATCCCTATTAATTGTGGTCCAATAATATCCTTCTCGCATTATCTTTTGGACTAACATTTTGCCATTTATGTGGGTGCCACAGATTCCTTTGTGGACTATCCTCATTGCTCTTTGTGCATCCTTTTTTCCTACACATAAGAGAGCTCGACCCTTAGGTACCCTTTTATGTAGCTCGTTGTCTATGAGTACATATTGTGAAGACAAGAGTCTTAATGCTCGTTTTGCTCTTTTGTCGGCGTGGGGAGGGTATTCTCCTTTGGTTACATAATTGAGTATATCCGTGTACCACGGTTCTTCTTCTTCTTCGTCTTGGACTACTTCGTCGTCTTCTATAGCCTGGATGTATGCTGGTTTGTGCCTTTTCTCTATAGTTAGAGGCATTTTCTCGATTTCCGTGGGAATCCTTACCATTCAAGCTAGTCTTGCCAAGGCATCAGCAAATTGATTTTCTTCCCTAGGTAGGTATGTGTACTCTACCTTCTCTAACTGATCGGTAAGAGTTTCCAGATAGGTTTGGTAAGGGGCTAGACTTTCGCTCCATACTTTCCACCTTTTGGATATTTGATTGATAATTAAAGAAGAGTCTCCGAATATCCTTAACTTTTTTACTCCCAATGCCAAAGCTGTTTGAAGGCCTACCACGCATGCTTCATATTCAGCAGCATTGTTGGTAACGTCAAAATCAAGCTTTATGGAGATTGGAACATGCTCTTCTTTAGGTGATACTAGTAATACTCCAACGCCACATCCCTTTTGGTTTGAGGCTCCGTCGAAGTACAAGGTCCAAGTATCATCTTCGGTGACCATTAAGTCTTCATCTGGAAATTCATTGTCTTGTATTGGCGTCGAGTCTTCTATTGGAAAGTATGCTAGAAAGTCTGACACCACATATCCTTTGATAGCTTTTTGCGGCATAAACCGTACATCAAACTGGGCTAAATTGACTATCCATCTCGATATGCGTCCATTGAGTGTAGATTTCTCAAATAGATATTTGAGTAGATCTAATCGGGAGACTACAAAGACGGTATGTACTAACATGTAATGTCTTAACTTGGTTGTGGCCCACACCAAGGTGAGGCACAACTTCTCAAGTGGTGTATAGCGTGCTTCGTATTCGAGCATCTTCTCTCTTAGATAGTGTAGGCGTCGTTTGAAGTGCGCCTACGTTAAGAGCATGTGGTGAATATGCTTGGCACTCATAGGAAGTGGGAATTGACATTACGATTAGGGACAAGGAAAGTAGGGAGCCGCCAACAAGTTTTTAAGGAACTTGTAAACCGTTCACGGAAATTCCATCTCTACGCATTACATTAGAGAATAAACTCTATGAAGTCGAATGGACTAGGGCAAGATATGAAGAGCTAATTCTACTCGATAAAAAGCGACTAGAAGCTCTACATCACACTCAGTGTTATCAAACTCGTATGGCTAGACATTTTAATAAGAAGGTCAAGACAAGAAACATCAAAGTAAGAGACTTGGTGGTAAAAGCATTAAGGAAAAATGTTTTGGATCCAAGGGGTAAATTTAGACCTAATTGGTCTGGACCCTACATTGTCAAAACAATCCTGTCAGGAGGTGCAGCAAAACTAACTGATATGGATGGCAATGAGTTCTCGAACATGACAAATCTTGACCAACTTAAGAAATACTACCCATAATTACTTGAGTAGGATACTCAAGAGAGCTACGTTTGGCCTGATTCCTTAAGAAAGGATACGTAGGCAACCCTTTACGGGTGCGACCACTTTATTTTTTAAAAAAATCTCGCGCCCAGAATTAATTAAAAAAAATCGACAGAAGATCGGCGAAATATCGGCGTCACGGAAATCGTTCCAGCGCCAGAAGTTGAGCGTTAGCGCCAGCCGATGAACATCAGAGCCAGCCGACGACACCGTCGCCTGACGCTAGACTGTCGCGGCCGGCGCCAGTCATAGATAGGTGGCGCCAATTCACAGTTTAAATTCTGGGAATGTTTCGGTGTTTTTTTTCGGAAAATTTTCGACTTCCGTACTCGAAGAATTTCTGGAAAATTAATTTTTTCGGTTTTCATTGCTTCAATAAAATAAATTGGGAAATTCTCTTTGGCGAACTCCAACTTTTTCATTTTCTAAGTGGTAAATGTTCTTAAATTTTATTATCAATGGTAAACTTAACTTTTTTATTTTAAATCAATTATAACATTAATGATTAATTTAACTAAACATTTAACTATAGTTAGTTAGTTTTTTTTTTTATTTTACATTTATCTTAAAAATATATATATTTTTTTAAAAAAATCACCTATTCTCCACTTCTCCCTCCCCTGCCCCCACCCACGCTGGCACACCGGCCGCCCAACCCTCCTTCACCGGTGTGCCGTCCTCCCCCACCCCTGGAAACGCCGACCTCCCCCAACCTCTGTTCACCGCCCCAAAACCCTAAACCCAACCCAAAAACACGAAAAAAAACCCAAACCCGTTTAGGGTATTTAAACCAAACCCAGATATCAGCAAGTTAGGGGCGGTTTTTGGGGTTAGGAGTGGCTGGCCGGCCATTTTCAGGGGATAGGGGAGACGGTCGGCCATCACCAAAACCACCTACCCATCCCGAAACTACCTTGTTGCTGCAACACCAACACCAACTTTAAGCTAGCCCCTGCTCCTACTCCTCGCAGCCGCACAAAACCACCAACCACCTACTCCTCGCAGCAAGCAACAACAAACCACCACACCAAACACAACAAACTGCAACAACTTTCTCTCCAGCCACATACTCCTTGCAGCCGCACAAACCACCAGCCACCAACTTCCATCACAACACCACGCAACCCCTCAACATCACCAACCGCAACACCCACGCAATAACCACCTAATCATGGTAGCCGCACCAACCCACGCAACCCCTAAACATCACTAACCGCAACAACCTACACATATACTACGATTGGTGGTCGAAATAATTGATGTAATTTGTGGCGAATTGTGGTTATTGAAAGTCGAATTGATGTTTCATGGTGGTTGAATTGTTGGAGCAATTGGTGGATGAAGGTCGAATTCTTGGTGGTTAAGTTGTTGAAGACGTGGCTGCTGTGTGGGCGCTGCTGGCGTGCGGGAGGAGTAATTGGTTGTAGTTAGGAGTTCGTTGATGTGGTTGGTGGTTTTGGGGGTGGATCGTGGCTGGTGTTTATAGGGGGGTGGGGAGGTGGACAACCGGTTTTTGGTGGGCTGTGGAGGTTTTGCCTTGGTTTTACGGTGAAGGGATGGTGGCTGTAAGGTTAGGGGAGGGGTTGGTTTTTTTTTTTTTAAAAAATTTTTAAATTTCAATATAATTAAAAAAAACTAACTATAGTTAAGGAAATAACACTTATCAATGGTAATCAATAATTTAGGTTTACCATTGATAATAAAATTTAACAACGTTTACCACTTAGAAAATGAAAAAGTTGGAGTTCACCAAAGAGAATTTCCCAAATAAATTTAAAGTAAATAATTTAATTAAAAGCTGAAATTTCATTAATAAAATAAAATTACATTATTGATGGAATTTAAATAAAGCTTAAATAAATTAAGTTTAAATAAAAAAAAGTTAACTAAGTCTAATAATTGGAAATTAAGCAATGCTCTTAATTTTCCTTTTCTTTGCTAGCCCTTTTCCAATTTTTGTCTACTTCCTCCTCCTCATCCATAACCTTAGCTAGTAGGCATCCCTTAGAGGACCTACATTCAATCTTAGAGTAGATAGTTTCCCCTTCAGCTAGGACTCCATGCTTCTTTTCTACCCAAGCTTTTTTCTTTGTGGTGTCAGCTTTCCTTTTTCCCTTATCTTTTATAGTGCTTTTCTTCCTAGGCATTGCAGGTGTTTTGAATTTAACTCTTTCACCTAAGCGTTCCTTAGCAGGAATCACCCTGTCACCTATACGACTCTTCACATTAGTTTTACCCTGATTTTTCTTCAAGTCCTTTGAACGTTTCTTCAGCAGCCACTTCTTTACATCATTGGGCAAGGAAGGAGGAACCTTTTGGGCAATCACTTCCCATAAAGGTCTAGCACTCCAATAAACATCAAATTTGTCTACTTCCTAGGAGACAGGGAACTCGTAGGGAGGACGAAGATCTCCGGAAGGAATATTTTAAAGTAGGCCGTATTGTCTTTTTACCCTGCAGGGATAATAATAAGTCATACGGGACAAGCTTGGAAGACGGCAGAAAGGTTGCTTGTTAACACCAACCATCCTTTCTATTTTCCACCAAGGGATGACCCACTTGACGGAAAAATTGCAAGATTCGAAGACCCTCTTCCATTCGTGGCGCCCCATCTTAGAGAAGCGTTTCTTCCTCCTCACGAAACAATTTGAAGTGTACTTCTCAATGTTGTTCGGAGGGCTAATTAATTCTAGTCTTTCCATTAGCCACATATGTAAAAAAATTGCAATGCAAATAAATTATTATTACTATACAAAAATATATTTTTTTATTTCTGTAATTAAAAATATTATTTTTCTACCTGTAATAAAATTGGAGAGCCTCGAAAAGGTGCTTTTGGGTTCCTTTTCAGTTCATCAAGACTAATCATAGTCTCTCCAACTATCAATGGCATTGGATTTCTCCCTGATTCAATTTGTTCTAATACGGTGGTTATAATTGATTGACCCTCATTATTTTTACCACTATCAAGAAAAAATTGATTAAGCATACAAAATAAGAAAGCCCTTCTTCTATAAATATGAAAAGATTCGGAGTGAGGTTTATCAAAATAATGGCGAGCAAATTCTTTCAAATTAACTATGTTGTCATCTACTATTTTTGATAAATCCTTTTCTTTTAAATTGAAGAAGCGTTCAAAGTCTTTATAATAATATGCACCTATCCTTGGGATTACTACAAGATCTATTGCAGGGAAACCTAAAATAGCACCAAATTCTTCCGGCAAAGGGCTAATTTCATCATACCCTATTCTAAAGCAATGGGTATCAACATCCCAATATTCTAGAGCGGTATGAATAAAATCTAAGTCAAGATCCACCCCTTTGATACCATAAATTCCCCCCAAGTGGAACACATCTAATTCTTTTCTTTCTTTGGCATTAAGAGACCGACACCATTCATGGGTGTATTGGGTAAAAGTTTTGGTGACTAGAGACATGATATTATTTTTTTAAAGCTAAGAATTATTTTATTTGCTGAAATTATGAAAAGAATCGGCTGGGCAGGGGGCTATTTATGCACGAAATCGGAGCAGTTTTAATCTGGGAAGGATACGGAGTCAGCGCTATTTGGCGCCACGCGAAAGCTTGGCGCCAAACACTAAGTGTAGCGCCTGGCGCTACACCAAAACGCGTGGCGCCAGCTGGCGCCAATTTGCCTCCTCATACGCGCTTTCTAAAACCGCGTTTTTACCTTAATTCGAGTCTGCTAATGACTTTACGGCTTCCTTATCTTTTTCTAAACATCTTTTTATTCCTTTTTTTATTTTATTTGACTTTTCCTTTTTTCATCAATAATAAAAATGACGGAATTTTATTTGTCACATTTTCTTGCACACACAAACATGCACATAATAATGATAATAATAAATTAAAAAATGAAAAAAAAAACGTGATAAATAAAATAAACTCATAATAGTATGTATATACAAAATATGCCTAAGAAAAAATGAGTCTAACTAAAAGGCAAAGTTCTATACAAAGTCAAATAAATAATAAAAAGCATAGATACAAACTACGGCGCCGGGGGAGGTAAACCCATCATCGCATAGAACTCCGCCGTACGAGGGGTAACTTCTCCACCAGCTCCAGCTCCAGCTCCAGTATCAGCTCCGGTCTCCGCAGGAGGAGGAAAACTCAACGTGGGACCAGCCCACCCAAGATCAACCTGAGGCTGAGGCTGCGGAGGCTGCTGCGATGACGAGCCAACCTCGTACATCCCACCACCTCTAAGAGCCGAGGTAGCCTCTCCCTGGCCTACCGGCGCAGCATGAGCACCCTCAGAGGAAGAACCTGAGCCCTCTGCCACATCAGTACGGGCGGCCTCAGAACGACCACCCCGACCTCCTAAAGTAGTGCGGCGACGTCTCGAGCTAGACCTCGCCGGATCCCTCCGCACCTCAGTTCTCGTGCGGGTACGAGAAGGAATAGGCTAACCCTGCAAAAGGAATTAAAATCAGAAACAAGGCAAAATCGAAGTGGTAGTGCAAAAACATATGAAAGAAAGACTACCTCCTGAACGGCGTCGTCTCGACGGCAAATAGCCACGTTCGTCATCCGGACAAGCTGGCTCCGGAAGGCATCTATAAATCGTGCCATCGCCGAAACCACCTCGCGCGAGAACTGTCAAAGAAATAAGTCAGTAAACATACATAATATATATGGACAAAAGTTGCAAATAAATAAGCTTACCCGAGTCTGGTGGCGAGGAATCGATCGCTCTACGAAGCGCTCGTCCTCAGGAGCCGGAGGAATCATCTCCTCAATCGGCCCGTACGTCCCCTGGTAATGGATAGACATACGGGGTGGCACGAGCTCAGCAGCATCGTCCTGATAAAGCAAAACAAAGTCAGCGAAGCATTACTTGGGGGCTACTTAACGAAAGATAAAAGCTGAAAAGTCGTACCGCCACATCCTCAGCCGGTACAGGAACTGGAGCTAACAACGGCAGTAGCTCCTCCGCATAGCATCGCCCAGGGATCGTGCAAGATCGCCAAGGGGTACCAGCTCCCTCTGACATGCTCAACAACCTCGCGGCGTTAAACATGTGACGTGGTGGAGGAGCAAGAACGAAAAAAATATCGGAGGAATGTTGTCTAGCAACCCTCTCTCCAAGGTATGCAATCGCTCCATAGGTCCCCAAGAAATAGCGACGCTCAACAGAATACTGCGCGGCTAACCCAGGCACCGCCAGGCCGACCCACGGCCGGTACAGCACCTTAGGCTCCTACAAAGAGCGTCAATCAGGCAAGAATCTATCTAAAGCATCGCAAAATGGCAAATAAGAAAAGAATCATACCGCGATGATCCAATCTCGGACATACACAGTGGACATCCCCACACGGCGGCTGCCCCAGGAAGCACTGACTGGAAACCTACGCGGCGACGGTCTCGCCGGCGCAGCAGAAGGGAATTACTCGTAGAACCATATCTACAAGGAGTTAAAATTATCAGCAAGTGCTAGCTAAAATGTAGAGCTAAACTTTATGGAGAATAATGTTTACCTCTACGACCCTCCAAAAACTGGATAGAGCAACATTCCTCCCAAAGGACCGGTGTCGACATGAGTCCCTCAGCGCTCGAACGAAGTCAACATAGGCCAAGCTGGCCCAGTCATAAGTCTCGATCCGATGTAGATCGCGGACGGCATGAAGGTAGTAAAGCAGCGCCCTACTACCCTTGTCAGGGGAGAACGTCCCTGACAGCAAAATAAGCGCAAAGATGCGCACCCGCTGCTCTCGGGTGGTCGCACCATCGTCAAAAGCCGCTGCCAGAGTCGAGCGGCGAATCCCCTTAGCGCTGAACTGAGACGACTCTACCTCAGCTCGAGCCCGAATAGTAATCGGCCCCAAAAGATCCTCGACCTCAGGGGAAAAGACGTCGATCCCACTGTCGAACGGCAGTGGCACGGAGCTAAACTCCAGTCCTGTGATGAGACTGAAGTCGGTAGGAGTGACCATCATCTCACCTCAAGGAAAGTGGAAAGTGTTGGTGGTGTCCCAAAAGAACTCCACCAGAGCACGCACTACATGATGACCCCCGCTGGAGGCAACCATCGCCTCGGAGGTCTCGTCTCGACATCTCTGGTGATGTAAATCTTGTACAGATCGCCCAAACCGTCACAGCCGGAGCCATGACAGCGCGTCCTCCCAACGGTGATACCCCGTCTCACCCTCTCAGAAATGTGGTGGACGGGGGAAAAGAACAAGGTCCGCTCATCCCACTCGGGGAGTCGACCAAGCGAAGTGGACGGCTCGGCATCGTCCTCCACGAGCTCATGCTCCCGTCGAATGTCTCGAGACCGTGAACCAGAACCTCGCTGTCTAGCCATGCTACATTGTGCAGAATCATCATAAATTAAGGTTCTATATTATCTAAGGTTCGCCTAGCCGCATGATACTATGTTCACAAAAAACAGAGTACGTAGTACTAAAACAGAGCACAAATTCAAATTGAGCATAATGGCATTTTTCAAGCAATCAAACAATTTCTTGCAATACTATAGTAATTATTGTGACAAATTGGACAAGAATTGCTAGCAAAAACATCAAGAACGAGCCACATTGCATTCCCGACCTCAAGAGGTTCAACAATGGCAATTTGTTCATTTCTTCACCAAATTGAGTCAAACAAGTCTCAAATTACTCCCAAGGCAATATATAAACATAATCAAGCAATTTCATGGCATAAAATTTGACAAACAAAGAGAATTGAGCATTCTAAGTTTCGAATTTTCATGAAATTCGAAGATAAACACATGCAAAATTCATAAAAACCGGTGTGAGTTCGAAGAAAACTTACATAGATCGGGAAAATGGATGAAATGAGCTTTGATTTGCACAAATTTGAGTGAATTTGGTTGAGAAACGAGCAAGAACGAAGCAAATGAATTTCTGGAAATTTTCGAGCAAAAACGCGACGAGCAGCAGCGAAAATGAAGAAGAAAAGGGTATTTAAGGAATACCCTATTCAAGCGCCAAGCGCTAGACCTTGGCGTCAACAGATAGGCTTGGCGCCTGGCGCCAATCCCGGCGTCTGGCGCTACAGCAAGTTATGTGGCGCTGACGTTATTTCAACGGCGTCAGGACCTTCAGCCACTCAGTGAGGTTGTTCTACATTTTTGCAATATGTTTTGGGTTCCTTAGTACGCCAGTCAGCCCCTCTAAGCAATTTGACACAATTTTTAGTAATCGGCTTGATTACATAAAGTGATCGACCTGATGAAAGATCGTCTCACTTAGCTTAAAGCGCCTAAGCATTGGCTCATCGCAAAAGGCACCGACATACTGGTTCATTCGCAAAAGGCACCGACGTACAGGTTCAAAAGCAGCAAAGGCACTGACGTACAGGTTCAAAAGCAAAAAAAGCGCCGACGTACATGCATAGCGGAAGCAAAGTTCAAGTGAGCTTTTAAAGATCGACAAGCGGAGATCTTTGGTAATTTCCTTGGAAAATTATCGCAACAAATGAGGATAGCTTCAAGCGAGGATATCTTCGACGGCATTCCCTAGATTGTGGAGAGTTGTCACAAACAACTGAAGGTGATTTCAAGCGAAGTTGTCTTCGATCATGTTCCCTTAGACGTGGAAGATGGTCACATAGCGGAAGAGGATTGTTTCAAGCGAAGCAATCTTCGATAGTATTCCCTTGGACGTGGAGTATTATCAAAGCGGAAGAGCATCGTTTCAAGCAAAGCAACCTTCAATATTGGAAACAGTTACAAGCGTAGCAGTTTTCAAGCGGGATGACATTCTCTGGGCAGGAGGTCATCAAAACAATAGTAAAGCAGCAGTAAATCGGTTACTTTCAGAGACGTGTGCTCGACGGTGCAAGATACGCGTTTCTTAACTCTTTTATCCGTTTAACTAACGCTAGTTTGCAGGTATCGGCGTTACAAGAGTGGTTTGGGATCGTAGAACGTTCTGAATCATTCTCCGTCCCTATCGATACTTTGACTTTTGTTTTCGAAACTCGTGTTTCTCCAAACTCAGTCAAAGTGGGGGCTTCTGTAGACACCCATTTGTGTCTCCCCAAAACCAAACCCAGTGATGAGTACCTTTCACGTCGAATCATAATTGAATGAAGTGACAGTGTGGAAAGTCTAGTGTTGCGGATAGTTTTAATTTCTTTTCTCTTCTCCCTGTTTTTGAAAACTTATTTTAAGAAAACAGCCAATCCAATTTGGTTGGTCCATGATATGGGTCCAATAGTAGTGTAGTTGGATGGGGCTTGAAAAGAGCTTTCCAACGATATATTATAAGCCCAATTCCGATGAATATTGAGAAGTTATGGCCAATTTACTGAACTGGGTCCGGTTTGAGCCTTATATGCGGCCCAATGATCTAGAGGAGGGCCTAATATAGATTTATCATTCCTAATGCAATTAGGAATGGTTTAAGTCTTCTAGATTCTTCTAGAAGGTTCTTTTCATTCCTAATTCAATTAGCATTGATAAATTGACTTTTGTGACTTTTAGAGTTTTAATTAGAATCAAAGAGCATTTTTTGAGGGAAATACGATTTTATCCTCCTGTACGGCAATTTTTATCTGATTTTAAGAAAACGCGTGGATTTCTGAGTCAGCGCCAAACGCCATCTGTAGCGCCTGACGCTACGATTGGCGCCTGGCGCTAGACTTGGCGCCTGGCGCCAATCTTAGCGTCTGGCGCTAAGGTCAGCGTCTGGCGCCAACTCGATTTTTTGCGTCAAAACTCTGTTTTTGATATTTTATCTTTTGGCTGATTTTCTTTATAAATAACGTCGTAAAAACTCTGTTTTGATTCACCAACTCTCATCACGATTTTCTTATTTACTCTCTCTCACTCTCTTTTCTAAACTAGCTTTTTCTCAAATACAAAATTTCGCATTCATTAGACCTAGATACACCTAGCCATATTCGAAGTTGCCTTCGCCCTAGACGTGAAAGGTTTAATTTCTGAGGGTTTGGTCCCAAATCATGCCTAGGATCTTGTTATTATTATGCTTTAACATGATTCATGATTATTATTATAATTATTTTGATTATAATTATAATTTTATGATTGTAATTATTATTATCATGATTATAATGATTATTATATGTTTCTAGATTAATTATTATTTATTGCTTGATCACGCCTTTTATTGCATGTTTAAAGGGAATTGGTATTTGTAATCACGCTTATATAAGATAATTAATAATCTTGTTAGGGTTAATGTGATTATAATTCAAGTGATCGCCAAGAATAGTTTTATTTGTGCATTAATATTCTACCAACATAGATAAACAGGTTTAGGGTTAATCCTATTAATTGCTTGTTAGTCAGAAAGCGCACATGAATACGATCAGAATAAAGTAGAGGCCTATTATTAGGGCAGGTTCAATCTCTTTTAGGTTGGATTTGTACCTTCATCCCCGAACCCTATTTGGTTGAAGACCTTATGGAGTTGACGATATCTTAGATCGTTATGGGGTGTAACCTTCACCTCGTGAACGGTTTACAAGTTCCTAAAAAACTTGTTGGCGACTCTTTTGCTCTATCTTCTTTCCCTTTGGACGCCACCGTACTTTAGTGTATGATCACAGTGGGGTTCAAGCTAGGGGATTAACGCTTGAAATATTCCCTACAGGTACACAATGGAACCGATAAATAATATACATATGCATAATAGAGTGGACTAGTGAATAAGGGATCTGAAATATATGTCCATTTTGATGTCGACATAATGATAATAATCATAAGTTTATCATGGACCAGAAGTCTAATTGTATGCGTCGCTTGAAGTGCGCCTACGTTAAGCATGTGTGAATATGCTTGGTACTCATAGGAAGTGGGAATTGACATTATACGATTAGGGACAAGGAAAGTAGGGAGCTGCCAACAAGTTTTTAAGGAACTTGTAAATCGTTCACGGATCATAAAAGGCAACCACGATAAAGGGACAACGAAAGCAACAACGATTGACCCGTGAAGGTTACACCCCATTCATAATCCATGAGATTACTAACTCCATATGGTTCGGAACCACAAAAGGAGGATCGAGGATGATGGTACGAAGTGAGTCATGGAGTCACATTCGCCCGTATTAGCCTCTACTCGATTCTTATCGTGAAAAGTGATTCCTGCGATCTCAAAGGCATGCAAACAAATATTCAATTCGCTCCAATCTATTATTATGCTAAATTGGTTTAATATTAATGCAACATATAATTATAATATTAGCGATCACTTGATTTAATAACAAGATTAAAAAGGAACCTAAACCAGTTGTCCAAATTATCTTATTAGGTGTGATTTTAAATTATATATTATTCCCTTTAAACATGCAATATGGTGATCAATAAAGAAAAATATAATAAACATTAATATTGGAAGTAATTCAACCATAATATCGTTAGTCAAATGAAATCATAAATTAGCCTAATCATGATACTAGCAACAAGAATAAAAATAAGAGTAAATAAGGTATTAATTACTCACTTTCCGCGTTTCCTTAAATTGCTACATCTTGAATAAACTATTAGTAACTTCAATAAAAATATAAATCAAATTGAAAAAATTAAATAAAATAAAAATTAGAGTTGATTTGGTCCAAACCCTCAGTTAATTCTACCTTTCACGCCTTGGTTTAAGTATAGAACTTTGGGTTAAGTATGAACTCCTTGGAGTGCTTAAGGGAAGTATTTTGGAAGAATAGGGAGGCTAGTGTTTAGACTAAAGAGGGAGAAGAGAATGATTTAATGATCAAGCTTGTTGATGATTGAAAAAAGGGGATATATGACCTCTATTTATAGATAAAAAAGAAGGGTCGAAAAAACAAGATAAGATCCGAATTAAATCGGAATAAAACTCGATAGACTGCAGTTTTTGCGGTTTTTGTTTTAATCATATCTTTTGATCCAGAAATTGGAATAAAATAAATAAGATATCTTTGGAAATCTCTTGAAGTATAATTTCTAACCCAATTGGAATCAGATTAAAATATTTTGTAGAATAAAAGATATGGCCGAAATAGTGAGACGGTGTCAGTTTTGGATAGAGTTTGACATTTTATTCATATCTTTTCCGTTATAGCTCAGAATTGATATTATAATATATCATTAGAAAGATAATTTCAAGGGCTATCCAACCATATAAGATTTGGATAAAAACTGTGAGGCACGAAAATATTATCTATCTATATTTGAACGTTTTTCAATTCGAATAGAATTAGGACTTTCAAAAAGAAAAGTTTTATTCAATTTCAAACTCTTTAATCTTATCTTTTCAAAAAGAATAATTAAGATCTTTTAGAAACTTATAGAAGCTTCTAATTAATCCTAATTGATTTAGGAATGGGATTAAATAATTTGGACCCTCCACATGATCATTGGGTCGTAGGTAAGGTGGCTTAGGTTTGATTTGGGTTTAATTTAATATTTTGGCCATAACTTATTCGTTATAACTCGGATTTGGGCTTATAATATATATCTTGAAATCTCTTTTAAAGCCCCATACAATTATTAAATCATTGGACCCAGATTATGGACCAAAATAAACTGAAATAAACGTTTTTATAAAAAGGACACAAAATGAATGATTTTAAAGGACACAAAATGAATTAGTTTGGGTTTAAAGGCACGAAAAGAGGAAAATAAGTTATGTTTTGGGGAAATGGGCTAGGAATTGGTTTGGTTTATGAAATGGAAATATGGATTTAAGCACTCTAAGATTAAATACTCAACCTGACCAATAATGGCGGTGAAAATTTGTTCATCATCGGGTTTGGTTTTGGGGAAACATTTTTAGGTGTCTACACCAATTAAATATGGATTTTTAGATCCACACTGTACAGTGTCTTCCATTATTTAGAGTCTTATGTATGTTCATATACATGTGTGAGTCATAGGTTAATGGATTATTCATTGCGTATATTGAAAGTTGTTAGATGCATTACTCATTGTATATTTTGTTTTCTATATCTCATATTGTTGCATTAGTTCCATACAATAATTGTGGTATATGTGAATGTTTGTTCAAAATATATATAGTATGGCGTATTTGTAACTTTGAAGGAAATTACAATCAAGAAATATTTATTTTTTAATGGGCTTATAGTTTTGATGAAATTGTTGGAAACATCGATTTAATAACATGTTATGAATCATGTAAGAAGACTTCCTGAAGAACTTATATTCGACGTATTTAAATACCCAGCCCTACAAATTTTTGAATATTACAATTATCAAACTCTTGAAAATTTTTATGTGACTATATCATTGACATCTCAACCTGAAGTTTGAGTATATAAGAGTTAGTGAGATTTACTATTTGTATTCACAGAAAAATTATCATGTAGTTAATTACGAAATTTCTAAAGAAACGGGATACTTATGCGTGAGACAGTTTCCTTATGGTCTAGAAGAACCATGATCAATGTATATAATTACATATGTTATATTATAATTCATATGAGATTGAAGAATGGCATTAATAATGTCAAGTTTTGTCATCAAATGATTATTAATGAATGTTTGATCAAATAATGATCATCATATTATTAACAACTTCCTGAAGAAGTCATAATCGCATAAGTTTAATTTTTAAATCAACCTGAAGAAGTCATAATCACATAAGTTTAATTTTTAAATCAACCATTAAACAGAGATTTGAAATAATGATATTAGAGATAAACACATGTATGGTGAAATGAAGACACTTCACATGTTAACGTGAAGACTTGAAGAATTGAAGATGCAACTTCAGCTTAGGAGAATCGAAGATCAATGTATGATATTTTACTTACTACATATGAGAAGATATCCAAACATATTGGATTCATTGTTGCGGCACTAGAAGATCTCAAGTTATGTATTTATCAGGGGGAGAAAATATGCGCTGCACTCTTTTTCCCTTGACCATGGTTTTGTCCCACATTAGGTTTTCCTGGTAAGGTTTTTAATGAGGCAGCATCTCGAGCGTATTACGAAGAATGATGTACTCTTTTTCCTTCACTAAGTTTTTATCCCACGAGGTTTTTCATAGTAAGGTTTTAATGAGCCACAATCTTCGATAATGGACATCTAAGGGGGAGTGTTATGAAAATATTGTGTGGATATCCATTATCTTCTTTGTATGTTTCCGGAATATTCTAGATTAAGGGTTTATTATTATCTAAGCAAACCCTACTTATTATATTCTATGTATATATACCTCTATTATATGGAGTAACATAGACAGATTAATTCTCTCTCAATTTCTCACGTTTCTCCCTATTTTATAACAATTTCTTTATTTTGTAGAGGAAATTATTTTTCACCAATAAGGATACAATTTTTCATTTTAGAGAAAATTATTTTCCATCCTTTCACAAACCAAACAAAGAAAAATGAGAAAAAAAAATTTGGGTTTATCATGTTTCATAAAATTTTACATCAAATTAATTATATAAGGCCTTAATTTTATAAACTATTAACGGATGGAATCATTACATACTATAAATTTATATCTACATATTTAAAAGCGTCCCTAAAATGTTTATGTGCCACTTGACATTCTCCTTCGTTTTTTTTTTTAAAAATGTTTTTAAAATTTGGTTTGTATAGGATTTATACTCACAACTTCATGTATAATTAAGTAGTAAATCACCAATATGCGTATTAAATGTTATTCTATCAAAAGTTTTTTTTTTTTTTTTTTTTTTTTTTGGTGTTCTATCCGGTTCATCCTTTGAGTTAGTTCGGATTCAGGGATCAATGATATATAGGTGGTTAGGTTCCACTCCCCTCCCATTTGTTGTTGTGGGGGATCGAACACTGGTCCAGGGGCGGAGCATTATCTTAATTACTATGTTGTCAATGTAGCTCGGTTGGTAAGATGAGCTTTACATGGTGATAGAGGTCTCAAGTTTGACCCCCACTTTGGGCATACTTTTTCTCCCTTCATTTTTTTTTTTTTTGGTTCATTACTTTTTTAAGGTTAACTTTATCTAGTCTTGGCCCCTTTAGATTTTTATTTCTGGCTTCGCCCCTGACTGGTTCTCCCTATCAAGTGTAGTCTCAATCATCACTACACCAACAACCAATTTGTATTCTATCAAAAGTAATAAATAAGGATATGAATCATGTGTTCATGACATTAATGCAATAACTCTATACATTGTCCGAGTCCAAACACTAGCTATGTATATATATTTTCCTAGCTTTTGAAAAAAAATCTCAAATAAAACGAACCTTCACCATGTAATACCGTTAAGTACACCAGTAGAAGTCGACCTCGATTATCATTTATAGCCATTCAGGTGAAAGGTGAAAGAGACATAGACCACCAACATAGAAGAAAGTCATTTATACATCATTGCTTCATATAATAGTTATCTGTTTATCCCTAATAATGCTCACTTTATCAGGGATAACAACGTTGCAAAAGAAGCCTTTTTGTGATCTACAAAAAGGATAGATGAATGAAAACACTAGCTAGCTTTATCGACAAGCAAACATTTCTTGTATCATTCAATACCTTACACATCAATATCAACATGTCTATTTTACATTTGGTTAGTTGTCAATCTATGCACGATACATTCTTATTTTTACTCATTTAAAAGGTTAAGAGGTTTTGTTTGGTTGATCTTGGTTTTGTTTGGTTGATCTTGGCTATGTTTGTTATATTTGATAACAATATACTAGTATGATCATACACGATAACTCTTTCTTTTAAATGTAGAGATCACTCATTTAAAAGCTTTTATATATACGGCTTCAACATGAACATTTATTTTATAAGAATGAATATCATACTGCATAAGAATGAACATCATACTACATAAAATGAACATTTGATTATTGAGAAATACAAAATTATTGTAAAATATATTTTGTTAAAAAATGTTTATTTTTATGGCAATTTTCATAAATACGTAGCTTAGAGCAAGTTGGGGTGACATCATTATCTTGAGTCTTAAGACTTATGTTTAAGACTTCCCCTATTTTTGTTTTTAAATCTCAAGCAAGTCTTAACTTGAGTCTTGAAACTCCAAGACTCAACTTAAAACTTGAGATTGGGACCCAACTCAATTTTATTTTTATTATATTTGAGTCTTAGGGTGATAAATTTGGACAAGTCTTAGTGAGTCTTAACAAGAATTCGATGACATCATTTCCAATGGAGATTACCAAAAATGATGTCACATCCAAGTCTTAACACTTGGGCTAAACATGCTCTAACTACTATTAGCTATTAATGATGGAGTAATTTATTGAGTTGCATCTATTCAAATAAAAAAAAAATAAATAAAAAAAAAAAAAACTTATTGAGTTGCATAGCCAGTTTGGGCTTAACTGCTTAAGGATTGAGATAGGCCCAAATGTTTAACAAAATATGGATTTGGGCTTGTCAAATGGTTAAGGCATTTCAATAGAGTTTATTTTCATCGAATCTTTAATAAAATACTACCTCGGTTCATATTATATGCAACTTTGGTGTATTATTTGTTAGATATAAAAAATTCCGAAGTTGCATATAATACGAACCGGAGGAAGTTGCTTTTTTCTTTTCTTTGCTTTCTCTCTTTTTTTTTTTTTTTTTTTTTTTTTTTTTTTTTTTTGGTTGAAGGGTTTAATAAAATAGCTAAAATTATTAGAATGATATATCCCATATCCCCATATGGCCATAATATACATTGAATTTTCCATTTAATCAAGAACCTTTTCATGAAATATATAATTCAACATATAAAATACAACCTACACCCGGATATGATCTCCTTGTTACTAGTTCAAATTACACTATCAATTTGACAATTAATTTCGAACAAAGGGAGCACACAAACAAATAAGTGTAACGAACAGAACGACAAAACAGAAAGATCATAATGTAGAATTGTAGAAATCAAGTACTATACAGTATATACATAGCATGTGATTGGTTCTGAAGGTCAATAGCTAGTATTAGTAACTCTTACAACCTTCACCTTCTGATGATCCATTCCTGTACTAGGAATAGCAGATATAACAGTAAGACCCTACCATACTCATTAATAAAAATTGTTGCAGAAAAGACAATGACTATTAACAAAAAAGTTGTAATTTTTTAAAATTTTGTTTCATTTTACAATTAAGGAAACAATAGCCTAAGAATTTGTTTGTTTCTTTACAACTCAACAGTTTCTGATAAGAAAAATTAATTACATTCTAACAGTAGTATAGTATAACATTTAAGCCTTTGAAAATGACTTCATAGTATAAAGGGTTAATTGTTGCTTGATTCATCACTCTTTTTAATTTAATTTTTTGGCAACCAAACAAGGCACTTAGGTATGTACCAATGTACCATACATACAATTCTGTTAGATAAGTCATTAAAACACCATGTTAACTTTTTGTTCACTAGTATTCCATTATTCTATTTTACAAATACAATATAGAATATAGAATAAGGTGAAATAAGCAAGAATAAAGAGTACGAGTACAAGTATATGAGTAAGAGTAAGGTGAGGATGAGGAGAGGGTTTATGTGCCAGTCACCGGTATCCACAGCTGTAGGGTGTATGCCGGATGATATGAGGTCCGTGATCGTGCCATGTAAGAGTAATAATGGGCGGATTGGTAATAGTGCTAGGTATTCTAGGCTTGTTGATGATTCATCTGAAAAAGAAAGGTTGTTAGTAAAGGGTAGTAAAAGAAGAGAGAATTTGTTGCCATTGAATGATAGAAATAAGGTTAAAGCTAAAGGTGATCATAAATCATCAGTTTCTCACCAACAGCAAAAGGCTAAGTCATTGCAAAACTGCTCTTCTGGTGCAACTCACTTATATCAGGTTAGAGTTCTAGACTTGTAGCTTTTCTTAAGATAAATTTTTAAACTTTTCTTTTGCAATTTTAGTTGTTTTTTTTTTAATTAAAGGTGGAATGCTAATTATATTCTTCATTAAAAACTATAATTAGCATTCCATCTTTATTTTCTTAAGAGTACGTTCTTTTAAAGATGGAAAAACTATAAACTTTACATTACATTATTATTCACACACTATAAAATCTTTATTTTTAATTAGTTTCTCATGAGAATTGAAGAAGCATAGTCATGTTCATGTATGCATGTTGGTTAGATTTTTATTTTTATTTTTTATTTTTTATTATAAAGGTTAGATTTATTATTTGTATGTCTTAATTTGAAATTTTTATAAATCAAAATTTTTATAATATATATCTAGCTAATATTGATAATTAAAATGGTTAATGGTTGAAGTCGAAAATTGTGAAAATTAAAATGTTTCATCTGATAAAAAAAACAAAGAAAATATTTATCTAAGGAAAAAAAAAACCTAATTTTATTTTATACAAGTAATGTAGAATTACCTAGAAACTAAACAACCTTTTTTTTAATTTTTATTTTCTTAACTAATGTTTTCAGAGAGAACTCACTTTTTAATCAAGATTGGACTTCACAAATCAATTCCTAGGTTGTGACGTCCTTATTTAGTTGATTATCTACATTCTAGAGGTTATTTTGCAACGAACAATATGATGATTTGAAATTTAATAACAATGCCTTGCCTATTATTCTTTTCATATTACATGGGCACAACGGTTTTTTTAATTATTTTTTCATCTCTGATTTTGTTAAACAAAAAATTAAACAAAGGTGGAAATACATGGTTTAAAAATTAAATAAAAACTCAATTAATGTTAAAAGGTAATTAAGGAATCAACAAATTTGAAACTGACAATTTATAGAATTGGCAATCTTGTACATCATTCTTATTCTTATTTAGTAAATTACCTATTAAGTAGTCATAGTAATAATAAACATTGTAATTGCATTTCTAGTCCTCCAAGAAATTAGAATTTGTTATGCACACCCGTATGTACTGTACACCCGGGATAATTTGCTCATTTAATCAACAAATAAATAAATAATATTTTTACTCATTTATTGGTTGAATGGGCAAATGACCTCGAGTGTGTACAAAATAGACTCTTTTTCATGTTGTTTAACTAGGGTCAATATATTCTTACTTACTAATATATTTTTTTGGGTCGTTCATAATATTTTAATTTCCCCATATGTACTCTCGGACGCTTTGTCCCTTAATTAATTAATACTAATATTTTAATTTAAACAATAGATAACGTTAAATATAATATACAAGTAGTTTAGTAGTAAAGAATTTATTATATCTATTACTCCCTCCGTCCCCGAAAGAACGACCCATTTGGCCTAATTTTAGTCCCAAAAAGAATGACTCATTAACATTAAAATACCCACCAATTTGCAACAATATTTGTGCAAAATTAGCTTCCCCATATAAAATTTTATTTTTTCATATATTTTTATTAAGATCTCTCTCTACTTTTTTGTAAACCCCATGTAAATTTATCTTTCCAATATACTTTTACTTCTTTTATTTAACTTTATTAATACCCGCGAAATCAACCAAAAAGAATCGTTCTTTCGGGGACGGAGGGAGTACATTTTAATAGTGTTTCATGTTCTTAAAAAGAAATCGAGAAAAAAATTCATACATATATGTTGTTACAAAAGAATACAACCACACTCACACAGTCACACATCATTGCATTGTTCAAATTTGGTACAATTCACTTGTAGCGTTTTTGAATAAACATACCAATGGGCGTGAATTATAACACTCTAATTAAAACGTGTACCAAGTAATTAAATTACATTCTTGGATAAATACTATTTTGAAGGCTTGTTTTTAAAAAGCCATAATTACATTACAATTTCTGTGCAAATTTCGGAAATTAACTATTAATGTTAACATCAATTATTTTAACGTTTTGTCATGAATTTTAATATAAAGTCCAATAATGCTGGTCCTAAAATCCTAATGTAAATAATATGGAAACAGGTGGTGGTCCTAAGAGTGTCGCTCCATTGCCAAGGTTGTGCTGGTAAAGTCAAGAAACATTTATCAAAGATGGAAGGTATTTCGCTTAAACCTATTGGATAAATAATCACTTACATCAAACCTTGGTTTTTACCCACTTTTTTTACTTTAAATTTGTACTACTTGTTTTTGCATCACTTTGATATTTGTATTTTACTCTCATTTCGTTATTAGTATTCTGTAAATAGGTTATTGGATTTGCATATTTTCATGATATCAATCTTTTATTTCTCTTATCAATTATCAATAGATGACAATAAGAGATATTTGGTCAAAATTGTAAATTGACATAAGTATTAGTCAAAGTGATGCACTTAAAAAAATACATAGATAGTATTATAGTAATGATCTTTATAATCTTCAGCAATGGGAATTGGAATGTTCTTTACTTCAATCACTTGTTTTTATTCTCTAAATCCACAAACGTACAATACTAAGTGATGTTTTATTATTTCGTGGTTTCTCTTTAGCTAAACACTTTGAAAATTGCACTATTTTACACTATATTTTGTTTCATCTAAATAAATTAAAGACATTATGTTTTCATAGTCTTATTAAATTTATCTCAATTTGTACTTTTCAAATATTAATATTTATTATTTTACACATCAATAATTAAACATATTAACGATTGAATATATGCATTAGTAAGCGTGATAAATGACATGCTTCATTTAAATATAAATAAGGCATTATGCATGTAAGCTAGATTTCAAGTTTTTTTTATTATTATTTTTTGGTTTTTATGAAGGAAAAAAAAAGAAATAGACATGGTATTATATGATTTGATTGGTTAAGGTAGATGAAAAATGTGGGTTGGTTGATCCATTGTAAATAACTAAATACTCCCTCCATTTCAGAGTTGTCACAATATTATGCATTGCACGAAGTTTTGGAAAAAAAAAACAATAGAATAGGGATAAAAGTCTAAATTTTATAATAAGTGGGAGTATAATTAATTATTAGTTGCCTGGGAAAAAGAAATTAAATAAAAAAAAAAATATAGTATAGATGGGGTATCGGTTAATGGCAGAGAGAAATAATAAAATAGTATTCCAAGTACAAGTGATGTTAGTGAGGGAGAAAAATTATAAAATATTAGTGGATCCTTACCAATTAAATAGAAAGGTGTTGTAGATAATTAAATGAATAATAAAAATAATGTAATTCATCGTAAAAATACTCAAATAGAGCAAGTATAAAATAATAATTTAAATTTTGATTAAAATAATATAAGAAAAATAATATCCTGTTATTGAATTGATTATTAAAGGTGAATAAAAATAAATAAATAGGGTATTTTTGAGCAAAAACTTTGGGGATGGAGGGTCTATGAGAGTTGTTTAAACCGACTAATGCGATTAACTACCATCTAACTAAATTTCAATGTTTTTTAGCTTTTCTTTACAATACCTATCAACTTTTATTAAAACAAAACGACATACATTAAGGAATGTTTATTTCCGTGTCACTTTATTTAAAAAAATTATTACTTGAAAAACAAAAGAAAAAAATTGGATTGTGAGATGAGATGTGTTTCGAGATAAACTTGGATTTTATTAATATATTATAACAAGACTCTTAGAATGTTATGTTTTTCACGACAATAATAAGGGTTCCACAGCCCTTTTTCCACCGCCTGATCCTTCTAGAATTGCATTATTTCATGAAAAAAATAACAATGATAGTACTCGATGAGTTGATTTAGTTATTTTTCTTCATTATTCAATAAAAAATGTAACCACAGTTTGGATGTAAATTTTTTAACCAAAAACATGTTATTTCAAATTAATTTTATTTAGTACGTGTTATGATCTATTAATCTCAAAAGAGGGCTTATCCTATCTTGACATACACTCCGATGTTCTTGAACTTAAATTATTATTATTTCAACCTCATACTATTTTTAATGTACCACGATGTCATTTTCAAAATAGAGCTTATTTAATTTTATCATCATGTTACGTGTTAATAGAATCATATGATATTAGTTGTACTTTATTATCTTATTAATTTAACTTTAAAATAATCCCAAATCACACAGGACATGGTATTTTTATACCGTGATGCATACACCTATTAAATAAACTATGAGTTTTTACCTCATGTTTGTTTATTGTATCACACGAATCAAACAATATATTATCGATATTATTGAATTTCAAACAACTTAAATTTGATGTTGGTGATTAGCAGGGGTTACATCATTCAACATAGACTTGGAAACAAAAAGGGTTACAGTTATGGGAAATTTGTCGCCTACAAGAGTCCTTGAAAACATCTCCAAGATTAAGAGGGCAGAACTTTGGACATGTTAAATCAGGAAGCCGAGATATTTCTCATTATTTTTGAGTTTTGTTTAGCTAGCATAACTTTTTCCGATTTAAAATTCAATGTCTGTTTTTTTTTTATTATTATTATTTTTTTTTTTTTTTTGGTGCACACTTTTTTTTTTTTTTTTTTATTAGCTTAGTCCTCCCTTCCCAAAAAAAAAAAAAAAAAAAAAAAAAAAAAAAAAAAAGAGGTTAGCTTAGTCCTTATCTATTTTTGTCTACTACGTTACGATGCTAATTTATCATTACTCCATTTTTTTATTATTATTTTTATTTATTTTAATTTCTTATATATTACCCGTTCAAAAAAAATCTTATATATTAGCAACACACATTTTTCTTCATAACTTTTAAAATAAGTGGCACTAAGAAAGCTTCACATGATGAATTAACAAACTTCAATTACACGATCCAATTATCCATCTCGCACCATAATCCCATCCATGTCCATTAAAAGTATTCATATGAATTAAACAATAATAAAAAAAGCTACACTAAGAAAGCTTGTTAATGAATCAACAACTTATTTTTACAGGAATAAGTGGCACTAAGAAAGCTTCACAATGAATCAACAACTTATTTTTACAAGAATAATAATGTATTGGCGGATCCAGGATTTTTCGGGTGCTAGGTCACCACCGACTACTAATCAATAATTAATGCAAGAATATTAAAAAAAAAAGCTAATATTTAAAAAAAAAATACATTCCAAAAGTAATAAATATCCATATTACAACCAAATAAAGGAAATTACAATTGCTCTCTACGAGTTTTCATGTTTTGATATCGATCTATAATATCATTCATGTCAACATTCAAAAACATATCTCGCTCTATATAAGTAACCAAGCAATCATTCAACATTTGATCTCCCATGCTATTACGCAATTTATCTTTCACTTGCGTCATTCCTGAAAATACCCTTTCTAGCCGCTGCAACGGGTAGAGTTAGAACCAACTTCAAAAGCAAGTACACTCGTTCATGGGTTTCATGCTTTCCCGTCTCAACAAGTTTCACGGAAAGCTCACTAAGACTCTTCAAATTCCAAAACCTCTCATCATTTCTCATAGCAACGATGAAATTATCAAGAGAATAACCAAAAATTTTCAATTCATTACTTGGAAATTCATTAGGATAGAATTTGGCAAGTTGAATCAATTTACTTTTGTCAAATGAAGCAAAACGATTAGTGGGATTAAAGTAAGACATACATACAAGTAGTTCCTTACTTACCTCCGGGAATCTATTTTCCAATTCTTGTAGTTGAAGATCAATGACACTAAGAAAAACTTCAACCCGGAAATGATGAAGATTTGTCACTTATGGGCCATTACCTCTATACATTCTTCTCCCGGGAACATGATATCTCCCCTCCATGTTAGGAACCTCAATTCCATGTTTATCCATAAAAGAAGTAACTTCCTCCAAATGAGAATCCCATCCTTCATCTCTCAACTTTTGCAGATTAAACTTGGTTACATCAACCATTTCCATTGCATTTACAATATCCTAATCATGTTTTTACAAAGCCACATTCAACTCATTTGTAATCCCCAATATAGCAACCATCAAATGTGCCACAAATACAAAATCAAATGACATCAACAAGTGTGTGATAGATTGTGCTTTATTTGAATAAACTGTATCGGAAACTTCGGCAATGGAATCAAGCGACTTCAAGATTGTAGGATATAAATCAAGCACATTCAAAATTGTTTTAAAGTGAGACCCCCAACGAGTGTCACAAGGTCTACCTAAGCCACGTTCTTGATTCAAACCAGTTCCTGATTCAACTTCACCTAAGGATAATGCCTCAACAACTTGATCAGCTTGTTTTTCTCGAAGAAATTCTTTCCTCTGAGGTGAACCTCCCACAAAGTTCAAGAGAGGTGCAAGTACATCAACAAATAGCCAAGCACAATCTGAATTTTTTTTAGCAAGGGCAACTTGTGTCAATTGAAGTTGATGAGCAAAGCAATGTACAAAGTATGCTTGTTTACATTCATTCAATACTAAAGTTTTGAGACCATTGATTGAACCTTGCATATTACTTGCCCCATCATAGCCCTGACCCCGAACTTGAGAGAAAGTCAAAGAATACTCCATGAGTAATGACTCAATAGCAGCTTTAAGAGTCAAGGAAGTAGTATTAGCAACATGCACAACACCAAGAAATCTTTCACACACTTCTCCCTTTTTACCAACATATCTCAAACAAAGAGCCAATTGTTCCTTATCGGAAACATCGGCAGACTCATCAGCAAGGATAGCAAAAAAACCACCATTAAGATCTTCAAGTATTGCTTTATTTGTTTCTTTTGCACAAGCATGAATGATATCTTTTTAGATAGTTGGAGAAGTAAGTTGACAATTACCGGGTGCCATTTTGAAAACAACTTTGGAGTATTCAAGATCATGTTTAGAAAGAAGAGCCAATAGAGAAATAAAATTACCTCTATTCAATGAACTTTCTTTTTCATCATGACCACGAAAAGGTAGCCCCTGAAGTAAAAGCCACCTAATGGTTATGATTGAAGCCTCCAATCGCTTACGATAAGCACTTCTAGTTTCCGTCGTTTGCTTTGATAGAGCAGTGATAATACTACCCTTTTGTTGCTTGAATAACTCCATGGCAGTCACAGCTTTATGGTGAGCACTCATGTGTTTGCTTGCATGATCTCGAATTGTGTTTAATCAATTCCAAGCATGAAAACCATCACAAACAAAAGCATCACCTCCAAAAGTGTTATCATCCTTGAATAGATAGCAAATGAAGCAAAAAGCAGCATCTTTGGAAACACTATATTCCAGCCAAGAGCCCCAAGTATCAAACCATTTGACATTAAATCGACGCCTCTTAGTTCCGAAAAATGTTTGAGGATATTCAAAATCTTGAGGTTGGCAAGGCTTTCTTTGAAGGTATGTCCTCCTCACTAAATCTCTATCATCAGGATGAAAATCACTCATTTTTCTCCTTTGTCCCGGGTCTTGTGGAAGATTAGCAATATCATCTTCACTTAATCTTCCATTATCAACCCGAACTCTAGGACTTGAAGTAACTTCAGGAATAAATTGTCCATCTTCATTGAGAGTAAAGTTATGTGATGGAGAAGAATGTTGTTCACTTTCTTGATGTGGAGAAAGATTTTGAGGAGGTGGAGGAAGAGGATTTTGTGGTGGAGGAGGTGGAGGAAAAGGATTTTGTGGTGGAGGAGGTGGAGGAAAAGGATTTTGTGGTGAAGGAGGTGGATCTTGTAAAGGTGGAGGAGGTGGAAGAGAAGGATTTTGTGGAGGAGGAGGACTTTGTGGAGGAGGGGGATTTTTCGGACCAAAGAAACTTGTGATATCACACATTTTTTTCCTTTTCATTCTGAAAATTAAGTTACATTAACAATTAGATTAAGAAAACCACAAATGCTTCAATTACAATCCACATATGCAATTATCTAAACTAATCAATTCCAAAAAAAAAAAAAAAAAAAAACAGAAACCCTAAGTTCTAATATGAAATCATCAATTAACCAATTTTACTGTCAATTTATAATATCAATTTACAGGAAACAATTTATAATATCAAATTATCAATTTACAGGAAACAATTTCAATTCCTAAAAAAAAAAAAAATCAGCAATTCAATTCCTAAAAAATCAGAAACCCTAACTCCCTAAATTGATAAATTATCAACAATTTCAAAAAACAATAGAACACACACTAATTGACGAGATTAAGTTACATAATCAACTCAATTAATCACAAATTCAAGTACTCAACCCAACGATTCAACAATTTGGGTATAATTTACAAATTTAAAAACTTAAAAACAAACTTACCTGGCAGCAAGAAGAGTTGAAGAGCACCGAGTGTGTGTGTGTATCAGTGTATGCGGATGGAACGGCCGGCGAGGCGGTGCGCCGGTGCGGCGGCGAGTGGCGAGTGGCTGTGCGGACGTGCGGTGGCGAGTGAGTCATGAAGAGCGAAGAGAGAGATAGAGATTTGAGAGTGCGTGTGTTTTGTTTTTGGTTTTTGTTTTGTTTCTTTTCCCCTTCCAGTATTGTCCGTGTTTTTTTAAAAAATTTAATTTTTTTTTTTTTTTTTTGCTGCTAGGTCATGTGACCCACCGGGACCAAGGGTGGGTCCGCCACTGTAATAATGAACAAAGTGTTGTAAAATAAGATGTGTTTCAAGGCTACACTAAGAAGTAAACAATAAGATCGAAAAGATGATCTTAGACAATGGAAAGAGTACGGTGTGTCGTGAAGCAAATTCACTGACTTGAAAACGAAATTCCGGCGCAACTAGAGTGCACAATTGTATTTGTCGGCACGTTCCCTAAGGTTAACACAACCACTTCCACACAAAGGCACTTTTGGGTGGAAGGTTGGAGCCAAGTAACTTATGCCCAATATTGAGTATGTGTTTAAGCAAGCATATATTTGTTATGTATTTCTTGTGTATTTGATCAGAAAAATAACCTCCAATTTATAAAGAAGGTTGAAGAAGATGGAAGATCAAGGAGGAATCTATTTAATCAATAAGAAAATAAATTAGAATAATCATGGTGCTTAAAAGACCATAATCAACCTCTTAAATGAGGGGTTACAAGAAATTAACCAAGAAAAAGAATCCAAGGGAACCGTTGGAGTCCAACGGACAAACTCTTGCCCGATCGGGCGGACACTCCCTTTTTCCAGACGTCTTTTCGCGCCCGGTCAGGCGGGTGGCGAAACTCCAGAATTTTACGATTCTTCTCGCGCCCGATCGGGCGCCCACATCTGACTATTTGAATTTCCTTTCTTCATTTCCAACAATTTCCCACTAAAGGAAGGAAAGAAAAGCTAACTAAAGATGAGGATAAGCATAGGGATGTCAGTGGGGGGGTCAAGTAGGAGACCTGCCCCATCCCCGCCCCAATGGGGTGGGGATGGGTCTCAGTTTGGCGGGTGGTGGGGCGAGGATGGGGATAAAAACCATACCCGCCATGGGTGATGGGTCGAGGGTGGATTTTAAGTTGTACCCGCCCCATCCCCGCCCCGCCCCACTTCGTACCCGCCCCATCCCCACCTCATCCCCACATCTATATATCTTTTAAAGAAAAATTACATACTTTTATTCTATTTATAAAATAATTACATGAAATACAATATTAATTATAATACTTTGTACGACACTTATATTATAAACACAAAAATGTGTATAGAATGTTTTATTTTATAATTCGTATTAATTATGTAAGATTGTGTATTTGAGATACGGATATTAGGTGGATCTTGGGTGGGGATTAGGCGGGTCTTTGGTGGGGATTAGGTGGGGATGGATATCCAAGTGGGGGGTGGGCCGGGGATGGTTTTGGAGTTGTACCCGGTGGGGAGGGGATGGGGATGAAAATTGGACCCGCTGTGGGGATGGGGATGGGAAGGCCAACATCCGCCCCGCCTCGCCCCATTGACATCCCTAGATAAGCAACATATTGGGCATAAGAGGAGATCAATACATAACACATAGATATTACATAAGTAATTTGAAATATAGTGCTTAGTGAAATGAGGCAATGAACTACAAGTCTAAAGGTGGACAAACCTTGAAACTCTTAAGACTCTTGCATGATCATGGAGTGAACGAACCTTGAAACTCCAAGATTTAGTGCAAGACCCCCACAACGCATACATCACTCCAAAAATTTACTTGAACTCCGCGAAGAGATATGCTCTTTTATATCCAAGCATATTTACCTTAGGTCTAGTGAAAGCTCTAGGAAATCCGCCCAAGTTTTCCATAGAAGATGGCTAGTCTTCACAACCACATAGGTGAATCACAATCACTTCTCAAAAGCACTTAGTCAATGGGGTTAAAACATGTTCCTAATTTAAGAACTTTAACAAATGCTACATTGTAGCCATTAACCCCCACAAGACCATGGATTCATTAAGAGCTTAATGCTCAACCTCACAACAATCATAAACAACGGTGATTCAAAGTTTTAGTGCGTGCACTCAAACATTTGGATTCATTAAGAGTCAATGGACTCAATCTCAAACGGTAGATCAATCAAGTGCATCTCAAATAGCACCAACATAAATGGTTTATTGATCCATGAAGAACTCAAAAGAGCTCGACCTCAATCAAGCATTACAACACATGCCATAGGGATAAGAAAGTAATGCTTTTAATCTTTCCACATGGGCTTAAGGCCTATCCCTTTCAACATGTCCACAAGTTGTCAAGGATTGTTACATGTTCAAATTAAAATTTCCTTACCATAGTGCTAAATTATTTTTGCTAGAATACTTTTCCAATAAGGAAAAGTAGCATGTTACCAATATCAACTTAATTCGCACAAATGGTTAGAAAACATGCCACATTCACCGTTTGATGAATAAAGTAACAAGACAACCCAAAATTTGAAATTTCAAAACATAATCAAGTCCAATCCTAGAAGATAACATAGACGCATTAGTGAATTTTCTTCATCAACCATCAATCACCAACACTTGCCTTCTGGAAATTTTGAACAACTTTTCCTGAAAGTTAGTGTATTATTATTTCACAACCTTCATATCTAAAAAGATACTTATTAAAAGATGAAACAAGTTTAAACAACGTTAGTCATTCCCTATTAAATTTGTAAAATATTACACTTCAACTATTCACAAATATATGCTATATTAAGATAAAATGCAATGTATGTCTCTATCACATTGCTAAACACATTAGCATACTCCACTCAAGACATACTTTATAACCTCCTTAAAGTGCACATAATTCATGCTAAAATATATTCCATTCAAATGATGACATGAATACACGGAAGAAAATATAACAATCAAGAGACATGAGAAATACAATATGCGGACCTTGCCAGATCAGGCGGCAGAATTCCAGAATTTTACGACTCTTCTTGCGCCCGGTCGGGCGATGCCCGCTCAATCGAGCGCCCATGTCTGACCTTTTAAAGTTCCATTCTTTATTTCCAACACAAAGAACCCTTTTTTGGGCTAAGATATCTTTACTTTCTCCCATATTATACCCTTATTCAACATTGTGCACAATTGAGTGATTTAGCTACAATGATGGTTGAAGCTCACGGCATAAGGGAGAATAGAGATGAAAAATTATTATTTGAGGGTTAACAATGAATTTTCAGGAAAAAAAATGGGGTGTAAAGGGGGTATTTAGCCGTAAGCATGATTAGAGTTAATTAATTTCTAAAGTAATAATTAATTAAAAATTCAATTAAAAAAACAGTTTTAGAAATTTTATTTATAAAATTACAATTTTTTTTTTACATAAAATCAAAAAATATAATTTAAATCACTAATATCGACAATAGGATATGAAGATTCCAACATTAACTCAGGCTACGAGAAACCTGAATGATACCATTTTTTAACACCCTTTAAATTTGAAACTTTTAAATTAATCAAATTAATATTTTATTTGAAAATAAAATAATTGACTAGGTTCGTGTTTTTTAGTAGCTAATAAGGCTATTAAGTTTGTATATAAAGGCAATTAAATTTGAATTTATGTAGAAGGACACTACAAGGAGAAAATTTTGGAGGTTTTTAAGCGATAAGACTATTAAGTTCGTTTTTTTGTAGATGGACACTACAAGGAGAAACTTTTGGAGGTTTTTAACTTTAAAAGTATGATGTAATACCCTATAGATTTAAGCATTTTACAAGTTAATTTAATAATTACAATATGTATTTTAAATACCTAGTACAAGAAAAATCTCTTTTCGTAGCGATTGTACATTCGCTACAATATGCAATTCAAGTATGTTTGTGAAATAATTAAGTATGTCGTATCATTTTTACAATCGTCATGGTTTTCCCATATAAAATCGATACGGAAAACATAATAATACATATTCACACTATTTTTACACATTTATATAATTTTGAGAAATCGTATCATTTACAATCGCCACTAAATTCTAAAAATCGATACGAAAAGCCTTTTCAACACTAGATATATAAATATTGTTTGACAAAGAATACATAAAATATGTCATAGATTATTGGTGAAACATTTAATATAAGAGTTTGAGGTTGCATGTTCGAATCTTGTAAAGATCATGCATGTTTTTTTTTTGAAGAATATGAGTTAAACATTTATAGCGATTGTAATCGCTACAATAATCACCACGATTGGATGTAATTTTTCGTATCGATTACTGAGACCAACCCCAGCGATATTAAAAACCACTACTAAAGGCTAAGACAACGGGGGATATTGTATCGAATGACCATTCGTTGGGAAAGCCTTTTGTTGCAATAACAACCGATATTAAAGATTAAAATAATCGCTACGAAAATGTTATTTTCTTATCGTGACCATTAAGTCAATAATATTTATTATTTAAAAAATGGGGAAAACATATATTAAATTCTGATTTAAAATTACACAAGGTTTACTTAGAATATTTTAAGTATGCTTTAGTATATTTTATTATTAAAAAGTAGAGGGGCAAACTTGTCTTTTCATTAATTAATAACACAATTGTATTTCTAATCAATGAGAAAGATATAAGTACCCCCATCGTATGAAAAATCTCACACTTTTGGACAAATTGATTTCAAAAAGGTAAACCCCCCAACTTTCTCTCCTTTCCTCCTCTTTTCTCATGACTCCCCTTCTACTCTCCCTCACGCATAATCGGCTGACCACCACCAGCATCACTAGTAGCCGTGATCGACTACTATACGTACCTATCCATCTCCATGCATGCATGTGTGTGTTTTAAAAGAATCCTATTTACTCAATCTAATCAAATTTCAGCTTTTATTATTGATAATTACAAAATGCACATGCATTTTAACCAAATGCACTTATAATCTATTGAAACGAAAAGAACTTAAAAGCAATATGAAAACCACGTGCACTTTGTTCTTTTTGTCGTAAAAATCCCAGCATGTATGATGATGAACATCATCATTGCCATGAACAAAACTACTAATGCCTTAATTAAAATTAAGTATAGTGTTAATTTTCTCAAATCTTCAGAGGTGAAGGGGTAAGGAGTATATCGGTTGGTAGCAGGGAGCATGGTGATTAGAGGAAGAAGATAACATTTGTGTGATTTTGGATAAAAAAAAAAAAAGATAAAAGAGTTGTGTGGTAAAATTGGGGGATAGTCCACCTTTAATAAAGGGTGAGTTATTCCTTACTATAAATACAATTATAAAAATATCATATTAATATTCTAATTATAAATTGCTATAATTAAAATATGATTATTTAAAATTTAAATAAGTATCACACTGAGATGCAAGCTGTGGTGGTTTGAGAACCCTTGTATATTCAAGAGGTCAAATAATCTAAAAAAAAAGCTATAAATGAAATAGACAATGAGGCTATATATGTTCACTGTACTTCACCTTAAAAAAAAATATTCGGCAAATTCTGTAATAAAAAGTTCAATTTAGTAAAAACAAAATTTGTTAAGTAAAAATCAGTAATTTTAAAGAAGAAATATAATTGAGAATTAGTTTTTTTTTTTTTTTTTTTTTTTTGAATAGTTAAAAGAGAATATGTAAAAATAATTTCAGTTTAGTAAAAATATTTTAAGTTTAACAAAAATAATTTCAGTTTAATAAAAATAATTTCAGTTCAGAAAAAGTAAGATAAGGTGAACATGACCTTATGTATCATAAATGTTGTACAAAAAAGAAATTGTAAGCTACATTTCACAACTATGTATATGAAAATAAAATGGACAAGTTATGTATTATAATGAGAATATACGAGTTGATCTATTTGGTAAAATAATTTTTTTTTATCTAAGGGTAAAATAGACCGTTCTTGCATTAATATATGGGTAATTTTGTAATTTCAAATATAAAAGAAGTTAACACATTTAAAGCTTGTGGAACGATGATAATGGAGGATCTTGAATTCGAAGAGTTTAAATGAAAATTTTAGAAGTTTTAATGGAGAGGTTCGGGCTCAAGGGCAACTTAGGGCCTGTTCTCTTACGTTGAAATTCAGTTCAGTTCAGTTCAGTTCAGTTCAGTTCAGTTCAGCTCAGCTCAGTTCAGTTCAGCTCAACTCAGTTCAGTTCAGTTCAATTCAGCTCCTAATTTCCTTCTCTTATAAAATATTCATTTCAGTTCAGTTCAGTTCAGTTTAATTCAGTTCAGTTCAGCTCAGTTCAGTTCAGTTCAGCTCAATTCAGTTCAGCTGAGTTCAATCAATGAGAACATGCCCTTAAATGGAGGAAAATGTCACCCCCACCCTTTCGGGGTGGACCATGCCCTCTAGTTCTCCCTTTTTCTTAGGATTTTCGCTAATTTCGATGGCGAAGTAGTTAAAAATTGTGGTGGAAGGTGTTGGTGTCGTCTGTGAAAGGTGGGTGAGGATGAAGAAGATGAATGTGAAGAAAAAAGCTTCAGCTTCTTAAATGGAGTTAATGTGAGATGAAGAAGATGGAGTTAACGCCAACCTTACGTTGAATCTGATTCAACAAGTAATAAGGATAAATAAGGGGATGGCACAATCATATATTGTTGCTCAACATTATAATAACACCACTAGACCAATGAACTACAGTACGTTAATTTGATAAATCAACTAGGAAATGCCATTCATGATAAAAATTTTGGGCGCGAGAAAAAATAGCCATATGAGAAAAAGGAATTTCATCAAAAATCATTGAATCCCTAGTTTTCCATATACTCCACAAAGAAGTCATAACCTTTTTTTAGAGACATAGAGAAATTACCCTTTAATATTTTAAAAAGCAAATAAATACCAGTAGTTAAAGGGACCCGACCAATCCAACGAATAGTTGCATCATCATTCCAAAATTGAGAAGTATAAGAACAAGATAGAAAAAGATGACCGTGAGTTTCATCATGACAATTACAGAGGGGGCACATAGAAGGAATATCGAACTGACGATGAGCAAGATTATTAGCTCTAGTAGGTAGAGCATTATGAAGAAATTGCCAAACAAAAATTTTCAATTTTGGAGATATATCAAGTTTTCAAATCCAAGAAAGTTCTCATTTAGTATAAGAAGAGATATAATGAGCAAGCCAAGTAGCTGATTTGACAGTAAAATCACCATTGTTAGAGAAACCCTAACAAGGCTCATCTTGAATAACAAAAGAGGGAAGTGAGATTCCTTTAATAAGATGAACAATATTAGACGAGACATAAAGAGAAAGAGTAGAAATATCCCATTCATTATTTTCCAAAATAAAATGATCAACTGTAAAATCTAGGTTTTGGATATTCGAAGTATCGAAATCAAGCATAGTAATAAAATTTTCAGAAGAGCACCAATTATTGAGACAGAATAGAACACTAGTACTATTACCAATTTTCCATCTAAGGCCACGAAGTAGGAGGGGGCGAATTTGAAGAATCTTTTTCCAAATCCAAGAGTCCTTTGGTTGAGGACTATATCAAAAAAAGATTTGTGAGCTAGATATTTAGCAGTGACAGAACGAACCCAAAGATTATCAATGCATGGTTCCTACACCCAAGTGTACCGAGCAAGGTACACCCGTAAAGTACATAGTACTTACACATAAAGAACACAATGATTTTAAATCTTTGAGATGGAATGTAAAGAACAAATAATTAGAGTGAAAAGAACATCCCGTTAAAAGGTAAAGAACATGACAATTTTTTAGCATAGATTTTAAATAAGTAAAAGATAATTACTATTTATCTTTTTAGTTCACATCTTATGGTAAATCTTTTTAAGAAAATCAGTTTTTGATAATAGTTATCCTCGACGAGATTTTGTTTTTTCTTAAACATAAGTCAAGATTTAATTTTCAAAATTTAAAATTTAAAATTACATTTTCAAATTTTTTTCATGCTAGTCAAAATTTAAATAATGTTCTTTTCATAATAATATCACGTTCATTATTATTATTTTTCTTATTTTCATTTTTAATTTGGTATGTTCATGCGTATAACTTGTAATGTTCTTTGTATAATTTAACAATGTTCGTTTTCCATATATACATTATTATATCATATAATGATCTTTTTGAATCTTCTAATAAATTATTTTAACCATCCATGTCCTTTGATGATAAGTTTAATGTACTTGTTGTTCATTACATGATAGTATCATGTTCTTTATCAATAACACGGAGGTTCTTTCTTAATATTATGGATGATGTTTAAATCTAAATGTCCATCATTGTCCCAAAAACTTCTTATTAACCTTCATAATCCTGATCACAAAAAAGAAATAAAAACATAATTATTAGATATTCTAAATTAATATTTAAAAAAATGTAAATTATTCTAAGAACATAGAAGAACACGTATACGTTGTTTCAAAAAAAAAAAAAATTATAAAGTAAAAAGAACATATTTCGTGTAATTAAAACCTAAAAAACGTACTATCAAGTAAAAAGAACATACTTCATATAATTAAAACCTAAAAAACATTTATAATCTATATATACCTTAAAAAACATAATTGGTAATGTAAGGAACATTTGGTTCAAACTCAAAGAACATATATTAATCTGACTCAAAAGTACATATTTTATTCCTTTTTAAAAGATAAATATGATATGGATCAAACAAATAAAAGAACATTCATTATATTTTGAAGAACATCATCTTCGACCTTTGAAAATAACACAAATTTAGAAGAAAAAAAAATACAAATACTAAATATTATTGAAAGCTAGATACTAATATAATCAATTGAAGAATATTTCGTACTTATCCTAATATAAAATGTACATAATATTATAAAAGGATGATCATATAATCATATACAATGTACATGACCTTTTATAAGAAGTACATCACCTAATTGAAATATTATGCAATTAATATAATATAATTTTTACTAGTAACATCAATCTAGTAGTCTAAATAATTACAAATGTAATCGACAAAATTATAAATAAAATAATATCAACATTCATTATTGCAGTGACAAATTAAAATTATTAATAATTTTACAATGAATTTTGAATCAAATTGTCAAAGAACATTAAATAATGCAATAAAGAACATCATCTTCATCCTCTAAATTGAATGTCATAATTAAAGAAAAAATTACAGAAATCCAGATCAATTATTTATCATCACATTTCATATCAATATTGTTTATAAATGTACAAATTCTTAAATGGACCTGGTTCACACTAATTTATTGTGGACCACTAACATTAGAGAAAGTATGGTTGTTTTATTAATAAAAAAAGGGTCACTATAATTAAAAAAAAGGTAACTATATTGAAATAAAAATCATTTTGGTAATATATATGCCTAAGTGGTTATTTTTGTAATGAAATATTTTATATACTGATCAATATGAATAATAAAGGCCACTATGTTAAAATTAGGGTAATAGCGTCATATTTCAAGTTCACAATATTATTAAACGTTGTAGTAGTTTTAATAAAGGTTACTAGGTTAAAAATAAGGTTACTATCTTAAAAATAATGGTCACTATGTTCAATATAATGTCAGTTGCGTGTGTATAGACATCGGGTCCACAATAATATTATTGTGGACCAGGTCCACGCAAGTCTTTATGATATAAACAACATTGATTTAAATTAAATATGTAAATATAACATAAATTACCTTCTTCTTTTGATTCAAATTCAACGAATTCACCATCATCATCAAAATAATCTTCATTATGATCATCCGATGAAAATCTCCGATCGGAATCATGACGAAATTCATCCTTTTCCACCATTGTTGTTGTTAACCTTAAGCTTCTCTCTCTAAAATTTGAATTCCTCTCTCTAAAAAAATCTAATATATATATAAATAATGTAGGCATTTTTCGGAAGCATTCGGTGCGCCACATAAGAAAAGGTATTATTTTGACCAATGAAATTTTAGATTAATAATTTATTTTAGAATTAAAAAATTCACTCGCCACCTAAGAAAAAGTGACGAATAAGATTTAAGAATTTTGCCATCTAGCTAAGGTAAAAATAATGAATAATGAACAATTAAAATTTAAATTATTTAAAAAACTAATAAATATCTTTTTTTACATATATGGATGTAAATCTTTGATCGTAAATATCTTTAATCTCTCCATATCAAATATTATAAAAATTAGATATTAATAATGTACTCATCGAAACGAATAAAACTAAATCTCACATCACTATGTTTTTCCTTATATATAGAGAGAAATTTAATTAGAAGATTCCCCTAATTTTTTTAATAGTTAAAATATTCTAGATGAGACTAACATTTTGAAAGAGAACGATTATATAAAAAAAACGCATTTGCAAAGGACTTATTTTAACCAATAAATAAAATGATTTGTCATTTATTTTTTATTAAAAAATTAAATTGTCACCTAAGCAAAATTAAAGAATAAGTTTTGAAATTTTAAATTCAAGCGCCACGTAAAATAAATAAACCTACAAAAGATAACTTTAGTGTTAAATTTTTTTTTAAAAAAAATTATCTTATGATATTAGGAATTTTATCCAATTATCTAATGAATGATCTTCATATATAAAAAAATCTTAAATTAATAAAAATATTTACTAGAATCGTGCATCGCACGGGCTTATATCTATTTTCCCCTGTTTTGAAAACTCATACACGAATAAATGTGGAATGAATAACAGAATGCCTTTTTTTTGTTGTAAAAGAGTAACAGAATCCTATAATTAAGCAAGCAAAATCTTTTTTTTTTTTTTTTTTGTACATTTCATCATGGTGTATCATGCTTGGCACACCATGCTTGGTACACTTGGGTGTACTTTAAAATTTTCAATCAAGTGATGCAAATAAAAAAAACGAAGGGAGTAATTTATTCTAGATGCTTTGTCAAGAAGAATTGTAGTGCTATAGGATTAGTCAAAGAGGTTGCTCACGTACTGATTTAAAGTGTAGTGTTTCAGTTTGTTTTATTTTATTTTATTTTATTTTATTTATTTTTGTAAGAGTAGTGTTTCAAATTTAGCTGTTTTTTAAAGCAAGTATTCTTGGGCCGGTTCAGTTGATAGTGATAACGAATGTAACTTCCTGTCAGTTTCACTTGATGATGGTATGAATGTCAATTTCCACTAGTTTCAGCTAGTGATGATATAGAATGTCAATTCAAGTCGGATTTCATCAGTAATTAGTTAGTTGTCCGGGCATTGCCCCGAGCATGGCCGTAGCAAGGGAAGGGCAGCTGGGGCGGCTGCCTAGGCCCCTTGTTAAAAAGCCCAGCTTCAATACAATACAAGGCCCCAAAAAAATATACTTCGTACTAAATAATACTAGGTATATATACATTTGAAAAAAAATGAAAGAAAACAACAAGTGTGTACTGTATAATACTACAATAGTACTGTAGAATTCCAAAATACCAAATGGTATTTTTGGTAAATGTATTTCTTTCCTAATTTTTTGCCCAAATTATTCACTTTCCTAAGTGAATTTGATTAAAAAAAAATGTCATTAATTTTAACTGTACCCCCGTTTTTGGTAATTTGATTTTTCAAAATGTATCTCATTACAATTTTTAGTTAGTTAAATTCCTTCTCTTTTGCGATTCAATTGAAGATGAAAACTATAATAAACGGTCATTTTACTCTTCAATTTTCAACGGGAATTTATCTAATTATATATAATTCTCTTTGCATACCCTATTTTTTTTTTTTTTTTGAATGGTGCATACACAACTTTATTCATCAAGATCTCTTATTTGTATTAAGTTATATTTTTCTTAACCTATATAACTATTTTCATTCAAATATTACAAATTTTGGAGAAAAAAAATCTAATTGATTGGTTGGATACTTGGTTTGAATGGTTCGGCTGGTGTAATTACTTCAATGAGAGTTTCATGAATGTAATTTCAATGTTTTATGAAATTTGATGTTTTTAAAGATTATTAATCATAATAAAATATGTATTTTCATTTTTCATAACCAATTTTAAAATTTTATATAGTATATGTGAATCAGGGCCCCGATTTATGTTTTTGCCCCTAACCACCAAAATCTCAGAAACGGGCATGGCCCCGAGTTACTACTGTTTTAGACGTGTAATCAATAAATTTTTCAAAAATGTAATTGTCATTGTTAGACCAAAATTGAGTTATTTTTTTAAGTATATTTTGTTAACTGAACCTTGTGGTTTGCACTTATATAATTTTTTTTTACATATTAATAACATACTTGATAATAGGCTTAGATGGTGAAATTCTTATCTTTCTTATAAGAGGCTAAAGGTTCGATCCTCCCTATCCTTACGTGACACGTGGAAACTGTTAGAAACGCCTTTTAATAGATTAGTATAGATAATAGGGTTTGTAAGTTTCAGCCAGTCCGACTCCTCTAACTGTCAGAGTCAGAAGACTCTAATAAGGGCAAAAAGGTAAATCCAAAAAAAGCAATTATAAAAAACTTTAAGGAAAAACAAAAAAGAATAAGCAAAACAAAATTTATATATATAAAAAATGCCCTTTTCAATTTTTTTGTTCAGTTTAGAACAAAAATTAATTTCTCAAAAAAGAATTCTGGCAAGTTGAGTCTCGTTTTGCTATTTCTTCAAATGGAGTTCTCAACATGTGACAAATTTTTGAAATTGGTACACTCGGGCATATGGTTCACCCGGAAACAATATTATGCATATTTTAAAGAATATGGGTGGAAAAGAACATTATACACGTATATAAAGAGCGCGAGCATAATATATTCTTTGAGTTTAAATTATACAGTATGTTATTATCATTATACAGTATGTTCTTTAATATATTTACATTAAAAAAGATGTTCAATTCAACTCAAAATCTCAAATTGAACAAAACCCATCAAAGAAAACCTAGAAAAATCAAAAGAACAATCACTTAAACAATCAAATCAACAAGAAAAAACAAATCCTAACAAAGACAACCCCAAATTCACCACAAATTAAAATTCAGACACAACCCATCAAAAATCCAAAACAACAAATAAAAAAATTCTCACTTAATTCGATTTAGGGGAAGAATCACCCAATTGAGATCGCGGGAAAGCAAAACAACCTCATCAACATCACCCCTAAGATGTGAAATCTAGGGAATTTGGGGTTGTAGTGGTAGTGGTGAACAGTGCTGGTGGGGTGGTAGTGGTAGTGGTGCTGAGGAAGGCAAATCTAGGGAACTTGTGACCTCTACCCAACTTTAATCAAGATTTTTGTGATGTGGAGCAACTAATTCCAAAAATGATAATTTGTATCATAAAATGGAACGTACTAAAACCTATATTGCAAAATGTATACTAAAGTTAAACAAAAACCGATGATAATGGCAAAAATATACTTCGTATGTATTTATTTCTTCATAAGTTAACTGTTTCTTTCATCCCAAAATATTAGTACGAGTATTTATAAAATCCTAGGGGTATTGGAGGCAGTAAACAGGTTTTGTTAAGTGGTTAGTGGTTAGTGGTAACACCAGCTAATTACTTGCTTATCTACTGTACTTCGGACTAAAAGCAAAAAATGCCATTTACAATGATCGTAGCGTTATACCTATACAAAACCCACTCAAATCTGAACAAGATCGGGCCACAAAAAATGAGAAAGCAAAATAAAATGAGAAACTGTACAACCACCTATACACAGAACTTCAAGGTCCTTTAGAGAAACCAAAAGACTCGTCTATAGTTCTTATTATTGGTATAGGTCCTGCCCCCCATTTGATGTTGACGGAGATGACCTTGTTATGGAGGGTTGTGTTGGCCCTGATGGGGGTGCTGTTAGGGCATATGTCATTCTCGAAGAATCGCTTTCAATCAGGCCAGCAACACCAGCAGCAGCAGATTGGGCATTCGAAGGAAGAAAGAGGTCATGCCTTTGATCCTTGTAGGCATTCCATACCTGCAAAAAGAAGTTAAAACACCCAATTCTTAGATAACCAAACACTGAAACTAGAGGGATAACTACTTCAGTCTCGGACTCTCAGAAGTGGTAATCTATTATATGGTCTATACAGTATACACTATAAGGCAAAAATCACCTGAAAGAATATAACAAAAAAATGTGCAGTTTTTTGTTTTACCAAAAATCCCCACCAGTTTCTTCAAGTTAATACAATTATACTCCCTCTGCCCAAGATTAGCTGACACATTTTCTCATAAACTCGTCTCTATTTAGTTGACAGTTCTATTTCTTTCTATAAATGACATGAATCCACTATCCACTTAACTATAATAGAAAAAACCCACTATACACTAATTATAATAAAAAAAAAAAAATAAAAAAAAAATAAAAAAAAAAAAAAAAAAAAAAAAAAACATCATACTACCCACTAACTAATAAAATAAATAAATACCCTACTAGTCTACTACCATAATAATAATAATAATAATAATAATAATAATAATTAACTTTGCGTAGGTATGTGTCGAACTAGGTATGTGTCGAACTAAATTTGCACAATAAAGAAAAAAAAAAAAACCGTGTCGACCTAAATAGGAATAAGGAAGTACTAATTACCGGTTTACATAATACACATTCGAAAATATTGAAAAATTAAGTAAATTTTTACTTCATTAAGAACAGTAACCTGATTTACTAATCAACCCCACCCACCCCCTCAAAACCAATGGACTGCAATCCAAAAAAAGTGAATGTCATTTGAGTGGTACCATTCTGGATTAAACTTACCAAACTAGGTATCAAATTGCGTCGCGTTAGCATACCTGATCTTGCATTGCGAATTAGCTCGTTGTTCAAAATTAAAATTTATTTTCAATGTACATGTGATTTAGTAAGACCTCATTCGTAAGGAATCTCAACCCTCCTAAAGACATCGACTTGATTAATGACTAAATTAGAGTTTGGAGATGTAAGCAAGAGACTTTTTAGTCTTTTAACTTTTTAAGGATGTGCTTGTATTCAACGCTTAAAAATATGCCAGGATTTAACATAGGGTACTTCACAAAAAAAAAAAAAAAAAAAAAAAAAAAAAAAAAAAAAACGTGGTTTGGACAACATTTTTTTATTTATTTTTTGTTTAAAAACATGATTTGGTCAGGACCGTCAGGTATTACCCAAGTTTTGTTACATTTAGCCGATTAAGCATTCAGATTCAGGTCATCCACCTCCATTAACAAGACTAACCCTAGCTGGAGTGTGAATTAGGAAGCTGCCATTAACTCATTGCACCAGGTGCCTTAATTGGCTTCCTTCTCTAAAAATGAAAAGAGCAGCGATAGTAGAAAAAGAAGCCATTCATTATTTTCTTCTATTATGTTGCTGTCAGATAATCTTATATTCAAACTTTTCACTTCTCCGTGTAGTAAAATTTTGCGACATGCCACATCCCTCACCCAAAAATAAAACACAGTGACACCAAGGAAAAGTGAACTTACATCAGAGGCATCCAATATCTCACGCACACTACTGCAATGGGCTCCTTCTGTTGCAAATGCATGCAACACCTGGATAAGCAGCATAAAAATTATATATTAGATGATTACATACAGGAAGAAAATGTTCAAAAGTTGTGTAGCACATCTGCTGATAAGATTAATATTTCACATGTCACTTAGAACTAGTTACTAGGGATGTGGAGGGTAACAATGATCCAAAACAATTAGTGAAAGTTAAACTTGGGCTTAGAAAAAAAGCTCCTTAAAAATTTATTTTAACAGATGAACCAAGATTCAACAAGTATATATTCTTGTTCAGCAAATAAGATTGAATCCTTGAACACTAACATAGGGATAGTGGGATACACATATATGCATATTTATGAACAATTTGTTATTATATTCAAGAATGACAAATTCAATTATTTTAAAAACAAGAATGACCACTTATTTTTGTTTAGAGAGATAGTTTGAAGCTATTTTAGTTTTTCATGGCATATTTAAAGTATTATTTTTACAAAATGAGTTCAGTTATTATTGTCATGTTATTTAAGGTACTAAATGTTAAGGTTAAACTTGCGTTAAGAGTAAAGAGAACCAAGCTTATATAAGATACTATGATATAATTAAACAAGCTATAAGAGATCAATCCTGCTTATGAGTTCAATTCAGAAAAAGAGCAGCCTCATTAGAGCTGAGTTTAAATGATACTTATGCTGTGGTCAAGCACACTAGTTACAACATAAACTGAGTTTGAAAACATGTTTTAGCTGCTTATTTGAAGGATCAAAGTCAAACTTATAAATCCAATTTGATGATGAACTCAATCGTGAACATGAACATGAAAACACCAAGCTCAGTACAAACTGAGAAGTAATCTTGGTCACAAGCGACATTTCTCTAACATTATTAAAATATCAAATCTAACTAATGTACCCAAGAATTTGTGACAAGCAGATAGTGTGGAATGCGGAGTGCGTAGGATTAAAACGATTTCACTCATCCAGTTTTATAAGATTGGTTATTCGGTCAACAGGCTGATATGTATTTATGAGTTGAGGCTCAAAATGAATTATGCTTGAGAAATTAACAGTATAGAGTAACCACAACCTCAACAGCAAGCACACGGCCAATTGATGCTTCAGATTCGTTCCACTTCATCTGTGAGCAAAATCCATTTCTTCCACCTGCTCGCCAGTCAAGTAGACCAAGAAGAACATCGACAAGCCCAACCCTAGCCAAATCACGAACCAATTATGAGAATAGTTATCGAAACTAGTTTGTCCAGAAGAAAATAAAATCCAAAGACACTGGCAAATATAACATGTCAGTGAACTCACCATAATAAGCATATAGCAACTTTTTGGCATTTTTTAATGAACAAAAGTAAGAAGATAAATGTGGAAAGCAACTCTGAGTCCTTTTGAATTGAGTGCAATCTCATTAATTATCTTTGTCAACCATCTCAAAACAAAACTTCAAAGGATATTTCATAATTTGAATCCATACTTTCCAAGGGAGCAGGGATAGGAAGGCAAATTGTAAAAAAGTTAACTACACTCATATTTACTCCCTCCTTTCCATAAAAAATGCATCACTTGTATGGGTACATAATTCTAGAAGAATTTTTGGACAATACCAATAAGATTGTGAAAGTAGGGGAAGTGGGTGAATAATTTATTCTAATAAAAGGGTTTTTCATATCTATTAAATAGATAGAAAGCCATAAGAGAGAAACAACAACAAAAACGAACAAAACAAAAAAGAGTGAGACCATGTCCTATGAAAGAGAATTAAAACCACTATACAAAATTACCAGTTATAGAAGTCATGCATTTACATGGGAATGGCTAAATAGGACAAATGATGCGTTTACTTAGGAACAAAAGGGGCATATTTTATGAATCAACAACCCACTCCTGAAATCCTTTCTGCCTTAGTTCTTAAGGTTTAAGGATTGTTTAAATAGCTGAACATATAAAAATTAGATTTATATGGGTGCAGATCCAAAAGTTATGATGTAATATTATTATTAAAAAATCTCACTGAGTACCAATCATTTAGCCTCGGGTAGATTGATTGGAAGAAATTCCAGTCAGCAACATTCAAAGTCCATATTACTATAGAGAATTGTACAATTCATACAAAAGTTCTGTGACTTTTGTCATCTCCCCTTTGCCTGGAGAGTAGGAGACCAAAGGAATAACCACCACCAATATGGAATCCACCATGCACCAAATCTTAATAGGGACTTAACAATTGAAACAATTATTCTTTTGAAAAAAAAATAGGGACTTAACAATTATTCTTTTGAAAAATTAAGCCATATCACACCAAATCAGGTTTTATCTCCGTTAGCTTATTGCCAATATCTTTAAATCCTTATTAAAAAAATATATAGAGAATAAATAATTGGAAATTAATATGAATGTAATAAGAGCCTGCTTGATAATGTCATTTCTTTTATACAAATGTACAAAAAGATAAAAGAATAGGCATATGAAGAGACCAAATCAGACAAGACCAAACCAAAAAAAAAAAAAAAAAAAAAAAGCATATCAGAACTATTTCAGGTAATCTAGCTTAAGTGTTTCAGTGGTCATTTCTGAAATTCCTTCAGACCCACTACATATTCCAGAGTTCTGAAATCCTCCATTCCTCCCTTACCCATGGAAAAAGAATGGCAAATTTTATAATGTAGCAAATATTTTTCTATGAGGAAGCAAAGTATACAAAACTAATTATAGGCCAAAAGGAATTCAAACTTCAAAAACTTACTTAAGCCCCTGTGCGACAAGTGCATCTCTGGCCCGATTTCCAGCAACCACAACACGTTTAAGAGTCTCAAGGGCTAGTATGCTTCCACCTTGCCATCCAATGGCTTTCATCAAAAGTGGAACGACCTGAAGAAAAGGAGTAGAAAGATAGAACACATGAATATGTATATGAGGTCATTGAGTAGTCAGATGAAAGTGTTTAATCATCAGTTATGCAATATCAGAAAATCAGCATAATATGTAACACAGTCCAGACATGCGTAACTCTAAGCTAAAAATTATATCAAGTCAAAGACTGACTTTGCGATGTTCCATATTACCCAACCAGTTAAATCCCTTGCAATGCACAATTTAAACAATTAATATTTCGCTTATTTGTTCGTAATATGATTAAATGATTATTTTAACCCCTTTTTTTTAACTCCATAGAAAATAGTGTAGTAGTTAGTCCATTTAGGCCCTATTCACTTCACCTTAAAAAAAATAATATTAAGTAAAAATAATTTCAGTTCAGTAAAAATAAGTTCGGTTCAGCAGTTAAGTAAAAATAAGTTCTGTTAAGTAAAAATAATTTCAAGTCAGCAAAAATAAAATGTATAATTAGTCTACCCTTTCCAAGTCTTTAGCTTAAAAGGGGGGAAAAAAAGAAAAAAAAGAAGATGATGTCACATAAAATTTTGGTGGGAAATTGTTTTATGAGAGGTTGACACATGTACAATAATTATTTCAGCGGTTATTACTTTAGTTACTTTCATAAATAATTACTATATTCAAAGAGCTAATTCAATCCTTATTTACGACTCAAATAGCTTTCATACAAAGCAGTCCTCAACCCCTCCATCCCCACAACAAACCAAAAATAAAAAAATTAAAAAAAAAATTCATTAAAGACTGTAAGATAGGGGGCAGTAATCCTTCAGAAGTTAAAGCCAGAGCCGGGGAAAACACAACTGAGGCTCCATGCTAGAACTGGCTGCAGTAACACAATGAACTTAAAAAAAGATACTTTTCCTCTTTGCTATTTTTTTTTTATGTTATTTTACATAGAAAAGCTTTGCCCTAATATATCTGATTCTTGTATTCCTTTCATGTAGAGAACCAAAATTTGAAAACTAGGTTTGATGGATCTGCAAACCAATTTATCCCCCAAGAAAAAATAAATAAATAAATAAATCCTTCAAGAGGTGTTTGACTCCATAATAACCTACCCTGGATTCTGAATATAAGATAGCTACATTTAGTAACACCATAAACATTAAATTATAATAATCAATCAACATCCATTGTCAAATTGCACACTCAAAGTCTCGAGACAGCTTCAACAGGCCTCTTCATTAACAATGGAACATCATAACCTTTGGAACTCTCTTTCTTATATGCCCATAAGTTTATGTTTATCCTACAAAACACTATCACTCCATTCAACTTTCAACAAAGATTCAGCAAAAACAGAAGTAGAACTTTTACTTACAGAGACAGCTCACCTTTTCCTTAATATAATCATCTCCCTATCTGGAGACCGTACCTCATACTTTTTGATAAATATGTATCACTTTATCTGATTATAAAAGCCCTAAAAAGCAATGATGCAACCTGATGGAGCTTGGGGACCAATGCAAGGACAAGACTATTGTGCTTTCATACTTGCATACACCTATTAATATCTATGTTGACTTGTTGGGCTTTATATTTGACTCTCTTGGCAAGTCTGCTTTATCATGTGTGACTTGGGTTGAGGACACGTGATGTGCTTGCTTGTTAATTTTTTTTTTTAATATTTTTTTTGGCTTAAATATTAACATAGTTTTGACACACTCTTACTTGTGGATATGCTTATTTGATTGGAGTTGTACTCAACTACTGCTAATTGACATAAGAAAGCAAAGCTTGGAGTTGTACTCAACTACTGCTAATTGACATAAGAAAGCAAGCTATGTTGCCTGAAATTAATAGAGCTGTTAAAAACTGACCCGCCTAGAGATGACCCAATATGACTCCATATCATTTGAAACCAACCCAAACCCCTAACACTTGATTTGACAATACAAATATGATTTTCAATATTATATTATAAAGTAGGAGATGATTCAGGAATGACATGCACATATTAATCTGTTAAGAAACTATTCGAGATTCACCCTCCTTTAACGGTAGGGTCATTAAGATCCTTATCACAAGCTCACACAAAATTGTTCAGAAGTTTTTCATCTATTTCATAAAAACATTAATAGGAATCACATATCACCCTTGAACCAAACTTGTACAAACAAAATTCCTTTTGGACAATAAATATGCATAATTCATTGACATGAAACTCTAATGCATATGATAGAAGACTTAAAGTATATGCTACAGCATTTTCTATCCTAATGATCCAAAAGTTTACAGTATAGTTCCTCAATAATTAGAAGCAGGCATAAGAACATGTCACAATATTAGTTAAAAATAGGAAGACATTTCAAATTTGAAATTTAAATGCAAAATGACATTACATAACAAAAATTCATAATATTGCAGATGATGCACTCTTTTCATTATAAAATAGAAAACAGGCTATCATGCAGCTCTTAACTTTGGTGTGATGTACTGATGTTATTTTCTCTTTTTTGGGAATACAGCAGAGTTTACCTGAGGAGTTCCTGCACTAGTTGCAGCCATAGCCTCAGCACATGTTGTACTTGCTGCAAGTTGATGCAACACACGCAAACAGCTAAGACGAATACGTTCTCTTGGAGTTTGTTTATTGGACTGTGATGAAGCATCTTCAGTATCATAACTACCATCCACATCCAAACTTCCATTTTTAGCATCACTTGAAGCCATTGTCTCTCTCCTTCCTTCATAAGCCATTGCAGCAACAAGTTTTGGCACATACCCAAGGTATCCTACGTGATCCGCAAGGGTAGGGTGCACTCGTAGCAGTGATACAAGTGCAGCAGAAAGAAGCAGTGGAAGTTCAGGATCGGAAGCTTGTGTGTCATAATGTGTAGCGGCCACTGACGAAACATACTGGTCAAGGAGTCCTTCTAGGAATCTTTTTGGATTTCTAAGAGGAAACTTTGGATCCTTCAAAAATAATCTCACATATATTCCCGCAACCTGTGACCAATATTGTGAGTTTACTCACGAATAAAATAAATAGATAAACTATACAAACTACATAACGAAAACATGATTGCATACCTGCGGCTCATCTCTCATTTCTTGCTGGCTGGATGCTTGTTCAGGTACATCCCAGTCAATAACAGGGCCCTTCATCTGTTCCTTATACAAATCTGAAGCCATAGTTGCAATTTGTGCAGATAAGGAAGCTGCCATAGCTGGAGTCCAGACAAGTTCTGGTGTCTCAGTTGTTTGATCAAGGACATAAACCACAGCTTCACCAGGACCATCTCTAATTATTGATACCAGACCATCTGGAAAGAATCGTGCCAATGTAATAGCAACACGAGGCCCATGCATGGGCTGGCCAACAAGTCTACCTAACAAAGAGGCTGCAGCCGCTCTCTGCGGCAAAGATATTTCTTCTGTGCAAGGAAGTAGGTATTATTAACAAGGAAATGACGCTTTTGTGAAAACATTAATTTGAAGCCAGTCCAATCTTACCTTGCAATGGAAGCAAAATTTCGAGAATGTAAACTACTCCACCATGCTTCGCAGCTGCCCATGCAAGTTCTGATGTGCTTGCTAAGGCTGAAAGTACATGAAGAGCCCCTTCACGGCAGCTCGGAGAAGAATGGAGCATTTGAAGTAGGAGAAGAAGACTAGATCCATCAGCAACCATAGCTTCTAAACAGGGAGCATAGGCAGTCAAGAGAGACAGCACATTCAAGCACAGTTGAGATATTCCAGTAGTGGATGCATCAGAAACCGAAAAGCATTCAAATATAGGTAAAAGCCTTTCGTTGGTTGAAAAAACGGAAGCCAAATTTGGATTACTAGTCAGCAGGTTCTGCAACACAATTAATTCCATAAATACAATTTAATAAGGAGCTCACACTAGAATCTTTAGCACAGGAATCTAAATACCTTAAGTGAAGTCAACGCAGACTGTAGTTTTTTCAGCACACTTGAATCATCTTCTTTTGAAACCGTTGCATCAGAAACAACTATAGAATCATCACGACTAGTAGTCAGCTGACCATGTGACTGATCTTCCAATTCATTTTCCGATTCAGACTTCGTATTTTTGGAGGTACTTAAATCTTCAATACTCGGAAGTAAAGTGGTAAGGCTTTGCTCATGTACTATAGAATAAATAAAATCAACAAGGGCAATACAGAAACCTTCTGGTTCACTGATCTCAAAATCTGGTTGATCATTGTAGACCCTTAAGTAAACATTTCCAACACAGAGCTCCTTGGATAGTGAAGTATATGTGAATTCATGTGAATCTTTAAGATCATATGAGCCATCAGGACCTTGTGATGTACGCTGCTCCTCGACAAACTTCAACAGTTCAGACCGTGTTGAAGAATTCCATATAATCTGTAATTGAGAAAAAAAAAAAGAAAAAAAAAATTCTATTAAAATCCTTAAAATATATATTAATACATAAAATATATTATAAAGAAAATTGAGGGTGCAGTGTCCAGGTATCAGAAATTGATAATATGGCTAGTCTGAAATTCCACTGTGAGCCTCTCAACATCCAAAAGCATGTATTCTCTATGCAAGCAGGAGTGAGATGGAGCCCTGGGAAAGACCAGCCTGATCTTGAGGCCAGAAGTTTCAAGACAAACTGGAGATGGGCAGCATTACTATCTATCAGGAAAGTTGAAGACATTTCAATTGGGTAGTTCTTCAGCAGATCAGCAACTATTTTAATCAACCTAAAAAGGCTCCTTATATGGGGTACTAAAGGGAGCCAAAGGGCTTGAGTGATTAATAAATGCCAGATTATAAAAAATTTGATATTTTTCTACATTAATTCAAATACTGCTGAATCCTGCAGCTCCAGAGATTGCCCTTATATTATTTTTCTTTTACTGGACATATAAGAGATAAAATTTGAATTTTTTATATATTAAACCCCCCAAACGGCTTTTCTATTGTTTCAGTGCCTAAGGCACGCCTTAGTGAATCAATCAAAGCCTAAATCCCATAAGTGGGGTCGGCTACATGAACAAAAAGTGATTATTTCGTAGAGTCATCCACAAAAATCTTCCTCCTCCATCCCTTACGATCAAATACCTCATTCTTATGCAAATCCATATGCTTCATATCCTTCCTAACTCATTCCAACCAAGTCATTTCGGTCTCCCTCTCCCTCGTCTAACCCCTCCATGGTCCCACTTTTCCATTCTTCGTACCAGTGCACCCTCAAGTCTCAGTCTTACATGCCCAAACCAACACAGACAGTTTTCCTTTAGTTAGTCTGCAATGCCTACGACACCCACTTTTTTTGCTAATAACCTCATTTCTGATTCTATCTCTTATATTGTACCCGCACATCCATCTTAACATGCGCATTTCCGTAACCTCCATAGGCAAATATAATAAACAATAAAAAATGTTTCTCAGAAAGCTGTTGTGTAAGCTGCGACTTGGTGCGCCTCATCGAAATAGCTTAGCCTAAACCAGGGGGGAATAAAAAAGCATGACCCATGCCTCGCGCCTTAGAGCTAGAGTACTGTTAAGTTTCACTATCCTTTGTCTTTTGGATACATTCCACGCCAAGGGACATAGAACCAAAGAATAGAGAGTTGGAATGGAGATATTAAGAGAATTGAAGGTAAGCCAAGTTTGACCTCGATGGCAAAGATATAATTAGGGCATGACATAAATAGGGATTCTGGATTGACATGAATGCCTATGGAGATGACATCTTTGTTCATGTTAACGGAGGGGACACTGAGCAGATTTTTTATTATTTAAAAAAAAAAAAAAAAAAAAAAAAAAAAAAAAAAAAAAACAGCTTACAATTAAGTTGGTTAGCATACTGTTGGTTGCACCTACACAACAGCTTCAATTATTATGGATACAGAAGGCTGCTTACAATTAAGTTTCCAAAATTTTATCTTAAACTCTGTTTAGCTGTTCTTATTATGGATGCAAAGCTACAATTAGACTAAAGTGGTACGATTCTAAATTCTCATTGACATTATTATTTTGACGTCTCAAATTATACACATCAAATGAACATTAAAAAATAACCACAAAACATATAACTGTATCCTAGCCTGAGTAAGGATAAATATGCACATGTTTTGGCTTATAAGTTAGTAGTAAGATAGTCATGATGGATAAAGAAAATGGAATCTACCTCTGGGGACTCCAAATTGGAATTTACTTTTGATAATAGTTCTCTTGGTGTTTGTTCCTTCAACATACTAGCCAGCTTAGGGGTTAGCAGAGCCTGAAGGGCAACAACTGTAGCTTCATTATATGGCACTGGAACCACATCTGTACATAGACCACTTAGCCTCGATAGGGCCTCAGATGCTCGAGCAGCATGCAAGTTTTTAGCAACTTGAACACTGGCACCAACGCCATGTGTCTCTATCACATCAGATTCTTCTGCTGTAGAATCATACTGAAGCAACAAAGGCAACAGGTACCTGAAAACCACCACATGTAACTAATTAGTCATCATAGGAAGCTACAAACCTATTAACAACAAAGGTTACAAACAATAGATCTGGATTTCTGGTTTTTATCACGAATCATCCAATCAAAATCGGCACTAATCCAAATTTAGAACCTGATTTCTATTCCATAAGAACTTAACGCCCACTTTAAATAAAATGTCATTCCAACACAACCTATATTACCAGAGTCCGTATGCTGCCCTAATACAACCAACCAATCACACACTTACCTTCCCTCCCACCACATTCATCTCCCCATATCTTATGTCTCACCTCTTCTCTTAGGGGCAAATATCACTACTCTTAACTAATAAAAGAATATATGCACTTCAACCACATACCATAGCACCCCTGCCTTTATCAGTGCATCTTGCAGTTCAGATGAAACAGAAAGATGAGCAATTGTCTGAAGAGCAGCATCAACCGCTCCAGGAGTCAGCTCAAGTTCAGTGCAATGTACAATATCCTCAATTAGACCAGATAATTGAAGCATCTCAACCCTAGCAATCTCAAATTGGCTCAAAACAGCAAATGTTTGCATCACATTTGTGACAATTATTGCAGAGGGTTCACTCGCTGCAGTAGTTGGCTGTACAACACACATACAACGAGAAAGAAGAGTTGCAAGAAGCTGTATCCCACCATCCCTCACAAGCTCTTCTCCATTCAAAGAAGAAGATGCACATCTACACAAAAGAAAGCAAAAAATTATTACAAACAGGAAATACAACAGCTGCAATACCTGTAAATTATAAAATTGAAACATTATTAGAGTAGCTGTATACGTGAGGAAAGTAAGCTCAGAGGCTGCAACGAGAAGTGATGCTCTATCAGAAGACAAAAAATTATTATCATCCTTGTCCACAGTGATTGCACTGAGCAACATTGGATATCCAGCATACTTAAATGGTTCTAAAACATTTCCATAACGTCTGTATAAGATACACTGTCCCTTCAATAAAAGCAGCACCCTCCATAGCTGTGGACCTTGCAAACCTTGCATAGAAGCCTACAAAGAGTCACATAAGGTAAACTGATCAAAAGACTGCACAAGCCTTTCATATCACACTTTGTCAAGAAAGCCTTTACAAAAAAATTTTACAAAAAAAAATAATAATAATAATAATAACATTTAAAAAAAAAGAGAGAGAGAGAGAGAGAGAGACAAAAAAAAAGATATAGACAGACACTTCACAAGCAAAGAAGCAGTTCTATGTTTGAGAACAAAAGAAAAAAAAATATATATATTTTTAAAAGGGGCTTAATATCAAGCCAGGCCTGCAATTAGATTCTTGAATAATCAGATTATGTCCAACCCCATTAAGTATCATGACTAGCATATAATTTTAATATACAACTACAATTTAAGAAAGTTAAACTATATAAGGGCGCCCATATTCAGCTCAATGCATACTGAAAAAGCATAAATCGCATGGCAAATTTAGAATGGTCATTTTTACTAGTTAATAGAACATTTAGTTTCAAAATCAGTTTAATAACTGACATGCAAGACCTTCTACCAATTATCCTAGTAGATTGTTTATTGAAATGTGGTCATTAATACTCATAGGTTTCTGCAATCTGCTCATACAACAGCAGACAGAGCTAAAAGAAAAAAGAAAACAGAAGTAGAGCTCACTTTTCAGCAAAACATTGAGTTTGACAGAGAAGTAAATGTATTGACACAAAAGAAATTGTTGAAAATTGCCTTTAAAGGTACTCAAAAACCATGTAGAAGTCAGCTTATAGTCAGTAGCCAAAATTAAATTGTACTCCCTCTGTTCCTCTATGTTCTACTTGGTTACTGTAGGTATGCTGGTATGTAATTTTAGGAAGTTTGAAAAAGGTGTGAATGTAAGAGAAAGTTAAAAATAAATAAATAAATAAATAAATAAAAAATAAAAAGGTGGATGGGTGTAAGAAAAAATTGAATTGAGGGAGTGTGTGGGAGTTGTGGGATAAGAGGGATAAGATGGTTACGGGGTATGCCTATAAGAGAATAAGGCAAAGCAAATAAAACAAAAAAGAACGAGTAGACATGGTGGAGGGAGTAATGAAATGACCTTCACAAACCATGGTCTGAGCTAGGGGTGAGCAAAATTCAGGTACCCTCCTGGAACCGGAAACTGCTCGGAACCGTGTTCTGGAACCTGGTAATAAAATTGGGAACCTGTTGCAACAGGTTTCGGTTCCGGGTAATAAAAGTTTGGACACGGAACCTATAGATACCCTGTTCTAACAAGTTCCCTATAGGGTACACGAAATCGGAACCTATCATTTAAGCCCATATATAAAAGCCCAATATCAAACTTATACAATTGAGTAAGCCCAAAAAAAAAAAAAAAAAAATGGCCCTAAGCTCATACATCATTTCTCATATCCTACACCAGTCGTCACCTACCTCTCTCTCCTCTTATTCATTTTTCATCTTACTCTTAAAGGTTTAATTAATGGTATTAATATAAGTATTTGTAATTTTGTATTAAATATACTAGACAATGTTGGTTTGCTATACTTGTATTAAAATTGTAAGCTTTTATTGTGAACATCCATTTTTTTTTAATCAAGTAACTATTAAGCTTACTTTGAAAGACAGGATACCCTGTTTGGGAACCGGAACTGCAACAAGTTCCGGGTCCTGAGATTTTTACACCCTGCTACGCTCACCCCTAGTCTGAGCACGGATTGGAGACAAGAAGAATTACAAGCAGCAGTCATTTGAGGTCAAAAAGATATGTTAAGGAAAACACAATTGGATAATCAATTTAGCATTCCCTTCTTAGATAATGATAGCTATAAATACAATACTTTACATTATTTCAATCTACAATAATATTTCACTCTCCAAATGAACCAAAACACTGGCAAAAAGATCCCTATAGTCACAAACCCAAGGAAACAATAATACAAGCGTCATATTTAAACGGTCAAATCTTGAAGTTGGAGGCCCGTAAGATTCATCCAACAACCACAACATTTTCACAATTCCCTTGAATAGATGGCCATATTTGATTTTCACCTTTCCATTTTTATCTTCATATCTCTCTTACTTATCCTTCTCTCAACCATAAGGTTGTAGGATCCAACCCCTTTAAAAGGCTCTTAACGGGTGGGAACTCCTTCGTGCACCCCCCCCCCCCCTCTCCCAGGCTCGCACTTTCTTAGGGACTGAACTGCTAATCCAGGCAGAGTTAGACGGAACAGAGTTCCAGCCCATAGGGTCTTCTCCTTACCCCCACTTCCTCCCCCACCCCCCCCCCCCCCCCCGACAAAATAAAAAAATTAACTGTTTTTTTTACTAATTCCGCTATTTATTTAAATAGATGAACAGTCAGCAGAAAATACACAAAAGTGGACAAGGTATAAATTTTTTATCCTCCTTTTATCACCAGCTTATTCTTTACAATAAAATACTGACAATATCCTACACTCATCTATATTTTACGCATAATAATTGTGCCGAACCCCTGTTGTGAGAAACATTATGGGGGAAACAGAAGCAATGCAAATGTAGGAAGGAAAAAAAACTCCAAAAGAAGTAATGTAAATGTAGGAGGAAAAATACACCTATTGTGAGACGTGGGACAGAGAAAGTAATCAGTAATATACACGTAAAATCTTGAAATGCATTATGCAGATCATACATGTAAGTTAACAAAGACAAGTAGATAAAAGAAAATTAAATCAAGAGCTACCTGCAGGCGCTCATAAGCTTTCTGGACTGCAAGAAATATTTCCCGTCCTTCAGGATTTTTGTCAGGATGATATTTGATTGCCAACTTCCTATACTGTCGTTTCAATTTTTCTTCATCAATATTCTCAATTTTCTTGGACAAGCTCCCATTTTCCTCAGAAATTTCAGAAAGGTAACTTTTTGTGGAATCTTCAGCTGACAAGTCCTCAAAACTTATCTCCAATATCTTGCAAGCTTCTTCCTCAGAAAGATCCATGGGCTTTCGTGTCAGCTCTTCACGCCACATTGCCAATAATGACTGTAGAAACTCAACATGCTCAACGATAGGCCAATTTGGAAATCGTATCTCGTCACACAAATTCCTGAGATAATAACGATGGCACCACATTTCATCCCTTAGTTCAGGATAAGTAACTGGTGGCATAGGAGCATAATCATAAAGTGCATGGCAATGTTGGGACAACTTCTGAGGAAAGTCACCAAGATGCTGCAAAACCTGTTAGAAAACTCCAAAGCTTTAGGTATATAAAATGAAAATACTACACCTCCCAGACATTCGTGATAATGACCGGGTAACATAGTGGTAATATGCAGATAACCTAAAGCATAATGACATATGATAATATCAGATCAACTTCAGGAGAATTTATCAGATTTTCAATGTATAAGTAGTTTAAAAATGCAGTTAAAAAGAAAACGAGCTAAAGCATAATGAAATATGATAATATCCGATCAACTTCCGGAAAATATATCAGATTTATCAATGTATAAGTAGTATAAAAAATGCAGCTAAAAAAATACGAGCTCAAGTAATAACCTGTCGAATGAGATTCTCAGCCCTCATTTTGTGGGTCCATATAATCTCAGGAGTATCAGAATCAGAGACCATAGCTGCAGCGAATGCAGCTGGTCCAGAGCGCTCTAATACATATAGCAAGGATTCTGGGAGGAGGCCACCCAAAACACTACGTTTAGCCAATGGCAATGAAGAAGATACAGCTGCTTCTTCCCCACCATGAAATGCTTGATGCACATGGGTCATGTGGAAAAGTTGTGAAATGGAATGAAGATTAGACCCAGGGTAGGCAAGGGCAAAATAAAATGTCCCAGTGCTATAAAGCCGTATCATTGCCTTAGGATTTCTTGTAACAACAGCCTTTAGCAATGCAGCAGCAGCCTCCACAATACTTGGTTCTCCAGAGAGCATAGCCTGTTTAACCATGAACAGGTAAACATATTTACTGAGGATTCAGTCAGTGAAGTTTAAATTTTGAAGGATTTACCTATAATAATATTATATTGAAATAACTGTAAAACAGTAAATTATTCACAATAAAGCATCATTAAGCAGTACCAAACAAGAAAACACTGAAACATATTATTTATACCAAAATCCTTGACAGGAGAGGAACTTAGCCACACCATACAGAAGGTGGAGAAGACACTATGCAATAGTTATTATAAAACAGATCACAAATTAACTCTCATAGACATCGCAACGGCAAAGCTCTTACATTTAAAGCACTTTTGGGTGACTTAGATGCACTTTCAACACATGGGCTATTATAAATGAAGGGCTTTGCTCTTACCGATATGAAACCGCAACGATATGTGATTTCCAAGAGATGTACTTTTCATTACTATTAAACATACATGTAGTTAGCTATGATTGTCATTTCCTTATTCAAGACCAATTGCGACAACAACAACGTATTCAAATTATTGAAGTATCACTTTCAAATGAGCAAGGGTATCTTACATAACAAACTCTTCCCTCTACTTTCTGAGAGTTGGAACCGATTAAACAGAAATCTAAACATTTTCCTCAATTTAAACTTATTTTGTTACCAAGTGAACGGTAGAGGTTCTTGTAATTACATATCTAACTGCCAGCATATCAAAGTTTTATCATTTTATGCAGTTAAAACTCTAACAAGTACTAGGTATGTGCTTCCCAGTTCCTTCATATACAAATAACCATCACATCTCCATGTCCAGAAAATAGTCACTCGTCTAAAACGTTACCTTCAACATCCTACGATTGCACTGACAAAATATTATCTCTTAAATTAATAGAAAAGAACAATGTCAAGTAAAGGGTGCTGCATCAGGAATAGTTGCTGCTTCACACTCGTTATGTCCTGGTATGCATCTGTATCAGTGTAAACCTCTAAAATGTTGCACAATTAATGAAGATGGATAGCCAGTGAGGTTAATGTTAGTATTTTAGTAATTCATTATTCATTTTTTTAATTCATAAGAGATAGATTGTTTGCAACATCAAGAAAAGTCGAAGCAGAATACCATTTTACTGTCATCTATAATGGAGGGACTTGAATGATTTTGTTGTGTGCCTTCTGTTATTAACAAGGAAAGATTTCATCATCACTCACTCCTAGATCATGTTAAAAATTTGACCAGGAGGTGCATAATGCCACAGCTGGAAGCTTATCAAAAAACTATACCCTTCAATCTGACATTAAAGCTTCAATAGGATGAAGGACATCATTTAGTGTTTGGTCAAAACAAGCCAAAGTCTTAATTTTGAGGACAAAATTATTTCAGCTTTAATTGTCTAACTGAAAATTTTCTCACACTTGTTTCTCCTGCCTCTTCTTCATTTTCTTTCTCTTTCTTGCCTCCTAGCTCTCACTCTGTTCATATATGAACTACATGACTCCAGGTGCAATCTTAAAGCAGAGATATCTTCATACATAAGTATTAAAGCTTATCTTGCACAGTAAAAGTTAAATCCCTTATGAGAAATCAATTAAGTCAGTATGTTCTGTAATTCGATTTTTATCAGTGGTTGAATTCTATTAAATCACTCAGATTAATTCAAACAGCTGTAGCTGACCCATGCTGATCTACACCCAAGTAACAGAAGCCTAATAAATATTATAATAGAGGGAAATCCAGAGCTATTCATTAAAGAATATCACCAAAAATAATTCAGAATGTGTAGTTGTACTGAGATTCTACATCTATAGCATCTCATACCAATCTTCCTGATAAATGCCATTCCATGCAATGTTGATAACATAACTATGTGTTAAGCACATTCAGAGAGGAAAACAGGTACACAACACGCAGGACAATTGCATATGTAGCCTGACAAACATGTATCATACAGATACCAGAATTGACAGGGGAACCAAACAAGGATATGATTAGAAAAGTAAGCAAAATAATACCTGAGAAATATGCGGAAGACAACGTGGGCTTGATAAGATACGCTTCACCCTAGGTGTTGGGGTGACTATCTCACCAGCATCATCTAGATCAGACCGAGCGGCAACCATGCTATGCAAAATGGACAATGCAGCCTCCCCAACCTTTTTAAGCATATAGCAAATGGAATAAGATATTGGCACTAGAAAGTTGAATACAAAGGCAAACACTTCATGTCCTCTTATAGAGAAGTTCAGATCTAAAATAAGTTCCAAATAATTTCAAACAGAGGCTAACATTTTCAACTCACAATTTCATCAAGTTAATTTAAAGGCTGATAAATTCATATAAGTTTAGGGCTAATAAGTTCTTATAAGTTAAGGGCTAATAGGTTCCTATAAACTAAGGGATAATGAGTTTTTATAAACTAAGGGCTAATAAGTTGCTACAATTGAAGGATCAAAAAGTTCAAAATAAGGTTGAAAAAGTTCAGACAAAGGTATTGTTAAAAAGAACATAAACTTATTTTCCTTAGAGTAATCCTTGAAAAATTATTTTACAGGCACATTGAAAAAGTTCAGATCAGGGTATTGGATAAGAATGAGAACATAAGATCAATACCATTACACTATTTCTTGGAAAATTATTTCACCGGCATCCTGGCTTTTATATTCCCCAATTAAAAAAAGAAATATATATATATATATACATACATACATACATACATATATATATATATATATAAGGGAAGGCTCTCGTGAGAATTTTTCTTATATGAGAATTTTTCTTATGTGAGAACACTCTTTATGTTCTAAATTTTTACTCGTATGTTCTAAATTTTAAATATGATGTTCTAAACTTTTCCTTAGGTGTTCTAAATTAAATCAAATGTTCTAATTTAGTATTCACATGTTCTAAACCATAAATTAGTTAAGTTTGATGTCATAAATTTTAAATAACTTGTTCCAAAATTTTAATTTATATGTTCTAAATTTTAAAACGTGTGTTCTAAGATTTTTAATTATATGTTCTATTTTTTTACACGTATGTTCTAAATTTTTTACTCACACTTTCTATATTCTATATCAGTTTGTTCTAAATTTTTATTCACATGTTCATAATCTTAAATCAGATGTTCTAAATTTACTCATATGTTTAAAATTTCATAAAGCAAATTTTATAAATTTTTAATCACTTGTTCTAATTCTTAAATCAGAAGTTCTAAACATATTACTCACACAAATGTTCTAAATTATTACTCATATGTTCAGAATTTTAGTTTGAGTCACATGTTCTAAATTTTAACTCGCATGTTCTAAATTTTTACTCACATGTTCTAAATTTTTACTCATATGTTCTAAATTTTAAATCAGTTCTCATATAAGTATGAATTCTCACATATGAACCTATTCTCACCGGATCCCTCCCCTATATATATATATATATATATATACATAATAAGTGAGGATTGCATGGTATTCATAAATATGGTCATATGATAGCAAAATTTTAACACCCTTTTCCCCTACGCCTCTTTAAATTGTCACCAGCACAATCTTCTTGTGATTTCAACTTTAGGAGGTATCCATAGCTAAGAGAGTGGAGAGAACTTATCAACCTTTTGACCATTCTTGAATCCTTTTGCCAGATTACCAATCATCAGGATAATAGATGACTCTTCAGATCTAATTACATGCAAGATTTTAAACCTCTTTATTTACCTTTAAGGGGCTGCATGGAATGGGTGTAATGAGAAAAGAAAGAAATACATGAGTAATAATTCTGAATTTTTTAAAAGTTTGGATCTAGGGTAATTAATTAGTGGGGTAACCTATTCCTTTAAAAAGGGGGTTAAAAATTACCCACCTCCCCCCTAGCGTAATAATTCCCCTGTAAAAAAACACTCTCCACTGCTATACTGTATCTTCCTTCTCCCCTGCTATATACTCACCTCCATATCCCTCCACGGGCTCCACCCAATTGAAGCTGTTGGCTGCCATAATAGCCGCCCGACGGAAGCTGCTAGCTGCCACCATAGCTCATCAATTCCAGAGAATTACGAACAAGTGTCTTGAATCGAAGCCATTGGTTGAAGAGATAGTTGAACAAAAGGTAAGGACTTTTGATCCTTCAGGTGAGACGATGCTCGTGGTGGTCTCAAATTTAGCAACGACATGGTGGTTGCCGCCGATTGCCATGAAGCGGTGGTTTTTTACCTCAAGATTGTTGCTAAACCTTACAAAATGAATTACTACTCTCTAAATTAATACTCTGGTAGAATCTACCCCATTAGATACTACCCCCTTCATAATTTCTGGAATTCCAGGCATGCCCTAAGAAGGCTAACGTTCCCCAAGCAGGTGAAAACAGTATTGTGCAATACTTGTTTGAAAAATCAATGAAAACATGTATGAGTAAAGTGTTTTTTAGGGAAGAGGCACTGCTCGTTCAGGAGTAGCTATAATGCACTTCTGGCATAACTATAGCTGCCTAGCTGCGTACATGGGTTGTTATTCAGATGTAATACATAATTAAAGGCTTTTTTTTCCTTTATATTCCTTGCTTTCGATTGGTTTTTAACCTCTGATACGAGCATAAATCTATGAATGTAGAAGTTAAGAGAAGACAAGGCCTACCAAACAGATAAAAGTAGATCTTCCAATCCATCTAAACTCAGAAATAATCTGAGAATCTGGATCCAAGACAGAAAAGACTAGCTGTTTGAACCATAAGTGAGCAAAAACTAAAATGGAGCACCAATGGAGGGGAAAGGAATATATAAGACAGCCAAAAAAAATTACAAAAGAATCAATGGAAAGGTTTACAACACATTAACACTCGGAATACACCTACCTGTGTAGGAGTGAGAACTGGCACTCGAACAGCCAGCGCCCACCGAAGCTCACGAATATCACGCAATTTTTTCCAATCTGTCATTCCTGATGCCTGACATTTTGTTGTCCAGTCGATTGCATTCTTTGACCACAACCTTCTAATAGCATCCTTCTCCATTGGCCCAACTTGAACACCATCCTTGTCAATGAGCGTCCATTCTTTCATAGGCTCCATAAAAGCAGTTGCAGCAATAAGGTTAGATTGCAGTGGAATGGTAGTTCTTTCAGAAGTTTCATGAACCACTGTCAGTAAATCTACAGCTAATACACATCCTCCAACCAAGACACAGGCTTCAATATTTGACAAAGCTTTCATCAACACCTGAACAAAGTAGAAATAAAAATGTTACACCTTTGCCACCCCTCTTCAAAAAAAATATTATAATAATAAAGAAAAAAAAAATTAACGGAATCAAAAGATATATATAGTGATAAAAAAGTATCAGCACAATCAAACATGTAAATCACTAAAAAGATTCTAACATTCTACATTGGCAAGAGAGAAATAAAATATAAATAAAATAATAACTGAGCTCTTGACCTTATAATTCTAGAGTGTAATAAAGGGGTGCATTTTTACACCAAGATTGTGGCTTTAAAATAAATATTTCTTGGGTTTGTTTCTTTCCAAGCAACACAACATTATAGGAAGTAAGAAATCTGCTTTCACTTGATTGGATATGCAAGAAGGTACACCAAACAATAGATATGTTATAGAAGTCTTCCAAGCATAATCAAAGAAGGATTTCAAAGATAGCAACTAGGTAAAAACTAGGCATGACATATAGCACAACCAAATACCAAACAAACTCCAACAACATACTCCACATAGATGGATTTTATTTTTATTTATATATTTTTATTTTTTACACTCACAAACTTTTTAGGGGTTCTTCATTTTAATACTTATGCAGTTACTTATCAAGTCAAACGTTAATTTTGCCTCACAAGACAAAAGCTTAAGATAAGTAATAATCCTATCCCTCGAAACACTAAATAAATTAGTGGATGAAGGTCATAACCAAAACAACAAAACCAAAGCTTCAATCCCAAAAAGATGGGATCAGCTACATTACATGATTCATTGATTCAATATCATCCATAAAAATTCTCATACTCTATTCGCTTCTACCTAGTGTAGCATGCCCTAGCAAACTCCCTTTCTTCACATCATTATAAGCTCCCTCTATTCAAGTCATCTTTGGCTTCACAAGAGCTAATATTATTTTAAATCTCCATCATCAAAACCAACCACCATCCACCGTATAAAGCCTTGATCACATAACTGCATCATGAGTTCATCACCAACTTGTTTACAGGGTTTTGAACTGTGACAGTAATATTAACCCACAACATCCACAAACCATACACATTGCCCACAAAAGTAGTTCTCTTACAGTTGCATCTAACGTTTAAAACATGACCAAACGTAGCTGATTTTAAGCTGCTGTATCCTAACTTCAGCAACTCACACATCCATCCCAGCATCTAAAACAATTCATCTTCATAATACGATCCCTCTAAAATTCTCAATCATAAGATATCATCTGTCAGACTGTCGTCCCACTTAATTCTCTTTGAAACCTTAAACGCACAATACAGTTCCACAATGCTGTCCATTAAAGCATTCTTCTATGAGTTACACATTAGTAAATATCTTTACTTCTTTGTAAATTCCATACGAGGAACTCCTTACCATCTAATGTCACAACATCCTTGCTCCTCCCCCACCCAATAATAAAATTGCACAACATCCTAAGCCCTTGGTTCTAATTTTTCTTCCAACTTAAGTACTTAATATTAATCCAATCATGTTCCAACATTCAAAATTGTAGTAAAGAAGAAAGGACTTAAAGGAATCGTCCATAACGTGGTATACCCTACTTCGTCATAGCTCACCAAAGCACATCTCTCGATACCTTGCTTCTGCGTTCTTTTGATCAATGAAGACCATGAGCAAGTCCTTTTAATTGTCTCAGAAGATGAATGGCTTCTATATTAGATTGTCTCAAAATAAACCAAAATTGATGCTCTAAAATAATACATTTCCTCTGTCTATGCTCAATCACATGCTCTTCACAATTTCAAGGTTTGACTCACAAGCTTTATCCTTGAATAGTCTTGTGCATATCCTTCGTTTTCATAAAGTTATAAACAAATAACAAAGTAATTTTTCCTCTTATATTTTGGTTGTCTCCAATTCTATTTAATACCTCCACTAACCGTTCAATACCAACCTATTTTAAGTGTCTTTGAGCCTCAATTATAATACTATCTAGCCTAATTGCTATCCTCATTTTCATCAACTCAATGATTCTTCTACCTTTATTTTCTAAATCCTTCAGCTCCCTCCATCCATCCTAAAAGTTGGTATCTTGAAGAAGAATTTGTTACTTGTTCACCATATAGAGGTCCTTGGCCACATTACTTGTCACATCCTATGCTCCTAGCTATCCAATAAATATCTAATTCACCATCCTCAAAGTCTAGTTTGTCATATAAATCCTAACATATTTTCACTTAGCCTCTAAAACAAATTCTCTCACTATCTTTCTGACACCTTAAAATTTCAAAATAGTTATTTCAGCTCTACATTTTCCAACAGCTAATAAAGCAATTACATTCTCTATTCTACTGAATTGTTGCTTTTACATCTTTATTCCACCATTTTGTGTCCTAGTGCACTGGTGGTTTACAGTTCTATTGTCCAAGAAGCTCCATTGCTACTCTACAAATACAATCATGTATCAGAGTAGTTGCACTTTACCCTAGTACTTCCTTTGTTACCAAAAAGAAAATGCAATCATTTGTTACTTTCTAAAAATTAGTAAGAAATATGAAGTTAAAGTTTATATATTAGTCCAAAACTATGTTTTAATTTGCACAATTAAGCAGCTCTATCTACCATTCTTTCCAAAACAAAGTTGATTTAAGTTGCATTTGTTCCACTTCAACATGCCACCAAATGGATAGGACAAAAGATTTCAAAGACATAAGATGCATGCTCATCACATTATTTTTTAGATGTTTTGCAAGAAAAGACCATACACAAAGACTAATACTTTGTTTATCTTTGGACTGTCAGATGACCAACATAACAATCGATAACTAACAGTTGAAAACCAATGAAATATTAATGGACTAATATGTTGCCTTAATATGAAAAGCACACGTAGCTCATTAGACAAGGGGAGTATAAGCAAGACAGTTATCATTTTATCAACAAGCAACACATAGGGAATTAGAAAATGCATAAAACAGTGCAGAAGGTAAACAGGACATCTAACAGAGGGTAAGGCATTAGATCATCCTCTGAATCTGTAAAAAAATAGCATATAGAGATATGAACATTGAAAAACAAGCTACAAACCATACTTTGGGGCAAGATTCCCTTTTCCACAAACAATTACTATATCATAATTGCACCATTTACACATTTTTAACACATGTATATCAAGTAAAAATTTATTGTGATATACCACTACAAAACAGTAACAGTTGAAGTACATGTACCTTCAGTAGAAGAAGCAGACGGTGCCTCAAGGCTCGATCATCAGTCCTATCTAGGAGCACAGTTATATGAGCAGTGCCTTCAAAAGGTCCAACAGTGAGGCAATGCTGTTCATAGACAATCGCCATAGCCCGTGCACACAGCTCTCTTACAGAAGACCCACCTCCACCACCAAAACCATCCAGTCTTCCCATATCACACCAATCATCAGTTTTGCCAAGTTCATCAGGTATAACCCCATCCACAGTGAGCCCTACATCAGCATCGCATAAGAACCTATGGTATAGAGCTCTAAAGAAAGCAACAGGGTCACGGAGTGGAAAATCTTGTGCTCTGCCACTATTGCCAATCTCAAGAAGCAAACGAAGATAGTATTGACCCACACAAACTTCTTTAGACAAGCTAGGATACCTAACAGAAAACTCAGAGTAGTTCCATGATATTTGAGGCACATCATTTGACCCAGCCATATTCTCAGTGGTTGAAACTCCAGGAACTATATCTTCTGTACGCTCTTTCTCCACATCCAGATTATGAACCTCTGCCTGCAATGATTCCCTAAGCTCTTGCCGAGTACGTTCATTCCAGATAAGATCTGCACGATTATGATCAAGGCTGAATGCTCGCCAAAACTCAGGCCAGTTAAGCAACAATCTCCCAGATCCAACTGGTGCGCTCTCTACAACAACCTGAGCAGGAGCAGGAACCCCTGAGTCCTGCAGCCCATCCACATTCACATCGGAATCAGCTGAATTTGAAGCAACAGTATCAAAATGACCATTATTGGCTGATTGACCATCAAATGGAACATCAGAACCTATATGATCATGTTCTGGAGCAGAAGGGGGCATATCAGCACTTAGGTTTTCTCTTGGCTGAACAGGTGTAGAATGCGCTCCAGCATGCATCTCCGGTATAGGTCTCTGATCAAGGACCCTATTGGCATCTGTCTGCTTTACAGTATCATCAAAATCATTGGTATCTGCAGATGTCATGAGATGCTCCTCGTTTATGGAGGATTTCACAGTCCGTCGCTTCCTCTGTTGAAGTAGTCGTCTCTGTCTCCGACTGATTGATGTGCTTAATGGATCATTTGAATCTTCAACTTCCTCACAGCGTGTATGCAGATATGCAACAAGCCCTGGCGGCAGGACTCTTGACAATAAATCGAGAGCAGGTTGATAAGAGTCAGCCCAGAGAGCTACAAGCTGTCGACTAATTTCACGCCTTTCACCTACAGGTAGGAAAAAAGCATGCAACAAATGCCTCAACAAAGCACCATCACGCAAAGCAGCATCACGCATGGATTCAGCAGCTATGGCATCTTCCTCAGCTATTGTGCGCATGAGGACAGCAACTGTCTCCCTCACACTTTCGGCAGGATGAGCAAACAAGGCAAAAAGGCGACACCGTAAGCCAGCAACTTGTCGCAATAGTTCAACAAACACAGTATACTGAGTTGTTTCTCCATGAGGCTCACAAATCATAGCTTCCAAAACCTCAACTACTGCCATAGACAGCAACGGTGAAACTGACATGGGTTTCAATCTGTTCACAAGGATGACTACATAACTGTGATGGGCAAACAAAACTGCCTTTGTATGCATGAAAGTTGCATGCCTCTCCCCTTTGGTGTCAGTCAAAGCACTTGTGTCGCCAGGACCACCACCAATCAATAATGCAACAAGGGTAGCAGCTTCAGCAGCTACACCTTCAGAACCATTTCTAAGCAGACCCATTATTCTTCCGACAGCCGCGGGAAAGGAAATGACATGAGAAGCTGCACTTTTTGAAGCCAACAATCTACGTAGGCATGATATAAATCCAGTAATTGTCGCAGCTGCTTTGGGAGAAGGTGGGGGCAAGGGTGGGGACTCTGGAGGAAGATTTGGTGTGGCAGGCAACATTGTTATTAAAGCCATCAATGTCACTTCTGGCACATCAATGTTTGGAGGCACTCCACTGTATGGAATACATGCATTGAATTCCCTAATTCTGCGCCATAGCTTAGCTCTTGAACCGGGGATAGAACCACCTTCAGCAACAGCATCTTTGGCAGCAGCTGCAAGGTGTTTCAAATGCATTGATGCACTTTCAATATCAGCAGCAGGATGTTGCAACTTCAGCAGATGAACTCTCCCACAAGGTGGGTCAATGCGATGACCAGGCATTGTTAATCGTGGTAGAATTGGCACCGCACACTGAACCTGCTCCATTCCAGAAAAAGGCTCTTCTTATCAAAACTATAATGTAGTTTACAATTTCTTACAAATAATAATAATTTGTTACTGTAACTTTTCACTAATTAGACTCAAAAGCTGTTAATCAAGAAAGAACACATCTACCTACTTCAGTCTGCAACAGATCACGAACTGCAGCAAGCAAGCTATCACGAGATGTGCTTGAGTAGACCTAGCAACAAAAGGGGTCAAGAGTTGCTATGAATGTGATTATGCAAATGCATCAGCATAAAAAAAATTACAAAATTATCACAAAATTGTACAAAAAACACTGTGTTCTCACATGAATTGGGCAACCATCATTAAATTCAATTGCAAACATCTGTGGCTCTTCAGCGAACCGGACAAGAGCACTAACAGCAGATAATGGACGAACGATGACAGCCTGCACACATCAACATATACTCATGTTGCATAATATAAACTTGCAATTATTGAAAATTTTCCACATCCAAATCAAGCAAAAAATAACATGCAAGATACCAGAACTCAATTTTAATTAATACAAACTATACGCAGGAAATTTCTAGAAGAACAGCTTAAGGAATAAGGATATTTTTTACTAACTTTGTGGTTGCTAGGTTGTGTTCTTTTTCATTTCCTTTCCCAGATTGTTCTAGATGTGCCTACCCAAAATTTGTCTCCCCCCCCCCCCCCAAAAAAAAAAAAAAAAAAATAATAATAATAATAATAATAAATAAATCCCGCCAAAAATTTTACCAATTCTAAATGCTGGGGAAGATCCTATACATTGGTATCACGGAAGGCAGAAATGGGAGCATCATGTAAAGTGGACAAATCATATAATTGTGGAAAACTGACACAAAATGATTGTTCCCTATCCAAACATCTTTCCAAAATCTAATGGGATGGCCATTCCCAATCTTGAAACTCACAAAAGAAAAAAAGGAGGTGTTTTGTTTGCATAGGGTAGAGGGAATGAAAATAAGAAGAGCATATAAGAAAAAAGGAAAGAAAACTCCAACTTTCACATGTTTGTTAATACAGGAGAAACAGAAAGAAAAGAGAAAAAAAAAAAAACATTATCCTTCTCTCTCTTGGACAATGAAGAAGATTGGATAGCTGTTCATTGCCGCTCTGTTGTTGAAGTTCATTTTTGTTGTGGGGAGAGAGAGGGAGAACTACAAAAAGGTTGTGGAGGATGAGAATGGGAAACCTTAGGGGGTGAGGAATGGACACAAGGATGAAGGCAAAATGAAAAGAGGGTAAACTGGTAAAGGGAATGACAAAAGTGACCAGCAAAACAACACCAAAGGGAATTTGTTATTTACATTCCCCTTTTATAAAGATCCCACTACTACTAATACTACTACTACTACTATAAGTATCTTACTTATCATCATTATGTCATTTTTTTATATACATATTTGAGCTGCAAATATGAATACATTCTGAATCATTCAGGGTTTTACCTCGAAAAGACATGCACTCCTTCTAAAGTAAAACAAAGTGAGCAAAAAAATATGGAAGGCATAAGTGAAATTACAATATTTATAACACGACAGTGGACATCCCATGATCAATGATCAAAGACTCATGTACACAACATAAGCTGGCTCATAAAGCATGATATAAATGGAAAATCAATGAGTAGTTTATGAATTCATGAGAACTTAAATGCTACAATATATAGCTTTACTTCCAATCGCATACCTCATAATTATCAGGCCGCCTCTCAACCAGAGAGACTTTTGTCAGTATCAGTTGACGTGATACAGCATCGCCATAATCCCCTAGCCCTCCTCTTGGCCCAATCCCTAAACTCAAACTTGGAAGATTTACAGTTCCATGAGCCGCAGTTCTGAGTCTTGTCACCAACCAACCCCCACAGGGAGTTTCATCTGCTCCAACCGCCTCTTTAGCTGCAGTTTCAGAGAGAGGCAATGTCAAGAAAGAGGGCAGGAGGCAGAATATAAAGTCAAGAAGTAAAGAAATAACGCATCAGACACTTAAATCAGGAAAAATAAAAGCCTACCCCTTTGCTTAATATACTCGACAGCAGAGAGCGATTGCGAACTATCCACAGAAAGTGATACCCCAACCATGGTTTTTGCAACTTTTGTCTGCACAAATTTTATCAGCGGATAAAATCAGTGAAGTAAGCATTAAAGAAACTCATACAATCAACATTTTTCATATCTCAGAGAGTTAACCCCTACCAAGGGCATCTGATTGCCAACTGACCAGAGATTCTAAATTAAGGTAACAGCAAGAAGCAATCATGGGAAAATGCAGCTAAGAAACCATGCATACCAGGTTTGATATTATCACATTGGTTGATGTCCCAGAAGCAGCTTGAAATGCTTTTGACTTTCTTCCATATAATGGGCAAAGCACAAAACCACCATGCTCACCACCTTTTCTTCCATAGGTATCAGACAGCAGAATAACAGCAGGGGAGTTCATATCTCTGAAATCTAAGCACCAACGAAGGTTCCCAGAATTCAAGTCAACAAGTTCAACTCCGATTGATGTAACCCTTATTTTCTGAATAGAGCCAATGCAATACAAAAAAATGTAAGAAAACAAGAGTACAATAACATTTAAAAGAAAATTATACTCAGATATAAAACAATACAAAGGAGTAACTACAAATATTGAGAAATTTCTCCGGGATTATTAGTGTTGCAACTTGCAAGCAAATAGCATTTACTTCAATTTATCATACTAAAATGATAGGTTGAATTTCTCCATGTAGGTCACTTAAGCTCTAAAGTGTGCTTCTAAGAGTGACCCCTAGATTAAGTATTTTTTTAAACCCTGTCATTGAAAAATGTCCATTTAAATGTCTGAATCAGTTGTGGTGAACATAATTCGATTCAAACACTCACAAATACAGCCCTACTTTATCATCACAAATTGCAATTATTTTTTAAGAGGCTTACATGGTTTATGAGAGCTGCATAAGAAAAGGGGGGTTAATAGATACTATGGGCCAGAAAGGGTTGATAAAGAGATGAGAAATCATTAAGGAAAACAGGCATTGACCAATAGAGCTCAGATGAAGGGAGCGAGAATCAATATCAGAAGAGTAGAAGGAATTATTCCCTACTTAGTTACCATTCCCTTCTGCACTTTTAAGAAACTGGCAAACAAGTTGGGTCAATAACCATGAATCCGGTCTGTTGGGTTAATAAGCTTAATTTTACAGTCATGAAACAAATATAAGATGCCTCCACTTTCCTAAAAGAGTGATGAACCTAGAAATCTAAAGCAAGTAAAAAGTTTTTTAAAAATATTGCTCTTGCCTGGGGCCTAGCACACACCAGGCCCTTTTAGACAAGTGTTCACTCTTACAAAAACCAGGAATCCCTAAACATTGATAAAGAGAATATATGCATGGCATTAACCAACAGAAAATTCAGGTCCTTAACAGGCCACAAAAGCAAGAATTCACAAGATTAAAGAAAGGCCAAGTCCCCCCAAGTCGACAGATCTACCCCACAGTTTATTCCAGCCGCAACACCTATTTTTTTATTGCATTGATAGAGTAAAAGACATGGACACCAATCCGCCCTATAGAAAAAAGGGAATGTCTCACGACGTTCTAAACCCAACTCACGTGGGTGGACCATGGCAAAAAAAAAAAAAAAAAAAAAAAACATAGCACGCATATTATCAACATAATTCATAACATTGAAGGCCAAAAGAACATTCATCTTCTAGTCTTGTACCATCAAACCAAGGGAAGAAATTACAGATTTGCAAGTGCAATAGGAGAAATGGAGTATAATTCATCACCTAAAATAACAAAAAATGCAGGGTGGACAAGAAAGTTGCAAGATTTCAATGCAAAAACAAAAAGAATCCTCAATAGCTGGTCACTCTAATAGAAACCCACATAAGCACATAATATAATAAGAAGTTAAGCACAATGGAAGAGAAATGACAGTATTTGACCTTGGAATCTAAAATTTATCACAAGTGTTGAGTTCATCGAAAACTAATGTCATAGTGAAGTCTTTAATTTATCACAAGTGTTGAGTTCATCCAATTAAGCATATAATTGTTTCATACAGCAATTTATCTAACACTCTAAGAAGATATGACATAAGTAATAATTGTTTCATACAGCAATTCAGCTAGATACAATACATAAAGAGCTCATAAAATTCACACTACCCAACAAGAAACAAGTACAATTAATCCAAACTAAAGATTGAGCAAACCAAAGTTAAAACAATGGAACTTACATAAGGAACCCACTCGGAATTCCGCCTCCGAAGATGAAGCACAGGATACTCCGCCACAACACCAACCTTTATCTCCTTAATCCTATACAACTCAGTCAAAATACTAGCTCGAAACCTTGAAGAAAACTTTATAGACTTAAACTTCCCCTTCCCATCAGTCCTAACACTCAAATTAAACTCAACAGAGTTCTCATCACGCCCCAAAATCGGGGACGCCCCTTCGAAATCATTCGCAACATCATACGAATTTGTAACCAACAATGTAGAAGGATCAAGCGTTATAATACCCACATTAGACAAGCACAAAATCCTCTTGTACCGCCCTCGCCACGAATGCTTGATCACTAAGTATCTTGCCAAGTACTCAGGCTCCTCGGCAACAGGCGGGGCGGAAGACGAAGGCGGCACAGCGGGTTCCGGGTTACGGTGTTGATCAGCAGGGGTGGTGGGTGTGGCGGAATGTCGGCTAACAAAGTCCATTTGTGGAAGGTATTCTAGAGTGTGAGTTTTGGGGACATTTGAGCGGAGAAACCAGAACCCTAAACCGGCATTTGCCGGTCTTTGACGAGACTGATTCGCCCCCAGTTCTTCTGATTACACCTCCCTTGATGAATCTTCTCCAGGTTTATCGATTCACAATTTAACTCAATACAAATTCAATCACCAATTCCAATTCCAATCCCAATTCCAATTCCAATTCCAATTTCAATTCCACCATTAACAAACGACGATGATGATGATGAAGAAGAAATTGAGGAATCCTTGAATGTTAAACCCGATCAAATTCGTTCGAGAAATCAAATTGGAAGCAGAAAATTGAGTGATTTAGAAGTGGGAGAAGAGGAGAGAGAAAGAGGAGTTGAATTGGGGTTGAAAAGAGGAGATCGACAGTAGAAGAGAGAGAAAGAGAGAGAAAGAAGGGCGCCAGGTAAAGGGGGCCGGCAGCGTTGGTGTCGCCAGCTCTGTCGAAGCGAACTTTACAATGAAAATATTGATGCGGAAAATTGGCGAAGTGGGTTTTGCCTTGGTGGTACTAGTGTTGGGATGATGCTACAAGATTTTTTGAGTTCGAGAAGGTTGCTAAACAAAAATGTGGAAAGGTAGTTGCAAAGAAATTGATTGTGAGAAGGAAATTCACATTATTTTCATGATATATGATGTAGTCCTAATAATAAAATACAAAATCTTTTTCGAAACATAATTTTCAATATCTAGTATTCAAAGCTGAAAAAAAAATGAATAGTTAATCTTCAAATACAGTGTCTAAAGCAGGTAAGACCGTCCTTATTCAGAGTAATTTGGAGGCGCTACCTTCTTTTGTTATGTAAACAGCTCGCCTACCGAAAACTTTTACTAATTCTCTTGATCAAATTAATAGAAAATTTTTCTGGAAACAATCGCCAAATGGATCAGCTATACCTATGATCTCATGGGATAATATCTGTCAACCTAAAGATTATGGTGGCTTAGGTCTTCGTAAAACTGAGGCGGTTAACTACGCCTTTTTAGCTAAACTAGGTTGGAAAATAATCTCTAACCCGGATAATCTTTGAAAATTTTAAAGTACACCCAAGTGTACCAAGCATGGTACACCATGATGAAATGTACAGCATTAGTTCCACGTATAATTTACAAACAAAAAAAAAATAAAAAATAAAAAAAAAAAAGATTTTGCTTGCTTAATTATAGGATTCTGTTATTCTTTTGCAACAAAAAAAAAAAAGCATTCTGTTATTCATTCCACATTTATTCGTGTATGAGTTTTCATAACAGAGGGAAATTTTTTAGAGAGAGAAATTCAAATTTTAGAGAGAGAAGCTTAAGGTTAACAACAACAATGGTGGAAAAGGATGAATTTCGTCATGATTCCGATCGGTGATTTGCATCGGATGATCATAATGAAGATTATTTTGATGATGATGGTGAATTCGTTGAATTTGAATCAAAAGAAGAAGGTAATTTATGATATATTTACATATTTAATTTAAATCAATGTTGTTTATATCATTTACAAACAATATTGATATGAAATGTGATGATGAATAATTAATCTGGATTCCTGTAATTTTTTCTTTAATTATGACATTCAATTTAGAGGATGAAGATGATGTTTCTTTATTGCATTATTTAATGTTCTTTGACAATTTGATTCAAAATTCATTGTAAAATTATTAATAATTTTAATTTGTCACTGCAATAATGAATGTTGATATTATTTGATTTATAATTTTGTCGATTACATTTGTAATTATTTAGACTATTAGATTGATGTTATTAGTAAAAATTATATTATATTAATTGCATAATATTTCAATTAGGTGATGTACTTTTTATAAAAGGCCATGTACATTGTATATGATTATATGATCATCCTTTTATAATATTATGTACATTTTATATTAGGATAAGTACGAAATATTCTTCAATTGATTATATTAGTATCTAGCTTTCAATAATATTTAGTATTTGCATTTTTTTTTTCTTCTAAATTTGTGTTATTAAGGTCTAAGATGATGTTCTTCAAACTATAATGAATGTTCTTTTATTTGTTTGATCCATATCATATTTATCTTTTAAAAAGTAATAAAATATGTACTTTTGAGTCAGATTAATATATGTTCTTTGAGTTTGAACCAAATGTTCCTTACATTACCAATTATGTTTTTTAAGGTACATATAGATTATAAATGTTTTTTAGGTTTTAATTATATGAAGTATGTTCTTTTTACTTGATAGTATATTTTTTAGGTTTTAATTACACGAAATATGTTCTTTATACTTTTTTTTTTATTTTTTTTTTGAAACAACGTATACGTGTTTCTTCTATGTTCTTAGAATAATTTACATTTTTTAAAATATTAATTTAGAATATCTAATAATTATGTTTTTATTTCTTTTTTGTGATCAGGATTATGAAGGTTAATAAGAAGTTTTTGGGACAATGATGTACATTTAGATTTAAACATCATCCATAATATTAAGAAAGAACCTCCATGTTAATGATAAAGAACATGATACTATCGTGTAATGAACAACAAGTACATTAAACTTATCATCAAAGGACATGGATAGTTAAAATAATTTATTAGAAGATTCAAAAAGATCATTATATGATATAATAATGTATATATGGAAAAAGAACATTGTTAAATTATACAAAGAACATTACAAGTTATACGCATGGACATACCAAATTTAAAATGAATATAAGAAAAATAATAATAATAATGAACCGGTGCCAAATTCATTTTTTCACGTAGTGAAAAGAACATTATTTAAATTTTGACTAGCATGAAAAAATTTTGAAAATGTAATTTTAAATTTTAAAATTTGAAAATTACATCTTGGCTTATGTTTAAGAAAAAACAAAATCTCGTCGAGGATATATTATCAAAAACTGATTTTCTTAAAAAGATTTACCATAAGATGTGAACTAAAAAGATAAATAGTAATTATCTTTTACTTATTTAAAATCTATGCTAAAAAATTGTCATGTTCTTTACCTTTAAATGGGATGTTCTTTTCACTCTAATTATTTGTTCTTTACATTCCATCTCAAAGATTTAAAATCATTGTGTTCTTTATGTGTAAGTACTATGTACTTTACGGGTGTACCTTGCTCGGTACACTTGGGTGTAGGAACCATGCATTACACTTGAGAATGTACTATCTATTTTGATTTTGTATTTGCGTAAAATTCTTGTGATATGAGATGCGAAATGAATTTGTAAATTAAAGAAGCACAACATCTTACTTGAAATTGGCACTTTCCTATCCACATTCAAAGAATCAGTTATTGGAAATTGGCATTTACATCTTAATACGAGCCCACATCATCTAAAATATGCACATCGTTCTTTGTTTTGTTGCTATTGTTGTTCTTGCTATTATTGTTGTTTTTATTATTTTTGCTATTATTGGTGGTGGTGGTATTATAATTGATAAATTGTTATTGTTACTTCTTATTACTATACTGTAGTTGTTCTTATTGTGTTAGTTTTGTTGCTATTATTGTAAACGGTGAAAGTGGTAAATTGAGGTAAATTTGATTTCTTAATAACAAGGGTAAGAATGTAGTTTAGACTATAAATGTGGGCGTTAGTTGGAGATTCGAGGGCGACGTTTAGCATTCCACGTTGTGAAAAAAAATTATGATACTACCTATATAAAAAAAACAAATTAATATGATAATTATTGAGAATTATATTCTACCATTATTTTGAATAAAGTTATAAATTAATTTGTACATATGAAATATTGGTATTTTATTATAAATAAAACTCCAAACTAACAATTTTACCCTAAAATTCTATCCAAATTATATTTAAAATAAAATTCTTAACCAATCTTTATATGTCGCCAATGTGCTGCAACACTTGGCCAAAAGTTAAAACGCTAAGTGTCATTGTCTTATGGCCTGGCTAGAAGTTTAGCTTTACATATTGGTAAAGTTTTGGGTGAGACGGACTCACCGTGAGTCCGCCGCCAACACTCACAACACCATTCATTCACCAACTCTCACTAAAATCCAAATCCAACCATCATCACCGCGTTACCCACTTCCACCGCCTTCCTTGACCACCACTTCCACCGTCTTCTTTGTTCTGGGTTTCTTTGGCGGCATTTCCTGGCGGAGAAGACATGAAGATGGGTTTCGGGGGTTTGATTAGCAGCGGTAAGTACATCGGAGAGAGAAAATGGTGGTGGTTTTGGCGGTAACACTACAGTTGGAGGTAGCGATTTGCAGCGGTAAGTATGGCGGAGATACTTTGTTTGATTTAGGCCATGTTTGGTAGTAGCGTTTGAGGTAGCGATTATCATTTTGACCAGTCAAAACATTAGTAGAAAAAATTTAAGAGTGTTTGGCAAAGTAGCGATTCTAGTAGTGATTAGCGATAGAGGTAGCGTTTAGGTAGCTTTTCTCGAACGTTATAAATAGTAGCGTTTAGAACTAGCGGGTAGCGTTTGACATATTTTTATTACTTTTTAAACAATATTTATATGAATTTTGATATATTTTAGTATTGCAACCGCTACTTTTATCAAACACTCATACTATCAACTGTTACTTTGACAGCTAACCTCTACCTATTACTAATTGACTGCTACTCGTTACCTTAATAGTTACCCGTTACTTGACCGCTAGAAGCTACCTGCTACCGCTACTTTTTCCAAACGGGACCTTAATGTGGAAAATCCCAATTTGGAAGGGTTTCCATCGATGTTATGAGGAGAGAAAAATATTGTAGCTATGGAAGAAGAAGAAGGTCAGTGGTGAAGGAGAAAATAATGTCCGGTATTAGATGTTTATTGTTTGACATTTGATTCTTATTGTTTGGTATTAAATGTTTATTGTCAGGTATTATATTAGTATTGCCAGTATTAGACTAATATTAAAATTGGTTTAATATTTGTCAGGAATTAAAAAAATTTAGTTAGGAATAAGATTATCTTAGTCTGGAATAAGATAATTTTAGTCAAGAATAAGACTATTTTAGTCAGGAATAAGATACTTTTTATCAAGAATAAGACAATATTGTTGTGCGGGCTTTGATCGGGTTTCTCAAACCCGTGCCTTTTTGTTGTTGAGCCCGGTCTCACATGAGTTTGTTCTACACAAAACCTTTTCGGAAAATTAACACGACCTTTCACTGGTCTTCCCAAAATAAAACGACCTTTGGATTATCTCAATATAACACGACATTTGACACATATCTTCCATAAATGAAACGTGACCGGTTGGTAACCTATTTAATAGGTTACCTATGACACGTGTCAAAGTATCATTGGTCAATTTTTATATTACTTTCATTTTTTAATAAAAAACCTTAAAACTAAAAAAATTAAAAAACTTTAAACATAAAAAAAACTTTATTAATAAAAAGAAAACCCCCCAGTGAGCTCACCGGTTTTACAGCCCCTCCTCCTCAACTGCCCATCCCCCTCTTTTCGCCGGCGTCTTCCTATCCCAACCCCATCGACTCCAGATCTCCCTTTGATCCCTTTTCTGGCGCCCTTTAATTCCCATCCCAGATTCCGTACCCCCCCCCCCCATCCTTGTCTCCAGATTCGGCCCCCAATTCCTACCTTGTTCTCGATTTCGTCGCCCCTCCCTACCACATTTTGATCAGATGCTATCACCTATTCACCTCCCTCTCCTTCACGCAAGCTCTCTTTACTCTCTTTTCCCATAGGTTAGGGTGTTTATTGGGTTTCAAGGGTGGAGCGGCAAATTCATGACTTTAGGAATAGATACGGTGGTCTAGCGGTGGTTTCAAGGTGATGGATGAGGATATGTATGTGGGTTTGTTTTGAGTATAAGGTGGGAGGGGGCAGACTTAGGGAGTGGGCCGGGGTTGTTTCCGATGTGGCTGGCTGGGTTGGGGTGGTTTTCGGGGAGTGTGTGGTGGAGATGGAGGTAGAGGTAGGGAGGGGATCACGAAGAAGAAAATCATTAATTTTAAAAAAAAATCTTAACGAATTACAACAAAACACGTGTCAAATGTAACCAGTAAAACAAGTTACCTGTTTTTTGTTCTATTTATGGAAGATATGTGTCAAAGGTCATATTATTTTGAGATAATACAAAGGTCGTTTCATTTTGAGAAGACCGGTGAAAGGTCGTGTTATTTTTGACAAATTTTCCAAACCTTTTCTTATATATTAGTTACTAGTTATGTGCCTTGTGCGATGTCCGGGTTGTTTATTAGATTTTAAGATAAATTTTTAATCTATATGTCAAATTTTAAAATATATCATTGATACAAAGTTTGTTAGAAATTGATGTGTTTTATTCCGATTTATTATCTAGTAGGTATGTAATGACTAATAACAATATTGGTGAAAATGTTCGATTAAATACATTAAAAAAAAATTGTTCAAAGCCCTTTGGCCTAGGTTGACCTGAATCCAAAACTTTGGGCAAGGGTTGAACATTTCTTGGCCCATAACCTGAAGTACCCCGATCTGATATGACTCATAACCCGACTCTGATTGAGAGGTTTGTATATAGTAATAAAATTATATTAGATTACGAAGTATATTATTTTAACCTATTAGTATATATTATAAATGAATGTTTTACGTTTTGAATTACTTCCTTCGCTCCAAAAAATATTATGATATAAAAAATAAATTTATATGATAATTTTTTTTGAATAAAATTTTAATTCAATTTGTACCTCTGAAATATTGATATTTGATCGAATGTAAAACTCTAAACTAACAATTTTATCCTAAAATTCTATCTAAATTTGATTTAAAATAGAATTATAATTTAACACAAATTCTTAAATGAACCTGGTTCACACTAATTTATTGTGGACCACTAATTTTAGAGAAACTATGGTTGTTTTATTAATAAAAAAAAAAGCCACTATAATAAAAATAAGGTCTCTATGTTGAATTAAAAGTCATTATTGTAATATATAGGCTATAAGAGGTTACTTTTTTGTAATGAAATATTTTATATATTGGTCAATATGAAAAATAAAAGCCACTATGTTAAAATTAGGGTCATAACTTCGTATTCAAGTTCACATAATATTAAACGTTATACAAGTTTTTTTTTTTTTGAAAGAAACGTTATATTAAAACGTTATACAAGTTTTAATAAAGGTTACTATGTTAAAAATAAGGGTCACTATGTTCAATATAATGTCAATTCGTTAAGTGTGTATAAATCTCGGGTCCACAATAATATTATTGTAGACCAGGTCCACGCAAGTTATTTTGCTAATTTAAAATAATTTTTTTTATCCTTTGAAATCTATCTAATACTATCCTATATGGCGCGACACTTGGCAAGAAGTTGGAACGCCAAATGTCATTGTCTTGTGACCTGGCTAAAAGTTTAGCTTTATATATTAGTTATACTAATTAGTCCCGTATGATGCACAGATTTCTTTGAAATACAGAGTATATATTTTATGTATTCCTACGTATTAGAAAAATTATTGAGACATAACCATTAGTTGTAAATGCTAATTTTATAAAATTAATTTTGAAGAAGAACAATCATATACGAAAATTTAAGCAAATACGGAGTACAAAAAAGTTAGATTTTTACTATACGATTTTAATTAAGCAAATAAAAAATGATTTTAAACTTGAAATATATAAAGGAAAATAGCAAAACTATATACATCAAAGTATTTTGTTCGATGAAACATAAGGGAAAGATGTATTAGATACCAATAGTTCGTGATAGAAGAAAATTAAATAAATTAAAGAGTATAGATAATTTGAGAGGAGGAGAAATTAAATTTGAAATTTGAAACCAAAAAAAATATAATGACGTCAGATTTTATTTAGGCGGGAAAATTTTTCATATAAAGCTGTCACATGGATAATATGATGTCAGTGGTTTCTACTTTAGTAATATTTATAGATGATATGATATGATATGATTGGCCTTCAACCGAACCCGTATCTTAGTACTCAGTATTATTGGGTGTTCAAAAAATTGTATTAAACATTCATTTTCTCTAATTTTTTTTCTTTTCATAATGTATTTATTATTGTTATTAAAAAAAAAAATCAAAAACGGGTCTGGTCCAAGTTTTTGACCGGTTATCAGTCACAACTCCATAAGCCAATAAACAACCCAACATATACACTTAATTAGCCAAATCATTCTTTCAAAATAAAAAAGCAGCCAAATCAACTAATTTAATCAGGTATTCCAAATTTTCAATTTTCAATAGGAAATTTCTTGGTCTCTACCTACTTGAGACCAAGTTGGTCTCTACCAAAAAAAAAAAAAAAAAAAAGGCATAAAATGAAAAAGCATAATACAAACAAAATAAATGAAAGAAAGAAAAGAACAGTACAACAGGTAAGGGACCTTTACTTTTTCCTCTGTACGACATATTCCATCCTCAAATTTTTTTCCCCAAAAACCATGGCGAGATCGAAATCCCCCAAAATTTTCCATCCTCTCCCAATTTCGTGCGAAAAACTAATAATGGATTCCCCTCCATTTCTTTTTGAAGGACCGACTGGAGCAATCTTTGCAAGAGTTCAATCTAGTATTTGTGTGAAAACCTAGTTTTGTGAGAAATTAATTAACGCAATTTGAGTCAGATATCATCAATTAATCTCTGAGTTGAAGTAGCTTAGCGGTAGGCGAAATGAATTATGATAACTTTTCGAACAAAGAAGTGGAGTTGATTGAGGTAAGTTTTTCTTTTGATTTCCTAAATTGGTATATTAAATGATGTTAGTTGAACTGAATTGTTGGTAGTGGCTAATAGACATGAATTATAGCTTTGCATGACTTATTAAAAATTCTATTTCTTTGGGAAAGCTCAAATTTAATTAGAGTTAAGTTATATGTGGTTCTGTTTTTAATTAAGATGATATGAACTTGTTTCAATTGAACAGAGATGGAACTGCATGTTTAAGTTATATACTGTTGTGTTCGTTTGTTAATCTTTAAGGATTTGTTTCAATTGAACTAAATTATTGAATTAGAGGAACTTGTTTTGTTATGTGTGATAGTTTTTGTTTTGTTTTGGGAAATTGATATGAACATCTCATCTCCTGTGTTGTTTTGGTGAAATTTGAAATAGATTAAAGGTTGTGGCCCCCTACTGGTAGGGATAGATTGATTTGATTACAAGTAAATCATCTTGCAGTTGTCTGAATTCTGTTTTGGTAGTGTCTTAATCTTGTTGTGTTGTTGCTGTGTACTATTAAAATGTGAGAAGATTGTTGCTGTGTACTTAATTATAATGTGATAAGAGTTAGTTTTGATTAATATTTGGATTGTTTGGGTAGGATTGTAATGTAGAGAAGTAGAACCATGTTATGGAGGGGAGCACATATGTTAACTGCAGTTCAAATAGCTCTTCAGATAGTGATGATAGTTTTCAGTTTGATTTGAATGAAGATCTGAATATTGATGTTGATGTTGGGGAGATTTTTGATTTGAATAAAGACCCTGCTGATTGTAGCATTCCCCATATGAATAATGGCCCTGTTGAATGTAGCTTTCCCGGGGATGGTGGAGAGTTGAATAATGATTGTGGAGATTGATACAGTTCAGGATCAGGTAGGTGTATAGGGGAAACTGTAGTACCTCATCCAAAAGTAGGAATGGAGTTTAGTACATGGGACGACATGAATCATTACTATCGTAGATATGGAGAGCAAGAGGGATTTGGGGTTGTGTGTATAGGTGGGAGAAAGAATGATTTTTACAACAAAGCGGCATTTATCACTTATGTTTGGAAGTGCAAGTGTTACGTAATTACAACATACGAGAAGAGGGTTAATGGGAAGAGGGTTGTGGTATATGATGAGCCATCGAAGAAGAGGAAGAGTAAAAAATGTGATTGTCCGGTGATGTTGTATGGGCAAGGTAACAATGATGGGAGTTGGCAGATTAAGAAAGTTGTGAATGAGCATAATCACAGTGTGAATCCTGAGCTATCAAGGCACATTACAATGTACCGAAAGCAAAATATTACGAAGCATTTGCAGCATAGGATTGAAACTGACCATGCATATGGTGCCTCGGTTAGCAAGATTTTCAACAACATGGCGGGCCAAAGACACGGAGTGGACAATGTTGGTTTTACGAAGAAAGATATTCATAATTTGGTTAATAGGAAGAGGAGATTGAAGTTAAAAAATGGTGATGCCTCGGCTATGCTTGAGTATTTTTATAGAATGACTGTCGATAATCAAAAAATTTTCCACATGCATCGGATTGATGACAAGGGCCGATTGAAAGACATCATGTGGGTTGATGCTAGGAGCAGGGAGGCATATCAGTATTTTGGAGATGTTGTCTGCTTTGACTCCACTTACTTTACTAACCAATACGAACTTCCCTTCTCAAACTTTGTTGGTGTCAACCACCATGGTCAGACAATCCTATTAGGCTATGCTTTGGTATCATATGAGAATGCTAAGACGTTTGAGTGGCTATTCAAGACATGGCTTTCTTGCATGAGGGGAAAGCCCCCGGCAGCTATCATGACATATCAAGATGCCGCGATGAGGAAGACAATAAGAGTCGTATTCCCAATGTTGGAAACACGCCATAGGTGGTGTATGTGGCACATCATGAAGAATTTTGGTACGAAATTGGGTGCTCTGTCAAATTACCAAGATGTAAAAGATGCATTGCAGCATGTGATCTACAACAGCATTACACCAGATGAATTTGTTGAATCTTGGTGGGAAGTGGTCAATAAGTTCAAGCTAGAACAGTATGACTAGAGGTGGTTATTGGACAGGGTAGCTCAATGATAATAGGGTCAAGGCCAAGCTTATAGGGCTTTTAATGGACATGGCTATTAATGGACAGGGCCCTTATTGGGTAGGGTCAATATAGGGCCAACATGTTTTTCCAATTTAGTTGATAAAGAAAATACATAATGTAAAAATAATTATATAGATTAATTTGTATTCATATGTATTTAATAATGACTTTGTCCAATATTTATTTTAATTGATATTTTGTAGGCTCGCCCATTATTGACCCACGACCCGCATTGTCCCGACTCTATATTGACCCTATAAAATGTGACCCTCTTTGACCCTAACCCGCAACCAACCCGCACCGACCCTGACCCGACCCGCCTAATAACCAGGTCTAAGTATGACTGCTATGAGTGGCTGGAAGGTCAGTATGATGAATAAGTTATACTCCTTAAATTCATATCTTTTGCTGCTACGATAGGAATAAATTTATTTCGGGTTTTGAAATGATTAGACATTCTGAAATCCTACCATTTTTCTGAATTATGCACTGTTGTTGACTGAGTATTTAGATTGCTTGAATTTAGCAGAAGCATTTATAGATAACGTTGTCATATTTCTATGGTGTACATATTGTCCTTTACTTTAGGGTCATTTTGTATAAAACAAAACCAAGATTAATGGTGATGTGGATTGCTTGAATTTAGCAGACGTATTTAGATTGCTTGAATTATTTATTTTAAAAACCATGTTTGATAGGTTGGCTTTGTGTTGGTTGATGGGGTCCACATTGATCTTGGTTTTTTACTTTTTATGTTGGTCTGTCCCCTTCCCCTGCCCTGCTGTTTTTCTGGTTTTAAAGCTGGTGTGCTTTGATTCATTAATGGTAAAGGTGAATTATTATTGTTGTGGGTAGGTCTATACGATGAGTGAGAGATGTGGATCCCCGCATATGTTAAAGGTGTATTTTGGGCAGGAATGCAGACTACTCAACGTGTTGAGAGCATAAACAGTTTTTTATGGTTATATTAATAGGCACACCCGGCTATGTGAGTTTGCTCCTAATTACTGTAAGGCGATGGAAAGCCAAGCTAATGATGAGCAGGCAGCTGATGCTAAATGTGCACGTTTCGTTAGGCCTCTAATATCGGAATTTTCGTTAGAACGTAAATTTCAGAAGTTGAATACGGATGCAAAGTTTGTGGAAGTACAAAACCACTGTAACCGTGTAGCATATCTAACACTTGTGTCAAAGAAGTCAGTGTCACATGATAAGTTGGAGTTTGTGTTTTCATATCGTGTGTGGATTTACTGCAAGAAAAAAAAAAGAAAGAGACTCCCCTCAAAGGTCGGTTGAAGGAATACACTGTTATGTATAATATAGAAAGAAAAGAGGCAAACTGTGACTGTTGACATTTTGAATGTCATGGGAATTATTTGCAGGCATATAATAAAGGTGTTAGACATGAGTGGAGTTACTGAAGTTCCATCCATGTACGTTGTAGATAGGTGGAGAAAGGATATTAGTAGGAAACATACGCTTGTTAAAGTTGCGTATCATGACGCATCAAAAATAGAAGAGGTTCGAAGATATGATAAGTTTATGTTAGCCCTTGAATCTATTGTACTGCATGCTTATGCATCGGATGAAGCTGTAGAAGTGGTAATGGACTTGATTCAGCTTATGAGCATAAAAGTAGATGAATTACATGTGCTGGCTAAGGGGTCAGGCCAAGGTTCGGGAGGGGAAGAAAGGCTTAGTGACGAACTGGAGGAACTGGAGCCTCTGACGAACCGAAGGAACTGGAGCCTCTGAAACATGTTCCTCCAACTCCGGAAACCCCAAGCTTAGTTAATAAAGGTAGTGTTGTAGGTTTCGCGGATATACCAAATACTTCTACATGTATGAAAGATCCTGAACCTCGGGGTAATAATAAGAAGGGTAGACCTCGAGCAACACGATATGTATCCCCAGCGGAAAGGCCATGGCTAAGGTTGCGAAGACAGGGGGTAAGAAGAAAAAGGGTAAGGGACATGACAATGAAATAGAATATGGTCATGGGAATACCCAACATCCAGCTGAGTTCATGCAACAACAAGTAAGGTTTTCTGATTTAAGTGTTTGATTTATCAAGCAACATTTTGTTTTTAATAAGGGAAATTCTCTTTGGTAACACTGTAGTTTTTAATTTTCTAAGTGGTAGATTGAAAAAATTCTTATTATCCTTGGTAAACTTTTATTACTTGTAATTTCTCAATGGTGAACTTAATGAAATAATTTAGAAAAATCTTAACTATGGTTAACATTTTCTTGAAATAAAAAAATTAAAATTCCTAAAATGTCCTCACTTAATACACTCGAATTTCCAAAATGCCCTCACTCAAACTTTACCTCATCATCTTCATCCTCCTCTCTTTCATCCTCCAACCAAATCACCACCGTTCAGCCACCTATCCCCGCCCCCACCTCCCCCCCCCCCACGCCGATGCCTGCGCCCAGCCCTACCTCGCCGGAGCGCTGGCCTCCCTCACTCGTTTTGCGTTTCTCCTTCCCCTTGAACCATCACCCCACCCCTAAACAATCCCTTAAATCCTCAATATCCTTCCATATATGATGAATTTCGACTCAAATTAGAGATCCTATCTAATTTCTGCAATTTTCATCCTAATTTATGCAATTATTCCTCCTTCAAATTATTGTTATTTCCATTGTGTTTTACTTAGGGTTGAATTTGGGGTAAATTACTCTACAAAAATCATAAAATCAAACCTAAAAAATTGAAATAAAATTCTTGCAATCGAATTTGGAGAAATTAGGGTGAAAATTGCAGAAATTAGTGATCCTATGAAGAAAAAAGGATCGTCGATGGTCGCCGCCATAGAAACTTCGGGAAATGAAGAGTTGTTGTTAATTTTTTTTTTTCTGATGAGATTACGGCAGCGAACGACACATGGTGAGGGAGGGGGAAGGGCTGGGACGGTTGGCGAGGGAGGGGGAGGGGCTGCGATGGCCGGCGAGGAGGATAGGTTTTTGGTGAGGTGGTTTTCAGGGAGGATGGGTTTTTTCGAGTGGGTTTAGGGTAATTTGGGTGGCCGGTGAAGTTGGGTTTGTTGTTGGTGGAGGTGTCGACAGTGGGGCGGTGGTTCTGGAGGTGATGGTGATGGCGGCTAGGTGCCGGCTATGGTTGCAAGGCGGTGGTTCTGGTTGTTGGTAGTAATTTTTTCAGTTGTAGTCTTTTGGGGAAAGCTAGAATTCAGGATTAAGGTTAGATTAGTCATTAAGTCTTTAGTTAATTAAGGTTAAGCTTATAAGTTCATTTAGTTAACTTGGGTTAAGTTTACAATTTCATAAAGTTCACCATTGAGAAATTATAACTAATTAAAGTTTACCAAGGATAATAAGAATTTTTTCAATCTACCACTGAGATAATTAAAATTCACAGTGTTACCAAAGAGAATTTCCCTTTATTATTTAGTAATGGAATAATGGTTAAGTAATTATATATGTGCAGGTTGCTTTCCCAAATGTAGTACCTGCTCCTCAGCACCATCATATTAGGGATATGTTTCTCAATAGTCAGGTACTTCAAATATTGGAGTTCAATGGAGTTTTATGTCTAAAGTGTCATTTTGAGTCTTTAAGTGTTGGTGTTTGAGATACTGAATATTCACATTTGTTGTATATATATAGGTCAACAAAGGATATTATGGTGGTGACCCGTTAGTGTTCACCGGAAGTGGGAGTGACCCTTCCCCATCGTTTAACAGGAGGATGCTAGTTGGTAGGATTCATATGAGCCAGCATAGTGAGGCAGTTGGTTACTTCACCACCAACAATGCGTACGGTCAAGTGCAGTTTGATGCTAGCCATTTTATCAACCCATCATATGTGCCCAACACGAGCATACAACATAATACGCATCCTCATATGCAAAATCAGCATTTGCGTAATCCTCATCCCAATTTGTCATTAAATAATACTTGATTTTCGACTTACTCACCATGTTTGTTCTGAAGTTATGAATCAGTAAATATTTAGTGTAACATTGTTACTATTTTAAACTAATAGAATCCCTTGTAATGGTCTGATCTGGTTATCAAGCTTTGGTATGGGTTCAGTACAAAAGTTGGTCAGGAGGGTATGTAACATACATACTCATGGTGGGCATTAGATACCATTCATCCCTTAGAAGGTATGCAACAAAACAGTTAAACATACCATCCAAGGGATAGATTCTGTATATCTCTGGTCAAAATGAAAACCAATCAGGATGTAAATCATACCATCCAAGGAATAGCGAGTTGTGTTTGGATTTTTTTGTAATACTGACGGCTCACATGCTTCCCGTGTCATTAATGGCATTTTTGTAATATTTGAATGTTACAAACTGATTCTCGGTTTCATTTCTAAAAAGTAAATAAAAAGTTAGTAAAGTAAATCAAATTAGTCATAAAGTAAATGAAATTGCCTTAAAAGTTTATAAACTGAAAAAAAGTTGCAAAAACAGCATAATTACGAAAATGCCATTAATGAATGCGGGTGAAACGTGAGTCATCAGATTGAGTGCGATCTATGGTTGAGATTGGTTCTTAGTTCCTATTATTCACCTTGGTTCTCACATGATCTCAATTATATATATATATATATATATATATATATATATATACATAGGAAAAAATGTCAGGAACTACATGCTAAATAGGGGTATTTGGAAACAACTACCCACTTAAAAATTTTATCAAAAAAAATACCCCTTAAATTTAAAAAGTTAGAGTAGCACTACCCATTTGCATTTTCCGGCGAGAAAGTCCGGCATGTGGGGCCCACTTTTTCAATTTTTCTTCTGAAAATTCCTAATTGAAGAAGTGAAAATAAGTAGGGTATGCAATTCATAGGTAATTCTTCTCTTTTAACCCATTAATTATCAATTTTGATGTTAGGGTGTAACGATTAGAAAAATTAGGGTTCTTAGAAATTGGGGATAATTTGAAATTGGTTGAATTTGTTGCTTTTAATTCAAATTGGTTATCTCAGGGTTATGAATTAAGGTCCAATTTGTCATTGCATCGTATCTTTTCAAAGAAAAATTGAAAAAGTAGGACCATGCGCCAGACATTCTCGCCGAAAAATGCAAATGGGTAGTGCTACTCTAACTTTTTAAATTTATGGGGTAGTTTTTTTTGATAAAATTTTTTAGTGGGTAATATATATATATACATATATGTACATATACATATACATATACATATTTATATATATACATATATGTATATATACACACACACACACACATATATATATACATATATATATATATATATATATATATATATATATATATATATATATATATATATATATATATATATATATATATATATATATATATATATATATATATATATATATATATATATAAGACCAAGTGATTACAGGTGGTTTTTCATCAAAAACTAAACTGACGAAAATGATTCAAAAATGTAAGACCAAGTGTGAAAGATTAGACTTGCTCTTAGATGGTGGTGTACGCACCATTGAGGTAACTGAAATTTATGGTGAAAGTGGGGTGGGTAAAACACAAATATGTTTGCAGTTGCTATTAACTTGTACGTTGCTGTCAGAAGATGGTGGGTTATATGGATCCTCTATTTACATACAAGTGTGTCCCGTGTTTCCAGTCAACAGGCTTAGCCAGATAAGTACTCATTTATTAGAAAATCGCGTTATTGATGAAAATCCACTTAGTTTGGTACAAGTAAAAAAATAGACAATCCTCAACAAATTCTTTTAGTGTTGAACTAAGTAGAGCAAATGATGTTGAAGTCTCACGAAGGATGTAGGCACACCAGGGTTGTCATGCTTGATGCTATAGCACATTTATTCCGGCATGAACATGACAACACATCAAAAGGTTATTTACAACGTCACCGGATGTTAGTTGTTGTAGCGAGGAAATTCAAACAAATCGCTAAAAGTTACAGCATTGCATTCATTGTGGTGAACGAGGTAACTGATGTATTTGACTCATCAAATACTTCGGGGAGATCCTCTCCCTCCAACCGATAAATTGTCTAGGATATCGTCGGGAAGTACTGGGTTTAGGGCTCCTACTACTCGTCTGCCAAATTAGACACCCGTGTTGTGGGTTGAGATGATTAGTTGTCCCAATTGCGAGTCCATTTTAGTTGAAATTCGTATATCAGACACCTCGACTAACCCTGGACGTTTATACTACAAGTGCCACCACTGCTCTTTCTTCAAGTGGGTTGAAGAGGAGGGCATAATTTGACCAGACAATATGGTTCTGCCAAAGCTAGTATGGTTGGGTATGGATAAGATGGTTGGTACTATTTCTGAAGTCAATGTCGGTGTCCGGGTGATAAAAAAGATGATCGCGGTGTCTGTCATTGTATTTTTAATTTACGTACTAGGTCGTGTATGATAATTAATTAAATTATGAGACTCTTTATATATAAATATCCGGATGATCATCTTGCATTATACCAAGGCTGTTGCATTGTTCCAAGAATAATATTGTATTTCACTTATTAACATTTTACTCACTTCATTATTGGCTGTTAAAATCACCTTGATATATTATCCAAAACACGACTGCACTAATTTTAACATAACTAGTATACCATCATGCATCAAGATGGTACCATACACAAGCTAACCAACAATATTTAAAAACCTTTCAAATCAACAACAATAGAATCATGCATCAGGATGGTACCAACTACATTCTGAATGGTATTAGCATTGAAGAACTAATTTTAACAAAACTACTATACCATCATGCATCAGGATGGTACCATACACAAGCTAACCAACAGTATTTAAAAACCTTACAAATAAAAAACAATACAACTATGCATCAGGATGGTGCCACCTACATTCTTAATGGTGTTAGCATTGAAGAACTAATATTAGACTACGATGTATTGGTGGTGTTAGATATTTTTTGCAATCTTCTTCCTCTTAACCGGGTAGCCTAAAAGTTTTTTAAGAGATCTCTTACAAGTAGGTGATGCACCATGAGGTCCCTGCAAAAGCACCATCACCGTTCTAAGTATAATACACAATTTCGATAAGATCAACAAACAACAACGAAATTTTACTGCATATATATAATTATGAAACATACGTGGAACGAAAGATTAACAACTTGATGAACTATCCCAGGTACATCGGGGTATTTGAGTGGATGGGCCATAGGGTGAACTTCACCTTTGCACCAAAGCACAACGACATCGCCCGGTGAAGCTATGGGACCAAACACCTCCAATTCATAATTCATAGGGAGGGCTAGTCTAATTAGTAGCAGATCCTCATACCTGTTACGGCTCTCCGTAACTACCAATATGGAAGGTTAGTGACGTTGGTAAAGTTCGTAGAAATGTCGGACAAAACACTGACGGTTCATTCCTCTAGCATTCCAGCACACAATTTTTTTACCTTTCGGTATGATCGGAGCTGAGATAAAGTGCGGAGAAATGGGAGAGGCCCTAATTTTGTGGACATGGAAACACAGTTGTGTTTTGTGAAATATGAAAAATAGATTTGGACATGCAACACCACGACCACGGTGGCCAATTCCATGACATGAATAGAATCGGTGAAAGAACCAATAAACACCGGAGATGTCTTTGTTCGTACGACATATATAGGCAGGTTATCAAATTGGTATTGTGGTTTTGGATAAAAATGGGTAATAAATTTTCAGGAATCAACCCGTGTTCCAAGTTTTTTAATTCCCACTAAAGATAATCCCACCAACCCCTATGCATGCCATACGAATCTCACAACAAAGGTAAGTGACTAGGGAAGATTTTCTCACTTGATGGTATGAGCATTAACCTTCCGAGGAAAGACTCCTAATAAACCGCAGAAAGGAACAAAGATACCCATAACTCAACTTCCCCTATCGCAGCACCAACTTCAATATCATCGTACTTCTTGTAATATAACGTGTTGTTGATATCAAACTCAGCCTCACAAGTTTCTAGATGCTTCAGATACATAACATAATGTGGATGATATGGAATTTGTGTAGGAGGGGATAATTGAGATGATTTTAATTTACTACAAATAATATTTGGTAAATTTGCAATTTCAAAATTTGGAGAAACAACTTCACTGTAATAGGTTGACGTTTACAACCTCCTTCACCTCTTATTTATACACCATTAATTTGCAATAAATGCAACACTAACGCATCAAAAGGCAAAGCAATTAAGACCCGGAAAGTGCACCACACTATAAATAAAACCCAACACACCCTTATTTAGGACCAAAAAAGGACCATTTTTTGTCAACTGAACACCAACTACACCTATGAGGGTGTTAACTATCAGTACGACCTAAAGACAAATCTGTCATGGATGGTATAATTAGCGTACCATCTATGGTCACTCCGCTTAATAAATTTAAAACAACGAATTCACACGATGATATGGGCGGTATAATTAAGGTACCCAATGTAAGGTCAAGATAGTAGGCTCCACTTATTAAGTTTATCAAAAGGAATTCACATGATGGTCAATCTTGTAGTCACTTACTGTGAGTTGGTAATTTTGATGGTAAAATAAGGTATCATCTATGGTCAGATGGTATGCTCTATTATAATGTAATTGATAACCTCTATGCTCTATTATAATAAAAGGTACTGTAGACACCTAAAAATGTCTCCCCAAAACCAAACCCGATGATGAACACCTTTCACCGCCATTATTGGTCGGGTTGAGTATTTATTCTTGGAGTGCTTAAACCCATATTTCCATTTCATAAACCAACCCAACTTCTAACCCATTTCCCCAAACCATAACTTATTTTCCTCTTTTCGTGCCTTTAAACCCAAAATAATTCATTTCGTGTCCTTTAAAATCATTCATTTCGTGTCCTTTTTATAAAAACGTTTATTTCAGTTTATTTTGGTCCATAATCTGGGTCCAATGATTAAATAGTTGGATGAGGCTTTAAAAGATCTTTCCAACGATATATTATAAGCCCAAATCCGAGTTATAACGAATAAGTTATGGCCAAAATATTAAACTGAGCCCAAACCGAACCTAAGCCCACCTTACCTACGACTCAATGATCATGTGGAGGGTCCAAATTATTTAATCCAATTCCTAAACCAATTAGGATTAATTAGAAGCTTCTATAAGTTTCTAAAAGATCTTAATTATCCGTTTTGAAAAGATAAGATTAAAGAGTTTGAAATTGAATAAAACTTTTCTTTTTGAAAAACCTATTTCTATCCGAATTGAAAGACATTCAAAGATAGACAGATATTATTTTCTTTCCTCATAGTTTTTATCCAAATTTTATATGGTTGGATAGCCCTTGAAATTATATTTCCAATGATATATTATAATATCAATTCCGAGCTATAACGGAAAAGATATGAATAAAATGTCAAACTCTATCAAAAACTGATACCGTCTCACTATTTCGGCCATATCTTTTATTCTACAAAATATTTTAATCTGATTCCAATTGGGTTAGAAATTAAACTTCAAGATATTTCCAACGATATCTTATTCATCTTATTCCGATTTATGGATCAAAAGATATGATAAAAACAAAAACCGTAAAAACTGCTGTCTATCGCAAGAGTTTTAATCCGATTCGAACTCGATCTTTTCTTGATTCTTCGACCCTTTTTTTCCCTATAAATAGAGGTCATATCACCCGTTTTCCAATGATCAACAAGATTGATCACAAGTTTATTCTCTTCTCCCTCTTTAGCCTAAACACTAGCCTCCCTATTCTTTCATAACACTTCCCTTAAGCACTCCAAGGAGTCCATACTTGAACCGAGGTTCCGTCCTTAAACCAAGGCGTGAAAAGGTAGAATTAACTGAGGGTTTGGACCAAATCAACTCTACTTTTAATTGAATTTAATTTCTATTTGATTTATATTTTTATTGAAGTTACTAACAGTTTATTCATGATGTAGCAATTCAAGGAAACGCGGAATGTGAGTAATTAATCACTTAATTACTCTTATTTTTATTCTTATTGCTAGTATCATGATTAGGGTTATTATTATTATTTGATTTGAATAAAAATTTATTGTTAAATTGCTTCCAATATTAATGTTTATTCTATTATATTTTTTATGATCACCATATTGCATGTTAAAGGGAATATGTAATTGAAAATCACGCCTAATAAGATAATTTGGACAACCGGTTTAGGATCCTTTTTAATCTTGTTGTTTAATCAAGTGATCACAATATTTTAGAATTATATGTTGCATTAATATTAAACCAATTTAGCCTAATAATAGTTTGGAGCAAATTGAATATTTTGTTTGTATGCCTTTGAGATCGCAGGAATCACTTTTCACTATAAGAATCGAGTAGAGGCCAATACGAGCGAATGTGACTCCATGACTCACTTCGTACCATCATCCCTGATCCTCCTTTCGTGGTTCCGAACCATATGGAGTTAGTAATCTCATGGATTATGAATGGGGTGTAACCTTCACGGGTCAATCGTTGTTGCCTTCGTTGTCCCTTTATCGTGGTTGCCTTTTATGATCCGTGAACGGTTTACAAGTTCCTTAAAAACTTGTTGGCGGCTCCCTACTTTCCTTATCCCTAATCGTGTCCCTTACCGTATATGTCAATTCCCACTTCCTATGAGTGCCAAGCATATTCACACATGCTTTAACGTAGGCACACTTCAAACGACGCCTACAGGTACCATCGATGGTCAGGATGGTATGCTCTATTATTTTATTTTATTGATAACCTCTATGCTCTATCATAATAAGGTACCATCTATGGTCAGGATGGTATACTCTATTATATTATGTAATCAACTAAGTCCACCAGATTTATCATATAAATCATTTCATAACCAACTTATTTCATAATCAACTAAGTTCACCAACTTATCAAATACATAGCGCAGTGTAACAGGGAACAAACACACTATGTGATGAAATCAATCTAACACCAAAAAGTTTCTCAAAAATAACCACTATTCCAAGGAATGTAATCAAACAATAACATCTAATATCACCACTAATTGCAAGGAGTGTAATCAATTATCAAGTTCCAAATAACACCTAATATCACCAATAATGGTGTGAAGTATTAATTATCACCAGGATGGTACCATGTATAATGAAGATGGTACCATCTATCACCAGGATTATAACATCTATCATTAGGCTGGTACCTGTTGAAGTATTAATTATCACCAGGATGGTACCGTCTATCACCATTATTGTAATTTTTATTGCCCACTTAATGAAGTTTTATTTTACTTCATACTTGTGAAAATAATTGAGGATTTCCCTATAACAAACACTCAAGAATCACTCCCTACTTATTCATACAAATCAGCAATGCTCTTTTTTTTTTTTTACCAAAAACCCAAATTGTTAAGACACTTTGATTTTTAAACAGGAATGGTACCATCTAACACCAGGATGGTACCATGATTAAGTCATTCAGATCATTGCCAAATGATACCATCCAGCTCTAGGATGGTAATATCCTTAATTATGGTCAGATTTATAAAATAGCAAATATATCCTTAATTAGGGTTAGATTTACAAAATAGCAAATATGCAAGTTAGTACCTGATTGATAAACCAAATTACAACCCTATTACAACCAAACCAAACAGTCTACCCCCAAAATTAATTCTAAGTTCATCGCACATACCATAAGTCAGACACCAACTACCTTAAAAGTTTGTTCTTCCCCAAAAAAAAAAAAAAAAAAAAAATAGGAACTACATCCTACTAACTGCCTTGGACAATGGCATCAAGTGCATTACGTCGCTCATTGCAAACAAATCTAAGGTCTTCAATCAACAACTGCATCCGACCATGATTAACGTCCCCTCCATCCTGCATCATTTTTAAAACAACATACATTCAATAATAATAAAAAATTCGGAAGAGGGGGTTCTTTGAACATTACATAACAAAATGAATTATTACATGTGGTGGAGACTAACCATCTGCCACTTTCTCTTAAAATGATCGGTACTGTCCTTGATGCACGCTAGCATCATCGTTCCACAACTAACACTGGTAATAAAAATATATAAAAAAAGTCTTTTAATTTGAAAGTTAATCCTAAAACTTAAGAATCATCGAAAATTTTAAAAATAAAAATAAAACCAAAATTATAAAATACAGTGGTTGTTGAACCACGTTAACTTACTCCATAGACCATGCTCCAACGGAACCCCTGGGCCAACTTTGATCGTGGACCTTCACCAGGACATCCACTGTAGTTACCTACGACAACCGGACATATTATCAACATTAATTCATGATATAAATCAAGCACCAAGTTTCCATTCCAAACAATACAATTTCCACATACCAGTTTACTGAGATATTCTTTGTGTTCTACAACAGGATCTTCGAAAATAGAGTCTTTGAGCCAGATCTTCCTTTCCTTGAAACTAAATGTTGCACACCACTAATGATCACTCTTCAACACTGGTACAAAAATCTATTGGAATATTGAAAATCCCAGCACATGAATTATTAGTACCGTACCTCAAGAAAGTTGAAAAATTTGTCCATTTACCATAATATCACTCACCACAGCTAGTTGACTTGCAGCTACACCCCGCAGAGGCTGCCCGTGCTTTTTTGCAAGTATTATGTCCATGTCACATGTCAGCTTAATCTGAACATAACACCATTAACCATCATTAATACACTACATGTTTGCATATTTTCAAATCAAAGAAACATTTTCACATACCCCATACGCAGGATGCATCATGATCCGTTTAATGTGGCCTTCATACTTAATAGCCCATTCTTTTGTGTCTATCTTTGATACAACACTAACGTATTTGTTACCGATTTTCCTTCGACAATGAACAACATCATGGCAAGCATCGCGACAAGCAAATTTTCCATCACATTGCGACATGATTGGACCACTGCTGTGATTAAAATTTTAAACATAATCAATTGGCGGTAACTTATATACTACAATTCGCTCCAAAAAATAAAATAAAAGGGAAAAACATAAAATTATGTGCACCATTTCAGTTATTTCAGTTACTACTTACGTGCCAGTTTCCGACAACCACAGTCTGCAATAAGTGATGAGGGCCGTGTCCGCACTCCCCAAATTACGAATCTTTTTATAAGCAATGTAATCAGTAGAAATGATCTTCGCAGACGGCTTCAAGGATCTCTTCCCAACACTTCGGTCCCGGCTACTTACCCCTTCTCCTCCACTACTTCCATCTTCCCCTTATCCTCCATCATTGTCATCTCCCCCTTCTCCTCTAACACTGCCATCCACTGCAGGCTGTTGCCCCTAAGTCACTACGGAAGCAGATGAAGCTAAATCACCAACCACCTTGTTGTTTTAAGGAATACTATAAGAAGGGGGGTTGAATTGTAGTATGAGAGTTTAGCCAAACTTTTTTCGGAATTAAAACTAAGTAAGCTAAATGAACAAAAAGATTAACTAAAGGAACTACAAGATGCAATAGAGATTTTTACGTGGAAAACTCCTTGGCCCTAACAAGGAGAAAAACACGACCACTTGGGATTTTGGAAAAAGAATATTCACTAGAATAGGGCAAATGGTCCTATTACAAACTAAACACTCAAACTTCAAGTTCCTCAACGAACTTGAAACCCCGAGGAACAAGTCACCCAACTTGTTACTCTTCTCTTCTCTTTTTCTCTTCTCTCTTCTCTTCTCTTTTTATTCTCTTTCTCACTTCTCTTTCTCATACACAGAAGTTTACTCAAACTTCCCCATTCCCCAAATTACAACTCGAAAGAAAAACAAACTCTAGTATAAGAACATTAAGAGCACTCTATTTAACTTATGTGGAATTGGACTCTTAACTCGAATTAAAGCTTGAAAACTTATGTGAGCAAGGGTGAGGTTTTCCAACAGAAATCAATAGCTATTTATAGATCAACAAACGCTTTGGAAAATCCTCTTTGTGTAGCAATTTCATTACGCCACTACTCCAACCCACTAAGAAGATCATGTCCTTTAAATTAAGGAACCATGAAGTCCTCGATGTGCAAGACCATGTCTTGAAGAAGAACATGGAGAGTAGGCCGCAAGTTTTGGAAAAGATGGAGATTTTATTTTGCAAAAGATATTTTTGAAAATCAGGAAATAAAAATAAAATCTTTTTTATTAAAGAAGATAAGCGTTAAAAAGCTTAACCACTTTCCTAAAAACTAGCATGCACAATATTTTATCCTAAGACCAATTCCACACAGATTTTTCGTGTGTAACTAATTTCTTATACTTACATAAATCCTAAAATATAAAAATATATTTAGTCTTCATGTTTTCTGATGAAGCTTTTACTCCGAGGTTTCCTGTTCCATGGAAGGAACTTCTCTTCTATGGTGAGGCTTCTTCTCTGAAGCTTCTGTTCCCTGAGGGGAACCTTCTCTTCTTAAGTATTCAATTCTAAAGCACTAGTTCCTGCAAAGGAACTCTTCTTTATGGATAGCTTTGTTTCTGGCCTTCTTGTCCTCATGGTATCTTTACAAGACACTTAGTTCTCCTAGTCTTTGCAACTGAGCACACACTTAAACAATCAAGCACTTATTAGTTTGTAAGTAAGTGAGGTTGTGTCATCATCAAAATCATTAAGTCCAACAATATTTCCCCTTTTTTTTATGATGACAAATAAACCAAACTTACTTACAAGGAAACAGAGATAATCCAACTTTATTCTAAAAGAAAGAAAATGCAAAAACAAAGTACAATGCAGAAAGGGAACTAATCCTAAGGGAATAAAAATAATGCTGAAATAAACAAGTTAAGGAAAAACTTGAAAAACTTGTATATACATTATACCTGCTTGCAGAGAGTAGGCAGCTTGTGAAGATTTCGAACAGAGACCATAGAATGATTAAGTTTCCTTGATAGTTTGCATCTTTTCCCCCTTTTGGCATTATCAAAAACCAACATACAAGCATATAGTATACCATAACACAGCACCATCTAGTGGTTTTAGTGTTAAGACAAGAAGCATGCATAGAGAGAAAACATTCACAAAGCATATAGGCAGAATATACATAGACATTAATCATCCAAAACCGATTTAAAACATCGGCCAAATGTACCAAATTTGCAAGTTTACCAAAAGAAATTGAAAAGTGCCCAAAATATTACAGACCAAAATAAAAATTGTTTCCCAAAAACAAATAAAACAGAGTTTAATCAACATAGATAGGCTGCAAGGAAAAACAGGTTAGGAAGTAATGCTCTGGTCATCATCAACAACAAGATCCTCCAGCTTCTTGCTGATTTGAGACACAATGTCCTTGACAGTGGAATGTCTCCCTTTCTTTAAGCTTGTAACTAGTTTCTTCATATCAGAATCCAAAGTGAGCACACTCTTCTTTAGTTCCTCCATTTTCATCTTTGACTCCTCTTGTTCCTTCAGCACCTTCAGGAGCATATCCTTCATCTCCTTCACATCCTCGTTGGGAACCTTTGGTGGGGAACTGAATGCTGCAAAACCTGTCCCTGCAGATGCATACTTGCCCAAAATAGGAGAGCTGGTGATTTTCTGTAAATCATTCTGCACCCCAGTGATATCACTGCAAATGGGTGTAGGGGTCTCCTTTTTCTTCATCAACCTCAAGCTTTTCCTTTTCTTCCTTCCCCATGTTTCAGTGACCTCCTCAACCATCTTTTCCTCTTCCTCTTCCTGCTTTAGAACTTCCTTCACAACTCCCTCAACTAACTCTGTTTCCTTCTCTCCTTCCCCCTCAGATGGAGCACCTACTTCCTTCGGCCTTCTCTCCTTTTCCTCCTACAAAACTTCAAAACATCCATCCACAAATTTCATCTTATGGTTTTCAAGAAAAATAGGCTGCATGTATTCGGTGTTTTTGAGGGGCAGGGGTTCTTTATTAGTAAAGGAGATACCAAAGCTTTCAAACACATGGGTAAGTAGGTTTCCATATCTCACCTTCCATCCCTTTGGAACACAGTAGGAAAGATGTTGGATCATGATGGAGGGAAAGTTAATTTGAATCTTTTTAGCTAGGCAATAGATTAGGACTGAATCAAGCTTGTTGGCACTATCTCTCTTTTGAGAGCGAGGAATTATGTCATTGAAGACAAATTTCAGCAAGATTTTGTCAAGAGGGGTTAGGTAATTGTGGTTTATGTAGGTTTCCTCAGGGTCACCTCCTAGAAACTCTACTATTTCATCAATATTAGCATCATGAAGAGGGTTCCTTATCACATTACTCTTAAAATACAGATCATAACCAGTATTAGGAACATCATACAACTCAGCCAAATACATCGCATCAAACTCAATTTCCTTTTCATACACACAGCAACGAATAATACCTTTAGAGTACTTAAAGCTTTTGCAAAAATCCTTCATAGCATCAACATACAAACTTCGATTGAAACATTCACTCAATAAATTCACCCAATTTTGAGACTCAATCAAATCAAGCAATTCATGAAGCTTAACAGATCTACACCAAGGTAAATTAAGTGCCAAACCTGTCACGAAGTGGTCACCAATTTTCTCCTGCCTTTTCATAGCTGCTGGCTTGTCCCGATAATTGACCCCTAGTTCCGAAGCACTTTCCTCTTCGTCTTCCATGTCATCAGACTTTCTTTTGCGAGAAGACTGAGACTCGGTAATTGAGTCGACTTTTGGTGGCTCTTGGGCTTCGGTGGGAGTGTTTTCCGGTAGAATTTCCATGGTGATGTCTGGGATAGGGTTTGTGTTTGTATCGGCTTCAATTTGGGTTTTTGGAGAGGTAGACATTGGAGAGTAGTTTTGATCGGAGTGATGAGAGAGAAGGTAATTTTTGTGTGGTGTAAATTTTTGTGAGGCTGACATCTTTTATGGTGGAGGTAAATTGGTGAAGTGAGGTGTCATTTGGGAGGTGAGGTGAATTAAGTTGATTTGACACTCATATTTATTGCTTAGGGAAGCACAAACCGTGTTTTAAGAGAGTAATGTGAGTGGGCTACTTTTGAACAAAAGATAATAATGAATATAAGATGCATTCATCCGAATTTTGTGTTTAGATTAAAAAGAATTTGGAATTTTGAAAAATAGATAAACACAATAATTTTATCTCTTGAATTTAATCAGTTAAAAATCACTTGCAAATACAACTTGATACACAGAACAATTCAACAAGGCTCATGCAACCAATTTTGGACTTTCATATTCTATGCCTTTCAAATTTACATACCCTTAGCAAATATTTCTCCTGCTCACAACCTGTCTTAACTATGTAATTAAACATATAACACTTGTGCACAATATACAATATTTTAAGCACGTCAGTTTGAGTTTCATACCTAAGGGAACTTGATGCATTTTTCTTAGTATAACTTAATCATCCCAAGTTCCATTCTCATCTTCTCATGCCTTTCTCTATTCAAGGGTTTAGTTAAAATATCTGCAATTTTATTGTCAGTTTGGCAGAAATCTAATTTAATCAAACCCTTTTCAACATTATCCTTAAGGAAATGATGTCTTCTATGAATATGCTTGACTCTTGAATGATGGACTGGATCCCTAGATATGCAAATTGCACTAGTGTTATCACAATAGATAGTAATGCAATTTAATTTAATACCAAAGTCACGCAACTGTTGTTTGATCCAAAGGACTTGAGAGAAACAAGCAGCTGATGCTACATACTCAGACTTGAGGGTTTGGTCCCTAATATCTCTTTCAATTATTTAATTTAATTATTTGTTTATATTTTCCTTGAAGTTACTAACGTGTGTATTTTGTTATTAGAAAGAGATACGAGGCATCTAAGTAAGTGTTTTAATTGATTTTATTGATATTATGATATAGAAATCATGTCTAGGTTGTTATTATGATTCCTAGTGTCATGTTAGGGCGTTTTGATCTTCCTAGTATCATGTTTAGGGTAATTTCTAATATCAAATATGACAATTGTGATTCCTGTGATGCTTCCCATTCTCTTCCGAATAGCATGTAAGTATCATGTTAGGGTTAAAAGCTTTGATTTTTAATGTTTAGTGACATGCTAGGATTTGTTATTAATCTTGTTAGTATCATGCCTAGGATCTTGCTATTATTATGCTTTAGCGTTGATATGATTATGATTATTTTTATATTTATTATGATGATTATAATTTTGATTATTATTTATGATGATGATTATGTTGCTTGATATTTTTATTTATTGTTATTGCTTGATCACACCTTTTATGCATGTTTAAATGGAATTTGTACTTGTAATCACGCTTAATAAGATAACTAATAATCTTGTTTAAGGTTAATATGATTAAAATTCAGGTGATCGCCAATAATAGATTTATTTGTGCATTAATATTCAACCAACATAGCTTAAACAGGTTTAGGGTAATCCTATTGATTGCATGTTAGTCAGAAAGCGCGCATGAATACGATCAGAATAAAGTAGAGGCCTATTATTAGGGCAGGTTCAAACTCTTTTAGGTTGGATTTTTACCTTCATCCCTGAACTACCAGTCATGGTTTCGGACCTATTGGAGTTAACGATCTCCTGGATCGTTAAAGGGTGTAACCTTCACCTCGTGAACGGTTTACAAGTTCCTAAAATTTGTTGGCGACTCTTTTGCTCTATCTTCTTTCCCTTTGGACGCCACCGTACTTTAGTGTATGATCACAGTGGGGTTCAAGCTAGGGAAAATGCTTAAAAAATTCCCTACAAATATAAATAAAAAAAACGGCATTCACATCAAAATCAATATTCTTGTATCTTGCTTCTTCGATTTCAGATCTAAATAACATACCTGCACCAATTAAAACAAAAAAAAAATCGATTAATATAAATAAGCTTCGAAAAAAAATCCAGAAATTTAATCCCAAAAATTCAAACCCAGAAAAAAAAAATCAAAATAAAAAAAAACCCAGAAAAAAAAACTTGAAATCGAAAAAACCCAGAAAAAAAAATTTGAAATCGAAAAAAACCCCAGTATTCGAATAAACCCTAGAAAACGAAAAAAATTGAAATCGAAAAAACCCAGAAAAAATTAGAAATCGAAAAAAATTAAAAACGAAAAAACCCAGTATTCGAAAAAACCCAGAAAAAAAAATTGAAATCGAAAAAAAAATTGAAATCTGAAAAAAAATTATCAAAATCGAAATTGATTAAAAATTTGATTAAAACAAAATTGAAATCGAAAATAAAATAAACCCAGAGATCGAAAAAAAAAATAAAAATCGAAAAAAAACCCAATTAAAAGAGAATTGAAATGGAAAAAAAAAACCCCGGAAGAAAACCTAAAAATCACGAAAATAAAAACCCCAAAACCGCATGCATTAACCCAAAATAATCAATTATTTTAACAGGAATTTAAACCTAAAATCGAAAAACTAAATCAAAATCGAAAAAACACAATCAAAATTGAAATCGGAAAAAAAAAAACCTAGAAAAAGAAAAAAAAAACAAAATCGAAAAAAGAAACCCAGAAATCGAAATTAAAAAATTAAAATCGAAAAAAAAAATCTATTAAAATCGAATTATTAAAAACCAGAAATCGAAAAAAACAATCAAAATCAAAATAAATTGAAATTGGAAAAAACCCACAAATCGAAAACACCTAGAAATCGAAATAATTGAATTTGAAAAAAAAATTGAAATCGAAAAACCCAGAAAAAAATTGAAACGGTAAAAAAAAAAAACCAAGAAATCGATTAAAAAAAAATCAAAATCGGTGTTGCATGTTGTGGTCTTCGAATTGTTGGTGGTCTTCGAGTGATAGAAAGGAGGAGGAGATCCAGAAAGAGAAAGAAATGATGGAGATCCGTGAGCAAGAAGGAAAGAGGAGGAGAGGAGAGAGAAAGAGGAGGAGAGGAGAGAGAAAGGGCTGAGAAAAATTAGGGTTGGGGGGAGTTAAATGGGGCTTGTTTTTTTAATAATTAAACGAACCGGTTCTTAAAGGCACCGGCACCGGTTTGAGCTGAAACCGGTGCCATTTCTCTTTGTTGAAAAACCCGCCCATTTTTAAGCTGGTTTTTGCCACCGGTTTGGCCTGAACCTGGTGGCATTAGGGGGTTTCCTATTTGTATTTTTCTACTAGTGCCTATCCACTGCCTGCAGCCTCTCTACAAATTGCGTCTTTGCTGCTGCCGAAGCTTCACCCTTCTAAAGATCCTCTTCTTCTGTTCGCTGAACAGGTCTGCTGCGAGTAGTAGTAGTAGTGGTCCGAGTATTTTCTTGCTCAACCACTTTCCGCTTACGCCCGCTACGAGTATGTTGCAGGTAATCCACCTCATCCACGTACTCACCACCTTCTTACTCATCTTCTGAATCATCTTCTTCGACCTCTTCTTCATAATCATCATCTTCAAAACTTCCATCACTGACCTCATTTATATCCTTAAGGTCTTCCTCTACATCATCAACTACTTCATCCTCGACTACAGCTTTCAATTTTCTCTAATCCGTTTGTTTTCCAAAAGAAGCCACAGGTACCTTTTTCATGATTTTTTTTCAAGCTACCTTGCAAATTCAAAATCATAAGGGCAATAAATTAGACACAAGTACCAGCAAATTGAGCTAATTCACAGGTCAATCTAATACTATCTAATACAACACAACTTCATTACACTCACCCCCCAATTACGTCTGCAGCTTATGGAGGAGTCGGTAATGGAGGAGTCAGCATACCTCTCCCTCTCCGACACCATGACTAACAAAATAGGCAAAATACACTTCATTAAATACAAGAGTTGAAATACCCCATTGCAACACAACAACACCTCCCCCCAACCCACACACACACATATCTATAATAAAACACCATGTGCACATCAATCGTGTTTCACAAAAAGAAACAACATGCCAGAATTTACAAGATCAATATTGATTTGGGTATTTTATACCCGACCAAGTGGCCCAATCGGAGTCTGCCACGTGTCGCTTGAAGAAGCGCCACCTCGGACCTTCCAAGAAGGTGACACGTGGCAGGCAGATTTCCCCCTTGATATGGGATGTTTGATGATCCAAAGTGGACCATTAGGAGGGCGACACGTGTCACCCTAAGAGACGCCCAAATGGCCTTTTAGAATCAGTGACACGTGTCACTCAGATATCACCTCTGAAATGGCGGCCTTTAAGGGCCCCAACCTTGAGGCGTCGTTTTGCGGCGTGCCCTAATCCCTAGATCAGCAAACCCTAGGGAGGTCACACTTCCCCAAAAGACCCTATAAATAGGGACAATTCCCACATTTATGGGAGGACAATTACGTAACACGAGACAACACGTCACATCAACATTTATTACAGAACTGTCGTTCTCAGGAAACAGACAACACCTTACCCGAGCTTGGAATCCGAGCAGATAACCCTATTTCCGCACGTTTTACTCCGAATACTTTACTAACTTAATCTTCGGAGGTGGACCATCGACCATCTGGCGGTCCGTTTGCTTTGCAGGTACAGGCGCCCCTTGCTGGATCCAGTCTTAGTGTCGTAACTCTCCCGAGGGACAAAAAACCCCGAAACATTTGGCGCTATCTGTGGGTAGAGTACCTCTAAGATGGCTTCACAGGAACCTGTACCGAATCCTGAGACCAATCGGCCTCCGGAAGACATAATGGTCCAGACAGACCATGACTCAGGGGACGACGCTGATGTCGAAACCTATGTGGATCCTAACGGGTCCCTCATCTCTAGACGCATCCGCAGTAAAGAAAAGCGGGAGTGTCACCATGATCAGGCGGGGCCAAGCAAGGCTGCTGGACAGCCAAAAAAAGCCCCAGGGCGGCCGGGTGATCCTTCCCAGGCGGCAGGATCAACCCCAGTCACCCGAGATGAACTCATGAAACTCCTGAGAAGTCTCGGGTGAAATCAAACAACTTGCCACCAAGAAGTCGCCTACTCCTAGAAAGGAGCAGTTGGCCAAGAAGTTAGCCCAGCCTGGTAAACAAAAGTCGGTCAGGGACCGCCAGCCGACTCCTCATCCTGCCCCCAAGGAGAAGGCTCGGCCCCAATTTGACCTCTCTAGACTCCGTTTCCTAGAAACGGGTACAAGAAAAGTCATTCGGAACGTAGAGTCGGATGGTAGCAAGAAAACATTCTCCGATGCTCGACATTACATCGAGCGGAAGAAAACCCATCTAGTAGAGTCAGCTTCTACGTTGACCTACCATGATAGCTTTCAAAATACCTCTGTGAGGTATTCCCAATCTGTATATGAGACCCTAGCAAGCAGCCCTCGAGTTCAGTCTGGCCCTCGTGTAATACAGTCGGCCCAGTACATGGCTCCGCCATTATATTAGTCGCCTGCTTTACCTGACATTCAGCCTGCCTTCTTTAGAGGCCAGGCGGCATACGGCTACCAGCCGATGGATTGGCAGCTTAGGCTGCAACACCTTGGAGATCAACCCTTTGCTTTCTCCAGGGAAATAACCGAAGCCGAACAGCCGGCCAAGGTTAAAAATGTGTTGGTTGGAACCTATGATGGGACCTCCAACCCTGAAGACCACCTGCTAGCATACACCCACCTCATGTATTTACAAGGGTTAGATGATGCCGCATGGTGTCGCTGTTTTCCAGCCACCCTGAAGGGCATAGCCCAACAGTGGTTCAGCAATTTGCCGGCTGGTTGCATTAATAGCTTCAAGATGCTTTTGTTCTTGTTTGCTTTAAACTTCTCTATGAACATCCCTGCCAAAAAGACAAGCCTCGATTTGGGCAATGTACAACAGGGAGATAGAGAAGGCATGCATTCCTATGTCAGGCGGTTCAATCTGGTGCGAATCCAGATTCATGGGTTGTCTAATGAGGTCGCCTACACAAACTTCTTCAAGGGTCTGAAGGACGTGTCTACTTTCAAGTACGAACTCTTCCCCAAACAAATTTTCACTCTGTAGGGAGCACTACGAGAGGCGGAAGCCTATATACAGGCGACCGAACTTTGCTCCTCCAACAAGCAGTCAGACTCAAAGAAGTCCGACCGACAGAAGGAGAGTCGGCCTGCTCAACCGGCTCCTAAGCCAAAAGAGAGCAAAAAGAAAAAAAAATCTGGGCCGTTGATAACTCTGATCAACCGGCCCAGAAGAAGAAAAAAGAGTGGAAGCCGTACGTTCCAAGGTACGAGTTCCACAAGGACTGCTGCTTCATCCTCTTGGAGATCAAGGATCGGCTGACTCTTGAGAAGCCGACTCCTATGAAAGGTTCCGCTGAAAATCGGAACAATAGCAAACACTGCCACTTCCATGAGGATGTCGGCCATGACACGAACGACTGCTTCAGTCTTAAGCGGGAGCTTGACCGTCTGGCCGACAAGGGACAGCTGAAGTCCTATGTGAAGTCCAAAGTGACTTCCAAGGCAAATTAGGGGCAGTCCAAGAAGAATACTCCCCAACCTGCTATTAGTGCCGAAACAGATGAAGATCCGGTATATACAATAGCAGGTGGATTCGCCGGGGGTGGCTCGACCATTCGGGGCACTTAGGACCATCTAAGAAAGATGGTCAATTCTGTTGAAGAGGGAGAGGCGGTAAGCACATTTGCCTTCCCAAAAGTCATCATCACCGAGCAGGACAAAGGCAAAGTTCGTTGGCCGCATGATGACCCTGCGGTCACTGAATGCAAAGTGGCCAACCAACTAGTTGGTCGAATTTTAATTGACACAGACAGCTCCTCTGACCTCATCAGCCTCAAATGCTTATCCAATCTCTAGTACAAACCGGATAGCATGATGGAGGTCTTTCACACCCTTGTTGGGTTTGGGGGAGGACTTGTGCACCCAGTCGGACGAATTAATTTGCCCGTTCGCCTGGGGAATAAGGGAGACGGTCGACACATGACCATTCGTTTCCTAGTGGTTGAAGAGCTCACAGCCTACAACCTCATCTTTGGCCGACCCACTCTAAACGAATGCAAGGCCGTCTTCATTCCTGCTCTCATGCTGATCAAGTATGAGAAGGATGATGGAACAGTCGGTTCCCTCAACGGGGACCATAAGACGGCTCGAGAGTGTTATCTCTCGGACGTCAAGCCCGCGGCCGCAGCAGCCGGTAGAGGCAAACAGACAATCGACCTTGATGATGTCAAGGAAGAACATTCGGCCCTACCAGCCGGTAAGAAAAGAAAGACTGATCAGCTGGTGGTGGTCAAAAAAGAAAAGCAATAGCAATCACTAACTGGGGAACGATCAGATGATCTTCGTCCCTAGCCTGCTGGCAAACACATTGATATAAATCTGGACGACAGTCGGCCAGAGCAGATGGTTAAGGTGAGGACAGTTGCATTTGCTAAGCTGGGTGAGAGCCTGCACCAGCTGCTGAGAGAATTCAAAGATATTTTTGCCTTTTAAGTGGAAGAGATGTCAGGCATCATCCCGGATCTCGCTGTCCACAAACTCGTCGTGGATCCCAAAAAGAAGCCCATTCGGTAAAAGAAGAGAAACCACGGCGAGGAAAGAAGTCAGGCGGCCGCCGAAGTAAAAAAGCTGCTGGACGCCAAGTTCATTCGTCCATGCAATTTCCCTGAGTGGGTAGCTAACGTTGTGTTAGTAAGAAAACCGAATGAAACTTGTCGCATGTGTGTTGAATACACATACCTCAACAAGGCATGTCCAAAGGATAGCTATCCACTTCCTAAGATCTACAGTCTGGTCGATTCAACAGCCGGACATGCCCTGATGAGTTTTATGGACGCCTATTCAGGTTTCCACCAGATCCCCCTGTGGAAAAAAAGATCAAGAAAAGACGGCATTCGTCACTGATCAGGGTTGTTTTGTTATAAGGTGATGTCGTTTGGTTTGAAGAATACGCCTGCTACTTTCCAGCGAATGATTAATACGGTCTTCATTAATCAAATTGGAAGGAATGTAGAGGCATACATTGATGACATGATATTCAAATCCAAACAACAGGGGGATCATCTTGCTGATCTCCGAGAAACATTCGCCACACTCAGGCGGCATAAGGTCATGCTGAACCCAAAAAAGTGTGTCTTTGGTGTTGAGTCTGGGAAGTTTCTCGGATTCTTGATTGGCCAAAGGGGAATAGAGGCCAAACCCGAAAAAATACAGGCGGTAATTGACATGCAGTCGCCACGTACTATGAAGGAAGTGCAAAAGCTAACAGGTTGTCTGGCGGCTTTAGGGAGATTCCTCAGTCGGTCAGGTGACAAGTGTCTCTACTTCTTCCAGGCAATCAAGAACAAAACCAACTTTAAATGGGGGGATGATGCAGAGGCGGCCTTTCAAAAGTTAAAAACTCATCTGCACTCTTTGCCGAGGCTTGTTAGCCCTTTGCCCAAAGAGAAGCTCTTCATGTATCTGGCCGTCTCCGACCATGCTCTCAGTGTCGTTCTCTTAGATGAAAGAGACGGCATCCAGCTCCCAGTCTATTTCATTAGCCATGTTCTTAGGAACGCAGAGCTTTGGTACCCCATGGTTGAAAATTTTGGCCTTGCTCTTTACATGGCCATCAAGAAGCTAAAACCTTACTTCTTGGCGCATGCGGTAGTAGTCTATACTGACCAACCGATCAAGCAGCCACTTACAACCTTGGAGTCTTCTACACAAATGCTCAAATGGGCGATTGAAATGAAAGGATTGGAAATCACTTACAAACCAAGAAAGGCAATAAGGGGGCAAGCATTTGCCGACTTTATTGTTGATATGACAAGGTCGGTTGCCGCGGACAATACTTGCAAGGTTTGGAAAGTGTATGTGGACAGGAGCTCCACTACGAACGGCTGTGGTGCAGGGATTATTTGTCTGTCAATCTCCTGAGGGAGATAAGTACGAATATGCTCTACGGTTCAAGTTCCAGGTCTCTAACAATGAGGCCGAATATGAAGCCCTGCTAGCCGGCATCCGGTATTGCAAGGCGGCAGGGGCAAAGAAAATTGACGCCTGCTCTGATTCACAATTATTCGTACTCCAATTCAGTGGAACGTACGAGACCACTCATCCGGCCATGATCAAATATTTTCCGGCGGTCAAAAATGAAGTCGGGACACTTGAGGAGTTTCATCTAAGTCAAGTGCCCAAGTCTTCAAACAATAAGGCGGATGCCCTGTCCAAACTGGCATCATCCGCCTCCTGTGATACGCCTCGGTCAGTTTTCTGGGAGATCATGGAAAAGAGAAGTATATCTAATGAAGACCCCATTGGAATTCACGACCAAAACTCAACCTGGATGGACAGCATCCGGGCTTATCTTGCAGACGGCACGCTCCCTGATTCACCCCAGGAGGCGGCTGTTCTGAAGAAGAGAGCGGCAAAATTCGAGCTGAGACAAGGAGAACTCTTCAAGACTGGTTTTTTGAAACCTCTGTTGAAGTGTGTTACCCCAGAGGAGGGTAAAGAAGTCCTCGAAGATTTGCATACGGGTTTCTGCGCCTCCCATATAGGCGGCAGGTCCTTAGCTGCCAAGGCCAGGCGGCTCTATTTCTGGCCGACTCTGGAGTCGGATGCCATGGAAATGGTAAAAAAATGTGACAAGTGTCAAAGGTTTGGCAAGCTCATCCATCGTCCGCCCACAGACCTGACGGCCATCCACAGCCCAATAACCTTTGCTAAATGGGGCATGGACATACTTGGGCCTTACACAGCCGCCCCAAGTGGCAAGCGCTATATATTGGTAGCTGTGGATTACTTTACCAAGTGGGTAGAGGCAGAGGCGGTCAAAAACATCAAGACTAAAGATGTCATTTCCTTCATATGGAGGAATATTATCACTTGTTTCGGGGTGCCTATGTCTATGGTTTTTGAAAACGGTCCTCAGTTTGAGACGCCTCAGCTCAAGACTTGGTTGGGAGACCAGGGGGTCTTAAGTTTCTTTGCATCAGTCGGCCGTCCCCAAGAAAACGGCCAGGTCGAAGCCTTCAACAAGTTAATCTCAGACGGGATCAAAAAGAAAATAGAGAGAGCTGGTGGCCTTTGGGCTGATGAATTACCACAGGTCCTTTGGGCCATCAGAACAATCGTCAAAGGGGCAACTGGGGAAACCCCATTTCTCATGGTGTATGGTGCAGAAGTTGTCCTGCCCATCGAACACTATAAGCCGACTCTTCGAATCATGTTGTATGACGAAGATGCAAACTGGGAGGCCATGCGGCTAGCATTGGACTCACTTCCAGAGCGCAGGGGCAACGCTGCCTTGCGCCATGAGATTTACCGTCTGAGAATGACTCAGGGCTTACAACAAAAGAGCATACAAGCGTCCTCTCAAAGTGGGGGACTTTGTGCTACGGAAAATGGAGGCAGTCGGTAGGGCGAATGAGCAGGGAAAGCTAACCCCAAATTGGGAAGGCCCCTACCAAATCTATGATGAAGTAAGAGACGGCACCTACCGACTGGAAGAACCAGACGGTAGGCGGCTGCCTAGAACTTGGAATGTAGACAACTTTAAAAAGTACTACTTCTAAGAATTTTTGTAAATGTCTCAAAATTTTGATTAATGAGAATATGCCTTCATTTCCCAAACTGTTCTTTTTGCTAATTTTTGTAAATTATGCTAGCATTGCCTGTACAATGTGCAGACGACCACCCTATTTGCAAAGCGTCTGTCCCAACAACAGATGCCCTAATTCGTCTGAAGGAGCCGACTGCACCAAAGCAGTCGACCCTACGAATTTATTTTTAAGTTAAGTCCAACACTTAACGGCTATTTACCATTTTTAAAGAGGCCAATGGACGGATATTAATAAAACGACAGAGGCCGACGGCCACAGTCTGCTCCAACATGAGTATGACCGTCTGCTCTAACATGAGTCAGATAACCGACGACGTCCATTCGGGCGAATTCGTCGAGGAGAAGCATCTCCCATTTGGGTGGCACATTGCTCTACTAATACATCAAACAGCCCTACCGAATGCTAAGGAAGCGTCCGCAGTTGTTTGAATAAATCGAAAGTGAAATCTAAAAGGCCGAGAGTTTTTCAAATTGTTCTAGTAAAATTGGAAAGTGGTCACTGTTTCATGATTAGAGGCTATCGAGGCATAATGCCGGATGCGCCTGTGTTTTGCTCTAGGGCAAGATAGGCGAAAAATTCTTTCTCAATTAAAAAGCTAAGTCTAAAAACTTAGCATACGAAGCCTATGGCCGGATGAAATCAGGAGATCGGCTGCTCTACATGGTCGTCTGTCGCTTGGTTTGGGGCAATCACCATAATGATTGATTGACTTAGAAACCATGCATACTCTTCTAAGTATCAATAATTTCCTAGTCAGTCAATCAATCTATTTAACCGAAACCAACCGACATCTGTCCAGGGGCAAGAATATTCGCATGGTATACAGGTTATAATTACTTAGCCAAAAACATGTAAAAAATAATTTTAATAAAGCAAATATAAACACAACCGGCCATATAGCCGGATGCTTCATTGAAATTAAGAATAAAAATGTTAACTGGCAGAGCCAGAAATTGTCAACTAACCCGACCCCTCGGTCGGTAAAAGAAACATTCAAATACTCGGCACACAGGCCAGAAGATCAAATGTATGGCCATTCGGCCGCAGAAAAAACAAACATAAAGCTTAAAGATCAGGGGAGCTTCTCAGCATCGGCATCCGCCTTGTCCTCCGGCGCCTGCTCTTTGGCTTCCGCATCCTCCTCCTCGTCCCCAGACGACGAGCCGCCAGACGAGCTGGACTTCTCAGAGGCACTCTTGGCAGCCGCCTCCTTCTCGGCCGCCTCTTGAGCTTCTCTGAGGAGACGGGCATTAAACTCGTCATTAGTCTTATCAAACTGGACCTTCTAAGTTTGATAATCGGCAGACGGCTGAGCAGCCGCCCAGGCCGCACGCATGATGACCTCATTGTCGTCCATCATTTGTTTGACTAGGGCTTGTTTCTCCTCCTCTGTCAAGGACCTATACTTGGTCCGGAGTTGGTTCTCTTGGTTGCTCAGCCGCCCTCTAAGTCTCTTGACCGTCGCCTCTAGGCTAGCCGCTTTGGACTCCGCCTCCTTGAGGTTGTCTAGCTTCTCGTTAAGGCCCTTGACCTAGTCCTGGAGCTCCTTCACTCGCTGCTTGGCTGCGTCCAAGTTCTGCTGAACTTGCAGGTTGGCAGACGCCTGGGAATACAACATATCAAGTGTTAGAATCTCATTTTGAGCAATCTCAAACTGAGCTTTGTCCAGAGTAGAGGCGGCCCGAGCATTCGATGCCTTTACCTCCCTGGTCTTCTCATTATGGGGCCCTTTGAGACCACTCACGCACAGCATAGCCTGCATGCGTCCAAACCAAAGAAACTTGTTAGTAACCATTCGACAAAAATATGTAAATTAGTCAAGTTAAGGGAAATTGTACCTCGCAAAGAAGCGCCAGAATGCCGTCCAGGTCAAGGGTGTTGACCCCCCTGACGGCCGCCTTGTCCTCAAGATCAAGCGTCCTGAGCATCTGTCTGGCCATTTGGAGGACATTTGGCCTCGCTGGGGCATCTTTCAAAACAAATACAACTAAGTCAAGACTGAATAGAATGACCTTTTATGAAGTGCATGTTCGAATGGTCGGGTGGCTTACCTCATTCTCCCCCGGCAGCTTCGCTGCCACCTATTGTGCCGCCAGCAGTGGTGAGTGGCTGTTTGCCACTCTTCGACACTCGTTGTTGAGCGTCCGGCTTTAAAGGAGTCTTGGTGGGGGAGGAGGCGCCTGTCCCTTTCTTAACAGGCTTGTGGCGACGTGTTTCCTCCGGCTCTAGGAAACGTCGCCATTCGACTGCTTTCGCAGCTTAGCATCCGGTTGAGAAGAGGGGAGAGGCTTTGATGAAGCACTCTGAAAATAATTCTAAGTGTGAGTCTCAGCAACAGAAAATGTTCCACATCTCTTTAAGCTAAAACTTTGTAAGCTCGTTACCTTAGGAGTGTCGCCTAGAGGCTGCTCATCCGCCTGCTTTAGGTTTGAGCGGTAGAAGGCGGCTGAGAGGGCTGGTCTCTTGTGGGCAGGGAGCTTTGCCATTGCCTTATCTGCAACAAGAAACTAAGAGTTAGCAAAGAAACAAATAATCAAAAGCAAGAAAATGTAATAATATCATGCGGCCATCTACCTCTCGGCATCTCAGTACTAAGTCCGCAGGCGGCCAAGTACGTCCCATCTGAGAGCCACTCGAATCGGGGAATATAGCTTTGGGGGTGACCTCCTTAACCCCCGTCTCTTTGTTTTTCCGGACGGCCACAATAAAGAGGCCCCGGTCAAAAATCTCCTCTTGGGCCCGCCTGGGAACAGACGAAAGAGCCTTTTTCCCAGCCAAGAGGCGAGGATACTGAGTCCAACGGTTGTACCGCCTGTTCCTTTGGGCGTCTAGGGAAGAGACTATGTAAAACTTAGTTCGCCAGTCCTTCCACTTGTTCTCTTTCCCCAGCGTCATCATGTACCGGGTGTGGATGGTTAAAGTAAACTAGCCGATCCCACTTGGATTGGGCGTCCTGCTCATATAGTGCATGTGAGCAAACGCCTCGAAGCTGGGATCCACCTCCAGCATTTCGCAGCGGCAACGTAGCCCAAGATATTTACCCAAGAATTAGGGGCTAGTTGCTAGATACCCAGTTGGTATCCGTCCAAAATTCTCTCCACGGCCGGATGGAGAGGAAAGCGAAGTCCTGCCTGGATGGCTGCCTCATAGCAGTCGAAGCACTGGTCGCCATAAACAGCCATCTCAGGCCAGGTGACCGTGTCCATAGAATCCGGCACGGACAAAAGAAAGCCATGTCCCATGATATGGTCATAAAGAAATTTGGGAAGATCATCCGTCATGATCTTCCGCCTGCCTTCTGGGACGTGCAAATAGTAAGGCGCACGTTCATGCCACCTGGAAGCAGACGGCTTCGCCCAGCCCTCTCCCTTCTCAACGGAGAGGGACTCTCTGGCAGCTTTCAGGTATGACTACGCCTCCTCTGAGTTAAGGGGGACGCAGTTGGAAGATGATGACGCAGAGTCATCAGATTTCTCTTTGGAGCTAGGGGACTGTCGGCTGTTGCCAGCAGTGTCCTCCCCCAGCTCATCCGGCACCGATCCACTCGCCCCGGGGTTCTCAAATTCCTCGTCGCACTCCTCCAAAAATGAGTTATTTGGAGTGCTGACGGTGCTAGGCGGGTCTCCACAGATCTCAGAAACAGGCACCCTAATGGAGCCATCAGAATTGACAGTTTCACTGTCCGAATGGTAAAAGGAACCATCCACCCTATATCTCCTTATTGTTTGCTTTGTTCTGGCCATCGTGTCCTGCAGAGGCACAAACACTGTCGGATTTGGAGATGTACTTAAAGCAAAGTTCTCGAACGAGCATTCGGCACTCCTAGTTCTAGATTCAGCCGTCCCCGGTGCGTTTAGGAAACCATTTTGATAAAGAAAAATGCAAAGAAATAAGTAAAAAGAGATCAGGCGGTTACCTTAGGAGAAGGTAACGAGAGTCGTCGGTCTTGGGCGCTTGTTGAAGCAGGCGAACTAAGGGGGCCGACTGCCGGATGCTCTGGAAGGTCAAAGTCTTTGAAAGTCAGAAGATTTAAGATTTCCTTGAAGATTCACGCAAGTGTGAATCCAAGAGGAAGTCAAACCGTTCTATTTATAGGGGGGTGAAAACCTTGGGGTTAAAACCCTAAATTCTCCTAACAGTAAAATGTAATAATTCGGCTAATTAGAGGCCGACACCTGTCACAGACATCATGTGCGAAGCACGTGACCCCTGTGAGGGGCAAATGATTTGGGTATTTTATACCCGACCAAGTGGCCCAATCGGAGTCTTCCACGTGTCGCTTGAAGAAGCACCACCTCGGACCTTCCAAGAAGGTGACACGTGGCAGACAGATTTCCCCCTTGATATGGGATGTTTGATGATCCAAAGTGGACCATTAGGAGGGCGACACGTGTCAACCTAAGAGACGCCCAAATGGCCTTTTAGGATCAGTGACACGTGTCACTCAGATATCACCTCTGAAATGGCGGCCTTCAAGGGCCCAAACCTTGAGGCGCCGTTTTGCGGCGTGCCCTAATCCCTAGGTCAGCATACCCTAGGGAGGGCACACTTCCCCAAAAGACAATATAAATAGGGACAATTCCCTCATTTATGGGAGGATAATTACGTAACACGAGACAACACGTCTTATCAACATTTATTACAGAACTGTCGTTCTCAAGAAACAGACAGCACCTTACCCGAGCTTGGAATCTGAGCAGATAACCCTATTTCCGCACGTTTTACTCCGAATACTTTACTAACTTAATCTTCGGAGGCGGACCACCGACCATCCGGCGGTCCGTTTGCTTTGCAGGTACAGGCGCCCCTTGTTGGATCCAGTCTTAGTGTCGTAACTCTCCCGAGGGACAAAAAACCCCGAAACAAATATGGTACCCCCTATCTACTAGAAACACATAAAATTCAATATATGCCTACACAACCACAACATGATGGTATAATATTGCATATATATGACTACAAACCAATACCAACGTGTAGGGAATAGATTTCAAGCTTTAATCCCACTAGCTTGAACCCCACTGTGATCATACACTAAAGTACGGTGGCGTCCAAAAGGGAAGAAGATAGAGCAAAAGAGTCGCCAACAAGTTTTAGGAACTTGTAAACCGTTCACAGGATGAAGGTTACACCCCTCAACGATCCAAGAGATCGTCAACTCCATAAGGTCTAGAACCAAATAAGGGTTCGGGGATGAAGGTACAAATCCAACCTAAAAGAGATTGAACCTGCCCTAATATTAGGCCTCTACTTTATTCAGATCGTATTCATGTGCGCTTTCTGATTAACATGCAATCAATAGGATTAACCCTAAACATGTTTATCTATGTTGGTTGAATATTAATGCACAAATAAATCTATTATTGGCGATCACTTGAATTATAATCAAATTAACACTAAACAAGATTATTAAATATCTTATTAAGCATGATTACAAGTACAAATTCTCTTTAAACATGCATAAAAGGCGTGATCAAGCAATAACAATAAAATATCAAGCAACATAATTATAATCATGAATAATAATTATAATAATCATAAATATAATTAAGAATAATCGTAGAGCATAATAATAATAGCAAGATCCTAGGCATGACACTAACAAGATTAATAACAAACCCTAGCATGTCACTAAGCAATAAAAATCAAGTCTTTAACCCTAACATGATACTAACATGAATAAATATTAGGAAGAATATAGGAAGCATCGTAACAATCATATTTAATATTAAAGTTACCCTAGACATAACAATATAAACATGATGTCTACATCATTATATCAATAAATCAATTAAAGTACTTACTTTGATGCTTCGTACCTCTTTCTAATAACAAAATACACACGTTAGTAACTTCAAGGAAAATAATAAACAACAATTAAATTAAATAATTGAAAGAGAGATTTGGGACCAAACCCTCAGAAATTAAACCTTTCACGTCTAGGGCGAAGGCAACTTCGAATATGGCTAGGTGTTTCTAGATCTTGTGAATGCGGAATTTTGTATGTAAAAGCAAAGTTTAGAAGAAAGAATTGAGGAGAGAGAAATATTAGAAAACTGATTGTAGATGAATGATCGTGAGAATTGGTGAATGAAAACGGAGTTTTTAATACGTTATTTATAGAGAAAATCAGCCAAAAAGATAAAATAAACCAAACAGAGTCTGACGCACAAAAAACAAAGCTGGCGCAAACCCTGGCTAACTGGCGCCAGGCACCAACACTAGCGCCAGGCCTGGTTCCAGGCGCCAAGCCTAATTTTAACGCGTTTTCGATAATCAGATAAGTTTGCCGTATTTCCTCGAAAATGCTATTTGATTTTGATTAAAACTCTGAAAAGTCAACAAAAGTCAATTTATCAATGCTAATTGAATTAGGAATGAAAAGAACCTTCTAGAAGAATCTAGAAGACTAAAACCATTCCCAATTGCATTAGGAATGATAAATCATATTAGGCCCTCCTCTAGATCATTGGGCCGTATATAAAGCTCAAACCGGGCCCAGTTTAGTAAATTGGCCATAACTTCCTCGATATTCATCGGAATTGGGCTTATAATATATCGTTGGAAAGGTCTTTGCAAGCCCCATCCGACTACACTACTATTGGACCCATATCATGGACCAACCAAACTGGATTGGTTGTTTTCTTAAAATAAGTTTTCAAAAACAGAGAGAAGAGAAAAGAATTAAAACTATCCGCAACACTAGACTTTCCACACTTTCACTTCATTCGATTATGATTCGACGTGAAAGGTACTCATCATTGGGCTTGGTTTTGGGGAGACACAAATGGATGTCTACACAACGTAACCACACGCCTGATGGTATAAATACATTACCAACACTGCATATTAAAGCACCATTATCGAGTACTACAGAAATTAGGCAATTTGCGCCCATTATATATCAATCACATAACCAATTCTACCACACATAATTATCATTAATCCAACTTAATCATAAAAAAATAACAACAACAACACACCAAGAAATCCAATTTTACGCCACACATACTCCATTCCAGAATACATATTAAAAATAAAACAATCCCAAAATCACCCAATTAAATCATCACAGAAATTGTAACACCCCAAATCTCCCTCTACGGAAATTAAAGATGGGCACGGGCCGTGCCGGCACGCGGGCGGCACGGGCCCGGCACGACTCCGGCACGGCCCGGCACGGGCACGGTGGCCGGCACGGCACGGCACGGCGGCACGCCGGCGTGCCGTGGGCCGTGCCGTGAACAAATTTTTTGGGACCGGCACGGGCACGGCCCGTGGCACGGCGGGCGGCACGGTGGCCGGCACGTGGGCCGGCACGCCGGCACGACCCGCCGGCACGGCACGTGGCACGGCCCGGCACGGCCAGGCACGGCCCGGCACGGCCAGGCACGGCACGGCACGGCACGGCCCGTGCCGTTGGAATATGGCCGTTTATGGCCGTTTTCCAACAGCTATAAACGGCCATATTTTCCACCCCATTTCCCACCCAAATCCCCTATAAATACCTCATATTTTCCTCCAAAATTTTCACAATTCATCAACTCATCTCTTCTCTCTTATTCTCTAATTTTCTTACTCCCAAATTCTCAATTCTCAAATTCCTAAAAAACATACAATCTTCCTCTCTTTTGTGAAAAGAAAAAAAAAATTCCTACTCTCTTATAAATTTTACATTTTTACTATTATTACTTGTACTAGTCTACTACCAAAAAAAAAAAAAAAAAAAAAATTGTTATATTTACATTCGGGAAATTAAAAATTCGGGAAATTATAAATTTGGGAAAGCATTGAAGCGTCATTGTAAGATCTAACTCAACTTTATTTTAATTTGTTATTGTTATTGTTATTGTTATTGTTACTATTATTAATTTATTATCATTATTACTATTATTATTATTATTATTATTATTATTATTATTATTATTATTATTATTATTATTATTATTATTATTATTGGAACTACTTAATTATATAAAAACTACTTTCTATTTTAATTGTGGGTTATTTGGATTGTTGAAATCTGTCTAAGGCGGGATTTGGGCTCTGGACAACGTCGCTCCTAACCTCTCCTACCTGGGATCTCATTGATCCAAGTAATCTACTATTATTATAATTATTTTTGAAAATTTAATTTATATAAAAACTACTTACTAATTAATTCTCATTGATCTCATTGTTGTTAATTGTTACTTTGTTATTGTTAGTTGTGTTATTATTATTAATTAATCATGGCATCAAACCCGAACGTTTCCTCCTCCTCTAGAAAAGCCAAGTCAACACGTAGGGAATCACCAAACCCAAACACTTCAATGTCTATGCCCCCCCCTAACATGCCCTTTCCCTCTCCTAACATGCCCTTTCCAAACACTTCCACCCCTTTCTTTCATCCCCAAAACACGGGAGGGCAAGAACAAATGGATGATATGGCTCCTTGGACCCAATTTCAACAAACCCAATTTCAACAATATGAATTTCCTTTTCCTCCTCCTCCTCCTTCCCAAGGTAGCCAAACACAAGCTTGCGGGTCGAGTGAACCATCCACCCATAATCCTAACATATTAGAGTGGTGTACCGAAGAGGATTTTGCTCAAACCAAAAGAAAGAGTGGATGTTGGGTACATTATCAATTAAGTAAAGATGGAAAAAAATGCAAGTGTCGGACTTGTGGTAAAATTTTCTCGGCCGATACCAAGGGAGGGACGGGACACCTTACTAGGCATACAAAAAAATGTGGTGGACCATCTAGTGATCCAACCCAACCTAAAATTTCTCAATTCCATCCACAAGGTTTCATTTACAATTACGAGAGAGATAGGGATGAACTTGGGAGAATGCTTGTACATGCAGAACAACCTTTTCTTTTCGCCGAAAATGATGCCTTCAACAACTATATTAACCGAGCACTACAACCAAAACACAAAAAAATGTCCCGAAAAACCGTTCGATCTGCTGCCATGAAGACTTATCTAGAGTACAAATTGAAATTAGTAAATGAATTAGCTAATCTTCCTTGTAGAGTTTCTTTAACCGCCGATGCATGGGATGGTGGGTACGGACTTCACTATTTATGTGTTACTTGTCATTGGTTAGATAATGAGTGGATGTTACAAAAACGCATCATTCATTTCAAAATGCTTGAATACCCTCATACCGGTCTTAACATTTCACATCATTTAATGGAAGCTATTGATGCATATAGTCTTAGGGATAAAATCATGTCTATGACTTTCGATAACGCAACTTCTATGACATATAGTGCGAATTTGGTTAAACCCCAATTAACCGATTTAGTATTAGATGGAGAAGCACTTCATGTTAGATGCATTTGTCATGTTCTTAACTTGTGTGTGAAGGATGGAACACAAGCAATTGGTCCATTTTATCACAAAATACGGAGTGCTATTTGCACTATTAATAGCTCTAACATGAGATATCAAGAATGGAAAGGTTTTTGCAGGCAACAACGGATTAAAACCATAAAAATAGCACCGGATTGTCCAACTAGGTGGAACTCCACCTATGAAATGTTGAGTCGGGCAATCGAGTACAAGGTTCATTTAACACTTTTTTATAATATGAAATATCCACAAAATGCTTTACTTGAAGATGATTGGGCTAATTGTGAAAAATATATGCAGTTTTTACAATTACTATATGGTATGACACATTGTTTTTCTTCTGTATATAATCCTTGTGCTCATTCTTTTCTTAGCAATGCATGTTTACTTGCACAACTTTTTGCGGAACACCGATCAGAACATGTTTATCGTGGATATCTTCCATCCATGGAGGATAAATGGCGTAAATATTACACCGATATTCCTAAGATTTATATTTTTGCTTCCATTTTAGATCCTAGACAAAAATATGATGGCACCTTTTTATTAATTGATATTTATTATAGTAACATGAATTTTGAAGATGATGTTGAAACTTTTAAGAATAAGGTGACGGATGAGTTTTTTAATTTATATAATGTTTATGAAAGTAAATATGGAACCGTGTCTCGATTTGCCCCTTCTCAAACATCCAAAAATGTAAGTAAACGGGCCAAAGGTTTATTTGCACAAGCTGCTAACTTGATGTCTAAGTATTCAGGTACAGAATCATCATCATCTAGGAGAACTCAAAGCGATGTTTCGGAGTTGCAAATGTACTTAAGTTACGACTTCATGAAAGGCATGGACGATGAAGAGAAGTTTGGCCTCGACATCCTCGATTGGTGGAAATCACAAGCCGTGAAACATCCAATTTTGTCGGCAATGGCTCGTGATATTTTTGCTATCCAAGTCTCCTCCGTTGCTTCCGAAAGAGCTTTTAGTGCGTCGGGAAGAGTTCTAGACGATAGAAGAACAAGACTAAAACCCGAAACACTTGAAATGTGTGTTTGCTTCAAGGATTGGTTGGATGCCGAAACTCGTTCTCAAGATCGTACTTATGCACAAAACGACGACGATGAAGGAACGTCGACTTCTTTTAGTTCTCAATCCACTCAATTGGCGGATGAACTTGAACCTCTAGGAGACGAAGACGAAGATGAAGACGAAGGCGAAGACGAAGGCGAAGACGAAGACGACCAATAATAATTACATGATTACATATTTACATTATACACTATTGTATTCTTTTTGTATTATCGAACTTCGTATTCCGTATAATAAATGAAGTTATTCAATATTCATACACTGTTGTACGATTTTTAATTATCATTACTTATTTTGTAATTTTGTATTATTGAATTATCGTACATTCGTACGGTCGTACCGGCTACCGTCATATAATAAAATAAGTTATTCTTCAATTTTTTGTGTTTTCGGATTATCGCACTAGTATTTTTTTTTTTTATTATATGCATTTTTGTTTTTAATTCGTTTTTTTTTAACATTTATTTTTTTTTTTTAAAAAAAAAAAATAAAAAATAAATTAAGGTCGGCACGGTTTGGCCCGCGGCCCGGCACGGCACGGCCCGCTAGGCACGTGGGCCGTGCCGTGCCGTGGGCTGGGGTGTGCCAATTTCAGGCACGGCACGGCACGGCCCGCCGCGGAGCCGGCACGGCACGGCACGGCACGGCCGCCACCCCGGCACGGCCAGGCACGGCCCGCGGCGGCACGGGCACGGCCCGTGCCCATGTTTAACGGAAATACTAGTATAATACGTATAATTATACCGTAGAGATAGACTTGGGCGTATTACCGCCGCGTGATTACGCAAGGCTACTCAAAATACTTAACTCAACAACAAAACTTGCAGCGGAAACTCAACTTTCTTTTATTAATACTTATAAAAATAGTAACATTGTTATGAGTGCTCAAAAATAAAGACAAAACCAACATTCCTAAACTAGGTGAAGCAAATTCCAATAATTAATCCAATAAATTCAAAACTCATTATTCCAAAACCGATTTCAATCATTCAATATTCAAAATAATAGTTAATAAAACCAATTCCTTTATTAAGAACCAATTCCTTTTAATCCGATTTCTCTCCCAAGTGTGCACACCCCCCAAGCTAGTCTCCTTATATTACAAGGCTATTCTTGAGGAAAGACCCGGTCATTCAAAGTCCAAGGCCTTATCAATAAACCAAATCCGCATAGTGGGATTACTAACATGCTTATAAAGCATTTACAATAATAATAATTCAATGGTTCAACAAATCCTTTTAATATCCAATAGTTCCCAATATTATTTAAACACGATAAGTAATCCAAACCATTCAAAACATGATTTAAAAATCAATCATTCAAATACTTTTATTAAAATAAATACCTTCAAACATAATTTATTTCAAAATCAATTTAATTTAATCACCAATCAAATCATGTAAAACATGTTACTCAAACCAATTACTTTCAAAGGTGTCTAGCCACCCAAACGTACCTTGATCCTTGCTAGAAAAACCACACAAAAAGAACCTCAAGAACCTTGATTGAACACACCCTACAAATAAATATAACATTAATCAATATAAGGTTCACAAATAATTAAATTAAAACCTCCCAACTATATGTACATGAACCTTTCAACATAAATATTATTAAAAATATGATTTTATATAATTAAAACTACTCATAATAATTATTTATAAATCCCGATAATAATAATAATAATAATAATAATAATAATAATAATAATAATAATAATAATAATAATAATAATAATAATAATAATAATAATAATAATAATTGAATAAGAGAAGAGAATAAGAAAAGATAGGAAACCAAGGAAAAGAGAAGAATTGGATTTGCGTTGGAAAGAATAGGCAGAACTTTCAGAGGCTATAACTCCTTTGATATAACTCCGAATTGGGTGATTCTTGAGCCTAACCTCAAGAATTTTTTGAGAGGAACAATTTTCTGTGAAACGTCAATACCCCAAAACTGACCAAAAGTGCCCGAAAATTGGCTTCAAAGATAAACGGGATGATTTGTGTAAAAAGAGGAGAAGAAAAGTAGAGAATTGGTGTGAATAAGTGGGAAGAATTAAGGGTCTATTTATAGTGTTGAGGGTGTAGAAAAGATAAAGTTTAAGGTGTGATATGATTACTAGAAAATGTGATAAGTTTTTGGGGTTGTTAAGGTACTTGAATCAAATTAAGTCTAGATTAATAGTTGGGTTAAAAGATAAGAAAATTTAAATGGATATACATATGGTTGGGAGAAGAAAGATAGGAACAAAGTGAGATAATGAAGAAGAAAATTAGAGGTTAATTTAAAACAAACTAAAGTGATAACAATCAATAATAATAAAATAATTGAATAAATAAATATTGTAGATAATATCAAAATTAGTTAAATACATAATGTATATTAAATATTTATCTTGAAATAGTTAGTAAAATATGGACCGACCTTAAAAAGATAATTGAACCTATATTATTAATTTAGAAATCCGAAAATAATTAATTATTCAAATGATTAAATACTTATATTTGGCGCCAAAATTCAAATATTATTTTGGCCCCAAATAATGAATTTACTAAAATACCCTTTTTATAAAATAATTTTTAATTAATTAATTATAAAATACGTATGAAAATACGGGGTATTACAAAAATTCATTCCAGAAATTCCATACACTAATTCGACTCTACAAACTTCACTTTCCTGAACACTCAAAGCCCAATGGCAGATTTCAGACATTTAAAATCCCTGGCATGACTAGACCTGGCAAACAGGTCATTCGGGTCGGGTTCGGGTCGAGTCAATTCAGGTCGGGTCAAGTTCGGGTCAACAAATGTTCGGGTCGAGTCGGGTCGACTCGAGTCGACTCGGGTTTCGGGTCAAATTCAGGTCAGCACTTCGGGTCAAGTTCGGGTCAGGTCAAGTTCGGGTCGGGTTAAGTTCGGGTCGGGTCAATTCGGGTCGAGTCTTTTCGGGTCGGGTCAATATTTAGGATCAATTTTCGGGTCAATTTCGGTCGAGTCAACTCGGGTCGGGTCTATTCGGGTCAAGTTTGTGTTGGGTCACCAATATAAATTCACTTAAAAAAAATAGTTGGAAAATAAAGTAAAATCATTAAAAAAAAAAAAATCGTGAGTACCCATTACTTAGAAAATAAAGAAGCCTTAAAAGAAGTAATTAACCATTTCATCCTATTCTCTTATTATTCGGGTCAATTCGGGTCGGGTTGATTGGGGTCAATCAATTCGGGTTAAAATTGGGTCGGGCCACTTCGGGTTTCGGGTCATTTCGGGTCGGGTCAAGTTCGGATTTCGGGTCAATTTCGGGTCAGGTCATTCGAGTCGGGTCACTTCGGGTCATCGGGTCATGTTCGGGTCAACTCCATTTCGGGTCGGGTTCAGGTCGGGTCGGGTTAGTTCGAGTTCGGGTCATTTTCGGGTCAATGATTTCGGGTCAACTTCAGGTTACGGGTCGGGTTATTCGGGTCGGGTCAATCGGGTCGGGTCAGAATTGCCAGGTCTAGGCATGACACAACAGGTCAAACAAATAAGAAATTGATTTCCACAACAAGGTAACTAACATAACAATAGAAGACTTGTTAAAAAGTCTTAAGCACCAAAAGACAATTAAAAATAGCCAAATGAGCAAAAACAGAGACCCTACCTATACTCCATTCCTATTCATTCCAGAAAACAATTTACAAATACTCCATTCCAGAAATTCACGGCTATAAATCATCAAATTTCAACAATTTACACATGCAAAACACTAATTTTTTAATTAACCAACAAAACACCCTAATTCATCATTATAAACCCTAACTATAAAAAATACAAAAAATACAACAGACTTACCAAAATTCGTTCGAAAATCCTACTTCCGGTACCGCGAAAACCCCACCGAATCGAACCACAAACCGTTGGATCATACTCTTCACCTTGAATTCTTCGGAATTTCTTGAGAATCTCTTCGTCTCCTTCTTCGTCTTTTCGCGTACAAATAAAAACCCTCTCTCAATTTCTCACTCCATAGTAGCAGACCCTCAAAATGCTTTTTCTTTCCACTTTTTACAATTTAAAATTCAAAACTTTTTCTAAAGACAAGGGGCCCACATACTCTGCGTTTCTAGCTTTTAGGTGAAATTATCTTCTTACCCTTACTTGAGACCAACTTGGTCTCAACAAGAAATGCTGTTTTCAATATTCATTAAGCCCTCGTTACCAAAGAAAGCCAGAGTTTTGAGGGGAAGAGCCAAAAAGAGGGGTGAATCAAGCGGCTAGGTTAGTCAGTTTCTTTAACACTCAACTGCGTTTTTTTTACGAACTCACTCTCAACTGCGTTCATCTAACGCTTACATTGCAATCTCTTTCCATTTTAATACCCCCAACTCTCTTTTCTGCATGATTTTCAATTATTCTTCTACTCCTTTTGTTTTCTCTTCATAAAATTGTTGATACGAAGTATTATATTTGGGTGATTAGCTTTTTTCCTTAATTTTTTTTGATGTTTTTGTTTGATTTGATTAATTTTGATAAACCCCTCTTAATATTATGTTTTATTGGTTTTATTTTCAGTTCTAATGTCGAATTTTACATCTCTTACGAATTTGGGTCAAAACCCAAATCCCAACAAATCATATGAGGTAAGTTTTCAATTTTATTTTATTGATTTTTTAATTTAAGGTATAAACCCTAATGTAGATTATTTTATTGATTGTCTATGAAAATACAAGCAAATAAATAATGAATTGATGATGAAAATTTGGGTTAATTTATGAACTCCCAGGTGCCTCAACCACCAGCTGATTCAATTTCTAGCCTTAATTTCAGTCCCAAGGCCAATCATCTTATAGTTACTTCATGGGATAATCAGGTTGGTCTTCTTTAATTTTTTTTTGTTACATTTTCCCATTATTGCTGTATAATTGTTCTATGATTTTGTGGTGTGCTTCATTTCTTCTTTACAGTAGTGTTGCATTCTTTTATTGGGTTGCTGTGTTTGCACACACTCGATTGCGATTATGGACAAGGTTAATTTAGTATTAATTTGTGAACATTGGTTGTTGGTTTTGCAAGCTTAGTTAGCTTGTTTATAATTTGTCTTGTTATACCAAGCTTTAACTACTCTATTAAGTGTATTATCACTTAATAAGGTTGGAATGAGCCGACCGCACTTATAGGATTAACCAATTAAGGCTTTGATTGATTACTTAAAAACGTTGTGCATAATATTAACAATGCCGTTAGCTGGGGCTTAGCCCCTCTTTTGCACCAAAAAAAAATAATAAATAAACGATAGCTACTGATAATGAATTTCATTACATAGTATACCCTACAAGCATTTTTTTTCCTAGTTTGTTAGATTAACATATATTGAGTGTAGCTTAACTTACATAGTATATTAGATCAGTAACTAGTTTGTGACTAAATTGCTTGGCTTGGCACCTAGAAAGCTAGATCAACAACGGTTTAATTTCCATGCTTTCCACAATCGAGGGTGGAAGATATGCCGTGACTAAAACATGATAACAAAGTGAAAATGAAAAGAACATTTGGGTTTGAGATGGCCCCTTTGTTGAAGGGAGTTAGTAATATGTGAGAAAGTATATATCTTAACATGTTTTAATTGAAAAATGTTGCAAAATTGGCTTGTTAAGTATTTGACTATTTATTAGCCATCTCGTCTTGGATGCGTTGTTACATACACAAAGTATAACAGAGCATTTTGACTTGAAGTTGTCGCTAATATGTTTTCCTGCAATTGATCTTTTATATGATTTGTAGGTGCGTTGTTGGGAGATAATGCAAAGCGGAGCAAATGTCAATAGTACACCAAAGGCTGCCATATCTCATGATCAGCCGGTAATAATTCATTAATTCTACAAACTTAAACATGGATTAAGATAGTAATGTCTGTTAGAGTGTTAATTGCCTTTGTGCATGGGATTTCAATAAACCATTTACCAATGAACAATGTTGTAGGTATTGTGCTCGGCTTGGAAGGATGATGGAACAACTGTCTTCTCAGGAGGCTGTGACAAACAGGTGAAGATGTGGCCTTTGCTGTCTGGTGGGCAACCAATTACTGTGGCTATGCATGATGCTCCAATTAGAGAGATGGCCTGGATTCCTGAGATGAATGTTTTGGTTACTGGGAGCTGGGATAAAACGCTTAGGTGAGAACTGAATGTGTTTGCTCTTTTTCTCTCTTTTATGTACTCTAAGGAAAAAGAAGTACTTACTGGTGCTTTATTGCTGATATCCAGACTTTTAAACTTGTTACCTTTGCTTTGACATGGATTAACTTCGCATGCATAATCCATTTGCACGAGTTATTTCATCAAGCAGGGATTATATCTAGAGTGCATGAATTAGTCATAGCTAAATGGAGAAACGACTTCATTGATGGACATAGTTTTCTTTGAGCTTGACAAAGCTAAGACTTCAATGTAATGTTTGTGTTTTCACCTTTGAACTTGTAGCTTTGACACTAGTTAAATTGCTGAATGGAAACTCTGTTTTCAACTACCTCATGACTGATCACATTGCAAACTGAAAGATGATAATAGAAGAGTATCTTCTGTTTCATTGCAATTATTTTAAGATTATCAACTGAGCAATTTATTTTCAGGTACTGGGACTTAAGGCAACAAACTCCTGTCCATACCCAACAACTCCCAGAGCGCTGCTATTCTTTAACAGCACGTCATCCTCTTTTGGTTGTTGGAACAGCGGATAGAAATCTCGTAGTGTTCAATTTGCAGAACCCTCAGGTGACTTGTTTTTTGAGACTTCCATTTCTGTTCTTTACAATCTTTGTTTCACTTTATAAATACTCCATCAAACATCAGTTCACTCACTATTTTCTTTATTTAGTGGTTAGATTTTAGAAATATCGTTAGTCCCTGTGTATGAAAGTTGACCTTGAGTTAGTGAGTTTACTTAGTGAACATGTGTGTGGTACTACATACAATTTTTATTTAATTGTGTTTCTTCAAGATCCCTCTTTCTTGAGAACAAAGGAATAAATTTAATTGACTTTATAATGGATTTCTGTTTGTGCCACATTTACGCTCCTCGTTTCCATAACATCGAGAGAAAGGGATTTTCGATTCTGCAATTGGAAAACTTCAGTTGCAGAAGCTTTAAAACAATCATAAATCACTCACTATAATGTAAAAATATTATTTGATATCCTGGTTCATATTATTTGCTCTTCCTGATTGATGGTAAATGGATCTCAGTTTGGTGGATGAAAACAATGTTCAAGCAAGGCTGCCAGGGTGTTACCATTTCTTCTTTATGCAGTGGTGGCTAACTATTTATGCAGTTTACACTACCGTTTCTATTTTGGTAGACTTTTGGGTTTTTTGTTTGGGGCCAAACTGGAACTATATTAAATTAATTCCTTTAAAAGCTTAGTTTCACTTGTTCAATCCATTGATTTGTTGCAGTTGCTCAACTCTATTAATTTGAGATGCTTGTGTATCAATTACTTGCTGCAATCAGTTTAATTTTACAGTCATCTGTATCTTCCACTGACAGGCTGAATTCAAAAGGATAATGTCACCACTGAAATACCAGACAAGGTGTCTTGCTGCTTTTCCTGATAAACAAGGATTCCTGGTAAGAATTTACTCCACTTATTTTCTTTTAGAGAGAATGATACAACCTTGTCTCCTGTGGGTACTAGGTAGTTTTGATTACAATAAACTTGAAGTATGCCTACAGATTATAGTAATTGGCAAATCTATTAAACTTTATGATCCTCCATTTGATATTTAATGCTTATTTCTTGTCTGAAGCAGAGTTAATTATGCTAAGCAGCAAAATGCTTGATACCAAGATAGATGCTTATCTTAATTGGGAAAATTATAAATTACGTGCTGCTGAGAAGTCGTAGCTCTTAAGATAAGAGACTCACCTTTTTCGCATCTTCACCTACGGAATGTTTTAGCCCTTTAATTTCTAAATGTAGACAAACTTTTGAAATGAAAAAAAGAATGTTCTCAATGTTACTAAAATTTGGCACTCTAATTTTGGAAAAGCTTATGGGTCAAGTGCTTTCTATCCAAGTTCATGTTTGACAAAGCCATTCCCACTGGACTTCATTTATGAATGTGGTCTCATTTATGAATGTCAACGCTATCAAGCATAATAAATTATAAAAATATGTACCTCACTGTGTTGTATTTCACAAAAGATTGCTGTTTGAGGAATGTTTAGTGAAGCGAAGTTTAGCTTTTCTGCTTCTATCATTTGTCCAAATTGAAGGATTTACTTCATTTTTGTGTCTATAGGCTTGTTAGTTGTCATATCTTCCTTTAGCTATCAGAATTCAATCACTGAAGGTTCTGCTTCTGTTTGATTATTAAAAACCTTTTCTTTTTTCTGTTACTCATTTCTTGTTCCGGACTGAAGTTTTGTGATTCTCATCATTTTACTTATAATACCTTTTTTCTTGTGATTGGGCTTTCTTCTGTCTTTTCAATGCTATACATGCTATTCTGATATCTGTTGAATTTTATCGTCTAAATGTCCAGGTTGGATCAATTGAGGGACGAGTAGGAGTTCATCACCTTGATGATGCACAACAATCCAAGAACTTCACTTTCAAATGTCACAGAGAGGGCAATGAGATTTATTCTGTCAACTCTTTGAACTTCCACCCTGTAAGTTGCATCTTTGATTTCCTGTAATTTATGCAAAACATAACTGCCTTACTTTTTAAATAAACCCATTGCCTTTCTGTTCTCAACTTGTTGGTAAATGGCTATAAGCTGTAGGGCTTTAACATTAAAGATTTAGTTAACTTTTAAGCTAATCTTCCACCTTCTCTCTCTCTCTCTCTCTCTCTCTCTCTCTCTCTCTCTATCCAGGTACACGGCACCTTTGCAACTGCAGGATCTGATGGTGGTTTTAATTTCTGGGACAAAGACAGTAAACAGAGACTGAAGGTATCTAGGAATATTGTGCGCTTGGTCATTGTTTTGGATGTTGTTTTACTCCCATATATTGCTGGTCATTAATAGCACTATGCATTTTTAGGCAATGTCAAGATGCAGTCAACCAATAACTTGTAGTGCATTCAACAGTGATGGATCTATATTTGCATACTCGGTATGTCCTTAATATGTTTACAGAGTCTCAAAATTCCAATTCATGTCAAATTTTTTAGTTTGCGTTCATCTTCTTCTACAATTAGTAGTATTTACTGAGTCTCTTTGATTTCTATTGTAGTCATGTTACGACTGGAGTAAAGGTGCTGAGAACCATAACCCAGCAACAGCCAAGTCTTACATATATTTACACTTACCACAGGTATGGTTTAGTCTAATCACCTATTAAAATGTTTCTGTCCGAGTTCACAATTTTGAGGCTTTACCTTCTGTAAATTTCTGTAGTTATAATTCTCCTTTCAATATTGTAGGAGTCTGAGGTGAAAGGGAAGCCCAGAGTTGGCAGCACTGGCCGACGATGAAGCCTGGTATTTGGAGCTCATACAGTTTTCCGGCAGTGTACATGGCAGATAGTTGGATATATTTGGCTTAGCCTGATTGTGTAGTATTTCTTTTTTTGAGTAGCAGATGTTTTGAGACCGTCTTGGAACTATTGAGCTTCCTTTATGTCGATTTCTTAGGGCTTGATATGTTCATATGTTGGTAGATAGTTTAATATTTCGAAAAAATATGCTATCATTGCTATGTTGTTGACTTCAATTAGCAAAATTAGCTTCCATTTGCATACGAATTGTGTTCAGTTTACTAGTGAGTGATAATTTTTGCCTAATGGGCATTAAAATTCGGTCTTTGATGAATTAGGGTAAAATATACTGGAACATTAAAAAATACTTATATTACCCAATTTTGTAATGCATGTGGAATAAAATAATGTACTTTCTTCGGACTACTTTGTATTAGTTAAGCATAAAGGAAGGATCTCACTTTTTACATTCTTTACCGTTAAGGACCTCTAATTATTATTTTTTTTTCATTTTTAATGACCTAACATTTACTTTTTGGTGATAAATAACAACAATTAACCCAAGGTGAGTTAAGCCTTGGTTAATGTTTTTCTATCTTTCTCTCTCTCTCTCTCTTCTTGCTAAACCTAGGGATGTCAATGGGGCGGGGCGGGGCGGATGTTGGCCTTCCCATCCCCATCCCCACCTAATATTTTCATCCCCATCCCCGCGGCGGGTCCAATATTCATCCCCATCCCCGCTCCACCGGGTACAACTCCAAAACCATCCCCGCCCCACCCCCCACTTGGATATCCATCCCCACTTAATCCCCACCAAAAACCCGCCTAATCCCCACCCAAGATCCACCTAATATCCGTATATCAAATACACAATCTTACATAATTAATACGAATTATAAAATAAAACATTATATACACATTTTTGTGTTATAATATAAATGTCGTACAAAGTATTATAATTAATATTGTATTTCATGTAATTATTTTATAAATAAATAGAATAAAAGTATGTAATTTTGCTTTAAAAGATATATAGATGTGGGTATGAGGTGGGGATGGGGCGGGTACGAAGTGGGGCGGGTGGGGCGGGGCGGGGATGGGGCGGGTACAACTTAAAATCCACCCCCGCCCCATCACCCATGGCGGGTATGATTTTTATCCCCATCCCCGCCCCACCACCCGCCAAACCGAGACCCATCCCCGCCCCAATGGGGCGGGGATGGGGCGGGTCTCCTACTTGACCCGCCCCACTGACATCCCTAGCTAAACCCCTTGTCTCTCTCTCTTTTTTTTTCCTTCCTTTTTTATTCATAATTTTTCGATTTATTAATACTTTCAATGTCAAAGGCGTAGTCGTTGAGGTCCTTGTTCTTCTTCTTCATTTAGTAACTTGTAGAATTTATTTCAAGCTTAATTTATTATATCTTAGGGCCTATTCTCATACGATTATTTTCAATTTAGTTCAGTTCAACTCTAATAAGTTTAGTTTAATTCAGCTCGAATAAGTTCAGTACAGTCCAGTTCCTAATTTCCTTTTTTTATAAAATATTCATTTCAGTTCAGTTCAAATAAGTTTAGTTCAGTTCAAATAAGTTCAGTTCAGTACAGTTCAACTCAGTTCAGTACAGTTCAACTCAGTTCAGTCAATGAGAATAGACCATTAATTTAGATCGGCATTTTTTGTATTATAGTTTTTCCAGAATTTGGTTTCTTCAATCGATTTTGAGTTTTTTTTTTTTTTTTTTTTTTTTTTTTTTTTTTTTTTTTTTTTTTTTTTTGCGTTTTTCTATATAGTGCCCTTGAGGTATTGACTTTTCCAAGCTGTGTCCACCTATTATCAAAATTCTACGTTGTACCCCCAAGGTACATTTAGTGTCTACGATGTAACTCTACCGTTAAATTGCTGTTAACTATTGCCGTTAGTTTATATGTTTCACCACCAAAACTCAACCCTCACGACCCACGACCCTCCACCCACCACCCACCGACACACCCCAGGCCACCTGCGAGTCGAACCCACCGGCGAATCGAACCCACTAGCGAGCCGAACCCCATCAGCGATCCCTACCATCACCCATCACAGCCCCACCACCACCTAGTGCACCACCAAAGAAAGTGTTAGAATGCAATGGAGGAATTTAATTTGAATTTGAATTGAAATTTCGACAAATTAGTTTAGGGCTTTTGTTTCATTGGATTCAAATTGTAAAATTAAGTTGTTAATTGTTGTTTTTGTTTTAAAATCAATGAATTTGGTTCAAAACAATAGAAAACCTTAATTTTTCCCTCAGTTTCATTTTAATTGTAAAATCATCAATTTTGGTTCAATTAGATTGAGATTAAGTACACAAAACTTCTTTTCATTGATTTTTCCAATGAAAATCTGCACGAATATGGTTCAACTGGTCGAAAATCTGAGCATGAAGCTAAGAACGACGGTGGAGATTAGGGTCGAGGAGTTGAGAGAGAAGGAGAGAGGAGGGTGACGTGCGCGGTGGTGGTTCGAGGAGAGAGGAGCGCGGCTCGGTGGTGCGGATGAGGGTGCAGTGGTGGTGCGGCTGGAGGTGTAGTGGTGGGTAAGTGTGAGGGAGGAGAGAGAGGTGTTTTGTTTTGTTTTTTTTTTTTTTTAATTAATTAATTTTGAAGTTAACTGAAAGTTAACTTTAGTTAACAGAGGGATTAGGGTAGGGTTAATTCGAAGACACTAAAGGTATTTTGGGGGTACATTGTGGAATTTTGAAAATGGGTGGTTACAGCTTGGAAAAGTCAATAGCTCTCTCCTTCTCTCTCAACTCCTCAATTAATATTATGCAAATTAATTAGGTGAAATTTTGAGTTAATTGATTAATTTCGATTAATTTCAATCACGTATGGATTATTACTTTGACAGTTACAATGTTTTGGAACCAAAGTATTAAGTTTTTTTTATGTATTAAATGCTCCAAGGAATTACATTTGTGTTTGGGCCAAGTCCATTGTCCTAAGCCTATTGACCTTGAATTACGAAAATACCCCTCCATGATCCAGCCCATCATTAGTCAGAGCAAAGTACGGATTTACCCCTAATATGTCCAATTAAGTACAACTTCCGCCACTTGAAAGTACATCTATAAATAGCTCTCCAATCATTAATGATGGTAACTTTTTTCTAATCCTCTAACCTTCTCTCTCTACTTTCTCTCTCTAAAGTACTCTTTCGCTCTCTACTTTTTCTCTCTAGAAAGTACATTCGATGACTTAAGCATCGGAGAGGCTTTCCCGGGTCACACCCCCAGGGTAGTTAACCTTCTTTCTCTTTTGCAGGCCTAGCTCTCGGACAGCAAGGCATAGCGGAGGGAAATTTGGACATACTTTGGACCTAGTTCTAGGACATCTTGATACCTTACTACCCTAAGACTCCCAGGAGCATTCTGTTTCCAGAAACAGGTGGCGCCGTCTGTGGGGTTAACTAACAAGAAGTCATGGTGAACACTAGGCGTCCTTGCAGCACTCATCAAGATGCTACTAGGCAAGCTCCAATTCTCTCGGCTAGGAATGCTCACATAGTCGAGGAGATAACACCGGGCTCGTAGTGAACCCGAGAGAGAAGTGAACAGCCCCCAGGTGGTCACTCGCCGAGACTTGGACCAGCTGGCAGCCCAGATCAACAAAAACCTGGAGGAAAGCCTCAGGGCACTTGTCAACCAGGGGGTGGGGCAAGGCATGCAGGGGAGCGCTCCACAACCTATCCCTCCGCCTCACGTGTCCCATCTCCATCAAGCCTCCTCTCGGCCTCAGCATCAGACATCTCGCCGCTCTCAGCCCAATCAGTCCCCTGACCCCCAGCGGGAGACAAGGCAGCCAAGTAGGCCAAGAGATGCTAGAGAGATTATCAATGACCGAAGGTTAAGGGATGACACTCTAGATGCCCGAGAGATAATCAACTCCAGGAGGGAGAACTCCAAGGAAGGTAATAACCCCCCTCAGAGAGGTCGAACTAGAGTTCACTCTCGGCATGGGTCAACAAGGTACCGAGATAGTATGATTCACTCAGCTACCTCCAGACCAAGAAGGAGACCCATTCAGCCCGCTCATTCAGCAAGCAAAAGACCCAAGCGTCCTTCCTCCCCCAGGCCAGGGAGGCTCGGGATTGTCAAGAACATCACCCCCTTCAGCTAGGAGATAATGAATACCCCTATTCCTCCTAAGGTCAAGATCCCTACATTGGACCCTTATGATGGGAAGACGAACCCAACGGACCATCTAAACACTTATAAAGCACAGATGGGAGTCCAAACCGGGTGTGAAGCCTCATGGTGCAGGTTCTTCCCTACTACTCTCAAAGGCATAGCTCAGACATGGTTCAACAACCTTACCCCCGGGAGCATAAGAACGTTTGACATGTTAGATACTCAATTCAAAAAGCACTTCATTGCTGGGAGTAGGCAAACAAAGACTAGCGTTCATTTGATGATGGTGAAGCAGGGGGAGAATGAAAGTCTTAAGGACTACATCAAGAGGTTCAATACCGAGTCTCAGCTCATCCTCGATCTCCAAGCCAATGTTGCTTTCACAACCCTTATCTTTGGGCTCAAGTCTAACAAACTGAAGTTTGAACTTGTCCATGACAAGGTGAGCACCTTCTCTGAAGCCATGGAAAGAGCTGAAAGGATCATTGAAGCTAGTGAGTGTGCAAGGCGCCCATAGCAAACAACAAGGGGAAGAGGAAGCAAGAAGATAACTACCATGATAACAGGAATAGAAGGCCGAGGAGGGCTGAGAGTGATGATGAAGGACTCAAGTACAATGCTGATAGGAGTGAGATCTATTTGGACATAAAGCACAAGGCTATTCTTCCTAAGCCTAACCCCATGAACACGCCGATAGAACAGAGGAACAAGAAGCTTTGGTGTGAATAGCACAAGGAGTGTGGTCATACCACCCAGAACTGCAGAGAGCTTAAGAGAGCCCTTGACAAGCTAGCTGAAGAAGGAAAGCTTAACAGATATCTCAAGCCCCCCCCGAAGGATAAGCAAAGAAGCAAAGCTGCCAAGGAAGTGCAAGAAGCCTACAGCTCAGCTGACATTAATATGAGCATCAATGTCATAGCCGGAAGGTTTGCCTCCGGGGGCTTGTCTAACAGGGCACGCAAAAATCACTTGCGGTCGCTCGAAGAACCCATCTATGATATCGGCACTCCCTCATCCACCCCGAAGGACCCCCTCATGGTATTCGAGGATGATAAAGGAAAAAAGATTCAAAGGCCTCATGATGATCCCCTAGTGATTCATATGAAGGTGGCCAATGCTAAGGTGAAGAAGATCTTAGTAGATAGTGGAAGTTCAGCAGACATCATCACATGGAAATGCATTGAGCAAATGCGTTTTGGTAGAGGTGACCTTGCACCCTTGGAGAAACCCTTAGTGGGATTTGGGGGGCATCATGTGTACCCCTTAGGAACGATCAAGCTTCCTGTTCGTTTGGGGGAAAAGAAGAAGGGGAGAAGTTTGGTTCACACGTTCTTAGTGGATACCTCTCTGCCATACAACTTGATTCTTGGCCGACCCCTTCTCAATAGGGTTAAGGCTGCCATCTCAACCTATCACTTGCTCCTTCAATTCGAGACCGATGATGGATCGGTGGGCAAGATATTTGGAGATCAGTTCGAAGGAAGAAAATGCTATGTAGATAGCTTGAAGTCACCTGAGAGCTTCGTCAATCAGGAAGATAAGGGGGCCAAGAGGAAAGCGATGGATATTGATGAACCCCAGCACCCAGTCATGAGCATCTACATGGCCGAGAATCCAAAGCAGTACGGTAGGCCTAGGCCTATTGAAGAGGATGAGAGCATACCCTTAGGGGATGACCCCGCCCGGACTGTGAGGGTGGGAAAGAACTTGGACCCCCAGCTCAAGGAAGAAATTATTCAAGTACTTAGGGAATTCAAAGACATCTTTGCTTTCACAACAGATGAAATGCCGGGCATAGACCCCGAGGTGATGACTCATGAGCTGAACATCAAGGAGGGCTACAAGCCCGTCAAGCAAAAACTTCGACATGCTGGGACGGAGAGAAATAAAGTCACAACCGCTAAGGTTAAAAAGCTTATCGAAGCGGGTTTCATTCGAGAATGCCAATACACCGAGTGGTTATCCAATGTTGTGCTGGTTAGAAAGCCCAATGGTTCTTTGCGTATGTGTGTGGATTTTACAGATTTGAACAAGGCATGCCCGAAGGATGATCATCCTTTGCCTAAGATTGATAGGTTGGTGGATTCGACCGCTGGTCACGCCCTCCTAAGCTTCATGGATGCCAATGCGGGGTATCATCAGATACCCATGTCAAAGAAGGATCAAGCCCACACAACCTTTATCACTAGCCAGGGGGTGTATTTCTATAATGTGATGCCCTTCGGCCTGAAAAACGCCGGGGCTACCTACCAGCGCTTGATGAATAACATCTTTGAACGACAGCTAGGCCGGAACGTTGAGGCCTATGTTGATGACATGATTGTGAAAAGCAAGGAAAGCTCAGACCACATAGCAGATCTAAGGGAAACATTCACCACCCTTAGGAAATATAAAATGAAGCTTATCCCCAGTAAGTGTGTCTTTGGGGTGCAAGGTGGAAAGTCTCTGGTTTCATGGTTGATCAACGGGGCATTGATGCCAACCCCGATAAAATTCAGGCTATTCTTGACATGGAATCCCCCCGAAATGTGAAGGAAGTGCAACGCCTTACAGGCTGCCTAGCCGCATTGGGGAGGTTCCTATCCCGATCAGCTGATAAGAGTTTGTCTTTCTTCAAGGCCCTCAAGAGGCCTAAGTTCGTATGGGATGAAGAAGCTGAGAAAGCTTTCCAGCAGCTGAAGGAACATCTGATGAACACTCCGAAGCTTGTTAGCCCCCTCCCCGGGGAAACATTATTTGTGTACTTGGCCATATCAGATTATGCCCTGAGTGCGGTTCTTGTTGCGGAAAGAGAGGAAGGCCAAGTACCGGTCTATTTTGTCAGCCATGCCCTAAGGGGGGCTGAAACCCGATATACTCTCATAGAGAAAGTGGTGTACGCTTGTAGGGAATAGTTTCAAGCCTTTAAAATCCCACTAGCTTGAACCCCACTGTGATCATACACTAAAGTACGGTGGCGTCCAAAAGGGAAGAAGATAGAGCAAAAGAGTCGCCAACATGTTTTTAAGGAACTTGTAAACCGTTCACGAGGTGAAGGTTACACCCCTTAACGATCCAAGAGATCGTCAACTCCATAAGGTCATGAACCAAATAAGGGTTCGGGGATGATGGTACAAATCCAATCTAAAAGAGATTGAACCTGCCCTAATAATAGGCCTCTACTTTATTCTGCTCGTATTCATGTGCGCTTTCTGACTAACATACAATCAATAGGATTAACCCTAAACCTGTTTAATCTATGTTGGTTGAATATTAATGCACAGATAAACTATTATTGGCAATCACTTGAATTATAATCATATTAACCCTAACAAGATTATTAATATCTTATTAAGTGTGATTACAAGTACAAATTCCCTTTAAACATGCATGAAAGGTGATCAAGCAATAAAGAATAAAATATGATACATATCAAGCAACATAATAAATAATCAATATCATGAATAATAATAATAATAATAATAATAATAATAATAATAATAATAATAATAATAATAATAATAATAATAATAATAATAATAATAATAATAATAATAATAATAATAATAATAATAATAATCATAATCATGTTCATGTTAAAGCATAGCAAGATCCTAGGCATGATACTAACAAGATTAATAACAAACCCTAGCATGTCACTAAGCAATAAAAATCAAATCTTTAACCCTAACATGATACTAACAATCATAAATATTAGGAAGAAAATAGGAAGCATCACAGGAATCATATTTAATATTAAAAATACCCTAGACATGATACTAGGAATATCATAACAACAATGTAAACATGATATCTACATCATAATATCAATAAAATCAATTAAATTACTTACTTGGATGCCTCGTACCTCTTTCTAATAACAAAATACACACATTAGTAACTTCAAGGAAAATAATAATCAAAGCAATCAAATTAAATAATTGAAATAGAGATTTGGGACTAAACCCTCAGAAATTAAAACCTTTCACGTCTAGGGCGAAGGCAACTTCGAATATGGCTAGGTGTTTCTAGATCTTGTGAATGCGGAATTTTGTATGTTGAAAACAAAGTTTAGAAAAGAATACTAAAGAATTAATGAAAGCTTGAGAATGAAAAGAATTGGTGAACGATCGGTGTAGATGATCCATGAAAACGGAGTTTTTGATACGATATTTATAGAGAAAACCATCCAAAAAAGATAATTTATCAAAACAGAGTCTGAAGACCACAAAAACACATTGGCGCCAGCCCTGGCTCATTGGCGCCAGGACCAGTGGCTAGCGCCAGGCGCCAATGCTGGCGTCTGGCGCCAATCTTGGTTCCAGGCGCCAAGGCCTGGGGTTGGACGCCAATTTGGAATTCAACGCGTTTTCGAAAATCTGATAATTTTACCGTACTGGAAGATAAAATAATATAATTTCAGTCGAAAATGCTATTTGATCTGATTAAAACTCTGAAGAATCCTAATTGAATTAAGAATGATAAGAACCTTCTAGAATTTTCTAGAAGACTAAAACCATTCCTAATTGCATTAGGAATGATAAATCATATTAGGCCCTCCCCTAGATCATTGGGCCGTACATAAAGCTCAAACCAGGCCCAGTTTAGTAAATTGGCCATAACTTCCTCAATATTCATCGGAATTGGGCTTATAATATATCGTTGGAAAGGTCTTTGCAAGCCCCATCCAACTACACCACTATTGGACCCATATCATGGACCAACCAAACTGGATTGACTGTTTTCTTAAAATAAAGTTTTCAAAAACAGAGAGAAGAGAAAAGAAATAAAACTTTCCGCAACACTAGACCTTTCCACACTTTCGTTTCATTCGATTATGATTCGACGTGAAAGGTACTCATCACTGGGTTTGGTTTTGGGGAGACACAAATGGGTGTCTACAGAAGCCCCCACTTTGACTGAGTTTGGAGAAACGCAAGTTTCGAAAACGAAAGTCAAAGTATCGATAGGGACGGAGAATGATTCAGAACGTTCTGCGATCCTAAATCAATCTTATAACGCCGATACGTGCAAAACTAGCATTAGTTAAACAGATAAAAGAGTTAAGAAACGCGTATCTTGCACCGTCGAGCACACGTCTCTGAAAGTAATCGATTTGTTGCTGCTGTTTTGATGACCTCCTGCAAGCTAGAGAATGCCATCCCTCTTGAAAACTGCTACGCCTTGTAACTGCTTCCAATTAGAAGATTTCTTCGCCTGAAACTACCTTCTCCGCTGTGATAATATTCCGCGTCCAAGGGAATATCATCGAAAATTATTTCTCTTGAAATAATTCTCATCCGCATTACGATCATCTTCCATGCCTCAGAAACTATGATCGAAGACAATTTCGCCCTGAAATTACCTTCAGTTGTCCATGACAACTTTCCGCCGAAGATATCTTCTCTTGAAGTCATCCTCATTTGATGCGATAATTTCCCAAAGGAAAATACCGAAGATCCACACCTGTCGATCTTTAAAAGTTCGCCTGAACTTTGCTCTCGCTATGCCTGTATGTCGGCGCTCTTTTGCTCTTGAACCTATATGTCGGTGCCCTATGCTAACGAACCAATTTGTCGGTGCCTTTTGCTAATGAGCCAATGCTTAGGCGCTTTAAGCTAAGTGAGACGATCTTTTTATCAGGTCGATCACTTTACGTAATCAAGCCGATTATGTCAAATTTCTTAGAGGGGATAACTGGCGTACCAAGGAACCCAATATATGTTGCAGAAAGCTAGCACAACCCCATCAGGTGGCTGGCTGCTTTGGCGTCGTTGAAAAACAATCAGCGCCAGCCTTATGGCATTAGCGCCATGCGCTGAAATTGGCGTCTGGCGCCAAGCACAGAATGTGACGCCAATGCCTAGGGACTGGCGCCAGCACGGATTCTTCTTTAAAATCAGTTTTCCGTTTTATTTCTTGCTCTGTTCGTCGCAAAACAGCCCGAGAGAAGTCCGAAAACTTCAATTGATCGTTGCTCATTCGTTTCTCAACCGAATTCGCTCAAATTTGTTGCAAATCAAAGCTCTTCTCATCCATATTCCCGATCTATGTAAGTTTTCCTCCAACTCACACTGGTTTTTATGAATTATAGGCATGTTTATTCACGAATTTCATGAAAATTCGAAACTTATAATGCTTAATTTGCTTTGTTTATCAAGTTTTATGCCATGAAATTGCTTGTTTATGTTTGTATATTGCCTTGGGAGTAATTTGAGACTTGTTTGACTCAATTTGGTGAAGAAACGAGCAATCCACCATTATTGGACCTCCTAAGGTCGTGAAGAACAATACGGCTTGTTCTTGATGTTTTTGCTAGCAATTCTTGTCCAATTTGTCACAATAATCACTATAGTGTTGCAAGAAATTGTTTGATTGCTTGAAAAAATACTGTCATGCTCAATTTGAATTTGTGCTCTGTTTTAGTACTACGTACTCTGTTTTTTTTTTGCGAACATAGTATCATGCGGCTAGGCAAACCTTTAAATACTGTAGAACCTCAATTTATGATGATTCTACACAATGTAGCATGGCTAGACAACGAGGCTCGGGTTCACGGTCCCGAAACACTAGACGGGAGCATGAGCCCGTGGAGGACGACACTACACCGTCCACTTCGCTTAGTCAGTTCCCCGAGTGGGATGAGCAGACCTTGTTCTTTGTCCCTGTCCACCACATTTCTGAGAGGGTGAGACGGGGAAGCGAGCCTGGGAGGACACGACATCACGGCTCTGGCTGTGATGGTCTAGGTGATTTGTATAGGATGCATATCGCCAGAGATCGAGAGACGAGACTCCTATGGGAGTCTTGCGGACTAGTTGCCCTGTTTGAGACTTTCGAGGCTATGGTTGCCTCCAGCGGGGGTCACCACGTAGTGCGCGCTCTGGTGGAGTTCTTCTGGGACACCACCAACACTTTTCATTTTCCATGGGGTGAGATGATGGTCACTCCTACAGACTTCAGTCTCATCACAGGACTGGAGTTCACTTCTGTGCCGCTGCCATTCGACGGCAGTATCGACGTCTTTTCTCCAGAGGTCGAGGAACTGTTGGGGCCGATTGCTGTTCGGGCCCGAGCTGAGGTCGAGACGACTCAGTTCAGCGCTAGAGGGATTCGCCGCTCGACGCTGGCAGCGGCTTTTGATGACGATGCGACCACCCGAGAGCAGCGGGTGCGCATCTTTGTGCTGATGTTTTTGTCAGGGACACTTTCCCCTGACAGGGGTAGTAGGGCGTTGCTTTACTACCTCCCTGCTGTTCGCGATCTCCAACGGATCGGGACTTATGACTGGGCCAGCTTGGCCTACACTGACTTCGTTCGCGCGCTGAGGGACTCGTGTCGCCACCGGTCCTTTAGGACAAACGTTGCTATGTCTGCTTTCTGGAAAGTCGTAGAGGTAAACATTATTCCCTATAAAGTTTAGCCCTACATGTTAGCTAGCATTTATTCATGCTTTGGCTCTTTTTTTTTTTTTTTTTTTTTTTTGTAGATTTAGTTCTATGAGTACTTTCCTTCCATTGCGCCGGCGAGACCATCGACGAGGGGGTATCCGGTGAGCGCCTCTTGGGGCGGCCACCATGTGGACCTGTCTACTGCACGTGTCCGGAGTCGGATCATCTCGGTACGACTTTTAGTTTTTATCTTGCTCTTCTGTGATGTTTTGGACATGTTCTTACCCAATTAGTATTTTTTATAGGGACCTGAGGTAGTATACCGACCATGGGGTGGTTGGACAGTCCCTGGATTAGCCGCACAGTACTCTGCTGAGCGCCGCTACTTTCTGGGGACCTATGGAGCGGTTGTGTACTTAGGAGAGAGAGTTGCTAGACAACACTCTTCCGATATTTTTGTTGTTCCTGCTCCTCCACCACGTCACATGTTCGACGAGAGAGAGTTGTCGAGCATGGCTGAGGAGTCTGGTTCCCTCTGGCGGTCCCATGTGATCCTTGGGCGGAGTTATGCTGAGGAGCTACTCCCTTTATTGGCTCCAGCCCCTGTACCGGCCGAGGATGTGAGGGTAAGATCTTTAACTTTTGTTTTTCGCTGAGTAGCCCCCAAGTAATACCTTGCTGATTTCTTTCTGTTTTGTCAAGATGGTCCCACTGAGTTTGTGCCACCCCGTATGTCCATCCACTACCAGGGGATGTACGGGCCGATCGAGGAGATGATTTCTCTGGCTCCTGAGGGCGAGCGCTTCGTGGAGTGGTCGATTCCTCGTCACCAGACCAGGGTAAGTCTAGTTCTAACTTCAGAATCTTGTATTCAGTTATCATGCATTTTTACTGACTTAACTTTCCTTGACAGTTCTCACGCGAGGTGGTTTCGGCTATGGCACGATGCATAGATGCCTTCCGGAGCCAACTCGTTCGGATGAGGAATGCGGCTACCTGTCGTCGAGACGACACTGTCCGAGAGGTAACTTTTCTTTACTCATTATTTATGTACTATGCTTCAGTTTTACCTTGTTTCTGATTTAATAATTTTTTTTGCAGGGTCAGCCGATCACTTCTCACACCCGTACGAGGCCTGAGGGGCGGAGATAGCCGGCGAGGTCTAGCTCGAGACGTCGTCGCACTTCGTCTGGAGGTAGAGGTGGTCGTTCTGAGGCTGCTCGAGCCGATGTTGCTAGGGCTCAGGGTCTTCTTCTAAAGGTGCTCCTGCTGCACCGGTAGGCGAAGCTACCTCGGCTTTCAGAGGTGGTGGGATGTACGAGGTAGGCTCGTCATCGCAGCAGCCTCCGCGATCTCAGCCTCAGGTTGACCTTGGCTGGAGCGGTCCTGTTTTGAGTTTCCCTCCTCCTACGGAGGCTGGAGCTGGTGCTGAGGCCGGAGCTGGTGGAGAGGTGACTCCTCGGACGGCGCAGTTTTATGGCATGATGGGCCTCCGTCCTCCGGCGCCGTAGTTCATTTTTGTATATGCATTTTATTTTGACTTTTTATAGAACTTTGCCTTTGACTTATTATTTAGACACTTTGTACTTTATGTTATTGTATGTTAGTGTGTGCAAGTGTGATAACAATTTTGCGCCAAAAATTCCGTCATTTTTATTATTGATGGAGGGTATTATCCGACTCTCTCCCCCAAAAAGAAAAATAAAAAGGAAAAATAAAACAGAGAAAAAAGCTGATTTTTGAATTTTAATATAAAATTCAAAAGAAAATAAAAATTAACTAAAAATAATTGCTATATTTAATTAATTAATAAAAGGATAGAAAAATATTTAGAAGAAATTAAAACGGGGCCATAAAGTCATTAACCGACTCCAATTTAATACCAAAACGCAAACTGAGCACCCGCGGCTGTCCTGCTGACCTGGCGCCAGCCTGTGGCGCGTGGCGCCAGGCGCTATTTCTAGCGTGTGGCGCCAATAGCAGATGGGTGACGCCAATTTCGGGTGTGTGACGCCAATTGACGCTGACTCCGTATTTCATTCAGATTGAAATTCCTCGTAATTTGTGCATAAATAGCCCCCTGCTCAGCCGATTCTTCACATAATTCCAGCGAAAAAAATTATTCTCCTCTTTAGAAAAAATAATAATCATGTCTTTAGCCACTAAAACCTTTACCCAATATTCTCATGAATGGTGTCGATCTCTCAATACTAGAGAAAGAAAAGAATTGGATTTATTTCACTTGGGGGGAATTTATGGTATTAAAGGGGTAGATCTAGACTTCATACATACCGCTTTAGAATATTGGAACATTGATACACATTGTTTTAGAATAGGGTATGATGAGATTAGCCCTTTGCCAGAGGAATTTGGTGCTATTTTAGGCTTCCCTGCAATAGATCTGGTAGTAATCCCTAGAGTAGATGCATATTACTATAAGGATTTTGAGCGCTTCTTTAACTTGAAGGAAAGGGATTTATCAAAAATAGTAGATGGCAATGTAGTGAACTTAAAAGAATTCGCACGCTATTATTTTGATAAACCGCTTTCTGAATCTTTTCACATATATAAAAGAAGGGCGTTCTTATTCTGCATGCTTAATCAATATTGTCTTAGTAGTGGTAAAATTAACGAGGGTCAATCAATTATAACCACTGTGCTAGAACAAATTGAATCAGGGAGAAATCCAATGCCATTGATAGTTGGAGAGACTATGATTAGTCTAGATGAATTGAAAAGGGACCCAAAAGCACCTTTTCGCGGTTCTCCAATTTTATTACAGGTAGAAAAATAATATTTTTAATTACAGAAATCAAAAAATATATTTTTGTATTGTAATATTAATTTATTTGCATTGGAATTTTTTTTTTTTTTTTACAGATGTGGCTAATGGAGAGGCTAGGATTAATTAGCCCTCCGGATGACATTGAAAATTATACGCCCACTTGCTTTGTGAGGAGAAAGAAGCGCATCCCTAAAATTGGGCGCCATGGGTGGAAGAAAGTCTTTGAATCACGTGATTTCGCTATCAAGTGGGTCATCCCATGGTGGAAAATAAAAAGGATGGTTGGTGTTAACAAGCAACCTTTCTGTCGTCTTCCAAGCTTGTCTCGCGTGACATATTATTACCCCTGCAGAGTAAAGAGACAATATGGCTTGCTTCAAAATATTCCTTCCGGGGATCTTCGTCCTCCCTATGAGTATCCCGTATCTCAAGAAGTGGATAAATTTGACACTTACTGGAGCGCTAGACCTTTATGGGAAGTGATTACCCAAAAGGTTCCCCCTTCTTTACCCGAAGAAGTCTTCAATTGATCAGGGTAGAACCGATGTGAAGAATCGTCTAGGTGACAGAGTGACACCGGCCAAGGAACGATTAGGTGCAAGAATTGAGTTCAAGACACCTACAATGCCTAAGAAGAAGAATACTACTAAAGACAAGGGGAAAAGGAAAGCTACAGACAAGAAGGCTTGGGTGGAAAAGAAGCATGGAGTGCTAGCTGAAGGAGAAACAATCTATTCTAAGATTGAATGTAGGTCCTCTAAAGGATGCCTACTAGCTAAAGTAATGGATGAAGAGGAGGAAACGGAAAAGAATTGGAAAAGGGCAAAGAAGGAGAAGAAAGACTAGAACACTGCTTAGCTTTAGATTTATTAGATTCTTAATTTAAAGTTAATTTATTTCAGCCTTATTTAGATTCCATTAACAATGCAATTTTATTTCATTAATGAAATTTCAGCTTTCAATTAAATTGTTACTTTAAATTTATTTTATTAAAGCAATGAAAAACCGAAAAAAATTAATATTCCAGAAATTCTTCGAGTACGGAAGTCGAAAATTTTCCGAAAAACACCGAAATTTTCCCAGATTTTATTTCCGATCTGGCGCCGGAAATTTCAGATTGGCGCCAGCTAATGAGGTCTAGTTCCAGGCGCCAATACCATCGTCTGACGCTAATGTCCTATTTCTGGCGCCAGGCTCTGTTCTGCGACGCCAGTAGCTTTTCCGACTTTTTGTTGACCTCTAGTTGATTCTGGAATGCAAAGGTGTCGAAAAATAAAGTGGCCGCACCCGTAATGGGTTGCCTACGTATCCTTTCATAAGGAATCAGGCCGAACGTAGCTCTTTGAGTGTCCTACTCAAGTAATTATGGGTAGTATTTTTTAAGTTGGTCAAGATTGGTCATGTTTGAGAATTCATTGCCGTCCATATCAGTTAATTTTGCTGCACCACCTGATAGGATTGTTTTGACAATGTAGGGGCCAGACCAATTTGGTCTAAACTTTCCCCTTGGATCTAAAACATTTTTCCTTAGCGCTTTTAATACCAAATCTCCTACTTTGATATTTCTTGTCTTGACCTTCTTATTAAAATGTCTAGCCATACGAGTTTGATAGCACTGAGTGTGATGTAGAGCTTCTAGTCGTTTTTCGTCGAGTAGGATCAATTCTTCATATCGTGCCCTAGTCCATTCGATTTCATCGAGTTTACTCTCTAGCGCAATACGTAGAGATGGTATTTCTAGTTCAACAGGTTGTACGACATCCATTCCATACACCAAAGAAAATGGTGTATTTCCTGTTGACGTACGGATTGACGTGCGATAACCCCACAATGCAAAGTGAAGCTTGTCAGGCCAATCCTTATAATTTTCCGTCATTTTCTCGATGATAGTCTTTAAATTCTTATTAACTGCCTTAACTGCTCCGTTTGCTTGAGGTCTATAAGGGGACGAATGATGATGTTGGATACCATATTTATGTAGCAAATCTTCACATTCGGCTTGAAAGTGAGTTCCATTGTCACTTATCATTTCATGTGGGACTCCATATCGACAAATGATATTCCTCTCGATAAAGAGTGCTACGTGTTTTGCAGTGAGTTTAGCATATGATTGCGCTTCAACCCACTTCGTAAAGTAATCAATTGCTACTAGAATAAATTCATGGCCTCCTGTCCCTGGAGGAGCGATCTTGCCAATTATGTCAATTCCCCATGTAGAGAATGGCCATGGTGATGTGTAGGTGTTGAGCAAAGATGGAGGAACGTGTTGTAAATTGGCATAAATTTGACACTTAGGGAATCTTTTCACATATTGATGGCAGTCCCTATTCATGGTAGTCCAATAATACCCTTCTCGCATTATTTTCTGGACTAACATTTTGCCATTTACATGAGTTCCACAGATTCCTTCGTGGACCATTCTCATTATTCTTTGTGCGTCCACCTTCCCTACACATAGGAGAGCTTGACCTTTAGGTACCCTTTTATGTAGCTCGTTGTCTATGAGTACATATTGAGAAGCCAAAAGTCTCAAGGCTCATTGTCAGCATGAGGGGGGTATTCTCCATTGGTGACATAGTTGAGGATGTCAGTGTACCATGGTTCTTCTTCTTATTCTTCATCTTCGTCTTGGAATGGGTCATCGTCTTCTATAGCCTGTATATACGCTGGTTTGTGCCTTTTTTCGATAGTTAGAGGCATTTGCTTGATATCCGTGGGAATCCTAACCATTGAGGCTAATCTTGCCAAGGCATCAGCAAATTGATTTTCTTCTCTAGGTAGATATGTGTATTCCACCTTCTCTAACTGATCGGTAAGAGTTTCTAGATAGGTTTGGTAAGGGGATAGGCTTTCGCTCCTTACTTTCCACCTTTTAGATATTTGATTGATGATTAGAGAGGAATCTCTGAATATCCTTAACTTCTTTACTCCCAATGCCAGAGCTGTTTCAAGGCCTACCACACATGCTTCATATTCAGCAGCATTGTTGGTAACGTCGAAATCGAGTTTTATTGAGATTGGGACATGTTCTTCCTTAGGTGATACTAGTAGCACTCCGACACCACATCCCTTTTGGTTTGAAGCTCCGTCGAAATACAAGGTCCAAGTATCATCTTCGGTGACCATCAAATCTTCATCCGGAAATTCATTGTCCTGTATTGGTGTCGAGTCTTCTATTAGAAAATCTGCCAGAAAGTTTGACACCACAGATCCTTTAATAGCTTTTTGTGGCATAAACCGCACATCGAACTGGGCTAAGTTGACTATCCATCTTGAAATACGTCCATTGAGCGTTGATTTCTCGAACAAGTATTTGAGTGGATCTAATCGAGATACCACGAAAACGGTATGCACCAACATGTAATGTCTCAACTTAGTTGTGGCCCACACCAAAGCGAGGCACAATTTCTCGAGTGGTGTATAGCGTGTTTCGTATTCTAGCATCTTCTTACTTAAGTAATAGATTGCATTCTCTTTGTTTTCTACCTCTTGTGCTAGCATGGCTCCCATTGTCTCTTTGGTAACCGTCAAATATAACCTAAGAGGTATTCTGGGAAGTGCTGGTGCTAATACGGGAGGATTTGCGAGATAGGCTTTGATCCGATCAAAGGCTTTTTGGCACTCATCATCCCATATTACTGGTACGTTCTTCTTGAGCTTTTTGAAGATTGGTTCACATATCATTGTTAGTTTTGATATGAACCTACTTATGTATTGCAACCGGCCAATGAATCCTCGAATCTGTTTCTCGGTCTTGGGCGGTGGCATCGACATGATTGCTTTAATCTTGGTTGGATCTATCTCTATTCCTCTAGAGCTTATGACGTACCCCAAGAGCTTGCCTGAGGTGACTCCAAAAGCACATTTTGATGGATTCAACCTCATATTGTATTTTCTTAACCTTCCGAAAAATTTCCTTAAGGCTACTTGATGGCCTGGACGGTCCTTTGATTTCACAATCATGTCGTCGACATATACTTTAACTTCTTTGTGCATCATGTCATGGAGTAAGGCAGTTGCTGCACGTTGGTAAGTAGCACCTGCGTTTTTCAACCCAAATGGCATTACCGTGTAACAGTAAGTGCCCCATGGTGTGATGAAAGTTGTCTTCTCCATGTCTTCTTCCGTCATGAAAATTTGATTGTACCCTGCGTATCCGCCCATGAATGAGAGAAGCGCGTGATTTGCTGTGTTGTCTACCAGAATATCGATGTGTGGCAAAGGGAAGTCGTCCTTTGGACTTGCCTTATTTAGATCTCGATAGTCGACACACATCCTTACCCTTCCGTCTTTATTTGGAACTGGGACGACGTTGGCGACCCATTCGGGGTATTTGGATACCTTGATGAAACCTACAGTTATTTGTTTTTGAACTTCTTCTTTTATTTTAAGTGCTACGTCGGGTTTCATTCGACGCAACTTTTGTTTTACAGGTTTCATTCCTGGGATTAATGGTATAGTGTGTTGAGCTATTTCTCTGTTAATGCCTGGCATATCTTCGTATGACCAAGCAAATACATCAATAAATTCTTTAAGCAAGTTAATTAAATCGGTTCTTTCTTGTTTGTTCAATGTTAGTCTGATTTTAACTTCTCTTTTATGAGTTGAATCATTTGAGATGTCAACTGTTTTAGTCTCTTCAATTATTGGTGTTTTCTTTTCAAGCATTTCCATTGCTTTAATAAATTCTTTATCTTTTTCATCGTTAGCTAAGCAATGTTCATCGTCTTGGGTTAGGGAAGAACACGAGAAGTAAGAAGAATGAGCGATATTATTATACTCTGAGATCATTACATCAAAGAGTGATATGTCCTCAGGGACTGGATCATTAACTATCCTAGGAGAAGAAATAGGAAGGGGAGGCATTATAGCTAAGGACTTAGAAGATTCTATGGGGACAGACTCTGACTCAGACTCAGACTCAGACTCCGACGATTCTTCAAACATTGGCCCTTGTCCTGTCGCGATTGATATCTTCTTTCCACTCGGATTAGTCACCTTGATAGTCTTGCGCCACCCTTGCAATAATCCTTCAGCTAGAGTAATTAGCTTTGAGGGGTCGAAGTTTTCGCTTTGTAGGACCGTTTGAATGCGTGAGGAGTTATCTTCTTCATAAACTGGCTCATTCTTTTCTCGCCCAAACAGTAATCCCATGACGTTAAAGTCAAAGCATGGGGGTGTTTTCTCCTTATGGACGGGAGTTGGGATTTCATCAGTGAAATAGCAATCCAAAAAAATCTCGAATCCTGGTTGTCGTATGCCATTTACAACAAATGGTTCGGGAAATTCATGGCATGGATAGTCCTCTCCTTCTTTTATAAACTGACCATTAAGCGTAAGAGGGTACTGATCCATTGGAATTGCTTTCTTTTGAATGCGAGCGTCCCTACGTGCTTTCAATTTGTCCTGGGCTCGCTTGAGATCTTTCCGAGTTGGTTCGAAACCAAGTCCGAAAGTATCTAGCTTAGGGAAGCCAGGTGACTCTATCGATTTTGCTATCCCCTTCTTCTTTCCTAAGGTCATCCCAGGGAAGTGTCCTTGTTTCTTTAGCATAGTGTTGATAATCATGTTGGAATGGGGGTCGTGGCAAAGGGATGTCCTTTCATCCTCTTGGATTAAGGAGACTTCTTCGTTAAAGCCCCATAGGTCTTCATCCTCTTCGTCGTGCTCCACGTTGATGATTGGATTCTCTATTGATTTGATCCTCATTGGCGAAGCATCAATGGTGATGGGGATTCCTCCAACTATGGCTTTCACTTGTTGGTGGAGAGATGAAGGGACGACTTTTAGGTCATGGAGCCAAGGGCGTCCTAACAACAAATTGAATGAGGCTTTGATGTCTACTACTTGAAAAGTAGTAGCATGTTCTATCGCTCCTGCTGTCACATTTAGGGTTATTTTGCCAAGAGCTTGACGTCGAGTATTATTGTAAGCTCTTATTCCCTGTGTGGACGGAGTTAAATCCTCATCCTTTATGCCGAGCATCCTCGCAGTCCTAAGTGGACAGACATAAATAGCCGATCCATTGTCTACAAGAGTCATGGGAACATTCATCCTTTTGCAAGCTACCGTGAGGTTTAATGCCTTGTAGTGTTTGTCACCTTCTGGGGGTAAATCTTTATCAGAGAAGGTGATTAGATTAATCGGACTAGGGAGGTCACTCGTGAGGAAGTTAGCTAGTCCCTCAGGAATGGTGTCAGAATGTATCCCAATTTTATCCAAGGCATTCATCACAGCTAACCTATGTTCTCGAGATGTTGCCAGAAGCTTCCATACATTCATCTCCACTTTTGTCTTCTTGAATTGTTTAACAATGTCATTGTCTTCGATGATAGGTATAGGAACTTGTTGTATAGTAGGCATAGGTTGTGTTGAAACGAGAGGTTGTATTCTCCTGGATCTTGTGAGGACGTCTATTGATGAATCTTCTTCAGCCCAAATGTCGTCCGTGGTGTATGATACAGAAGGTGAAGGTCCTACTATGTCTTTTAGATAGACATCTTCTTCGTCACTGTCCCATACTCCATTAACATTTATGTCTTCTTCTTGTTGAACTTGGACTAATTCTTTTCTATCAATCATTTTCTGCACCAAATCCTTGAACTTGAAGCAGTTTTCTAGGGTGTGTCCTCCTGACTGATGGTATTGACAGTAATATCTATCTGTCCTTTTTAATGATTCAAATGGTCTCGGTTCGAGAGGTTTGACCTTGCCACCCTCGGAGAGCATTTTGAACATTTGTGCATATGGGATCCCAATTGGAGTATAAACTTTATTGCTCTTCTTGGGTCTTTCGGTGACTTGTAAGGGAAAGTGTTTTGCCTCATAAGTCGTTTTTACTGGTGTGAATTCTCTCTTAGATTCTTCATCATATTCCTTGTGAAGTTCATTCAAAATTTTGAGAGTTTCATGTAACAGTTGCGATGTCTCCCTTAGATACAGTGTGAGTATTCGTATTTCTACCTCATTTGCCGGTTCTGGAAGATTATTTTTGACATCGAAAAAGGTCTCTTCTTCTTCCTCTTCGACATTGGTTTCTTTGACAGGCTTAATGAGAGATGAGGGGTCAACTTCGCTTTCTTCATCGGAGATAGCCAATGTGTGAGCTAGAGGTGCATTGTCAATACTCGGTTTCTTACTGGCAGGAGGCAACAGTAGCTTGTTACTGTCAATTAAGTCTTGAATAGCTTCCTTAAGCTTCCAACAGCTTTCAGTAGAATGGCCCCTACCTTGATGATATTTGCAATGTGCATTGGGGTTCCAATTAGGCGACCTCTTCTCGACTGGTGGATCTCCAAATGGTCCAATGGGAGTTATAAGACCTTTTGCATTTAGTCGATCAAACGCGGTGTCATAACTCATGCCAATAGGAGTGAAGTTTCTCCTAAAGGGTTTCTTTTGTCCTTGACTATTCATGGCGAGGACTTCTCCTAGATTAAAGGTGCTAACATTATTTGAGTGGGCGGTTTTGGAAGAAAAAGGATTGTCGTTCTTCTTTCCTTTCCAGCCACTGTTGGAGTTATTGTTGGCAGCTTTAGATTTAGCCAAGTCATCTTCGATATTAATCCCAATATCATAAACGGCCTTAAAGGTATGAAGGTTATTTTGATATTTAAGATGTTTTGAATATTTTTCTTGGAGGTTTTTAATGAACAGTCTCACGGACTCTTTTTCACTTGGTACCTCAATCATTTTAGCTGAGGTTTCTCTCCACTTGTTAAAGAAGGATGTGAAGCCTTCATTCTCCTTCTGTTTAAGGATTTCAAGTTCTCTATGGTCGGTTTCGACTTGAACGTTGCACTTGTACCTATCAACGAAAGCGTTTGCTATGGATTCCCAGGTAGAGGTCTTTTCTTTTTCAAGAGAAAAGAACCATTGTTGGCAAACGGTCTTGAGAGATAGCGAGAACAGGGAAGGGAAGACTTTCTTATCGATACCCTTGATACTCATTATTGTTTCAAACGCTCTTAGATGGAAGTATGGGTTGTCGATTGCCCTAAATTTTGGGATGTCGTTGGCACTGAACTTCTGCGGAAGAAGATCCTTATCCACCGAGACCCCTTGGGATGTGAGTTCTTGAAACTTGTAGTCGCTGGACAACTTGCTTAGGCTTTCTTGCATGAGGTCCATTTGTTGTTGCTTCGCGGGATCCTCGATTTTAAGTGCGAGAAGTTTCAGTGTCTCAGTTACAGTAGCCAATTGGTTCTTGAGATCATTAACTTCTTCCTGAGTTACCATTATGACTCTTGCTTTCCTCTTGCGAGCTATAGGTTTGTCGAAAAGTTGGACTTGTACGAAGAGGTTATCTTTGATTAATCGTCCTTCCTTTCTTGACCACGCGCTGTAAATTAAGCCAGTTTGTGTTTTAATTACTTGACTCGAATCAATTTGACTTTATGGCTTTTATATAAAAAAAGGTATGCATATTTTAAGGGAGCAATAATGTACATGTGTTTAGGGATTTTAAGTATTATTATTTATTGGAGGATTAATATCCGATTTACCCCCCTAAAAAAATGACGAAAAATGACGCGCACACACAAGACTCCCTTAATCATGGTCAAGACATGTGTATTGGTGTGTGTATTGAGTGTAAGTGACATGCTTGGACTCTTATATAAGACCATGGAACTAAGTGCCTAAACTCGAATATTAATTCAATTAAGTATTATTGCCAGCAAAATTAACCGAATTAAACAGGAAACTGATTAATTAGACATTAGGTGATGACTCGACAAATAATCCGAACTGTCGGCCAAGCGACAGGACTGACGTCACAATATGGTGCTTGGCGCCAGACTTTTTAGTAAATGTCTGGCGTTACACACCATACAGTGGCGCTACAGCCCAGATTTTGGCACCAATATTGGAGCTTCGGTCTGGGACTGTTTTCGATATTATTAGTCTACTGGGGTATGCCTAAAGTCGTACTAGGTCAATTCCGATTAAAAGAAGAAAAAACTTTATTGACTCGAATTAATTAATTAATTAGGCAAAGTTCTTTAAGTCATTAATTATAATCTCAACACAAATCAACAAACGGTTAGGAGGAGCATAAAATATATATGCACAACAAATAATGCACAATTAGTCAAGTAGGCACAATATGATGCAATGAGTTCGCAACCTAACCATGGCTCTAGTTCTCTAAAGTTCGGGATATGGTTTAGTCAAATAGGGTCCATGGTTAATTGTCCAGATGCACCGCGTAGAAGCCTAACCGTGAAGGGTTAACGCGTGTGGATAGAACACCGCGAGTTTTTTTTAGAAAAAAAAACTCACTTCCATGGTTTGGTGAATTCAACCTCTCAGATGTACCCTTTGTTGCCAGGAGCGTTCAATCGGGTAGATAGAGCATGAATTCCCAGAGGGTTATGTCCATATGTAGAACACATATGGGTTTCAGAAAAGTGAGAAAAAATTCAATCAGGAAGCAGGATCGAGCAAACAATACGAAAAACCGGTCGAAATTAGAACGCATATTTCTGGCTCGGTATTGGGGGAAATTAGCGCCAACAAACAGAGACTGGCGCCAACTTTTAACTGTAGCGCCTGGCGCCAATACTGGCGTCTGGCGCTACGGCTAAAAGTTTGGCGCCAAGCTCTGGCCCCTGACGCTACTTCCCACATGCCTCAGCAGCTTTCTGTGCTCAATAAAATCATCCAGTTTCGCGCGGTGTTATTTCAGTCCTAGTTGTGAAAGACATTTCTCAAATTTTCTACGTGTAAAAATCCTAAGTTTTTTACTCATTACGGATGGTCTTTCCAATGAGAACCTTTTTATGCATATGCCACAATGTTAATCAAAATTACGCACATGAAATACTTAGAACTTTTCGAGTCTCATCCACTCATTCTAAATCATTGCCGAAACAAATTCAGGAATTAAAATAGAAATCCTCCCCAGTGGAGTCGCCAAAAACTATAGGGAATAGTTTCAAGCCTTTAAAATCCCACTAGCTTGAACCCCACTGTGATCATACACTAAAGTACGGTGGCGTCCAAAAGGGAAGAAGATAGAGCAAAAGAGTCGCCAACAAGTTTTAAAGGAACTTGTAAACCGTTCACGAGGTGAAGGTTACACCCCTTAACGATCCAAGAGATCGTCAACTAAGCATAGCAAGATCCTAGGCATGATACTAACAAGATTAATAACAAACCCTAGCATGTCACTAAGCAATAAAAATCAAATCTTTAACCCTAACATGATACAACAATCATAAATATTAGGAAGAAAATAGGAAGCATCACAGGAATCATATTTAATATTAAAAATACCCTAGACATGATACTAGGAATATCATAACAACAATGTAAACATGATATCTACATCATAATATCAATAAAATCAATTAAAGTACTTACTTGGATGCCTCGTACCTCTTTCTAATAACAAAATACACACATTAGTAACTTCAAGGAAAATAATAATCAAAGCAATCAAATTAAATAATTGAAATAGAGATTTAGGACCAAACCCTCAGAAATTAAAACCTTTCACGTCTAGGGCGAAGGCAACTTCGAATATGGCTAGGTGTTTCTAGATCTTGCGAATGCGGAATTTTGTATGTTGAAAACAAAGTTTAGAAAAGAATACTAAAGAATTAATGAAAGCTTGAGAATGAAAAGAATTGGTGAACGATCGGTGTAGATGATCCATGAAAACGGAGTTTTTGATACGATATTTATAGAGAAAACCATCCAAAAAAGATAATTTATCAAAACAGAGTCTGAAGACCACAAAAACACATTGGCGCCAGCCCTGGCTCATTGGCGCCAGGACCAGTGGCTAGCGCCAGGCGCCAATGCTGGCGTCTGGCGCCAATCTTGGTTCCAGGCGCCAAGGCCTGGGGTTGGACGCCAATTCGGAATTCAACGCGTTTTCGAAAATCTGATAATTTTACCGTACTGGAAGATAAATTAATATAATTTCAGTCGAAAATGCTATTTGATCTGATTAAAACTCTGAAGAATCCTAATTGAATTAAGAATGATAAGAACCTTCTAGAATGTTCTAGAAGACTAAAACCATTCCTAATTGCATCCAGCCAGCCAATCAAGAAAGTGCTTGAGAGCAAAAATCACTCATCCCGTATGACCGATTAGTCGGATCAGTTAGCTGATTTCGAAATTGAGTTTGAACCCCGGAAGGCCATCAAGGCCCAAGCCTTAGCCGACTTTATAGCTGAATGCGCTCATAGGCCTACTCCAATAGACACCTCCGCCCCTTGGGCTCTTTTTGTGGATGGGTCGTCTAGTAAGGCCGGGAGTGGAGCTGGGCTAGTTATCACCTCTCCAGAGGGAGAGAAGTTTGAATATGCAGTCAAGTTTGCTTTCCATGCATGGAATAATGAAGCTGAGTATGAGGCTCTTATCTTAGGGCTAAACTTGTGTCAATTCATGAAGATTAAATTAGTTCAAGTGTGCTCAGACTCACAACTCATAGTGGGGCAAATGACAAAAGAATTTGAAGTGAAGGAGGAAAACATGAAAGCCTATTTTGAAAAGGCTGAGAGTTTGACAAGATCGTTTGACAGGTTCGAGATCAGGCACATCCCCCGCTCAGAGAACCAGCAAGCTGATGCTCTTGCCCGATTAGCAAGCTCGGCTGAGGGGATAGCCTCCCGGAATATCATGTGGGAAGTGTTAGAGAAACCAAGTACTCAAAGACCTGCTGTCATGGATATTAATAGCGGGGAAACTTGGATGGACCAAATCATTCAATGCTTAAAGGGGGAGTTGCCCAAGGACACCCCCGACTTCAAAATGATAAAAAAGCGGAGTGAGTGGTTCTTACTTCATGATGGGATCCTCTACAAAAAATCCTTTACTCATCCATTGCTGAAGTGCATAACCCCGGAGGAGGGGAATTATGTCCTTAGGGAGATTTGACAGGGTAAAGTCGTATCCCCTAATCAAAAATAATTACCTAAATCACTAACTAAGGTAGATAGGGAAATAGGGTCGATCTCCACAGGGAAACAAGTCTTTTTACTCCTAATTAATTATTATAATCTAAATTATTTAAGTAATCAATATTTATAATTAAGCAAGAAACTAAAATACTAAGGTTGAAAATAGGAAGATAACAATATATGAAAGGATCTAGGGCATAGGTTCACCAATAAATAATAATCCAGGGTAAAACATAGTAATCAATCATTGACATTGCATAAATAACATGATTAACAGGCTCTCGCAATTTATTAATCAACATAGATCTAACAGGCTCTCGCAATTTACTAGATCTAAGTTCTTATTGAAAATAGCCTTTAATATCAAATTAACATCTGCTCGATTCATCAATTTAATATTGCTATACTTTTACAAGCCGCAATTGTAAAACATTAAAACAATCCAATAAGAAATTATCATGCAATACCAATAATCAATAATAGTCAATCATCAATGCATCAATTAACCAGATTGTAAAGGGCTCTCGCTACGTATTACAATCACACAATTAATTTATCGGTATTAAATCTCATCTCTCGAATCTTGACTTAACCATTTATAAATTAACTTGCCTATTGAAACAAGACCTAAACATTAATTCTCATCTCTCGATTCTTGAATCAATATTGTCAAACTCATGCATAAAAGATAGGCCTAATCTAGTCACAGAACATTAAATCAATCAATAGGAAATTAATCTAGCATTGATAATCAACAACAATAATTTACCCCTTCATATTATTTATTAGATCCCCATAAACCTTAGAAATTAAACTACTCACACATAATAAAAACTAAACTAATCAAGGTAATAAAATAAATCATGATGAAAGGAATAAAAATAAATAAGATTAAAGGAAGAGAAATCGTTACCAAAATAATCTGGAATTAATGAAAGAATTAAGAACAAAGGTTTAGAGAGAGATTAAGAGAGAGAGAACTAAGTAGAGAGAGAAAGTCTAAGAAAGAAGGTAAGTGAAATTAATCGTGCTAAAAACGTACTTAAAACAAAACTAAAACAACTCCTAATTAGAAACTAATTGCTCTACAAAAGAGCCTTTCCAGAAACACGCGCCCGATCGGGCTAGAGGCCGCCCGATCGGGCGCGCCTTTTTCCTCGCACTGCTCTTCTCACTACCGCGCCCGATCGAGCTAGCAGCTCACCCGATCGGGCGCGCCTTTGGCCACGCACCAGCACGCATCTTGCGCGCCTTGCCCGATCGGGCCCTTGCTTCACCTCGAGGCTCGGAGCTTCGATTGGGCTTATTTCTTCGGCCCAATCCGGATATCCACTTAGGGTCTTGATCACTCGGTCCATATACCTCGGTATCCCGATTACCGAGCCCTTAATCACCGGCTCTCACCGGTCTTGGGCTCCAAAAGTGGTCGTGTTTTTCCAATACTCGTGATTGCTCCAAAATATCTCGGGAAAATACTCCAAAAGCATAAATCCCTGCAAAAGTCAACCAAATCTACGAAAACACTGGAAAACACCGATTAGTAGTAAAAGTGGCTCTAAAGAGCCAAAAACACTACTAATTATGACCGAGGGACGGGGGTAAAATACCATATAAAATAGACACATCAAGATTCATGAAGGAGCATGTGGCAGCCATCAGGGTGGAAGAACTATAGCTGGAAAAGCGCTAAGGGCTGGATTGTATTGGCCCACCCTAAGGGATGATGCCACTAAAATTGTTAAGAAGTGTGAAAAATGCCAAAGGTTCGCTTACATGCCCCATGTTCCGGCCAACTCCCTCACAAGTATTCAGTCAGTCCTACCCTTTGATCGTTGGGGCATGGACATCTTAGGGAATTTTCTCGTGGCCTCGGGGCAAAGGAAATTTCTGATAGTAGCAGTGGATTATTTCACCAAGTGGGTTGAGGCTAAGCCGGTGGCAACAATAACTGACAAACAAGTCCAAAAGTTCATCTGGAGGAATATCATCACCCGCTTCGGGGTACCCCGCATCTTAATCTCATATAATGGCCGGCAATTCAACAGTGGGCCAACCATAGAGTATTGCGGGCGTTTTGGGATCAAGAAAAGGTTTTCGGCTGTGTGTCGACCCCAAACAAATAGCCAAGCAGAGGCGGCAAATAAAACAATATTGAAAGGGTTGAAGACAATGCAGGAAGGCATGAAGGGGTCTTGGGTGGATTACTTGCCCGGGATCTTATGGTCCATTCGTACCACAATCAAAGAAGCTACGGGGCAAACCCCTTTTGCCTTAGTGTATGGGAGTGATGCACTACTCCCCGTGGAAGTGGGGATCCCATCCCCCAGGGTTACCTTCTATGACCCCGACCGAAATGATCAGCTGAAGCCCTTGGCCTTAGACTTACTCCCAGAGATAAGGGGAGATACTTTGCTTCGTTCTATAGCATACAAGCAAAGGATAACTTGTTATTTCAACAAAAAAGTCAAGGCAAGGCCCCTGGTAGAAGTGATTGGGTGCTCTGGAAGTGTGAGGCTGCTGGAAAGCCCCCGGCATTGGGTAAGCTAAGCCCTAATTGGGAAGGGCCTTACAAGATTAAAGAGGTAATTCGCCTGGGAACCTTTATCTTACAAACCCCTGATGGCAAGGACCTCCCTCGGCCATGGAATGCTGACAACCTCCGGAGGTTTTATGTTTAAAACATCTTCATCACAATGATGCCCTAGGGGCAATAAGAGCCGATACTAGCACATCATTGTAATGACTTTCACATTTTCGTTAATATAATGAAAAAACCCCGGTTGGGATGTTTGCCCCATTTATTTTGCACTTGTTATTCTTTATTTACTTAGTTTATTTTTTGAAATTTTTATATCGCTTATTAGCATAGCCGACTTCCATTTAATAGCACCACATGCCGGGCATAAGGCATTTTGGTTCGCTAACACTAAAGTTTGTTCCAAAGTTTGGGGCAAGATGCTAGCCTATACTCAAGCATTTGAGATAGAGTCCTGGCCGAAAGATCACTCATAACTTGGGGCTCGTTTAGCCCCCAGCCTAATTTAAAAGGTTGGAAAAGCCTAACTCTTATACTACTTACAACTTAGGGCTTATGTTAGCTCCAAAATCGTTTCACTTTGTTAATAATAAGCAGGGATAGCCCAGCTCTCATATAACTCGTAAAATGGGGCTCGTTTAGCCCCTAGTCCATTTACTTGGTTAATTTATAACTTAGGTCTCGTTTAGCCCCCGGATGTTCACACAAATCACGTCCTCGCAAAAAATAACATAAGGCTCGTTTAGCCCTCATCAAACAACAATAGCATGCTAAAGCCGCTAGTTAAGCATTAGGGGCTTCTTTTTGGCCCCTAGGGGTGAATGAACAAGTAGTAAACAAGTGGTAAACAATAAACAAGCAGGAGTAAGAGCACATGAAATCCACATCAATAGAAAAGCAAAAGTAAAAGCCGAATGTGCAAATATACAAGCCAAGTTAGAGATTCAAAGTTACAACAAAAAGATCACAAGTCTCATGAAAAGAAAAGACATCCTAGGAGAAGTCAATCAAGACAAAGCAAGGGGCTACTCCTTGGCCTCGCCCTCCTCAGCAAGCACCTTCCTCTGCTCCTCCTCCTCGGGCTCGCGAACAAGGTCCTTAATCTTACCTCGTACCTTGGGGTACGAATCCTGGAGTCCAAAAGAGGTGAAGGCAACATGCATATGAGTCAGGGCATCCTCTATCCCCACCTCAAAAGCCACATATCCAGTCTCAGATTGGAAATTAACGCAAGTCGGAGACTTTTTCCACTCAGCAATCACCTCCTCCTGGCTTTGCTCCACCTTCCTCTGGGCCTCAGCAAGATCGTTCTTCATCTGGGCCAGCTCGTCCTTCTTCTCCTTTAGCTCGTTGTCAATTAGTTCTCCTCCTCCTTAGCCTCCTTGAGCTGAATCTCAAGGGATTGAATGCTGGATTTCCCGGCCTCCTGAGCATCAACAAGCTCCTTCTTGGCCGTCTTAACCGTCTCTTGGGCCGAGTTAAGCTCTTGCTTGAGATTGTGGATCTCGGTCCTAGCCGTTGTGTGGGGAATAATTTCAAGCGTTAATCCCCTAGCTTGAACCCCACTATGATCATACACTAAAGTACGGTGGCGTCCAAAAGGGAAGAAGATAGAGAAAAAGAGTCGCCAACAAGTTTTAGGAACTTGTAAACCGTTCACGGGGTGAAGGTTACACCCCTTAACGATCCAAGAGATCGTCAACTCCATAAGGTCTTGAACCAAATAAGGGTTCGGGGATGAAGGTACAAATCCAACCTAAAAGTGATTGAAACTGCCCTAATAATAGGCCTCTACTTTATTCTGATCGTATTCATGTGCGCTTTTTGACTAACATGCAATCAATAGGTTTACCCCTAAACCTGTTATCATGGCTCTATATGATGCAATGAGTTTGCAACCTAACCATGGATCTAGTTCTCTAAAGTTCAGGATATGGTTTAGTCAATATAGGATCCATGGTTAATTGTCCGGATGCACCGCGTGGAAGCCTAACCGTGAAGGGTTGGCGCGAGTGGATGGGACACCGCGAGTTTAGAAAAACTCGCTTCCATGGTTTGGTGAATTCAACATCTCGGATGTACCCTTTGTTGCACGGAGCGTTCAATCGGGTAGATGGAGCTTGAATTCCCAGAGGGTTATGTCCATATGTAGAACACATATGGGTTTCAGAAAAGTGAGAAAAAATTCAATCAGGAAGTAGGATCGAGCAAACAATACGAAAAACCGGTCGAAATTAGAACGGATATTTCTGGCTCGGTGTTGGGGGAAATTGGCGCCAGCAAACAGAGACTGGCGCCAGCTTTTAGCTGTAGTGCCTGGTGCCAATGCTGGCATCTGGCGCTATGGTTAAAATGCTGGCGCCAATGCTCTGGCCCCTGGCGCTACTTCCCACATGCCTCAGCAGCTTTCTGTGATCGATAAAATTTTCCAGTTTCGCGCGGTTTTATTTCGGTCCTAGTTGTGAAAGATATTTCTCAAATTTCCTACGTGTAAAATCCTATGTTTTTAACTCATTATAGATGGTATTTCCAATGAGATCTTTTTTATGCATATGACAATAATGTTAATCAAAATTACGCACATGAAATACTTAGAACGTTTCGAGTCTCATCCACTCATTCTAAATTATTGCCGAAACAAATTCTGGAATTAAAATAGAAATCCTCCCCAGTGGAGTCGCCAAAAACTGTAGGGAATAATTTCAAGCGTTAACCCCTAGCTTGAACCCCATTGTGATCATACACTAAAGTACGGTGGCGTCCAAAAGGGAAGGAGATAGAGCAAAAGAGTCGCCAACAAGTTTTTTAGGAACTTGTAAACCGTTCACGAGGTGAAGGTTACACCCCTTAACGATCCAAGGGATCGTCAACTCCATAAGGTCTTGAACCAAATAAGGGTTCGGGGATGAAGGTACAAATCCAACCTAAAAGAGATTGAACCTGCCCTAATAATAGGCCTCTACTTTGTTCTGATCGTATTCATGTGCGCTTTCTGATTAACATGCAATCAATAGGATTACCCTAAACCTGTTTATCTATGTTGGTTGAATATTAATGCACAAATAAAACTATTATTGGCGATCACTTGAAATTATAATCACATTAACCCTAAACAAGATTATTAATTATCTTATTAAGCGTGATTACAAGTATAGATTCCCTTTAAACATGCAATAAAAGGTGTGATCAAGCAATAAAAATAAATATCAAGCAACATAATAAATATCACAATAATAATAATAATAATAATAATAATAATAATAATAATAATAATAATAATAATAATAATAATAATAATAATAATAATAATAATAATAATAATAAAAATAATAATAATAATAATAATAATAATAATAATAATAATAATAATAATAATAATAATCATAATCATAATAATAATAAAATCATCATAAATGAAATAATCATCACCAAAATAATAATAATAATAATAATAATATTCATAATCATCATAAATTATAACAATTATAATCATAATCATGTTCATGTTAATATTAAAACATAATAATAGCAAGATCCTAGGCATGATACTAACAAGATTAATAACAAACCCTAGCATGTCACTAAGCATTAAAAATCAAATGTTTAGCCCTAACATGATACTAACAATCATAAATATTAGGAAGAACATAGGAAGCATCGTAACAATCATATTTGATATTATAACCTTTTCCCTAAACATGATACTAGGAATATCACAATAACAATATAAACATGATTTCTACATCATAACATCAATTTAAACCATTAAAGCACTTACTTTGATGCCTCGTACCTCTTTCTAATAACAAAATACACACGTTAGTAACTTCAAGGAAAATAATAATCAAAACAATTAAATTAAATAATTGAAAGAGAGATTTGGGACCAAACCCTCAGAAATTAAACCTTTCACGTCTAGGGCGAAGGCAACTTCGAATATGGCTAGGTGTTTCTAGATCTTGCGAATGCGGAATTTTGTATGTGAAAACAAAGTTTAGAGAAGAAAGAATTGATGAATGATTAAGAGAATGAGAGGATTAATTGAATGAAAACTGATTGTAGGCGAATGCTAATTAAAACTGATTGTTGATGATAACTCGTGAATGAAAACGGAGTTTTTAATACGTTATTTATAGAGAAAATCAGCCAAAAAGATAAAATTAACAAAACAGAGTTTGACGCAACTAAAACAGAGCTGGCGTAAACCCTGGCTAACTAGCGCCAGACACCAACACTAGCGCCAGGCCTGGTTCCAGGCGCCAATGCCTGGAGTCAGGCGCCAAGTCTGTTCTTAACGCGTTTTCGAAAATCTGATAAGTTTGCCGTACTGGAGGATAAAATCATATAATTTCCTCGAAAATGCTATTTGATTTTAATTAAAACTCCCAAAAGTCAACAAAAATCAATTTATCAATGATAATTGAATAAGGAATGAAAAGAACCTTCTAGAAGAATCTAGAAGACTAAAACCATTCCTAATTGTATTAGGAATGATAAATCATATTAGGCCCTCCCCTAGATCATTGGGCCTCACATAAGGCTCAAAACGGGCCCAGTTTAGTAAATTGGCCATAACTTCCTCAATATTCATCGGAATTGGGCTTATAATATATCGTTGGAAAGGTCTTTGAAAGCCCCATCCAACTACACTACTATTGGACCCATATCATGGACCAACCAAACTGGAATGACTGTTTTCTTAAAATAAGTTTTCAAAAACAGAGAGAAGAGAAAAGAAATTAAAACTTTCCGCAACACTAAACTTTCAACACTTACACCTCATTCGATTATGATTCGACGTGAAAGGTACTCATCACCGGGTTTGGTTTTGAGGAGACACAAATGGGTGTCTACAACATGATTTCTACATCATAACATCAATAAAAACCAATTAAACACTTACTTTGATGCCTCGTACCTCTTTCTAATAACAAAATACACACGTTAGTAACTTCAAGGAAAATATAAAATCAAAACAATTAAATTAAATAATAATTGAAATACAGATTTGGGACCAAACCCTCAGAATTAAACCTTTCACGTCTAGGGCGAAGGCAACTTCGAATATGGCTAGGTGTTTCTAGATCTAATGAATCCGGAATTTTGTATGTAAAAAGCTAGTTTAGAAAAAGAGAGAGAAAGAATAATCAAGAAAATCTTGATGAGAGTTGGTGAATGAGAACTCGTTGTAGGTGAATACTGGTTATCGCAAACGGAGTTTTTAATACGTTATTTATAGAGAAAATCAGCCAAAAAGATAATATATCAAAACAGAGTCTGGCGCACGAAAAACGGAACCAGCGCCAACGCTGGCTGTTGGCGCCAGGCGCCAATGCTTGCGCCAAACGTAGCGCCAGGCGCTACAGCTGGTGTTTGGCGCTGATTTCAAAAATTCACGCGTTTTCTTAAAATTAGTTCAAAAATTGCCGTACAGGAGGATAAAATTGTATTTCTCTAAAAAAATGCTCTTTGATTTAAATTAAAACTCTGAAAAGTCAACAAAAGTCAATTTATCAATGCTAATTGAATTAGGAATGAAAAGAACCTTCTAGAAGAATCTAGAAGACTAAAACCATTCCGAATTGCATTAGGAATGATAAATCATATTAGGCCCTCCCCTAGATCATTGGGCCGCATATAAGGCTCAAACAGAGCCCAGTTTGGTAAATTGGCCATAACTTCCTCAATATTCATCGGATTTGGGCTTATAATATATAGTTGGGAAGCTCTTGTCAAGGCCCATCCAACTACACTACTATTGGACCCATATCATGGACCAACCAAACTGGATTGGCTGTTTTCTTAAAATAATTTTTCAAAAATAGAGAGAAGCGAAAAAGAAATTAAAACTATCCCCAACACCAGACTTTCCACACTTTCACTTCATTCGATTATGATTCGACGCGAAAGGTACTCATCACCGAGTTTGGTTTTGGGGAGACACAAATGGGTGTCTATAGAAGTTCCCACTTTGATTGAGTTTGGAGAAACGCGAGTTTCGAAAACAAAAGTCAAAGTATCGATAGGGACGGAGAATTATTCTGAACGTTCTGCGATCCTAAACCATTCTTGTAACGCCGATACGTGCAAAACTATCGTTAGTTAAACAGATAAAAGAGTTAAGAAACGCGTATCTTGCACCGTCGAGCACACGTCTCTAAAAGTAACCGATTTGCTGCTGCTTTGCTGTTGTTTTTATGACCTCCTGCCAAGAGAATGCCATCCCGCTTGAAAACCGCTACGCTTGTAACTGCTTCCAATATAGAAGATTGCTTCACCTGAAACGATCCTCTTCCGCTATGATAATATTCCACGTCCAAGGGAACACTATCGAAGACAACTTCGCCTGAAATCGCCTTCAGTTGCTTTTAGACAACTTTCCACAATCTATAGAACGCCATCTTGCTGCTTGTTTTGACGATCTTCCGCAATCTAGGGAACGCCGTCGATAAATGTTGCTACATCTCGAGCCTTTTCTTGAATCATAGTGACAACCTTTCCAATCATAGCAAAAGTCGTCAAAGACCGCCTCATCATGAATCGCTCTTCTCATATCTTGGTGACAACCTCCACAATCTTAGCAAATGTCGTCGAAGACCGCCCATCTCGTGCCATCTTCTCAAACCTTTTCTCAAATATTTGGTGACAACATCCACAATCTTAGCGAACGCTGTCGAAGACCGCCCATCTCGTGCTATCTTCTCAAATCTTGGTGACAACTTCCACAATCTTAGCGAACGCTGTCGAAGACCGCCCATCTCGTGCTATCTTCTCAAATCTTGGGTGACAACCTCCATAATCTTAGCGAATGCTGTCGAAGACCGCCCATCTCGTGCTATCTTCTCAAATCTTGGTGACAACTTCCACAATCTTAGCGAACGCTGTCGAAGACCGCCCATCTCGTGCTATCTTCTCAAATCATGGTGACAACTTCCACAATCTTAGCGAAAGTTGTTGAAGATAACTTTACTTGAAGTCATCCTCAGTTATTGCGATAATATTCCGAAGAAAAATTTCCGAAGACCAACGCTTGTCGATCTCTAAAGCTTGCTTGAACTTTGCTTCCGCTAAAACCAGAATGTCGGTGTCTCTGTGATGAGCCAATTCTTAGGCACTTTAAGCTAAGTGAGACGATCTTTCGTCAGTTCGATCACTTATTTGCGGTTGTAATCAAATCGACTACTGAATCATGTCAAATTGCTTATAGGGGCTAACTGGCGTACCAAGGAACCCGAAATTGCTGTTCTGAGAGGCTTCGAGCTTTGTCGCTGCTGAAATATCTCTGGCGCCAAGAATTGGAGTAGGGTCTTCCCTATTCTGCTTCACCTGTATTTATTTTTGACCGTATAACTTTGCTAATCTATTTAACCATCTTAGGGTTGACCTAAGGTTTAACGTCGCTTGACTCATTGACTTGACACGACTCAAGGTATTAACTTGACTCGCTGTGATTGACTGACTCGAGGTTGACTCGATTCGAAGTGAAATGATACGTGTGACTCATGACCCGTGTGTGCATAGTGTTGACTCAATGCAAAAAAAGCAAAAAATTTCCGTCATTTTTGTGGAGGGTACCGACATTCTCCCGAAAAAGAAAGACGCAAAAAAGAATCGAAGTGAAGTTTTTGAAGGTGCATATTGAATGAGCTTAGTCAAATGTTGTTTCTCACAGTACAAGGATTGTAACATCTTAGACTATCCTAGTTGACTCGATAATGAAAGTATTTGGGTAACTTAGGCACGGAGGCTAAGCACTTCATACTTCATAATGCAATAACAATTATGATTGATGAGTGATGTTGATATGACAAGGCATGCTTCAGCGTTGATCCATGACAAAGGGTTCCTAAGAGAAGGACTACTTGGTCATGTATCTGTGCAGTGTGTGAAAGTGACACTAAAGCTAGGCTGCAAGAGCTAAGTGTGTGGAAAGATATTGTTTGTAAAAAGAGTCAAATGGTGGTGACTCTTAGGCTAGGTAAGCTAATGATGTAGGGATCAAGCCCCCAAGTCTAGCTCTAAGTAGATAGGGATGTGCATAAGAGATCCCTTGATGTGATCATGGTGTAAGTGTGTGAATGTGAATATGAATGTATTTTTATTACGGCCGCACCTCGATGTGAGGTTGCCTACGTATCCGTTAGGAATCAGGCCGAACGTAGCTCTAGCCGAACCTCGCACAAGTGTGTGTATACCTCAAAAAGGTCTTTTTAAGGGTTGTAACGTGGTTAGGCTAAAGGTTATAGAAGAAGGGGATAAAGGCTCAAGACCCTCGATAAGCCCCCAAGGTGTGCAACCTTGCTTTTGAATCTTTATATTTTTATGCTTGAGGCTTGTTTCTCTTTTTTTTTTTTAGTTTTTTTTTTCTTTTTTGCTTTAGCATCTATTTTATTTTTATGAGTGTGGGCAATCTCGATCATGCGGTCTATCACTCACTTGGAATTCATGTTTCTTAGGCATGGTACCGAGCACTCGATAAGAGGCGCAATCTGAGACGCGTTCATATCAAAGATATTTTCATATCAAAGACATTGGAACACTTGCCCTTTTGTACACTTTTATTATATTTTTTTTGTTTATTTTTTTTTGCTTATTTTAATCTTTTGAATTTACTCAAGCTTTTTTTAGAATTGCATAAGTTCACACCATCCCATCCCAAGGTTAAAGGATTGTAAATTAGAAAGGTGAAAGGTAATATAATGTGGCTACAAGGGGTGCCTCAAATCATTGGTATACCTTGTGCTTAGTTCGACATGGATTTTTTTTTTTTTTTTTTTTTTTATGCAATGTAATGTGATGATCATATGCAAGGAAATAAATGCTCATTTTATTAAAAGAAAATATATAATGATCCTACAAAACAAATCTAAGGAGAATTAAAAAGGTGCCTATGCTAGACTTATTGGGGAAAGGGTAAATAAAAAAGAAATAGAAAAAGAGGTCACGAAATCTTGTCGTTGAAGCTCGCCTCTTATCTTGTGTTGTTTCCTTTATCATCACTCGGTCTTCTTGTTAACTAGAGGCATGGGAAGCTTGTTATTATCAATCAAATGTTGGATAGCTTCCTTTAGCTTCCAATAGCTCTCAGTAGCATGACCCCTACCTTGATGGTACTTGCAGTGTTCGTCTGGATTCCAACTAGGCAATCTCTTTTCAGGTGCGGGATCTTGAATAGGTCCAATGGGAGTAATGAGTCCTTTGGCATGGAGTCGATCGAAGGCAGTATCGTAGCTCATCCCAATGGGGGTGAAGTCTTTCCTTAGTTGCTTCTTAGATCCTTGGTTATCTATGGCTAAAACTTCACTGATATCAAAGGTACTAACATTGTTACTAGAGTGGGCGTTTTCGGAAGAAGAAGGATTGTCGTTCTTCTTTCCTTTCCAGCCACCGTGGTTACTATTTTTAGTAGCTTTTTGCTTTGCGAGGTCATCTTCGATTTCAATTCCGATGTCATAAACGGCCTTGAAAGTATTTAAATTGTGTTGATATTTTAAATGTTTCGAATACTTCTCTTGGAGATTCTTGATAAACATCCTCACAGATTCTTTTTCAGTGGGCACCTCAATCATCTTAGTGGAAGTTTCCCTCCATTTATTAAAGAAAGAAGTAAAGCCTTCATTCTTTTTTTGTCTTAGCATCTCAAGTTGTCTATAATCGGTTTCAACTTGAATATTGCACTTGTACCTATCAATGAAAGCGTTCACTATCGATTCCAAGGCAGAGGTTTTCTCTTTGTCAAGGGAGAAGAACCATTGTTGGCAAACGGTTTCAAGAGATAGTGAGAACAGAGAGGGGAAAACCTTCTTATCGATACCCTTAATGTTCATTATAGTTTCGAAAGCTCTTAGATGGAAGTAAGGGTTATCTGTTGCCTTGAATTTTGGGATGTCAGTGGCATTGAACTTATGAGGAAGAAGTTCCTTGTCCAGCGAGACCCCTTGTGAACTCATGCCCTGAAATTTATAGTCATTGGATAGCTTGCTCAAGTTTTCTTGCATAAGGTTCATTTGTTGTTGCTTCACAGGGTCATCAATTTTGAGGGTTAAAGCCTTTAACACCTCAGTCACGTCATTCAATTGATTCCTAAGTTCATTAACTTCCTCTTGAGTTGCCATTATCTTTTTAGCCTTCCTATTTTGACGAATTGGTTTATCAAAAAGTAAAACTTGAATAAAGAGGTTGTCCTTGATTAATCACCATTCTCTCCTCAACCAAGTACTGTGGAAAAAGAAATTTGGGGATATTTATTGTTAATTATTTGACTCAAACTCTATTCAACATGCAATGGATGGAGGAAGTGAAGAAAGATTGGAATGGAATGTGAAGAAAGATGATGGAGGTGGAGGGATATGAAGAATTAGAAATAGAATGTACCCCCAACTCAAATGACGGAAAAAACCGACTCATGCATGAACCTAAGACATGGTCATGGTGACATGTACTCAAAGTGTGTGCTAAGACTAGTGAGTGTAAGTGATATGTTAAGACTCGTGTCATGACCATGTGGCTAGACTATGTGACTAGACTCAATTAATGACTTAACAAGGCGTTATTGACAGCGAAAATCAACCGAATTAATTAGCAAACTGGTTAATTAGACACTAGGTGATGACTCGATTAATAATCCGAACTGTAGGCCAAACGACAGGACTGGCGCCGCACTATGTAGTGTAGCGCCAAACGACAAAGCCGTCGCCAGGCGCCGCACTCCACAGAGTGGCGCTATAGTCCAGATTTTGGCGCCAAAGCTGGAGCTTCAATCTGGGACTGTTTTCGGTGTTATTAATTAACAGGGGTATGCCTAAAGTCGTGCTAGGTCAAAACTGATTAAAATATTAGACTTTATTGACTCAAATTAATTAATTAATTAGGAAAAGTTCTTTAAGTCATTAATTTATTTAATCTCAACACAAGTCAAACAAACGGTTAAGAAAAGCATAGAATATATGCACAACAAATAATGCACAATTAAACAAGTAGGCACGATATGATGCAATGAGTTTGCGACCTAACCATGGCTCTAGTTCTCTAAAGTTTGGGATAAGGTTTAGTCAAAGAGGGTCCATGGTTAATTGTCCGGATACACCGCGCAGAAGCCTAACCGTGAAGGGTTGGCGCGAGTGGATGGGACACCGCGAGTTTTAGAAAAAACTCGCTTCCATGGTTTGGTGAATTCAACATTCTCGAATGTACCCTTTGTTGCTCAGAGCGTTCAATCAGGTAGATGGAGCATGAATTCCCACAGGGTTATGTCCATATGTAGAACACATATGGGTTTCAGAAAAGTGAGAAAAAATTCAATCAGGAAGTAGGATCGAGCAAATAATACGAAAAATTGGTAGAAATTAGAACGCATAATTCTGGCTCGGTATTGGAAGAATTTGGCGCCAGCAAACAGAGACTGGCGCCAGATTTTAGCTGTAGCGCCTGGCGCCAATGCTGGCGTCTGGGGCTACGGTTAAAATTCTGGCGCCAATGCTCTGGCCCCTGGCGCTAATTCCTACATGCCACAGCAGCTTTCTGTGCTCGATAAAATTTTCTAGTTTCGCGCGGTGTTATTTCGGTCCTAGTTGTGAAAGATATTTCTAAAATTTCCTACGTGTAAAATCCTATGTTTTTAACTCATTACGGATGGTCTTTCCAATGAGATCTTTTTTATGCATATGACAATAATGTTAATCAAAATTACGCACATGAAATACTTAGAACTTTTCGAGTCTCATCCACTCATTCTAAATCATTGCCGAAACAAATTCAGGAATTAAAATTGAAATTCTCCCCAGTGGAGTCGCCAAAAAATGTGGAGAATAATTTCAAGCGTTAATCCCCTAGCTTGAACCCCACTGTGATCATACACTAAAGTACGGTGGCGTCCAAAGGGAAGAAGATAGAGCAAAAGAGTCGCTAACAAGTTTTAGGAACTTGTAAACCGTTCACGGGGTGAAGGTTACACCATTAACGATCCAAGAGATCGTCAACTCCATAAGGTCTTGAACCAAATAAGGGTTCGGGGATTAAGGTACAAATCCAACCTAAAAGAGATTGAACCTGTCCTAATAATAGGCCTCTACTTTATTCTGATCGTATTCATGTGCGCTTTTTGACTAACATGCAATCAATAGGTTTACCCCTAAACCTGTTTATCTATGTTGGTTGAATATTAATGCACAAATAAAACTATTATCGGCGATCACTTGAATTATAATCAAATTAACCCTAAACAAGATTATTAATTATCTTATTAAGCGTGATTACAAGTACAAATTCCCTTTAAACATGCATAAAAGGCGTGATCAAGCAATAAATAATAAATATCAAGCAACATAATAATAATCATCAAAATAATAATTACAATAAAAAATAATCATGATCATAAATTATAACAATTATAATCATAATTAAAATAATAAAATTAATCATAATTAACATAATCATGTTAAAGCATAATAATAATAGCAAGATCCTAGGCATGACACTAACAAGATTAATAACAAACCCTAGCATGTCACTAAACATTAAAAATCAAAGCTTTAACCCTAACATGATACTAACATGCTATTAGGAAAGAAAATAGGAAGCATCATATAAATCATAATTGATATTAAAGTTACCCTAGACATGATACTAGAAATCATAATAATAATCTAAACATGATTTCTACATCATAACATCAATAAAAACCAATTAAACACTTACTTTGATGCCTCGTACCTCTTTCTAATAACAAAATACACACGTTAGTAGCTTCAAAGAAAATATAAAATCAAAACAATTAAATTAAATAATAATTGAAATACAGATTTGGGACCAAACCCTCAGAAATTAAACCTTTCACGTCTAGGGCGAAGACAACTTCGAATATGGCTAGGTGTTTCTAGATCTAATGAATGCGGAATTTTGTATGTAAAAAGCTAGTTTAGAAAAAGAGAGCGAAAGGATAATCAAGAAAATCTTGATGAGAGTTGGTGAATGAGAACTCGTTGTAGGTGAATAATGGTTATCAAAAACGGAGTTTTTAATACGTTGTTTATAGAGAAAATCAGCCAAAAAGATAATATATCAAAACAGAGTCTGGCGAACGAAAAACGAAACCAGCGCCAAACGTAGCGCCAGGCGCTACAGCTGGCGTTTGGCGCTGATTTCAAAAATTCACGCGTTTTCTTAAAATCAGATAAAAAATTGCCGTACAGGAGGATAAAATCGTATTTCCCTCAAAAAATGCTCTTTGATTTTAATTAAAACTTTGAAAAGTCAACAAAAGTCAATTTATCAATGCTAATTGAATTAGGAATGAAAAGAACCTTCTAGAAGAATCTAGAAGACTAAAACCATTCCTAATTGCATTAGGAATGATAAATCATATTAGGCCCTCCCCTAGATCATTGGAGCGCATATAAGGCTCAAACCGGGCCCAGTTTAGTAAATTGGCCATAACTTCCTCAATATTCATTGGAATTGGGCTTATAATATATCGTTGGAAAGCTCTTGTCAAGGCCCATCCAACTACACTACTATTGGACCCATATCATGGACCAACCAAACTGGATTGGCTGTTATCTTAAAATAAGTTTTCAAAAACAGAGAGAAGAGAAAAGGAAATTAAAACTATCCGCAACACCAGACTTTCCACACTTTCACTTCATTCGATTATGATTCAACGTGAAAGGTACTCATCACCGGGTTTGGTTTTGGGGAGACACAAATGGGTGTCTACACTTTGAAAGCTCAGTTCAGAGGCCCTCAACATCCTTCATAGCCCCCCTCCGGTATTGACAGGGTAAAGTCGTATCCTCAAATGAAAAGTATTACCTAAATCCTCTAACTAATGTAGATAGGGAAGTAGGGTCGAATCCACAGAGAAACGAATCTTTTTATTCCTAATTAATTAGAATAATCTAGATTATGAAGTAACCAATATTTATATTTGAATAAGAAACTAAACTACTAAGATTGAGAATAGGGAGAAAACAATATATAAAAGGATCTAGGGCATAGGTTCACCAATAAATAATATTCCAGGGTAGAATATAATAACCATTCATCAATGCATACTTCAATCAGATTATAAAGGGCTTTCACTACGTATTATAATCATACAATTAATTTACCGGCATTAAATCTTATCTTTCGAATCTCGAATTAACCATTTATAAATTAACCTGTCTATTGAAACTAGACCTAAACATTAATTCTCATCTGTCGAATCTGGAATCAATATTTTCAAACTCATGCATAAAAGACCAGGCCTAATCTAGTCACAGAGCATTAATTCAATCAATAGGAAATTAATCTAGCATTGATAATTAACAACAATAAATTACCCCTTCATATTATTTATGGATCCCCACAACCCTATAATGTAAACTACTCACACATAGTAGAAATTAAACTAATCAAAGCAATAAAGAAAGACATGATAAAAGGAATAAAGTAAATAACTAAGATTAAGAGAAGAGAAATCGTTACCAAACTAATCTGTATTAATGGAAAAACAATCAAGAACAAGAGTTGAGAGAAGTGTTAAAAGAGAGAAAAGATCCTAAGTAGAGAGAGAAAGTCTAAGGAAGAAGATAAGTGAAATTAATCGTCCTAAAACGTACTTAAACAAAACTCTAAACAACTTCCTATTTAGAAACTAATTGCTCGACAAAAGAGCTCTTCCAGAAACACGCGCCCGATCGGGCTAGAGGCCGCCCGATTGGGCGCGCCTTTTTCTCGCATTGCTCTTCTCAACAGCCACGCCCGATCGAGCTAGCAGCTCACCCGATCGGGCGCGCCTTTGGCCAAGCACCAGCACGCTCTTGCGCGCCTTGCCCGATCGGGCCCTTGCTTCACCTCGAGGCTTGGAACTTCGATTGGGCTTATTTCTTCGGCCCAATCTGGATATCCACTTAGGGTCTTGATCACTCGGTCCATATACCTCGGTATCCCAATTACCGAGCCCTTAATCACCGGCTCTCACCGATCCTGGGCTTCAAAAGTTGCCGTGTCCTTCTAGCTTCCGTAGTCGATCCATAAAGCCCGGGAAAATGCTCCAAGAGTGCAATTTCCTGTAAAATACAACTAAAACTACGAAAACACTAGAAAACACAAATTAGTAATAAAAGTGGCCCGAAAGAGCCAAAAACACTACTAATTACGACCAAGGGACGGGGGTAAAATACTATATAAAATAGACACATCAAACTCCCCCAAGCCAAACCTTTGCTTGTCCCTAAGCAAAGATCTCATCAATGAATCAATAAACATGCTTCACCCCAAAAGTAAAAATATCAAGCACAAACGATGCGGGGTAAATCAAATAAACATGCTTCAAAATCAACCAATCAAATCCATCTAATTACCAATCTTCCCTAACAATTGTCAATTAGAGCAAACCACAAGAGCATGTAGAATTCAAGACTAGTGCTCACGCACTCAACTCTCGTTTTTGTGGCGAGTAAAAGATGTACTCGATCGCTCTCCATCCAACCCCTTTAGGTGAACAATTCCCTCCCAACTCACACTCTCGTGTGTATAAAAACAATTAACGCTCATCCTACTAGTCGACTCGAAATATGCCAAGTCATAACTTGCATTGATAAACAACACTTTCACATTCATACAATTCTACGCACAAAGGTCGGAAGGTATTTAAAGCTTGTAATGTAAGGCTAGGGTAAAGGGTAGGATAAATTTGGGAATAAGTGAGAGAAAAGCTATGCTTAAAGGAGCCATATCCTAATAAAACCCATGATCAAAATAAATAGTGATCATACATTTCCAACATAACCAACTCTAACATCAACCAAATATACTCCAAACAATATAAACAATCCCAACACTTACATTTTCACTCATAAGATACAATAATGAAGAAGTAGAGTGAATAAACAAACTTTATTTTCAAACTTGAATATTTTTAACGAAGCTCAATTATTTTTCTTTTGATCAACCTCCAACTAGAACATTTGAACAATTTTTTTTCTTTCGAAGTTCACTTATTTTTTTCACACATTTTTTTTCTTCGAACTTCTCTTTTTTTTTTTTTTTCATAATATCGTGCTTTATTTTTTTCAAGAAAATATAACTCTTAAACTCATCAAAAATAGACATGAATAACAACAAAACAACTTCTCAAAAGCCCACCCAAGTTGTGCAAATAATAAGCACACTACAAACTCCCTCACCTCACTCACTAATGCTCCCCCAAGCCAAGCTTGGGACTAGTAACCAATGGGGAAAAATAGGCTTGTAATATGGCTAATAAAACAACAAAAAGTCAAGGCAACAACATGGGTAGCAAGAAGGGAACAAATGTATCTAAAATCATCTGGAGGCTACCTAAAAGAACAAATGCCTTCGTCCTCCTCAATGTGCATAATAATGAATCATATAAATATTACTAATAGTTGCAAACCAATACTCAAATTCATTGACATACCAGGAACTATGGAACTATCACACATTCCTTACCAAATCAACTAGTCAAGCACTATATTCACAAGTAGTTGGACAAAATTGACGCATGCTAAGGTTTCAAGGAAATCAAACTTCAAATCATGATCAACTATTCCACAATGTTTATCATCAAATACCAGGAATCAAAACAATTTTCTCAAGTAAGGGGCATGGGGAAGCATAATTTACAATTCATTGGAACGTATTTTTGAAATTTTTTATTTTTCAATTTTTTTTGTATTTTTCATATATAAGAAAGCAATAAAAACTAACCTAGGAAAGCAATAAAAACTATACTATAAAGCAAATAAAGAGAGAAAAGGAAGAGAATTACCAAGTGAAGAACACCCCCCCAAGCCAAATCAAGCAATGCCCTCATTGACTTGGGAGTGGAGCCTACTCCTCATCCTCATCCATCCTCGAATAGCCCCCTCCGTGGCTAGAACAGGCTCCTCCATGGCTAGAGCCACCACCTCCATAACCCGAACCACCTGCAAAGTAGTTAGGGTCCACATTCCCCCCAAGCCCACCAAAAGGTACATCGGTCCCATAACCATGGACCGATGAGTAGTCGACGTAGGTACCAAAGGCACTTGGGTTCGTATATCCACCTTGCGGATATTGGAACCAATCAGGGACAAGTGAATCGGGGGGAATAGCCCCCCGACGGGCGTAGTCATCATACATGGGGTATAAACCCCTCCTTAGGTTCCTCTCCACATAACCTACCCTTCTATCTAGATACCCTACTCTAGCATCTAAATCTCTAACCAAACCCTCAACTCTCCCTTGCCCCGTCTCAATCCGATCTAATTGGCTCCTAAAAGCCGAGAAGTCATAAGGGGCGTTGGGGTCTATGTTGTAGTTGGTAGAGGAAGTGGGAATATCGTATGTAAAGGGTGGAGGTGGTTGATAATGTGGTGAATGGTGAGGAGGTGAGTGGTCTATGGGAGAGTGATGGGGTTGAGGTGAAGGGTGTGGTGGTTGCACCTCACCTTGACCGTTAAGCTCGAAAGTGTAAGAAGGCTTCCCCTTATCAAATTTGGTCAAGGTGGGGTGGGGTAAAGTGAAAGCATTATCCCTCCTACCCGATTCCCGTTGAATCACCCACCAAGTCTCCCCTCCCATGACATTAATCCAATTAAGGCCACCTAGATAGGGTAGGTCCATAATAGTTGGGCCGGCTACCTTACCATCATCGTTAGGGACAAAGCTAAGGTGTTTGACCGCTATATGTGTAACTAGGCCACCAAAGTAAATGGGTACCCTAGACCTACCCGCCTCGGCCGCATTGGCCACCCATTAGAAGTGGTTGGCCATTTTGTTGACTATATTGAGATTTTCACTCCTAGGGATCATGTATGACCTTAGCAATTCAAGCTCATCCCGCCTAACATTGGCGGGTTCATGCCTTCCAAAAATGGTAAGGCCAACAAACCGTTGCCAAATCTTTGGCACGGGATGTTGTATCCAAGTGCCCTTAGCATGTTGGAGGTTCAAATTAGGATCCCCCGTAAGGGATTGATAGACAACGACAATGTTGTCTTGGGGCGGTTCAAGGGGCCTATCCTATTTCAACTCAAAAAGTCTACCAAATTCTTTCAATGTCAATCTAACATCATTATTGAATAATCAAAATTGAACATGAGAAATTAAAGCATTTGATTTTATGACATTAAAACTAGAAATGAATTCTAAGGTTAAATAATCATAAGTATCGTAATGCATGTTAAAGAAACCGCTCATGCCAACTCCCTTGAATAATTTTTCTACATGCTTATCGATTCCTAATCTAATAAGGATAGGGTGATGAATGAAACGAGTGGGAATTACCTGCCTCGTAATGAGGTTAAGCATCCTTTGTTTTTGCTCTTGGGTGGTGATGACCACCCTCTCCCATCCCGGAATTTGCAAATCCGGGTCGATTCTCGCCTCTTGTTGCCTTGAGCTTTCCCCCCTTACCGTTCTTGATCTCTTGAAATCCATGTGATCAGAAAATATAGGAATTGAATAGTTTCTCTCTTAGGGTTTAGAGAAAATTGAGAGAAAATGGTAGAAAGTGGGTGTAGATTGTAGAGAAAGATGAAAGGATTAAAAATATGTAAAAAAATTTGAGTTTTGATGGAAGGATTGGAGAAGATCTTGAAAAATAAGTGAGTTTGAAGGTGTAAAAATTGAGGTTTTAGAGAGAGAAAGTAATGGAGAAGAAGATGAAATAAGAAGAAAGTGAGGAAATAAAAAAGAGGAGAAGTTTAAAGGGGACGGCTAAAGTAGGCGCGCCCGATCGGGCAAGCCTCGACCGATCGGGCAAGCCTCGACCGATCGGGCGGATAATCCTAATTTCCAGAAACATAGTTTCGCGCCCGATCGGGCGCGAACACGAACAAAAATTTCGCCCTATTACTCGCCCGATCGGGCGAGCTTCGTCCGACATATCTTTTCCTTCACTCGATTTGCGCCCGATCGGGAAACCTCGCCCGATGGGCAAAATTTGCTCGAGTTTCTGACTGAACTTGCGCGCCCGATCGGGAAACCTCGCCCGATCGGGCTAAATTAGCTCCGCTTTCCAGCTCTCCTTCGCGCCCGATCGGGCAACCTTGCCTGATCGGGCGAAATTAAGGCTGGAATTTGCCTTGCTTGCGCGCCCGATCGGGCGAGCTCCGCCCGATCGGGCCCGTGCCCGGTCAGATTTCCTTAGCTTTTCTTCGTCTTCAAATTTTTCTAAGTCTTTCGACCTCTTAAACCTATACCTGTACAAAAACACTTATAAACGGTAAAATTTCGCTCTCCTTGCCTCTCAAAAATAAAAATAAAAGTAAAAAGGAAAACTAGTCTAGAAAGCAAGAAATACGGGTTGCCTCCCGCAAAGCGCTGGTTTATCAAGGTCCCGCACGACCTTCTTACCAAGTACAATAACTAGGACCCTTGGCCTAACGCTTGATCGGGTGGTTTCTCACCCGGTCTAGCGATGTTTAGACTGCGATGCGGCTTTCTGACATACCCTGTGGGACGCCAAATCACCTTATCTAGTGGATCCTCCTTAACTTGGACTGGGGGATCTTTAATAGTATGCATCAAAGATCCTTCTTTGATCGAGGATTGCTTCAGATTGTCCTTGTATTCAATACTAGCAACTCGATCTGGCGGAACACTTACCGCAGGCTCGATTCGCACAACTTGCTCGATCGGTTCCACCTGTTCATCCTCAAAACCAAGACCAACAGTGTAAAACGCTCTTTCTATTGCATCGACTTCCTTCTGCCATTTGTATATCTCATCTGAAAAGGATGCAACACAAGATACCGCCTCCAAGGGACCTTTTTCAAGAGCTTGGGGCTTGTTAGAATAGTTTTCAACCACATTAACACTGAAACATTTCTCCTCAGTCATGGAGATTTTAGGGGCATTATTCAGATTAAAAACAACTTTATCATCCCCTACTGATAATGTTAACTTACCACTTCTTACATCTATTACTTCTCCTGCAGTGTTAAGGAATGGTCTACCCAAAATAATTGAGGTTTGCATATCCTCAGCCATATCAAGAACAACAAAATCTACAGGTATATAAAATTTACCTACTCTAACGGGGACATCCTCTAAAACACCTAAGGGGTACTTGAAAGAACGGTCGGCCATTTGTAGAGTTATATTGGTAGCTTTTAATTTACCCATATTCAATTTAGAACACACAGATTGTGGCATGACGCTAACACTAGCACCCAAATCACATAATGCATTATCAATCAAGAGATTGCCAATATGACAAGGGATAGAAAAGCTACCTGGATCTTTTAATTTAGGTGGAGACTTATTTTGAAGTACGGCACTACATTCTGTAGTGAAAGCTACTGTCTCTACCTCACTAATAGACCTTTTCCTCGTCAATATTTCTTTCATAAATTTTTCATACGAGGGGATTTGTGTGATCAATTCAGTGAAGGGAACTATTACCTTCAAATCTTTTACCACCTCCAGGAACTTACCAAACTGCTTATCCAAGTTTGTCTTCAATTGACGATTGGGGAATGGAAGTTTGATAATTGGCTTTGGGGCATTATTACTCTTGTCTGGAGTAGCCACCTTCTCTGGAGTTGTACCCTGCAATGTAGAATTAGATATGTTAGTATTATCCTTTAGCCCTGTAGGGCTATCAACTACATTGTTTGGTTTAACGGAATCAAGATTAGCATTATTTAATAAAACAAGTTCATCAACTCTGGGCATAGAGGGCCCTTCATAGTTTGAACCACTCCTTAGAGTAATTGCAAATGCTTGATCCGTAGGCCTAGTCGGCTGTGCCGGTAGAGCTCCCTGTTGGCGGGCTTGTAGGGTAGCAGAGAGTTGCGCAATTTGATTATCTATAATTTTATTTTGCGCTAGGATTTGATCAATTGTCGTATCTCTACTCTCCATGTGCTTTTGCATATTAGCCAACATTGCTCTAATATCCACCAGAGAAGGGTCAGAATATGAGGAGGGTTGTTGTGGTTGGTTCTTCTGGCTAGCATTGGGATGATAATACTTCTGCTGCTGTTGTTGTGGCGTCTGTGGTTCTTGTGGTGGTGGATTTTGAACATTAGTGCTCTGGTAGGAAAAGTACGGATGATTCCGATACCCAGGATTGTAGGTGTTGGAGTATGGGTTATTCTGCCTATAAGCTTGGAAGGCATTAACTTGCTCCACGGAACTCCTACAATCCTGCTCCCAGTGACCTACAATACCACAATTTTCACAGAAAGCCTCATTAGAATTATTATTAATCGCAGAAACATTAGCTACATTAGCAGTGCTCAAATTATCTAATTTTTGGCAAATAGAGGTCAGTTGAGCTTGCAAAAAGGATACAGAGTCAACACTATGTTTCCCTTTGTTCGCAAATCCTCTAGGATTCCCATATTGGGAATTGTGTATTGCCATGTCTTCAATAACCTGACCTGCATCATCAACATTAAGATTCATAAATCTCCCACTAGCTGCAGAATTTAAAATTATTCGAGAAGAATTTCCAAGGCCATTATAAAAGGCTTGGATTAATTGTCATTGCGTAAATTATGGTGAGGGCAATCTCTTTGTAAATCCTTGAACCTCTCCCAAGCCTCATATAAAGATTCATCGGCTTCTTGGGCAAAGTTCTAGATTGCACTCCGTAGTACGGCTGTTCTCTCTGCAGGGTAATACTTGTTATAGAAATTCAAAACAAGAGTTTCCCAGTCAGTTATACCAAGTGTAGTTCTGTTCAAGCCATTAAACCACAATTTAGCTTTTCCAGTTAAAGAGAAGGGAAAGAGAATCTCCCTGATTTGGTCTTGAGTGACCCCGGCTTGCCTGATGGTGTTACAATATTGAAAATAGTCGGCAATGTGAAGATTCGGGTCTTCACCCTTTGCTCCACTGAATTGTTTCCTCTCTATCATCGTTATAAATTGAGGTTTAATTTCAAATTGAACCCCATCAAGAGCCGGAGTAGGGGTGAGATGTGAAAAATCCGTAAGCTTTGGTTGTGAATAATCACTAAGCTTCTTTGGAGCCGTCATCTCTGATTCTGCGTCTGATGATGTCTCTGAATCGCTAGAACCAGTCGGAGGATCGCGGTGATTATTGTTATTATCACCAGAATCCGCCAGGATTTGCTTGTAGAAATTTTTCTGTCTATGGAAGGAACGTTCGATCTCAGGATCGAATGGGATGTAACCTGATCTGGAACACCTGGGCATAAACAAAAACTAGAAGCAAATATGAGATTTGCCTCAGAGAACTAATGCTCTCTGAGACAAAAGGAAAATAATCTAGACTACAAAAACAATCAGAAATAAAAATAAAACCGTTTCCCCAGCAACGGCGCCAAATTTTGACAGGGTAAAGTCGTATCCCCAAATCAAAAGTATTACCTAAATCCTCTAACTAATGTAGATAGGGAAGTAGGGTCGAATCCACAGAGAAACGGATCTTTCTATTCCTAATTAATTAGAATAATCTAGATTATGAAGTAACCAATATTTATATTTGAATAAGAAACTAAACTACTAAGATTGAGAATAGGGAGAAAACAATATATAAAAGGATCTAGGGCATAGGTTCACCAATAAATAATATTCCAGGGTAGAATATAATAACCATTCATCAATGCATACATCAATCAGATTATAAAGGGCTTTCGCTACGTATTATAATCACACAATTAATTTACCGGTATTAAATCTCATCTTTTGAATCTCGAATTAACCATTTATAAATTAATCTGCCTATTGAAACTAGACCTAAACATTAATTCTCATCTGTCGAATCTCGAATCAATATTGTCAAACTCATGCATAAAAGATCAGGCCTAATCTAGTCACAGAGCATTAATTCAATCAATAGGAAATTAATCTAGCATTGATAATTAACAACAATAAATTACCCTTTCATATTATTTATGGATCCCCACAACCCTAGAATGTAAACTACACACACATAGTAGAAATTAAACTAATCAAAGCAATAAAGCAAGACATGATAAAAGGAATAAAGTAAATAACTAAGATTAAGAGAAGAGAAATAATTACCAAACTAATATGTATTAATGGAAAAATAATCAAGAACAAGAGTTGAGAGAAGAGTTAAAAGAGAGAAAAGATCCTAAGTATAGAGAGAAAGTCTAAGGAAGAATATAAGTGAAATTAATCGTCCTAAAACGTACTTAAACAAAACTCTAAACAACTTCCTAATTAGAAACTAATTGCTCGACAAAAGAGCTCTTCCGGAAACACGCGCCCAATCGGGCTAGAGGCCGCCCGATCGGGCGCACCTTTTTCTCGCATTGCTCTTCTCAATAGCCGCGCCCGATCGAGCTAGCAGCTCACCCGATCGGGCGCGCCTTTGGCCAAGCACCAGCACGCTCTTGCGCGCCTTGCCCGATCGAGCTAAGCTTGCCCGATGGGGCCCTTGCTTCACCTCGAGGCTTGGAACTTCGATTGGGCTTATTTCTTCGGCCCAATCTGGATATCCACTTAGGGTCTTGATCACTCGGTCCATATACCTCGGTATCCCAATTACTGAGCCCTTAATCACTGGCTCTCACCGATCTTGGGCTTCAAAAGTGGTCGCGTCCTTCTAGCTTCCGTAGTCGATCCATAAAGCCCGGGAAAATGCTCCAAGAGTGCAATTTCCTGTAAAATACAACTAAAACTACAAAAACACTAGAAAACACAAATTAGTAATAAAAGTGGCCCGAAAGAGCCAAAAACACTACTAATTACGACCAAGGGACGGGGGTAAAATACTATATAAAATAGACACATCAGGTACTCCTCGGCGAGCACACTCAGATTCATGCCAGCCTACATTCCAAAAGGACAACAAGATGATGGTTATAACAAAACTAAATAAAGAGAAATTATATGTTATATAACAAAGTATACCTTCAAGACGTCGTCGAAGGCCGAAGAGATAGCCTTGGTGGGATCTTTCCTCACCACCTCAACGTCCTTTGCTGAAGGGAAGCGGACCACTGTTTGTTTTATCATCTTCTTCCGACCCCGCTTGGTGATGCCGAGGAGAGAGTCAGGGAAGTAAGGAGCCATTTCCTCGCAATCTTCCTCCTCTTCTTCCTCGCTCTCATCCACCCGAGGCTGCTTTCCCTGATCCCCGAAGCCCTCGGCCTCCAGGAGCTCGATGTGAGTGGAGCTGGTCGGGGAGACAAGCTGAGACCCCTGATCGTCTATCTCCATTTTTGTGGCTTGGGAGGATCATTCTCCCATCTCAGTTGTTTTCCTTCTCAACTTTGAGTTCTTGAGGTTCTGAAAAAACAAATCACAAGTGAAGTTAGCAAAAAAAAGCAACATTTCATGAAAACCAACCTCAAAGAAGTTGGCATACCTAGGGAGGGGGAGGAATGCTCATGTTTCCTTTACTCAAGGAGACCTTGACCTTTCCAGCTCGAAAGTTCACCTCTAACATCTTCCTTTGAAATTTCTTTGTTAACTGCTTGAAAGCAACACCTGAAATCATCATTCGCACAAGTTTGTTAATGAACAACAAAGCTTAGGAGAAATCATAAAAGTGTAAGACATATATAAACAAAAATAAATCCTACCACTATCATAGGCGTGGCTCTGGCCCACAACACTCAAAAACTGCTCTTTCTGGAAGTGTCTATCCTTCAAAATCCACATGGTTGGAAGCTTCTCCTTGGACCCTTTTTCCTTATACGATTGCAACCAAATAGCCGTCACGACTTCATCAGCTTCCATGGCAGGAACGTTATAGTTCAAGCCAATCCTAGGCTCACCGCTATGATCTCGAGGAACCCTCCAACCCCCAGCATGGTAAATGAAAAGAAAGGTGTGGCGAAAACCCTTCTGACTCGTGGGTTTTGTGTTTATGGTAAGATATAACTCCTTATCATGAAAAGCATACCACCCGTGGCTATCTACGTTACCTGGGACCTCCTGGAGCCTATGTGTGTTCCTGAAGGCGATTATGGTACAAGGGGCTCCAAGTAAACTACAAGTGACTATGTAAGCGTTTATTGTCAACCAGGAGTTAGGAACAAGCTGGGTTACACTAAGGTTATACTCAATCAACAACTCCTCAACAAAAGGGTGTAGCGGAAATCTCAACCCATTATCCAAGCATTGCCTATATACAGCTATACACCCGGGGGGAGGGTTATCTATGGTGCTATCACCCCCAGGAGGGGAAATGAGAAAAGGCTCCCTAATATGGTACTTAGTCTGCAAATGTCTAGTACCCTCATATAAAGATCTAAGACAAGCAGGGGTGGGGTGGCACATAGAAGGGCTAGCTCTCCTAACAGGTGGTTTAAAAGTCACTGGCTCCCCAAGAGAAGTATATGTATCATCCTCACTTGACATTGTCACCACTCCGTCAACAAGCAATCTGTTCAAAGAACCCCTAGAAGTCGGTTCACGTGCAAGAGAAACTTCCCAAGAGGAAGGAGGCAAACAATAATCAAAGCCTAAATCATGCTCAAGGGGTGGGGATGGCACACAAGGAAAAGGCACACCCAAAGGAACAGAATAATCAACACTAGTACCAATCACATTTGTTACAAGTACTTCCCCCGCCCAGATTTCCTTAGACAAATCATAAGATGAAGGGCCGGGGAGAGAGTCAAGGTAATCTTGAGTCGCTTGGTTGTTCATGATGCATGCATAGCTCAACTCAAGACTACCCCGAGAAATTCTCAATATACATGCAAAAATACAACAAGTGTACCTCTAAGCCTAACATCATCACAAGCACAGCCGAGGAACAATCAAGCATACAAGGAAAAAATAGCACAAATACTAAGCAGGAAGAGGTGACGCTTGAATTGGAGAATGAAAAATCAAGTATAGAATGCTTACCAAGTAATCAGAGAGGCCGGAAGAAGTTCTTAAGGCAAGATCAAAGTATACCCCGGGGAGAAATACTCCTGACAATGTCAACAAAAATTTCAAGTGTTAGAAAAATATTCATAGACAAGCCCAGCTGAGGAGCATGATCGGAGTGTAAGAAAAAAAATATATCAAATCACAAAGGCTATGTCAAAACTCTCAAAGAATTATTTCTAAGTAAAATTACCCTTCATTGCTTGGAATAGCACCTCATACCCCTTTAGCCTAGGCATACCCCCTCGGCTATCTCTCCTCGCCAACTCACAAAAACAAACCTTGCTTGAAATAAAAACCAAAAATCCTCAAAAATTTCCAAGTTAAATCCCTCAGCTCTCACTAGATATATGGGCTACCCTCCCATCCTGATGAACTAAGTCCTCGGCTTACCTCACCTTCCCGCAACATTCAGCATGCTCAATCACACGCTCAACCCCTTCGGCATGACTGAGGTTACCCCGGGGTCGGATCGCTCACTCCCTCGGCTTGGAGCAACCTCTCGGCATCTCTCTGCCCTGCTTCACTCTTCTCAGCTCTCTCTCTCTCTCCTCCTCTCTCAACCCGACTCATCACCCAATTAAAATCTTCTAAAAATCTAAAAAATCCAAGTTAAAACCCCCGACATTCTTTCTCCCTCGGGGTAGACTTCGGCCAAGCAAGCCTTCGGCTTGTGCATCGCACCCCCTCGACCTGAAAGTCACCCCTTCGGTCTGAAGGGTGACTCCCTCAAACTCTCTCTCTCTCTTGCATCTTGCCTCACGCAATTAAAACCCGCGTTAAGTCCCTCGGCCTTATCCCCCTTGCAAAGCCCTCGGTAAGGGCGAAGTCCCAGCTGCACTCCTCTCGGCTGGTGCGGAGCACGCCCTCAGCCAGACGCACCAAACCCTCTCGGCCTGGGTATCTAAGGCCTTCGGTCAGACGGATACCCCGTCGGCCTGCGCTACAACCGTCACCTCTCATCTCTCTCTTACCTTAGCCGAACGCCCAGCACGCGCACCCACCCCTCCGGTGTACCGCTGACCCCTTCGGTCTTCACTCTCTCGGCACCTGGGCACATCTCTCTCCTCATCCCGCTCGGTAAACCCCCTCACCGTGCATGTTACCCTTTCGGACACTCGGGCTACCCTCTCGGCATGAACCAATACCCGAGAAAACAACTCCCTCAGCTCGCACACGACCCCCCTCAGCCTGTGCGTGACCCCCTCGGCACACCCAGTTCGACCGCATAACCTCTCGGCATTCTCAACTTTCCCCTCGCTCATCTCTCTATATCCTAGGGTCTCACTCCCTCGGGATTATCTCTCGCCTCGCCTAACCTGACGGATCCCCTGGCCGCGCGCATGACCCCCTCGGCCTGCACGAGGCATCCCTCAGTTGCACAGCACCCCCTCGGCTGTACGGCGTACTCCCTCGGCTGAACAGAAATCCCCCTCGGCCTGCTCTAGATCCCTCGGCCTGCTCTAGATTCCTCGGCCCTCTCGTCTCTCCTCACCTCAACATATTAAAAAAAAAAAATCCTATGCTAAGCCAGTCAGGAGTCCGAAAATTCATAAATTATCAAACACAAATCCCAAATTCAATTCCAATATCCCAGCCAAAAATTAAACCCCAAAAAATCGAAAATTACAAAGAAAAACCCTTAATTTCGGCTGGGCATAGCCATCCTACCCCGGGGTAAAATCAATTCATAGTTCAAGTGTATCTAACCCTAAGATAAATTCAAAATTTCAGAATTTCCAAGTACAAAAAACGCATAGACATGCCTTCGGATCTATGAAAATAAATCAAAGTGTGAAAATTTTTCACATACCTCTTGAAGATCTTGATAAACTTGGATGAACTTGGATGATGTGACTTGAACACTCAAACTCTCAAGAACTTGGGAGAAAATTAGGAGAATTTTCGAGAATTTTCTTAAAGGCAAGTGAGAAATGAAAAGCATGTAAAGTAAGGGGGGAGTTCATATGTTCAAGCTAAGAAGATGAAAACCCCTCAAAACCCTGGTGCAAATGGGCCTAAGTGATACTTGAGCCCAGAAAGTCACCATTGAAGGATTAAAGTCTAATTACCAGCTTAATTAGCATGAAATCATCATCGGATTATCTCTAAAAATCCCAAGGATAGTCAAAAATGGAGACAAGACATGCCTTCAGCAAAATACATGAAGCTCAACCTGAAGAAAATATTCTGAAAGTGGAAATTTCATCAGTTATCTCTAAGCCATCATCAGGCTTAGCTCTCAAAATTGCTCAATCATCTGAATTAAAGTACCTTCAATGCATTGCTTTGGCTGGTTTTCACCCTTGCAAGTCGCTTGGGGCTCTTTTTAGCCCTCAGATACCCTTGGGGCTCGTTTTAGCCCCCGGGTATGCCTTGGGATTTACTCCAGCATATGTGACAACTTCTCTCATCTCTATTCCGAGTGACATCCGAACTTCATGCGATCTCGTTCCCACATCACGCGTGGGGCTAAATGTTTGGGCCAAGTCCATTGTCCTAAGCCCATTGACCTGGAATTACGAAAAATACCCCTCCATGATCCAGCCCATCATTAGTCAGAGCAAAGTACGGATTTACCCCTAATCTGTCCAATTAAGTACAACTTCTGCCACCTGAAAGTACATCTATAAATAGCTCTCTATTCATTAATGATGGTAACTTTTTTCTAATCCTCTAACCTTCTCTCTCTACTTTCTCTCTCTAAAGTACTCTTTCGCTCTCTACTTTTTCTCTCTAGAAAGTACATTCGCTGACTTAAGCATCGGAGGGGCTTTCCCGGGTCACACCCCCGGGGTAGTTAACCTTCTTTCTCTTTTGCAGGCCTAGCTCTTGGACAGCAAGGCATAGCGGAGGGAAATTCGGACATACTTTGCACCTAGTTCTAGGACATCTTGATACCTTACTACCCTAAGAGACTCCCAGGAGCATTTTGTTTCCAAAAACAATTTGTATTTAAAGGACTTCACTTTTTGGCCAGAGCTCAGGTGGGTTATCTAGACGGAAAACTAACCACATTCCTTAAAGATGAAAAAAAAGCTCTAGTAAAAAAAAATAATAAAAAAAAATGAAAAAAAAAAGTGGAACGTACTTAAAAGTGAAAAATCTGAAAAGTGAGGTCCTTCCTTTATGCTTAACTCTACTTTCTTCGAACTACTTTGTACTTCCTCGTTTTTTTATAGTTGCTATACACATTTTATCACGATATTTAAGAAAATGCACCTCATATGATGTAATACACTTACAATAGCATTAAGGGGTTGTTAGGAGTATAATTAAGTGGGCCATGAGCATTAAATAAAGATAATAGTAACATTTTCACAATAAAATCCTTCCTTTTATAGTATGTTGTAACTATTGTGACATTTTCATTTTAGGAAAGTGTTGCAATTATAAAAAAAAACAAAGGAAGTATTTTTTAGCTGTTTTTAAATCTGGCACCGAAATGAAATCTTACCTAGTGACCTAGTGTACACTGCCAACACTTGTTGTGCATTAATTTAATTATAAATCTAAATTTAATAGAGTTATTCGTTACAATATAGGAAAATTTAATTTAATAAATATTTTATTTTGTTCATTTAGCTTCAAAAACTTAAATTCTATGATTTCAGTTCAAAAGTATTAATAAGATTAAAGAAGAAATATAATAGAGAATTAGGATAAATAATTACAGTTAACTAAAATTAATTTTGGTTCAATGAAAATAATCTAAGGGGCCGTTTGGTTCGCACGAGGGAATTGGAATGGAATGAACAAAGGGAAAGAAGAAGAATGGAATGAAAATACCCTATTTTCGCTTTGTTGTTTGTTTTAAAACAAAGGAATCATTCCCACCACCACACCACCACCCCACTACCACCACAACCACCACACATTTCATCTTTCTCAGCCACCAAACCCCTCATTGGCCCTCCCCTGTCCCTCGCTGGCTATCCCCCTCCCCTCGCCGCCCTTCCTCTCGCTTTGCCGCCGCTAGCTGCGTGAGCCTCGACCACCCCTCACCCGCAAAACCACCCCCAACCCCGTAAAAACCTAGCCCCGATCTCCCTCTCCCCCGAAATCGTCGCCTGGCCCTCCCACCACCCTCAAAACCCTAGCCGGCGGTGGTCAGGTGAGGGGCGGCGGTGATCTAGGCTGGTTTTTTGGTGGTGTTGGTAGGTGTGAAGGTGGTGATGTGGTGGTGTGAAGGTGGGTAGGGAAAGAGAATGGGAAAGTCTAGGGGGGTGGGGAATGGAGTTGGAAGAATTTGGGGTAATAAGGAGGGTAAAGGGAATGAATAAAAGTGCTAACCAAACATCAACAAAGGGAATTGAGCCAGTTGATTCCCATTCTCTTTCCTGATTACCCCCAACCAAACGGCCCCTAAGTTAATCAAATTAATATAATTTCAATTTATGATAATAATTTTAGTTAAGCAAAAATAAGGTGGTATAGAAACACATGACCTATGTCTTATTTGTAGTCAGTCAAATAATGTGGCCACATTTGTTTATAAGAATAATTAAAAATAACCTTATTTCATCCATAAAAATAATGTAAATTTATTATACTAACTCCAATTCGTATCATATGCAACTTTGGTATATTATTTGTGAGATATAAAAAATTCAAAAGTTGCAAATAATACAAACCAATGGTAGTACGTACGAGTAAAATCAAGTACAATATAATAATAATAATAATAATAATAATAATAATAATAATAATAATAATAATAATAATAATAATAATAATAATAATAATAATAATAATAAAACTCTTATTTGTTCATTTGAGTAACCTTATTCTTTAATTTCGACTAATTTAATAAAATACTCTATTTTCAAGGTATCATATTTAATCATCACTATAACGCTAATACTCAACTGTCTTATATGTGAAGTGACACACCATCAACTAACATATATTACCTCCGTTTTTTTAATTGACACGTTTTAATTTTACCACTATTCACACACTCACCTTTGACCATGTTTTGTTCTTTATACGTAATGAAAAATATAGTCATGTGAGATCTTGTTAGATTTGTCACGATATATATTTTCAAGATATTAACTTTTCAAATTTTTTGCTTATCGATACTTATAGATCAGATATGAATGGTTGAAGTTGTGCATTGACAAACGTGACTAAGGAAACGTGTCAACTAAAAAAACGGAGGAAGTATGAATTTGTAGATAATATTCGATGACAAATCTATACTAATATAATAAAAGGCATTACTAAGAACGTTTATGTATCACCTAGACTCCCTCACTACGCCGCATTACCTACTCAACTACTCATTGCACTACTTTTTTTTTTCTTTTTTTTTTTTATGCAAAAGGGCGGCGAAGCCCAAAGATACACTACAAATAAAAAATTAAAACGAGAAGTATTAACCCCTAAGATGTCCTCCATTGGAATCTCCTTCTATTTCGATCGTAGGAACCTCGAAATAAAGAGGTATGTCCTCTTGGACAATTCCTAGAATTTGTAATATATACACCCAACTAACTCAAGGTTAGCTGTTTCTCTTCATTTGATGATTAAATAATAAACAAATCCTCAAAATGAGAACAAAACACTTATCGGTGTACAATACACCGGTGCATACAACAAGCTCTCAACAACTCTGAATAAGTTAGCTAGTTTATTAGCTACTTTATTCCCCTCACTAAAACAATGAAAAATATGTATGTTATTACCCGCTATTTGTTTTTCATTGCTTTCATGCACTTATAATAATGAAAAGTTCTCCACAAGATTTAAACACACAACCATTCTAGAGCTAAGTGTTCTTATCACCAAGCTATGTGATATATATGTAATTTTTTAAATATAAAGTAATATGTAGCAAATATATGAAAACATGTTTGATTATTACAATATAATAAAGTCTTAACTTACAACGTATAATAATGATCAATTTCATATGATAATTGGGGGCGTTGCCTGGGACTAAAAATTAGTTTTTCTTTTAAATGGAGTAATTTAAATGCATAAATCTATAGTACTATATAAAGACAAAGGGTTTTTTGGGTGATAAATTTACTAATTCCCAAAATGTCCGTCTCAATTTGCAAAAAATACTTTTTTTGTTTTATTTTTTTTATTTTATCTACAATTAATATATATATATATATATATACATATATATATATATATATATATATATATATATATATTAAAAATAACAATCGCTGATGTCATCACTGCCTACGTGTCACTTTCTTATTATATTTTTTCCCTCCAAAATGCATGTATGATGTCATATTTTTCCTTTACAAGCTTTTGTTTTCTAAAGATACAAGTGTAGAGACGCACGAAATTTCGTGCATGTGAATCTATCGAGTAAAATTCTCTTTTTTTTTTCAAATGGAAGTTTTTTTTTTCTTTCTTTTTTTCACATGTTAGGTTTTTTAGATGGTATTTTTTAAAGGATGGTATTATGTTTCAGATGGTAGGTTTTTTTTTTAAAAAAAAGTAAAACAAAATTGAGAGGGGTATTTTAGGAAAGTAAAATTTATCACCCAAAAGTTCAAAACCCCCTTTCACGCACTTTATATATAGGATTATGTTATTCAGTTATTTATGATTTGTTACCAATAGGTAATAATATAATTTTAAAATTTCCTAATTAAATATGAAAATTATGCATTTTTGGGAATTGTATATTCATATTTAATCAAAAATTAATTAGAAAAACGGAGGAAGTAGTTATTTTCTTTCAATATGTGTTAAAAGTTTATAATTCAATTCTTATTATAAAACCGTGCATCGCACGGGATTATTAACCTAATTATTTTTTTAAAAAAATAACCTCTCATAATTACCCTTTAATAACTGTTTCACTTCTTACATATAAATTTATATCTTCAACTGTTTCACTCCACTTTATTTATAATAATAAATAAATAAATAAATATTGTTCTCACTCCCCTTTAATTTATATATATTAGATCTTATCAATATTATTAGTTTTACAGTTCCTACTAAACATGGCTGGTGTTTTATTTATTTATTTATTTAATTATTTTGGGTGATTCTAGGTTGATGGCGGGCATTGGTTATTATTTTTTTTTTCCTTCTAATTTTTGTATGGTATGCGCGCATATATATATATATATATATATATGCTACGGAGTAAATATTACGGAAGTAACAAAAAAAAGAACTCTCCTTTTTCCTCTTCTAACTGTTCTAAGTACAAACAAGCGATTAACAAACACAATCAACATTAATAAAATAAATAAATAAAGGAAATTATAATTTTGCTGTACAAGTCGTCAATGAAGATTATGATGATACTCGTATCAGATTATCAATGCATTAAATGATCAAACAAACGAACGATGTGAGACGACGACTGATCCAAGTAAGTTTTGTTTTTTCAATGTTTATTTTTTTATTTTTTTTTATTTTTTATTATTCCATCATATGAAAACTTCGTTTTGTGTAAATTATATTATCCAGAAATTTGTTTAATAATATGAAACTCCCATCAATCGACAATCGTTCATTTTGAAAAGAACATCTTATTAATTTTAATTTTGTTACGTCATTATCAAGTATGTGCATTATTAGTAGTTGATGTTCCTATATATTATCATCATCAATGGCAAATTTTATGGTGGCCGGTTGTTGTTTTATAAATTGTTTGATAATTTTATAAAAATATATATTTCGAATAATTTTGTGATGAAGATGATGGGAGTGGAAGGGGATAAGAATTTAGGGCACGTCCGCACGTGTTTGGTATACCGTATATATAGTATACTTACATACTTAATTACTCGTATATGCATTATGCATTGACTTAAAATAGGCAAACTATAGTATATGCATTATGCATTGGCTAAAAATAAGCAAATTATATTCAGTATTATTATTTAAATTATTGCCTTGCCCTTTCTATTAGCTAAGGGCACTTTAAGTAGAGGAGTCAATTCGGATAATCCACTACCACAAAATAGGGAATAGAGAGCGCCTAAAACAACTAATATAGATCGCCTGTAGGGCGCTCCTCTGAGAGGGTGCCCTATAAAGTCTATAGAACGCCTCTTTGAGGCGATCTATATCTAACACAATACAGAGCGCCTATCTAAGATAGGCGCTTCATATTTTATATAAAAAGTTAATAAAAAAAAACTAGGAAAATAGAGCGCTCATCTTCGCATAGGCGCTATCTAGCTACATAAAAACAGAACGCCTATCATAGATAGGCGCTCTCTATTCCTCACTTTTTTTAATACAAAAAATATTATTATTACTATTATTATTATTACTATTATTTTAATAATAATAATAATAATAATAATAATAATAATAATAATAATAATAAATTGTACTGTACATAATAAAATAAACTCCGAAAAAATTAAAATACAAATACTCCGTATTTCAATTACAATAACAAAATTCCTTAAAAAAATTTACAATTACAAGTTGTGTATGTAATACCCCTTATTAAATTCCTTGAAATAAATAAATAAATAAAAAAAAACCACTGATTAACTAACACTTTAGAAGTGCACCGACCAGAAACTCAACGACAACTCTTCCACCAGCAACGTCTCCACCAACCTCACCACTGTAGCAAGAATAGCGCACAAAAATAGAGAAGATGACCAAACACCCACAAATTTTAAGATAAAAATTAGAAATTAATCCAAATTATAACATAAAAATCAATTGATGAAAGATGAAAACCAGAATTATAATATGACAATCAATTAATAAAAGATGAAAATCAAAACTAGAACATGCAAATAAATTGATAAATCATAAAAATCTGATATTTTAACATAAAAATCAATTGATAAAAGATAAAATCAGAAATTATACCATGAAAACTAAACACCCACAGATCTAATAATTGAGAAGTATAAATCAAGAACTGATCGAAAAGAAAAGCCAAAAAATTCATACCAACTTATAAAAAACCAAAAAACGAATATATTTGCAATATTGAAATTCGAACACAAACGAGATTAATCTTCTTATACCTTTATGAATCTTAAGACTTCACATCTTCACAATCTGTTTTATAGCAGCAACACCTAATTTCAACGCATTAAGATCAAACGACGGCTATCTCTCTGGCTCCGCGCGGCTTCTCTGGCACGATCCTCGATGGCGTTGCAGCGGAGCATCATCAGTTAAAACTGATTCAACTATAGAGAAAGATGGAGAAGAGAAAAAGGTAGTACAAAAGTATTCATGATTTCATTTAGATTAAACCGCAATCAAATCTAATTTTTGATAAATTTGAGGGAAATAATTCAAATGATATGCATTTGTTTTGATTTTGAAACTGGAAAAAAAAAAAAAAAAAAAAAAAAAAAAAAAAACAAGTTTTCTGGCCTTGAGGAGAGGAGAGGTGAGGAGAGAGAAAGAGGAGAGGAGAGGGCGGCTGGTTGAGGAAAGGCATCATAGGGTTAGGTTATTATTTTATCTTTATTGTTTAAAATTATGCTAAAATCATATAGGTCGCCTAACTAAGAAAGGCGATGTATATCTAAAGTCACATGTTTTATATAAATATTAAAAAATCAAATAGAACGGTTAACTAATGTAGGCGCTCTATAGCTTTTAACATACAAAGCGCACATCTTACATAGGCGTTCGATAGAATTCTAGAGATCGCCTAACTAACTTGACCGCTCTCTATTGTGCGTTATGTATTCCCTATTTTGTGGTAGTGATCGGATGGAGTTCGGGTCGAGTCTGTTCGGGTCGGATATGTTCGGGTTAAAATTATTCTTTTAATTCAGATCGAGTCAGGTTAGGTCAGATTCGGGTCATGGTCTATCGAGTCCGGGTCGAATATGGGTCAGTTCAACTCCAGATCGGTTCATGTTCGGTTCGGATAAATTTGGATCGGGTTCAAAACGGGTTTAACCGGGTTAATTTCGGGTCGGATGAATTTGGGTCGAGTTGATTTGGGTTTGGGTAATTTCGAATGGATTAAGATAAGGTTGATCTGTTGATTCATTAATTGGTCAATTTCAATTCAATTCCTTTCTGTATTTGGCTAGATATTAATCGAGCCAATAATAAGGTTTTTAAAGTAAGAGTTATTATTGAGTTTTTATCTTATTATTAGGTCAATATAGCATCAACTAAAATTTGTTGCTATTCACCAAAAATTCGTTGCCAACTCTATTTAGCAACAAGTTGGAAACAAAAATTTGTTGTTGCTAAAAGGCTTGTTGCCATGTGATTTTGGCTACCAGTTGCAAAGCAATTTTGTTGCAATATTGCATCAATTTAAATATAGTTTCCATGATTGTTGTTGTTTTTGGTGCATTCGTTGCCAACTTTGGCAACAGATTACCATTGGTCGTTGCTAAAATTAGCAACAGAATCTTAATGTTAGTTCCTAAAATATCAACAAATTATTAAAGTTGGTTCATAAAAATAGCAACAAATCATAATCATTGGTTGCTATATATCAACACTACGAGACAAAAACTCAATCCCTATTAGCAATTCGGTTTAACCCGATCTCGACCTTTACCAATCTAAAATCTCACTCGGGTCAGGTGAACTCGACTCGACTATGCTTGCATGTAAGGCTCTTTGAATCCCCAATCTCAAGAACCATAGTTGGTAGGAATCGAACTTGTGACCTCGATGTCACATGGTGAATCTCTTACCAACTATACCAAGTACTATTTGTTTACTTCGATGCATATATATAATTTATAATAAGTGAACGAAATATTAGAGACGGAATTGAAAATTTTGTCTCTAAATTAAGGACAAAATCAAAAATCCGTCTCTAAATTAGAGACGAAATTGAAATCCGTCTCTATTTGATGTCATTGTAGCAACAAATAATAAGAAGAGTGTCTTCAAATAATTTTATACATAATAGCAAAAAGTGGCCTACATAAAAATTAACAACAAAATGTAACACAACTTGTTTCCAATGGCAACAAATAAAAAAAATACATTATCATCTAGCAACAATAGTTTAGACAACTTGTTTCTAATGGCAACAATTTAAAAATTCATTGCCTTTGTTTGTTTCTAAATCAATACAAATAAAATATTTGTTTCCATAGTTTGTTACCATATGGAAACAAGAGAAACATATGATGCCATATAGTAACAACTAGTAAGACTTTTTTTTTAAACCAAAGGAACTTAATTAATTAGAAAAAGTCACAGTACAAAGCAAATGCCAAGTTCCTAACTTAGCCATGATAATCCAAAGGATCAGACTACTACTAGAAAACATAATAGAGATAATATCATAGTTCAAAAGGCTTCCTACAAATAACATTACAGGCATTAAACAGCAGATTCCATCGTACCATTTTAGCAGGCCACAAACCTCGGGCAGTAACCTCATCATAATCAAATACTGCCTGTAAGATCATCATCATACGCATCCCTAGTGATGTGTCCATTTTATATAGTATTTTACCCCCGTCCCTTGGTCATAATTAGTAGTGTTTTTGGCTCTTTAGAGCCACTTTTATTACTAATTGGTGTTTTCCAGTGTTTTCGTAGATTTGGTTGACTTTTGCAGGGATTTATGCTTTTGGAGTATTTTCCCGAGATATTTTGGAGCAATCACGAGCATTGGAGAAACACGACCAGATTTTATAGCCCAGGGCCGGTTAGAGCCATCGAACCGGTGATTAAGGGCTCGGTATAGGTGATACCGGGGCATTTGAACCGAGTATTCAAGACCCAAAGAGGAAACCCAGATTGGCCCGAAGAATTGGAGCCCAATCGAAGTCCAAATATTGGCCCAAATGAGCCGCCCGGCCAAAAAGGCTGGCGCCCGGAGGCGCGCCCGGCCGGGCGGGAGAAGCTTGGTCTGGCGCCCGGTGACGCGCCCGGCCGGGCGCGAGATTAGTACTGGAGTCAAAAAAAGGCGCGCCCGATCGGGCGGTGCCTCGCCCGATCGGGCGCGTGTTTTCTTAGTAGATGATTAACATAGTTTTAATTTGTTTTAGCTTAGGATTTTTGTACGGAGTATAAATACTCCTACGTAATACGATTTTTATCATCCTTCTCTCTTAGACTTTCTCTCTCTACTTAGTTTTCTCTCTCTTAATCTCTCTCTAAACCTTTGTTCTTATTTCTTTGATTAATTCCAGATTATTTTGGTAACGTTTCTCTTCCTTTAATCTTATTTATTTTTATTCCTTTCATCATGATTTATTTTATTACTTTGATTAGTTTAGTTTTTATTATGTGTGAGTAGTTTAATTTCTAGGGTTTATGGGGATCTAATAAATAATATGAAGGGGTAAATTATTGTTGTTGATTATCAATGCTAGATTAATTTCCTATTGATTGATTTAATGCTCTGTGACTAGATTAGGCCTATCTTTTATGCATGAGTTTGACAATATTGATTCAAGAATCGAGAGATGAGAATTAATGCTTAGGTCTAGTTTCAATAGGCAAGTTAATTTATAAATGGTTAAGTCAAGATTCGAGAGATGAGATTTAATACCGATAAATTAATTGTGTGATTGTAATAAGTAGCGAGAGCCCCTTTACAATCTGGTTAATTGATGCATTGATGATTGACTATTATTGATTGTTGGTATTGCATGATAATTTCTTATTGGATTGTTTTAATGTTTTACAATTGCGGCTTGTAAAAGTATAGCAATATTAAATTGATGAATCGAGCAGATGTTAATTTGATATTAAAGGCTATTTTCAATAAGGACTTAGATCTAGTAAATTGCGAGAGCCTGTTAGATCTATGTTGATTAATAAATTGCGAGAGCCTGTTAATCATGTTATTTATGCAATGTCAATTATTGATTACTATGTTTTACCCTGGAGTATTATCTATTGGCGAACCTATGACCTAGATCCTTTATATATTATTTTCTCCCTATTCCTACTCTTTTTAGTTTAGTTTCTTATTCAACTATAAATATTGGTTACTTAAATAGTTTAGATTATAATAATAAATTAGGAGTAAAAAGACTAGTTTCCCTGTGGAGATTGACCCTACTTCCCTATCTACGTTAGTTAGAGGACTTAGGAATTATTTTTTATTACGGGATACGACTTTACCCTGTCACCTAGCACATGAGGGTGGTTGATCAAAGAAATTGGCTCCAGATTTCAACTCCTTTCCAATCTATGCAAGGTAGTGAGCAACTCTATTGGCTTCTCTTGGGACGTAGTTGAAAGAAAATTTGCAGCCTTTAGCAAGTAAGGTCTGCATATCCCTTAGAATAGCAACAAAATCATGGGTTCCATTCTTCTCCACATCATCAATGGTAGATTTAAGAGAGAGAGCATCAGTTTCAATAACGACATTTGTAAGCCCCGCATCGACAGCCATTTGCATTCCACCATATATGGCCAATAGCTCAGCCTGTGCTGCACTTCCAGCTTTAGTCTGCCATGCTTTCCCAAAGAACCAATCTCCGTCACAAGTACGTGCCACTGCACTAGCCCTAGAGGTGTCTTTTCGCCTCCATTCCCAAGCACCGTCGGTGTTGATCTTGATGGTGTTTCCTTTCACCCTTTGCCACCTTGTTTCACGAATTAGAACAGTTGGAATCTTTCCTTTCCCCTGAAAAACATTAAGAATAATATCCAAATCCAGCTTATATCTGTTAAACAAGGTTAGAGGGTGGAAAATAGCAAGTTGGAAAACCGTGTAGTTCCTAGCTCTCCACGTATGCCAAAGAGCAACAGAAAAATCACCCTCCAATTATTGCTCATATTCATGTTATAATTCATCCAACCTTCCCAATTAATATTTCCCCTTATTCTTTTCATTTGTATTCTTCTGCTCTCTTACCTGCTTTCCTTCCTTTTTACCCTTATCATCTTTTTTAATATACTTTTTTCTTGGGGCCGCCAAAACCCACGGGCCATAGTCCTCTTTACTTGTTATCTGAAACCCTATGCTATTTTCTTTTTCTTTCTGCAACACCGTAGGAGTAGGGGGGGTTTCCTGGTGCTCCGAGCTTATCTCCATTTGCCCATCTGCAACCTTACTCAGTTCTATCCCTGTTGTGGTCTGAAGCACACTTTTACCATTTTTTAAATGGCACTTGTCTTTTGTATGTCCTATCCTACCACATTCAAAACAGAGTGTGTGGATTTTTTCAAACTCGATTTTTTGCCATGCTTTACCGACCCAAACTCTAGTGACTAATGGTTGTTCAAGATTGATTTCGACGCAAACACGCGTATATATGCATTTGCTGATTTTATCAGTGGAGTAATCCACCCGAATTGGTTTCCCCACCACCTCAGCTATGCTATACAGAGGTTCCTTATCGTAATATTCTACCGGAAGCTCTGAAAATCTGATTCAAACCGAAATATTCTTGAAACTTTCCGATGATGGTCTGAAATTTAGCTTCCATTTAGCCATCATTAAGTAGTGGTCAAAGATAAACTACGGCCCTCCAAAAAGGGCTTTCTCAAGATCATCTTGGATTGAAAAACGAAACAGGAACACTCCATTTTCCATCTCAATTACTTCAAGTCCCCCCCTTGGATTCCACATGCGTTGAACTCTCTAATTCATGAATTCTGCTCTGATTTTAATCCCTAGGCATTTCCCGATTAGAGTCAGATTCCATGGCCTTCTAAGCTCTTTTAGCTTTTCCTTCTGAAACTTTACTGCATTCGAATTAGTAGTTAAATCCTCATCTTCGTCATCCCATTCCTTAGATGCTACCATTATCTTTCTTGCTTCTTTGAACCACTGTGAGGAGTGAGTGACTGCCTCTCTAAATGATCCTGCCATCCTCTTCATTGGACCACTATCCTGTTTATCTTTTACAGAAGTTTCCCCTGCTTCCGTAGGAGTTACTCCTATCCTTTTATCCTGAGCTGAATCAGCTTGAGACACTGTTAGTTGGTCATCGATGTTGATCTCCATATCCTCGTTCAATTAGACAGTACTTGGAATATCCATGCCCAAATCAAGACGTGTGACTGATTTGTTAACTAAATCTATCTCCTGCGTAGACTCCATTTCAATTTCTAAAGAAGGAGTCATCTTCACCAAATAAAAACACAATGGGATGAGTAGAACGGACCTAATCTAAAAGATAATCCAGTAAGACTACACTAAATGCTGAGCATTGAAGGAACACTACTTGCCCCCTACTAGAAGTAAGCTCCTAGAGCTCCGAACACTATTGTGTTGAAGTTGTTCTCCGATGGCTAAGCCTCTAGAGAGAGAGTTTTTTTGTGTTTTCTGCATCATAACAACTAGTAAGACATTTTGTTTTAAAATAGCAACAAATCAAAAACATGTATCAATTAATTATTAAAAAAACTAAAGCATAAAACACCGCTTTTAATTAGGCAATGAAAAAAAATTATATTCGTTGCTATTTAGCAACATTTTAAAAATCTGTTGCTATACTTAGTTGCTAAAAAGCTTTTATTTTTGTAGTGTATATCAAGTCATTCATGTGTCATATTTTTTATCGAGTTGAAAGAAGAGGTTTTAATGTTCAAATATTACAAATTATTTGTAGGAAATTTTAGATGAGACGAATATAAAGCTTAGAAAGTAATTTTATATAAGGAAAAATAGAAAAGAAAAATCCAACCTATGCACTTTTTCCTTACAAAAATCCAACCTTCATTTTATTCCTAAAAAATCCAACTTTTATACCCCTCCTTCTCCCACTGTTCCATTACCTGTTGATGACCGATTTTTCTAAGTTATATGCCACGTGTCTTAAATTAATAGGTTAATTATTTTTTTAATTATTAAAAAGCAAAAATAATTAAAAGAAAAAGAAAAAAAAAAACCTTTTCCACCACCACCACCTCCACCACTTTCCCCTGCCACCACTCCCTCTCCCCCTCCCTCCCCTGTGTGCCCACCATCCACCGGGACCAACGCGCACACCACCAATACGCACAGCCCATTGAAACCTTCCCCTGCCACCAATACAAACGCCCAACCACCAACTCACACCACCACCACCTTCCCCTGCCACCAACACAAACGCCCAGCCACCAACTCCACAACCCATCCAACAACACACACGCCCAGCCACCAACTCCACCACCGAGCAACCAACAAAAACCCACACCTCGCAAACCGCCCAGCCGCCAAAAAAAATCAAAAAACCCCCCTTTCCGTCACTACACCTCCCCCTTTTCCTTCACGTCAGCCACCCACCGTTGATAACTTTAACCCCAAAACCCTCCCTATCTGAAACCTAGCCCCTAAAAACCTCCCTGATTAGCCTGAAACACAACCTAAAAAAACGCCCTTTTCCCCGAACGACCACCACTTGCCCATCCCACCCTTCGCAAGCCCCATGGAGCCGAGGGTGAGAGAGAGATAGAGAGGGAGAATGAGAGTGAGCGAGGGGAGGAGAGGTGAAACGACGGTGATGAGTGGTGGTGGCGGAGGTGTGAGAGGAGAGATAAAGAATAGGAGTGAGAAGGGAAAATGAGAGAATAAAAAAAATTTAACATGTTTATCAGGTCATAGGTAAAATGGACCTGTTAGAGAAGGGTGGTATAAAAGTTGGATTTTTGAGGAATAAAATGAAGGTTGGATTTTTTTTTTCCATTTTTCCTTTATATAATTGGTATATACATGAAGTAAACTTATTATCGCGGATTATTTCTTTGTAGTAAAAACGTTAACTTATTAATAAGGGATTAGTAAATATAGTACTCCCTCCGTATCTTAATGATGTTCCTGTTTACGTAAATCGATCCAAAATTTTTACTTATCTTTGACCGCAAATATCTTCAGTATCACATTAGCAAAAATTATAAAGCTAGATATTAATAACATACTCATCAAGACGAATCAAACTAGATTCCACATGACTATATTTATTCTTATAGATTGAGAGAAATTTAAAAGATTCTCTCTTATTTTTAAATAGTCCAAGATTCCAAAAATAACATTATTTTGGAACGGATGGAGTAGTATAAGAACTTGAATAAAAAGGTCAATAATTAATTATGGTCGGGTTAAATTCGGATCGGGTAAAAATGAAATCGAGTTAAAATTGGGTTGGGTAAATATAAGTTTGGGTCAAAATAAATCGGATTAAATCGGTTATTTTCCGATTCAATTTCGACCGGGTTGAGTTCGGGTCGAATCAAATCGGTTTGGTTTGAGTTCAGGTTGATTCAAATCGAATTCGGGTTTAGTTCAGATTGGATCAAATCGATGTCGGGTTAAATTCAGATAGGGTCAAGTTTAGATTCGAGTTGACTTTAGTTCGATTACAGATTGCGTTTGGATCTTGAATTTCTCGGATCAAATCGGATAGGTTATAGTTTGAAACAGATAGTTTTTTTCGGGTCGGTTCAAAATTTGATTTTGACCCCTCTTAACTTTAAGGTTAAAGATTTCGTGACCTTTTCCCATATACTCTTAAACGGTCTTGCTAGTTTGGAGTTTGGAGTGAATTTACCTTTGTAAATTGCGAGGTTCTAGAATTGCATACCCTTACGAATTCACTTAAGGGCTATTTTTCTCGAATGAGCTTTCATTCTAAGAGTAGTGTTTTAGTTTTTGTTATCATTTATTTGAGGGAAATTTGTCTAGAATTACCATAAAGATAGGGTCATTTGTGAACAACTACCCATTTATTTTATTTGTTTAAATTTACCCAGAAGTTACAAAAAGTTGGGTAGCACTACCCATTAACGTTTTCCGTCCAATTAAAACGTTATTGGTCCCACTTTTTCACTTTTTTCACTTCATTAACTCCCCTAATTACCTTATCTCTCCTCCCTAATTAACTTCCCCTCCATTCTCAGTCAAAAAATCTAAGAGAACATACTCAATAAATTGAGCACAAATTCTTAATTATTCAAGTGATGTTTCACACTTTCCTTTTAATCTATTGTTTACTATATTTGTTTAACAAGTTTTAATTGAACGCAATTAACATAATTAAGGTGTAAATTAGTGATTCGGATTAGGGTTTATGGGTTCAAATAAATTTGGGGGTTTTGATTTCTAGGGTTTAGGGGTTCAATTGAGTTCTAGGTTTCGGTTACTTTAACTTTGAGATTGAATTTAATTTTATTTTAATTATTAATTGGCCATTGTAATTAGTAGGATGTATAATTAGCCATTGTAATTAGTAGGATATCTAAATTTGGGGGTTTTGATTTCTAGGGTTTAGGGGAAGTTAAGTAGAGAGGATGAGAGAAGGTAATTAGAGGAGTTAATTAAGTAGGAAAAGTGAAAAAGTGGACCCCATTAACGTTTTTTGGGCGGAAAACGGTAATGGATAGTGATATCCAAACTTTTCTTAACTTCTGGGTAGTTGTTCACAAATGACCTTATCTTAGGGTAATTCTAGACAAAATTTCCTTTATTTGAACTTATTTGAAGCTATCAAATCTTATCTAAACATAAGAATGTCATAAACCGAATGTAAACTCCTTTAAATAGGTTATGGCAGTTTACACATAAGTGTGTAACATTCCTAATTTATGGTAAACATTTTTTTGGGTGCAAAATAGGGTCAAACCCAAAAAGAAAAATACAAAAACTAACTAACAATCGAGGCGAAGTCACCCCAACTATGTCCTCCCCGAGTAGGTTCTTTATTTCAATTAGAAGATCATCAAAATAAAGCACCCTTTTTTCAAGAACGCTCCAACTTTGTGCTCCCAAAGTACTGGAATAGGAAGTCCATAGGTTGGCTAATTGATATGGGAGGAAGCTCGAAGCTCCTCTAACGGCAGAAAAATGGGTTTAATGAGAGAAATTAGAGAGAGAATTTGGGGAAGAAGAGAGTTTGTTATTAATTGCATAACTAACTCACAATTATTACATGACTCTTATAGTTGAATACACGTCATCATTCCACTAACAAACCAACACTCAGCTAATAACAAATAAAATTAACTAAAAAATCCCGCCAAAACAATTAGCTAAAGTTCCCGCATCATAGCTTTCCCCCTTTTAAAAGACTTGTCCTCAAGTCTAAGCAATTACAAAGTCAGGTTACTTCTTCTTAAAGTGTTCAGCGGGCTCCCAAGTGGCCTCAAAAGCAGGAAAGCCTTCCCATTTAACCAAATAGTGTACCTGAGCTTGATTATGAAACTCACCATTTTCCTGTCCAAAGTTGCAGCAGGCTGAATTCTATCAGAACCAATTTCAAACCCTTAAAACACATGAGGGATATGAGAGACCAAAGGCAGTTTTCCTTGAAAAATCTTGAGCTGAGATACATGAAACACATCATGTAGGCTTCTACTGGCAATTTCAACTTGTAAGCCACTTTACCAATCATAGCAGCTACCTGAAATTGCCCATAGAATTGATAAGACAACTTTTGATTGCTCCTTTTATGTACTGAGTGCTGCCTATAAGATTGGAGTTTCAACCAAACCCAATCACCTACTTGAAATGACCTTTCAGACCTATGCTTGTCAGCCTGACTTTTCATCCTGCTCTAAGCTCTCTCCAAATAGAACTTCAAATCTGCAATCATCCTTTCCCTTCTTTGAAAGATTCTATCTAGCTCATCATTCTTAACCTCACCAACCAAATATGGAAAATGTAAAGGTGGGGGTTGGTTGTAAACAACCTTATAGGGAGTCAATTGTATAGCAGTATGAAAATGGGTATTGTACCACCATTTTGCTAGAGACAACCATTTATGCCATTCCTGGGTTGATCTCATGTCATGCACCTAAGTTATGCTTCCAAGCACCTATTGACCACCTCTTTTTGACCATCAGTCTGAGGATGATAAGCAGTAGACAAAAGTAGCTCAGTCCCATGTAGAGTGAATAACCCCTTCCAGAACTGACTTAAGAACACAAAGTCCTTGTCACTGACTATAGATTTTGGCCACCCATGTAGCTTAAATACATTATCCAAGTAACATTGAGCTACTTGTAGTGCAGTAAAAGGATGAGATAATGCCATGAAATGAGCATATTTGCTCAACCTGTCCACCACCACAAATATCACCTCTTTCCTAGCTGATTTAGGAAGTCTTGTGATAAAATCTATAGAAATGTCAAGCCAAACCTCCTAAGGAATAGGAAGAGGATGTAAATGACCAGGATATGCTGAAGTATCATACTTAGCAGCCTGACACACTGTGCACTTCCTCACAAATGCACCGACATCTCTTGTGAGTTCCCTCTAGTAGAACAACCTTTTAACCCTTCTCAAGGTCAACTCCCTTCTACCATGACCACTCTATGGGGATTCATGATGACAAGAAAAAATTTTATTCCTCATTTGGTCATCGGGACCCACTAAAATTTTGCCCTTTCTTCTTAAGAGAGTGTCATCCCACTGGAATCCTGCAACCAAGTTTCCAGATGGCAAAGCTTGCATGATTGCAGCATAATTGTCATCTAACTGGTACTAGCAGCAATTAAGGTTCCCAAATTGGAATCTAATACTGTAACTGCCATACATAGAATCTCAGAACCTTAAAGCCTATATAAGGCATCAGCTACCATATTTTCCCTCCCACATTTGTACTGTATCTCATAATAAAAGCCATTTAGATTTGATAACCAGAACTGCTGAAATATAGTAGAAATCTTCTGCTACAATAGCCATTTTAAACTTTTCTTATCTGTCTTGATAACAAAATGCCCCCATACAAGATATTGTTCCCATTTCTGGACAGCAAAGACTATAGCCAACAATTCCTTATCATACATAGAAAGCTAATTCTTCCACTTTAGACCCAATGCCCTGCTGATATATGCTAATGGGTGCCCTCTTGCATTAATATATTCCCTATACCAATCTTAGATGCATCAGTCTCCAAGATAAATTGCTTGCCAAAATCTATAATGGTCAAAACTGGTGCTGAAATCAAGGCAGACTTAAGCAATTCAAAGGCTTGTTGTGCTTCATCATTCTAATTACAACCATTCTTCTTTAGCTGATTTGCCAAAGGTTTACTTATCACTGCATATCCCTTTACAAACTTCCTATAATAACATGTCAAGCCTAGGAAGCTTCTAAGTTCTTTTACATTAGATGGAACTGGCCAACTACTGACTGCAGCAACCTTCTTGGGATCAGTCTCCACACCAAACTCAATAATATAGTGACCCAAATACTCCACCTTATTTGTTTCAAAAATACATTTGCTTTCCTTCACAAACATGTAGTTATCTTTCATCAGAGCAAACACCTTATCTAGATGTTGCCAGTGGTTCTGCAAGGATCTGCTATAAACTAGTATGTCATAAAAAAATACTAACACACACTTCCTTAAAAGTGGCCTAAACACATGGTTCATCCACCCTTGAAAAGAAGTAGGGGCATAAGTCAGACCAAAAGTGTAACACCCCGACCTCTAATTCAGTTATTAAGATAATCTTAGCAGCGGAATTAACCTAACACGGTCGGGACGTCACTGCCGTAAATCCCTCACGAGACTTACAAGGAAACAAACATACTTAATTAACAAACTTGATTTATAAAACATAGTAATCTATTTATAACAAACATTTTTCTTAATTTTTATAATAGAAAATCCTATCTTATCTCAAACTTTACTAAGTAGCTTAGTCTTACTATTCAAATTAAACAACTTAAAACTATAACTACTATTAAGTGATAACTGAAAGTAAAATCCTCGCTACTACTCGTCTCCATCATCCCCAGCAGTACCTAAAACATAAAAACATAAAAACGGGTGAGCCGAAGACTCAGTAACGAACTACTCTAGTAGTGTAACATCATTTTAATTCATTTTAGTTAACAAAACAGGGAGAATGGAATATTTTAAAACATTTAATAAAATTCATATAATGATATATATATAACGTTCATATTAACATGCTAGTCGCTGGCAAGTATGACATGGCGGAACGTCTTCCGCGATGGGCCGGTGCCCATAACATAGAGAAGATGCTCGACATAGTTGGGCTAATGCCCCATGGGTACATGCATGACCGAGAAGTAACCTGTAAACATATACTGCCAGACAGACTAGGTCTTTCACTGTTATTTATCATGTTGTGTAACTTTTACATAAGTCATTCATAGATTCATGACATACTTTCGTAAGATCCAAATATTAATAAAAAAAACGTTTATCAATAAAATCATTCATATAAATCATTAAACTGAAGTACATTAATAAACACGTTCATCATCCCGCAAGTCATTAAATCCAGAGATATAATTAACTTTCAAAAATGACATCATGCTTTTATAAACACATTTCGAAGGGAATTGCGGGTACTAGCAATAGTCGTTACCTCGATTTACAGTATGATAACCTTCCTGTTAGCCTTTATTCTATCGTTCTCACTGAGCTCCGAGGTCCGATTCTTCTTAAAAAAAAAAAAAACTATTGCATTAGTTGGGAAAATGATTAAACTATACTCTTTAATTATATTAGTATAAAATCAATAAATTTATTTCTAAATACAAGTAATACCATACGTAGCTTTATGACTCAAAGAAGTCATAGTTTTTCTACTAAATTATTAACTAAAGTACAAGAATTACTTTCAAAACAAATTAGTTATTTTTATATCACAAGAAATAAAACAAGATTTCTTTTCAAAGAACACTTATGAACATCATAAACAATACTGCTTTTACCTTGGGCTTAGTATAATATGAAGGCAACAGTCTCAATGGATCTTAAAAGATCATTTCCATTAGTTTTGACAAGAACATGGTCATGAAAGAAGAAGAGGCTATCTAGGAAAATATAGTATATGCTTTATGGTGACAAGGTTTTAGAGCGATGGAGATGTTGGCTTGGATTAGTGGCGGTGATCGACCCAAGTAGACGGTTGGTTTTTTTTTCTTTAAGGAGTGTATTCATCGTTCATTCGTTGCTAGTAGTTCAATATATATATATATAAAGAAAAGGGAGGAGATAAACTTTTGCACATGAATTGATGATAAGCATAACATGAATAGCAAATAGGAAGGAAGAACTCTTTGACTAACTTCCATTGCTTAACCGTGAAGAATAACAATGAAGAGGTGGGTTTTGTCTTCTTATTGCTAGAACATTAAGAAAAGGGATGATCAAATTTCTATTGTGATAATCATGGGGTTATGAGCAACTAATTATATAAAGAAGCAAAATTAAACTTTGTACCATCAAATTCTTAACCGTGAAGGTGGTAATTGAAGAGGTGGAATTTGTCTTCTTGTTCCCTTTTATACCTTAACCTTGAGGGAGTAGGATAAGCTCAAGCAAAGTTGGCAAAGTCTAATCAATTATCCTTGATTGGTTTAGCAAGACATTAAGCAACAAGTATTAGGAGATGTAAAATAATTTTGATCTTCATGACTTAATCGTTATCCTTTTGTATAAATAAGGGTATTTTGGTCATTTTATTCTCTCGGGTAAAAATACTGATTTTGATATAAATCTTTAAACATACGGAACATAAAAATTTTACTTAAACTGAAATACATTTTAAAATAAATTATTTTCCTTCGAAAAATTAGCTTTCGGAATAGTATAATATGATTTTAAAATAAAATTTCAGACTAAACATTTATTCTTGTTAAAATAGAGACAAAACCTTAATTAAGCTAATAAAATAAATATTAGAGTATGATAAATCGGATTTTAAAATCTCGGGTATTACAAAAAGGCATGACTAAGAACTCATAGTGTCCTATGTGAGTTTTGAATGTTGTTTTGAACACATCATTAGCATTACTCTCATTTGATGGTATCTAGCCCTCAAATCCAACTTGCTAAAAACCTTAGCTCCAGCTAACTCATCAATTAATTCATCTATCACTGGAATTGGAAATTTATTTTTGACAGTCTTATTATTCAGCTCCCTATAATTCACACACAATCTCCAAGTACCGTCCTTCTTCCCTACAAGAACCACATGTGATGCAAATGGGCAAGAGCTATTTTGTATAATTCCTCTATCCAACATCTCTTGTACCAACTACTCAATAAAATCCGTTTGCTTCAAAGGGTGCCTATAAGGACTAATATTCACTAGAGTACTACCAGGAAGTAAAGGTATAGAGTGGTCAAAGACTCCTCTTTTAGGGGGGGTAAACCAGTTGGTTCCTTAAACACCATGCTGAATTGTTGCTTAAGAACATCAAATTCTGCAAACTGAGGCTGATTATGGATGTCCTGCTCTAAGGCACGGTTCATTTCCAATACTTGCAGAAGGCATAACTGAACTGCTAAATCAAAAACTTTGTCTGTAGGGTTACCCTCCACCACTGAGAGTTTCTTAGAGGGAATACCCCCTCAAAACAAACTTTTTACCCCAAGGTTAAATTCCATATTTAACTTCTGAAAAATCCCAATATGTAGGACCCAATAGCCTCAACCATTGAATTCTTAGCACCATATCACAACTTCCCAAAGGAATTAACAAAACATCAGCATCAAACTAATGTCCTTGCATTTCCTAAGCAAATCCCTTACACATGGACTGATAAGGGATATGATTCCCATCGGTAACTAAAACAGCTTGAAAGGTAATCTGATCCAACTTACACCCTAGTTTGGTTGCTATATTGACATCAACAAAATTATGGGTGCTACCAAAATCAATAAGGATATGAAAATCCTTACCATTCAAAACCCCTTTCACTCTCATAGTCGGGAAAGATTGACTCTTCGCTAGAGCATTGACAGAAATCTGAGGTTCAGACTGAACTTCCAATTCTGACCCCATGTTGTCCTCCTCTTCTATATCACACTCACTAGGAATTTCAACTTTGAAAAGTTGTGGCTTCTTAAATTGACATCAATGTTCTCTATTATAAGGCTGGTCACAATAATAACACAGGTCTTTGGCAACTTATCAGCTCTAACGTCAGCTGGAATGTGTTTGTAGTTTTTAGAGGTGTGAGAAGATTAAGGTAAAGAAGAAGATGGTTTCATTTGTGGTGTGGGCAGCAAAGGTGGTAAAGAACTGGCGGCAAAGAAGGAGTAGCGAACTTGGAAGATTTATAGCTCAGAGCAGCAGAAGTCAATGACTCCTCCTGTAGTCTAGTATATTCCACAGCTTGAGCAATGGTAGAAGGTTTAAAAGCTTTAACAAAAGGCTTAACAGCTGGTTTCAATCCCCCTACAAAGCTTTCAAACATGTATGCATCAAGTAGAACATGATTATTCATTAACATGATAGACCTCAAATTTTCAAAAGCATCAATATATTCTTCAATTGAACCAAGCTGTTGAAGTCTATCAAATTGTTCTACAACATTAATTCCAGAACTGTCCTTAAACCGAGCATACAAATCGGCAACAAAATCATTCCAATCTACAATCACAGTCTTTTTAACAAACAAATAATTCATCATCCAACTCTCAGCTTTATCAGTCATATTCAGAGAAGCCAAATTAACTTTCTAATCATCAGCAATTTTGCATAAACTAAAGTATTTGCAACATTTATTTACCCAAATTCGTGGATAACTACCATTAAATTTAGGAAACTCCAATTTAGGGTTCATACCTAAGGTCCTCGTGGAATTGGTTCAAGCTTCCAGATGAAGTTGAGGTTGGGGAAGAAGGCTGAAAAGGTGTAGACGAAGCAATCGAAACCTTCTCATCTTGAATTGCTTGCAACATCTTCAGCATTTCATCAAATCTTTGATCGAATTTAGAATTCTGACCATCAATACGTTTTTCCAGATTCTTGATTTGAACTTCCATCGTAGCAACCCGTCGAGTGACAGGCGGAGGCGCCAAAATCACTTACTGAGGGAGAAAAGTAAGCAAATGCTCTGATACCAATGATAAGGGTTGAAGCTCGAAGCTCCTCTAATGGCAGAAAAATGGGTTTAGTGAGAGAAATTAGAGAGAGAAAGCGCAGAGAGAATTTGGGGAAGAAGAGAGTTTGTTATTAATTGTATAACTAACTCACAATTATTACATGACTCTTATAGTGAAATACACTTCATTATTCCACTAACAAACCAACACTCAGCTCATGATAGCTAAAATTAACTAAAAAATCCTGCCAAAACAATTAACCAAAACAATTAGCTAAAGTTCCTACATAACTAATTTATTGTAAACATTGACTAATCATAATAACTTGAAAAATAAATATAAAGTGTAATGTAATGGATTGCAACAGTAATTCCACAATTGTTGGTCACAACAGACAAAAGATATAGGCATAATTTTTGTTTAATTAGGGAAAAATGGATTACAATAGGAGTAGGGATATCACTATTACATCAATTCCATGCTTGAAGAGTTAAAGGAAGGATGGTAAGGGATGCAATATTAAATTTATGAAGAATGGAGGAGGGAGGAAAGAAAGGGAGACCAAATAAGGGTATTTACTAAATTTTCAACATATCACATTATTATCTTTAACCCAATAAACCATATACATTCATATTATTATCATTCACCAAGTCTTCATCCTTAGCAAACCCTCTTATGAGTCTTATTAATAAAATCATGAGTTATCGTACAAAGACCCTCTTTCATTGACACTAGGCTAAGATCTCATTGGTTTCGTTAACATTTAACCTAAGTATATATTAGTTCCCAAATAATAATTTTTTTGAATAGCAAAAATAACTCATTAATTACAAATTTATAAGTCATACGACGTCTACAATAAAGATTCGACCCATTAACAAATACAAGATGTTGAATCAAATAGCACTATGGAATTTTTTTTCTGATTCATCTATTTGTATTCGAATACTTGATAACTTTTTCACCAACAAAATAATTTCACGACAGTCCATTAGATCTAATATCATTGATTCAAAAATAAGAACTTTCTTCTATGAAAAGGGGAGCTAAACCTTGTCTTTCAAAGGAGGTCAAAAAATCCTTATCTTTCGAAGGAGATTAGTAACTCATTCTTTCAAGGGAGAGAAGTCTCTCCCAAAAGTATGAAGCATTATTGTAAACCTAAATAAAAACTTTAAAGAAACAAGGATTGTGGCTTTCCACCGGTTAAAACCAATGAAAGCCCCTTCAAAATTCAACAAAGGAGGCTAAGATTTTGGAGAGAGAAAGGAGTAGGGATGAGAGAGGAATTACCATTTTTCTTGGTGAATTCCCAAATAATAATTTGATAAAAAAATTTAGTACCCGAGTTTCAAATAAAATATATATATATATATATATATATATATATATATATATATATATATATATATATATATATATATATATATATATATATATATATATATATATATATATATATATATATATATATATATATATATACCGGTCTTGTTTTGCCTTATTTCTAGGAAAAATTCACTTTAATAATCCCAACTTTTCCCAATTTACTTTAAATATTTCCAACTTTCGATTATTCTGCAATAATCTCAACTTTAACATGCATTTTATTTCTTAAAAGCTAAACCGGTCAACAAAAGTCAATAACCCTTTATTGTAGGTTACCTAACATGCATGTGTCAACATGTGACTGGTATAAAAATATAAAAAAGGGAAAAAAAAAAAAAAACAAACCACCAGGTGGCTCTTCTTCCTATCCTACGCCAGAACCAACCAACCACTAGCCACTGATTTTCGCCGCCGAAACACCCTAACACAGGGAATCAACCGCCCCACCTCAGAAACAGCCATTCCCTTTACTACCCTGCTCCCTCACTCCACCTTCTCCCTGATTACTCAAACACCAACAACCCCATGTAGCCACGCCACCTCTCAACACCAACAACATCATGCAGCCCTGCTCCATCTCTTACCCCAACAATAACATCAACCCCGCTACCACTTCACCGCCGAAAATAGAGCCCCCTTCCAAATCCGCCATAACCGGGGCCCTGTCCCTTCTCATAGCACCGAAGCTGGCCTCCTTTCCTTTCCCTCAACCCAAAAAGTGACCTCCAATCCCCACCTTCGAAAAAATCGGTCCCAAAATCCCAACGAATTGGTTTCAGGGCTAGGTTGCGGTGGGGGGGAAGCAAGGGTCATGGCGTCAGAAATTAGGTAGCCAGAAATAGGGATTCAGGATACAAAGTAGGGCTGAGCTGGGGAGGTCGTGGCCACCAACGGTGGTCATGGAAGGGTACGAAGCAAGGGTCGTGGCTATCGCCGGAAATTAACCGGGCCTTTGATTTTTTTTTTCTTTTGGGGAAATTCTCTTTGGTGAACTCCAACTTTTTGGTTTTCTAAGTGGTAAACATTCTTAAATTTTATTATCAATGGTAAACCTCAATTTGTTATATTAAGTCAACTATAACATTAATGACAAATTTTAACTGGATATTTAACTATAGTTAGTTAGTTTTTTTTTTGGGTTTTCTTAAGTGACACATGTCACAAGTGAATTGGCTAAAATAATTTAAGACCAATTTATAAACAAAAAAAAAAAAAAAAGAAGCCACCAACCACCCCAAAAACCACTAACCACCCCTAATCCCGGCCACCAGCTGATCCCCCAAAACCACCTAATTCCGACCACCACCTAACCCCCTTCCCTTGCGCCGATTTCCCCCTCCGCACGCCGGTGCTGCGAACTCCCACCCTCCCTGTGTCGGCGCCCAGACAACCCAACCCAAAACTCCACCACCCAACCTAGCAACCCAACCCGAAACTCCACCATCCGAAACTCCCAAACACCCAACCCGAAACCACAATAAACCCTCCCCCACCACGTTAAAACCCAAATCCGACCCTTTCCCACCCTCGAAACCTTAGGCGACGAAGTTTCGAGGGTGGGGGAAGGCCTGATTCGGAGTTTAAAGTGGTTGGGGGAGGGTTTTTTTACGGGTTTCAGGTAGGGGAGTGTCGCCCTAATCGCACCCAAACCACCACAAAAACCCCCGCCCTTCCTCGACGAACCCCCTCCTCTGTGAGCCGACCACGGAAACCCTAAAACCCACCCAAAACAACCAGAAAACCAAAACTCGTTTCCCAGGTTTGGTTTCGAAACCCTTAAACGGGTGGTGGGGTTCGTAATTGGGAGAAAGTGAGGAGGTGGAGGTGGGGGATCGAAGGCCGGCGCACCGGCGAAGCTGGAGCTGGGCGTCGACGTTGGTAGGGGTGGGGGAGAGGTGGTCGGTGACCGCGGGTAGGAGAGGGGTTGTTGGTGAGTGGTGGCTAGGTTGGGTGGGGAAGGTTTTTTTTATTATTATTATTTTTATAATAATTTAATTATTAAAAAAATAAAAAACTAACCATAGTTAATGATTTTTTATTAAAATAACACTTATCAATGGTAATCACAAATTGAGGTTTACCATTGATAATAAAATTTAAGAATGTTTACCACTTAGAAAACCAAAAAGTTAGAGTTCACCAAAGAGAATTTTCCTTTTATTTTAAATTAAACTTATTTAATTTTTTAAACTAATTAACAAACGACACATGGAAATTTATTTTTTTTACAAAAAAATTAACCCTTTCTCCAGATAACCGGTAAAGGGGATTGAAGAAAGAAAACGCATGTTAAAGCACTAATAGAAATAGGCTGATTTCCGACGGACTGGTTCCGACGGGCACAAAATTCCATCGGAAACATGAAAAATTCGATGGATTTTTTTTTTCATCGGTTATTTCTGATAAGTTTTAATAATCAGTAGGAAATTCGTCAATCCGTCGGAATAAATGGGATTTCTGACGGATTTCGTCAGAAATTTAATTTTCCTACGGAATTTCCATCGGAACATAATAAAAAAAAAATTAGAAACCCTAAATCCCCTTTTCTTATCCGCCTCCCGTCCCTTTTATCCTTCTCTCTCATCATTTTTCCCTCTTCTCCTTCTCTGTCTTTCCCTCTGATTCGCTCTCTCCTTCTCCTTTCCTCTCTTCTTTTCTTTCCTCTTTACTTTATCACTTCTCTTTCTCGCCTCTTTCTTCTCCTCTCTTTCCTCTCCTTTTCTATTCTCTTGTTTCTCGGTGGTTTAAGGGTGGAGTAGTTGCGACATGGTGGTCGATTTCGCTTTAGGGATGGTGTTAAAAAAATTAAGGGTTTTTTAATGTCAAATTAGACCATGAATGTAACACCCCATCTAAAATAGAAGGCGAGACGTTAGCGGAAATAATGTCAAGACGAAATGTCACTCTAAGGGTTACTAAAAACTAAACAAAATAAATAAATAATTGAAATAAAATAATAAAGAAAAAGAAATCCCAAATGATCAAATAAAACTTTCAACGAGGCAGATTAACCTCAAATTCGACTATCTCATAAAGAGAGGTAAAGATATCAAAAGATAGTCAATAAAACTACTTGGGAACAACCTAAACACTTTGCTCTCAGCCCAGACTCAACAAACGCTATTCTTCACCTGCAAATAACATTTAGGTTCCACAATCAGTGGGGAGTAACTAGCAATTCCCCCAAAACTTGTAGAAACACAAAGCTAAGCATAGTGTAAAGCATAGAAGCATAAATAAAAACAATACAACATGTAGACAAGATAAACAACTACTTCACAATATAGTCAAGATAAACATGATAAGATACGTATGTAGAAAGGAATACAAGTCAAAACATGCAACATGATTACAATACAATACAAAACAAACATGTATATTAAAGAAAATGAATATATTACCATATGATTACAGAGTAAGAATAAATAGCACCCAAAACATAAGCAATAAACTCATAAAAACAATAATTAACACTTATAAAGGTTCTTTAAAGAGATTTAGAAAATTCTTGACTTGACTTAAGAAGACCTTCTGAAAGTAAAAATAATTTTGAAATAGAGAATTTAACTTTTCGAAAACTGATCCATAGTGAGGCAAGCATATAAAATATGAACGCCGGTGAAATCCACAGCCCGCCATCAAAGGTTTGTCAGGGCGAACCTGCAGACGATTCCGCAGTCGTCTGCGTCTGAGAATGGCCAAACTCCCAGTTTTCCTACTCAAATTCCGCAGCCCGAATAGTTCCAGACGACAACAATTAACCTATAAAATTACATTTCGAATTCCGCAGCCCAAGATGTTGGCGTGTTCCAACCATTGAATTCCGCAGCCCAATGGTTGTCTTACACTCACGAATCAAATATAACAGTAAAAATAATTCTTCGAAATTATCCAAACACATTTAAGGATCATCACCCCCAACTTAAAATACTGCAGGTCTTTACTTCTAAGACCAAATTTCAATAAAAATCCTTCAAAAGAGTTTAACTTCAAAATTCGTCAAAGTATACAAAATCATTTATAAATCATAACAAGGTGTCACTCTTATTGTCTGGATTTGGGTACGAAGTTAATTATAATAAAATATCACAATACACTCCGTACACAACCCTTGGCGAAGCGGTGCTTAAAAACAGTGTTATTCTACTTTAAAGCACAACGATGTCGACAACTTACTTAATAACCAAAAAAGGCAGCAACCATACCACTTCGTCACACTTCATAAATACACTCAAATAATGCCAAAATGATAAAATAAAACTATGACATATTAATCCACATATAAGTCAATGTATGCATACAAGAAAGGGAAATTCCCTGTTTCTCATGGTGAGAAACAAATTTGTTTCTCATAATGGCATTTTCGTGAATAAATCAACAACTTTTTCATTATTGTGGGCTCCACAATTGAATAAAGTTGAATAAAGTTGTTGATTTATTTACGAAAAATCCATGTGAGAAACAAAATTTGTTTCTCACCATGAGAAACTGGGGCATCCTCTACAAGAAAATCTTAAATTTATGACTTTAACATGGTGAAAACAACATGAAAATGCAGCAGCCCCTAACAAAAATTTCAGCAGCATATATTGCACAACAAATTCACCCAAAACCAACCTCAAACTCACAATTAACCTTAGTCCATTATCATACACACTCTAAATACATAATAGGTCAGATTAGGCACAAGATTAGGCACGAAAATTAGGCAATACATCACTTAACACACTCAAATCATATTCCCCTCAAGATGAATTTGCAGCAGCACCTATGCTCACATTTGGGCAAATAATCACATTCAAACTTACCCAAAAACATGCTAATTTAATTTTGGGATATACCTAACATGATTCTATACCATATTAGGAACAAAAATAAACTAAATCAAAATGAAAATAAGGCTGAAAACGTACTGCACAAGGTCAGCAATTACAACAGCAATATTTTGAGCCATAGTGTACATATCATGTTTAAAAACAACCAAAACATAACAAAAATTTATGGAACCAAACCTTAATATATATACTACTTCTAAGGATGATTATCTAGCATAAAAACCAGAAATAAAACATGAATAAGATACCCTCATTTCTCACCCACAAAACAGCAAACAAACATGAAACTCTAGCTAGCACCTTGAATTACAACGAATTTCTAATCTAACCAACTCTAATTTGCACCTAGCCTTAACCTATCATAGCCGTGATTTCTAAAGCTTGGAATAGTGCTAGTTACATCTTAAATGAAGGCCATAAAAGTCAGATTAAATTGCAGAAAGGGTTGCCCACCAAAAGGCCCCAAACGAAGCTCCATTCACCCCTTTGTCTTGATCTTCTTGAGTACAATTGAGTGATCAAATTTTAGAGGAAAAGCAGCAGCAAATTAACCACGAAAATCCCCATATTTGAGCCTTGAGATCACACCCAAATTTTGAGGGAAAAGAGGAGAGAAACGGAAGAGATATGAGCAGCAAAAAGGACGCTCAAAACCATGAAGTTTTGCACGTTCAAAAAGGGGGAAAGGAGAAGAGTCCTTGACAGCTACTTAAAGAGGAGTAAAGGGGGTGTTATTACATGAGTAATTATGGAGTTTTAGACTTTAGAAACTGATCAATAATCAGCCTTAAGGCTGGCGTGAGAGAGGAGAGAAATTGGGCTTCAAATGAGCTTCTTACAAACCCTAACTTAAGCTACACTTATGGGTTTGGTTGAATGATTAATTTAGCTAGGCTTAAGAATGGGATTAGGAAAGCTAATAAACAATTATATATTAATCTATTTAGTCATGAGAGCTTTGAGGAAAAACCTGACCCATAGATAAATGCTAGTTGACCCAAAACTAGACTAGGAAAGGAATATAACGGGAGGCATTTTAAAACGCGTTCAAAAACGATAATATAGATTGTATTATTGATATCTCAAAAATAATATCAATAATAATAATGAAAATAATCATTTAAATTACAATACAGAATTATATATAAAGTTCATATGTACCGAAAAGCGATATAAAAGACGAAAAGCAAAACTAGTAATATTATTCATTTATAATGACCTAATTAATAAAAGGACATTATAATGAGTTTTATAAATAAAAGAATTAAAGAACACATTATAAACAATACCAATTTGATAAACGAGTTGACGGAATCACCCAATACAACTTTATTTATCGATATTGAGATAGCACGTAAAACGTTTTTAAAACTCCAAAAATCATTTTTGTACCTATTAGATTGGTACTTCAGTCAAGGAATCACCCATGATGACCCGTATCAATTGCAATAGGTTAAATATCAAAATTATATATAATTTAGTAACACTTAGTGAATTAATGCTTAAGCTTAAGGAATCACCCTTTTATGCTAATATCAATTCAGACAAGACAAATATAGTTGAAATGATTAAAACTCAAACATAAAACCTTTTAAATAATAACTTTCAATCGTTTCAGTAAAACATTATAATAAGGGTTTCAAAAGCTTGAGATTACCCTTAAATCAAATAGCAATCATAATAATTAAATTAGCATTTCAATTTAGAAATTGAGATTTAAATTAGAAATTAGGCTTTATAGGTTGAAACACATATAAGGTAATGGTTCGAAAATATGGGGTGGTTACAATGAAAACACTAGATCTAGTGTTTTTAGGGTTTTCATGGTCAAATTTGGCCTTATTAAACCAAATTTAGGGTTAAATTCGAAGCCAATTCAAGTTTTTAGGTATGTATTTGTGTTTTTAATTTTTTTGTGTTTTTTTTTTTTTTTATTTTAATTTGTGGGTTTCACGGTGGTTAATGTTGTGTGTTTTGTGTTGTGTGTTTTGCTTTTTTTAATTTTAATTTTTGGGTTTAATTGTCGTCGAAAGTGGAAGCTGTGGTCGGTGGTGGTGGGTATGTTTTTTTTTTCTTTTTTTGGGTTTACTGACGAAAAGGTGGAAGCCGTGGTGGTAGTGGTGAGTGAGGATCTGGTGGTCGGTTAGGGTTTGAGGTGGGGGGGATTTGGGTGTGGGAGGGTTTTCGGGGCTAATGGGTTAGCCTTTGGGGTTGGGTAGGGATCTGGGTGCGGGAGGGTTTTCGGGACTACTGGGTTAGGGTTTGGGTTGGGTAGGGATCTGGGCGTGGGAGGGTTTTCCGGGGCTCTTGGGTTCGAGTTTGGGGTTGGTGGTGGGGCTACTAGGTATTGCAGTTAGGTGGGAAAAGGGTGGAAAAGGCTAGGGTTTGGGCAGTGGCGGTTGAACGTGGTGGTGAGTGGTAGTGTGGGACATGTGGGTGGCTTTTTTTTGGTAGAAGTTTTCGACGGAAATTCCGTCGGGATTTTTCGACGGATTTATATTCCGTTGTTATTTTGTGACGGACTTTTCCGAGCCGGAAAATCTCCACCAACATATAAATTCCGTAGGAAAAGGTCATATTTCCTACCAACAATGCTTTTCCGACGAAAAACGCTCTTTTTCTAGTAGTAAAGTTAGGATTATTGCAAAATAATAAAAATTTAGGATTATTTAAAATAAATTGGGCAAAGTTGAGATTATTAAAGTGTATTTTTTTCTTAATTCTATTTATTTCAGAAAATTATGTTCAGATAAATTTGGACAATGATGAGATTGGTAATTTCATAAACAATTTAAGAGTTATTCTGATCAAATTCAATTTACAACTATATTATAATCAAATATTTGAAAATCAATGCAAGTGAAGTTCTTATGTAAAAGTACATAGTATTCGATCAAATATACACAATGAAGATGTGACACTATTCAAAATATATGCACCATGTTACAATGTCACTTCCTCGAGCTAGATTGGAACCCGTATCCTCCAACACATAAATGTCATACATTTACCATGCATGTCAACCAACTTTTATTAATGTTTTAAATTACATATAATAAACATGATATATTCCTTTTATTTATTAAGTACTTAAAAATTATATAATTTATATATTTTTCACAATAATAGAAAATAAATACATATGCGGTAAAAAAAATAACACTCGAGACAAACGCCCAAACCACGTACTTCCCACATTGAGAAAAGAAGAGAGATTTAAACACTTTATAAGGCTAAAGGAATAAGGGAGACACTCCTTCTTGCCATATGATTTTAAGATGGAACCTCCTTTGGTCTTGTGAAGTGGACTCTTTCTTTTGGTTGCGGATGCGGTCTATACCTATATTTAACATAAATATATGTATTCCCTTTTTTTTAATGAAGAAAAATATATGTACTACTCCCTCATTTACTTAAAATGCCCTAAATTGAAAATGTCAACTGAAATATCCTTATAATTTCGAAGATGGAGATTAGGGGGAAACAAAATAAATAATGAAAAAATAACTAGAAAATATTTTGTCCTTAATCATCAATCATCAATAATCATCAATAACTATATACTAAAAGACACATAAGCAATGACACGTGTCATCGTCTGGTGTGTCCTTAAATATACTTATTTTATTTTCTTTTATTTCCTTTGAGTAAATATTCTTTATAATAAAGTTTAATGAGGTAAAGAAAGTTGACTAAAATGTAAATAACCTTAATTGTAAAAAAATAATAATAAATAAATAAATAAATATATATATACTATTTAGATCTTTACTTGTAGAAAGAATAAAATGCACTAACTTCTGTAAGAAAAATATATCATTCAAAGTAGATTATCAACATAAGATTTTTATTACTTGTTTTTGTTAAGTAAGTTATCTCGATGATAAATATTTACGTAAGAACATCATCAATAACTATATAATTTATTGATTGATAACCATAAATCACTATATAAAATATTACCAAAATATAATTTAAAATATAGGAAAATTTCACAAGAATAATTTAACATTTTGCTGGTTCTCTTAAAATAATTCAACCTTTGGATTAACTCTGAACAATCCCACCTTTGATGTATATTTTCCCATACTAAGCCTAAGTAACCGGTTACCTTAAGATTAGGTTTTTTTTTTCCCCTTTTTTTTTCCTCCATGAACACCTTTCTTCCTCCTTCCTCCATGAACACAACCTTCATCTTAACTTCCATTACCACCTCGTCATTCATCCTTCCTCCATCACCACGAACCACAATAACCACCACCTCCATTTTCGTCCCAACAGCCAGTCAATTACCCCCTTCATCTTTTCTCTATATTACAAAATACAAACCACAATCACCACTGCGAAGGGAGAGAGAAGGAAAACGGGGAAAGGGAGGTTTTGAAAGGTGGAGGCAGGAGGGGGTGGTTTCCATGGGTTTTAGTGTGACGGTGGGGGTTTGTGGGTTATTTGATGGTGGTGCGGACTGCGGAGGTTTGTGGGTTGGTTGATGGTGTGTGGAGGTTTGTGGGCTGGTTGATTTTGTCACGGGAAGACGGAAGTTGGGACGATGGGGGTTTCTGATTTGGTTGATGGTGGTGCGGAGGTGGGTCAGTGGGTGGATTGACGGTGGTGTTGGGGGCTGTGGCGGTGCAGATGATGGAAGATTGACGGTGGGGTTGACGGTGGGAAGCTAAAGGTGGGTTTTTTTTTTCAATTTTTTGGGATTGTATTATATTTTTTTTTTCTATTTTTAGGTTTTTTTTATAAAAAAATTAAGTTTTAAATAAAAGAAACAGACAAACCAATTAGAAGCTAACATGTGGCTTGGCAACCGGTCATAAGGGGTATGGTGACCTGTTGGGTGCGGTGTGGGAGAATAATAGGTAAAGGTGGGATTATACAGGGTTAATCCAAGGGTTGGATTATTTTGGGAGAACCAGCTAAAAGTTGGATTAAATATATTGATATCTAATTAGAGTTCATATCAGGTAGAAGTTGAATAAGAATAATATATTGACGGAATGATATGTAATAATATTATTTTAATTAGGTTGCACATTTTTGGTTGAAATAATAAAGTGATTTTAATAGTGTGTACAAAGAAAATTTATTCGCAAGATTAGTACATAACTTTAAAATTTTTCATTTAGTTAATAAGAAAAATAACAATTTAACAATAGCAGACAGAAATATATAATAACTATATGTTTAAATGCTTAACTTTAAAGTACATATTTAGCTAATCGGTTTTTCATGACTATGTTTCATTTTTGTAAATGTTTCGGTAGTTTAATTCACACTAACTTTTGGCAGATTTTTTTCATTTATTGATAATAACACTGAAAATTACCGGCCGTCATGACACGGGACCTAAACTAGTATATTAATATTCTTAACCCATTGTAAAATAGAAATTTCTCAGCTAAAATGAATTTTTTAAAATGGAACTTTTTCGCTATTATTTTGAAAACCTAACTTCCTTTAAATATAATTAAGCTAAGATGGTTGTGTCAACCATTAGTTTATATGATAATTACATATTGTTTAAATCCAAAAACTTTAGAATTGACCTCTTGATGATACATAACACAGTAATGTGGAGCTCACTAATTGTTTGAAAAGCTTTATATTATCTATGCTATCAAATAATTAGGATCGAAGGATAAGTATGTATAATTGTATCCACTACTTCTTCCATTTTTTTATTCTCTCGTATTATGTATTTGGTCAAACTTTGAAACTTTAAATGTACCTTTTTAATTAATACGATGATATCTTTCAAAAAAAAAAAAAAAAAATTAATACGATGATAACTTTTCATTTGGAATATGGTTACATTCGTCTCTTGTATTCTGGGTGTGTTATTTTTACCGAATTTGATTTTGTCTAAACTTATCTGAACTTACATGAACAAATTAATAAATCTAAACTTATTAGTCCTTAAAACTTACTCCCTTTTTATTCAAAAAAAAAAAAAAAAAAAAAAAAAAAAAAAAAAAAAAAAACTTACTCCCTTTGTCCCTAATTGTTTGCTCCACTTTCCTATTTAAGGTGTCCCCAAAAGATTGCCCCATACTACTTTTGGCATGTTTTCTCCCTTGCACTCTCTCTATCTCTCTCCTCATTGATATTTGTGTCAACCTATGTGCACCATTTTTTGCCCAAAGCCTTAATAAAGTAGATTTATAGTTTGGGGCAAACAATTGGGGACAGAGGAAGTATTTTAGTAGTAATTTAAACTTGAGTAATTCTTTTTAAATCTTGTTTTCCTTAAAAAGAACTTATCAAAACTTATTTGATCTTAAATAAGTGAAAATAAGGTGAAAAGAACAAACATGAATTTTCTCATTTTCTTTTGACACGTTTGTCAATACACATTTTAAGGGCGTGTTTGGCAAAATATAGTTGTGAAGGTAGTTGTTAGCTGTGAAAATAGATTATTTACTTATGAGTGTTTGGTAAATTAGCAATTGACTAGCTGTTACATATAAAAATTAGGGAAAATGGAAATTAAAAATCCAACCTTTGCGCGGTCTGACAATAAAAATTCAACCTTCCATTAATCTCATAAAAATACAACCTTTATACCCCACCTTCTCTCACAAATCCATTTGACCTTTAACCTATTAAACAGGTTAAAAAGTTTTTTTTTTTAATTATATTAATTTCCCTTCTCACTCCTCCTTCTCTATCCTCTCTCCAACAACCCACCAATCCCGCCACCCCCAACCATCCACCAAAAACCCGACCACCCCAACCAACCTAAAACCCGACCACCCTAAAACCCCGACCACCCCAGCCAACCCCAGCCCACAAACCCCGACCCTAATACCAACCACCCTAAAGCCCTGACCACCCCAGAACCCCGACCACCCTAGCCACCCATGAAACTCGACCCACAAAACCTCAGCCCTACTTACATCAACCACCCTAAAACCCCGACCACCCCAGAACCCCGACCACCCTAGCTAGCCAACCTAAAACCCGACCACCCCTAAACTCGCCCCCTATTTCTTCTTGTTTAAGGGTATGGGTGTCGTGGGTGGTCGTGTTTAGGGGTGTCGTGGGTGGTCGTGTTTGGGGGTGGTCCGTGGTCGAGTTTGGGGGTGGTTGTGATGGTCAGTTTCGGGTAAGGGGTGGTAGAATTTAAGGGTATGGGTGGTCGGGTTTCAAGGTGGTCGGGGGGGTAGGTGTGGTGGTTTCAAGGTTGTCGGGTTTCAAGGTTAGGGGGCGGTGGGGATGGGGATGTGGTGGTCAGGTGCGAGTGGGGATGGGGTGGTCAGGGAAGGAGGTGGGGATGGGGATTTTGGCTTTTTTGATTTTTTTTATTTTTTTGATTTTTTTATTTTATTTGTTTTTAATGATTAAAAAATAATTGACCAATTAATGGCTTACACGTGGCACATAACTTACAAAAATCGGTCATCAAAAGATAATGGATCTGTGGGAGAAGATGGGGTATAAAGGTTGGATTTTTATTGTCAGACCGCGCAAAGGTTGGATTTTTAGTTTTCATTTTTCCTAAAAGTTAATATTTTATTTGTAAAACTATAGATTAATTTTCAACAACTACCTCTAATTTCAAAAGCTAATATTTCTAATTTTTATATATAAAAGCTACCTCCATCACTAAAATTTACCTTAATCACTACATTGTCAAACACTCATATTTTTTTTTCCACTACTAAAATTAAGCCGAATTGCGACCGCCTCGGACGGTCGTAGAAAATAGCAAAAACGGTCGCAAAAAGTGATTACGACCGTCAACGGTCGTAATGTGGTGGTCGTTATTCCTTTGGTCGCAAAACGAAAAAATTACGACTGCTTGACGGTCGCAATTAAAATTACGACCGTTTTCAGTATTTTTCAACGACCGTGTGAGGAACGGTCGCAAATTAATATAATTACGACCGTTCAGGCGGTCGCGATTCTGGGAAATAGCGACTGGTTTTGGCGATCGCAAATTAAATTAATTACGACCGTTTGTTTAGGCGGTCGCAATTCTAGAAAATAGCGACTACTTCTGGCGGTCGCAAATTGTTTTGATTAATTAAAAAAAAAAAAAAAAAAAACACTCACTGACTGTATTTCGAAGCCAGCCCCACCGCCACTTTCCACCCAACCCACCACCACCACCCTGCCTAAACAACCTTTACCAAGCATACATCGCCGCCATCCCAAAACATTTGATTTTATAAAAAAAAATACCCTAAAAAACCCCCACAAAATTATCAAAATTTAACGAAAATCAAACTATACTTCACAAAAATATGAACAAAATCAACAAACACGAACAAAATTAACGAAAATATGAACAAAATCAACCAAACACGAAAAAAATCAACGAAAATATGAACAAATCAACAAAACACGAACAAAATCAACGAAGATATGAACAAATCAACAAAACACGAATAAAATTGACGAAAATTTGAACAAATTAACCGAAATAATTAACAAAATCAAGGAATATTCGAAATCAATCACAAAGTTAACAAAATTCTAACCAAATATGAACAAAGTTCGCAAAATCAAACAAAATCAACGAAACTAAAAATTAAACCCAAAATCGACAAAATTCGAACAAAAACTCAAAACAAAAATCAAAAATAAAATCAAACAAAATTTGTATAAAAATAAACATGGAAAATCGAATAAAAAATGAAGTATAACACAAACCTTTCCTCATATTTCTTCATTTTTGGGTTTATATGGTCAAATTGGACCATAAAAAACTCCGGATCTGGAATTTTTATGGTCCAATTTGACCATAAACACCATAATTGTTTGTTTGTTGACAAAAATCCGAACACCCAAAATACTTTGTTGACGAAAATTCATAGAAAAAGAAAAAATGAAGTAGAAAAATAGACCAAAAATGGAGGAAATAGTGGTGCAAGCGTCGGTTAATGGAGGCAAAGAGACTTAAGAAGAAGAAAGGAAAGAGAAAGCTAAGAAATGACTAGAGAGATGGAGGAGCGTGAGAAAAGGAAAAAGGAAAGAGAAAGATAAGGAAAGAGGAGAGAGAAAGGAAAGAGAAGAGAATGAAAGAAAGAGTAGAAGAACGGCGTGAGTGAAGAGAGGGTTAGGGTTTGGGTGAATGGGGGTATCCTTTTATACCCTATTTAAAAAAATATATATGAACCCCTTTTGCGACCGCTTTTTTGTACTTGCGACCGTTTAAAAAACGGTCGCAATTTGTGACATTTGCGACCGTTTATAAAACGGTCGCAATTTGTGAAATTTGCGACCGTTTTAAAAACGGTCGCAATTTTTTATATTTGTGGCCGTTTATAAAACGGTCGCAATTTGTGAAATTTGCGACCGCTTTATAAAACGCTCGCAATTTGTGAAATTTGCGACCGCTTTACACGGTCGTAATAGATTATTTTTCTTTTACAATTATTTTTCATATGTTTTTTTTTTAAAAAAATTTAAATACTCTTGCGACCGTTTTTTGGCAAAAACAGTCGCAATTTTGCGACCGTTTGAAAAACGGGCGTAATTTTGCGACCATTTGAAAAACGGTCGCAAATTGCAACTTTTGCGACTGTTTTTATGGCGGTCGTAAATAAATGGTCGCAATTTGGCCGAATTTTAGTAGTGTGGTTTGACTTGTTTGGCATGGTCAAGTCAAACTATTAACAGCTATTTAAAAGTTAATGTCGAACACGCCCTTAACCATTAATTAAATTTTATGTCCAAAAGTGCACATTTTACCATTTGATTATTTTTTCTCTTAAACTACGGGCATGTTCACATTTACTTAATTTCAGTTCAATTCAGTTCAGCTCCAATCAGTTCAGTTCAGTTCAGCTCAGCTCCTAATTTTCCTCTCTCATAAAATATTCATTTCAGTTCATTTCAGTTCAGTTCAGCTCAGTTCAGTTCAGTTCAGTTCAGTTCAGTTCAACTCAGTTCAGTAAATGTGAACAAGTCATACGTCTAATATAAAGAATTTAGAAAATTCTCTTAAACTATAAATTGTGTCTTGATTTTAAATTTAAGGTTAATTTTTAAATTAGCACCCAAAAATGTAACCATTTTCGAACTAACTACCCTTTTAATTTATTATTTTAAATTATCACCCCTTAAATTAAATAAATGCTTAGATTACCACCCATTTTTAAAATCCGGTGGATTTTCCGTCTGTAGGCCCCACCTGACACTTATTTTGACCCTTTTAACTGATTTTTTCCCCGAATTTTCACTTTAGAAACGCTTTCTAAACTTTAATTCTCATTTCCTTCACCAAATTCTACCATATTTCAAAGAGAAAAATGTGAAGTGAAGTTAGGAGAGTGTTTTTAAAGAGAAAAATCAGGGAAAAAAATCAGTCAAAAGGGTCAAAATTAGCATTAGGTCGAGCCCACAGATGAAAATTCCACCGAATTTTTGAAATGAGTGGTAATCTGAGCATTTATTTAATTTAAGGGGTGGTAATTTAAAATAAAAAATTAAACGGGTGATTAGTTCGAAAATGATTACATTTTTGGGTGGTAATTTAAAAATTTTCCTAAATTTAATGAACATTTGGAAGCGAATGCATTGTTATATACGGAGTATATATATGTTCGCTTAAATTTATACTATTACTAGTTAAAGTCCCGTGCAATGCACGAATTTTACTAAATTACTTATATAGTTATTCCGTACAACGTAAATTTAACAATTATATCCAAAAAAAATTATGGTATCCGAATATATGTACTACTTATTTATGCTAATTTTTTTATAACAAAAATTATTTAATGTAAAATATTTACATATTAAAATATTTCCTTTAAGTTAGTATGGAAAAAATATTAATCGCTAACGTGGAAGGTGAATATTTTATACGCTATAAATACTTTTCATGAAAGATCGACCAAAAAAAGAGGAAAGATAAGTTGGAGGGAAAATTTTTAACCAGAGGATGACATGTGTCATCACTGATTTCGCTTTTAGTATTAAGTTATTGATTGTACATTGGATTATTTAAGACCAATTCAAACTCTGTACTTGGGTTTTTTTTTTTTTTTTTCTCTCTCTGAAATATACTTGGGTTCACTTTGCTTATGTTATGGGTTGGCATTGAGAAAATCCATCAAATTCGATATGGATGAACCTAGACGTGATATGGGATCTCTCAATTTCTGACCTTATATGTTTAAGCAAAAAATAGCAAGTTTTTTATACACTCTTCAATTATTTGGAGTTTTAAATAGCAAGACGGTTCTCATGATGGCAACTTGCTTGTATTTTTCTTTTTTAATCAAAAATTTAAATTAAAAATAGTACTACTCTATAAACTTGTTTATATATTAATATTAATCATCATAATAATTGCTTTATTTTCGCACCCAAAAAAAAAAAAAAAAGAAAAAAAAAAAATCCTTTATGTTGCAATAAAATACTGTATTTTTTCTTTGAACTACATTTTTCGATTGATAGTAGTGTGGTTGATATCTTCTTATGCCATCATTTTCTAAGAATCTTATGCATAACTAAATTACAACCTTTCGACTTTATGAGAAGCTTTTATTTTTGAAAAAGTAAGGTGTTTAGACTTTAGAGTGATACATGTGTTGGTAAGGTGTCATTAACGGTAAGGAATTAAACATCTTAAAATAAATCACAAAGAGGGGAACATATATACATATGACTATACGAGTACTTTGTTTTATAATACTTGTACCACATTGACATGCTATGGAATAAGAGAGTAAAAGGTATAGTTACTATAGTAGCTTAAGTGGTTAGAGTTTCTCTCCTACTTTAAATACTTTTGTAACATGTGAAGGATGTATATTGCAAGTAATATGCATTTGTAAGAGTTAGGTCAGGACAAATGCATGCGGGCCAATAAAAGAGGGTCAATTTTGATTGGGATTAAACAAATTTTGTACAAAAAAAAGAAAGAAGAAAGTGGCCGGAAAATTTTTAATCAGAACATGACAAGTGTCATGTCAGATTCGCTTTTAGTATTATGTAATTGATTGATTGAGTTAATCCATCCAATAATTATGAGTCTTATGTTCTTTTCAGCTTATTTTCAGTTTAGTTTAGTTCCTAATTTTCTTCTATTATAAAATATTTAGTTCATTTCAGCTCATTTCAGTAAATCAGAACAAGTCATATGTAGTAGTTGCAAGTATTAACGACCTACATATCAATAAATATAGATCGAGTACACCTTTACTGAAACGGAACATCAGATATATGTTCTGTCCATCTCAATTTAATTCACCCACTATCAGACTAAGGGCCTAATCTGATTTACCGAATTGGGTTGAATTGAACTGAACTTATTGGAGCTAAACTGGACTGAACTGAATATTTTATGAGAGAAGAAAATTAAGAATAGAATTGAACTGAAATGAACTTATTGAATTTGAAGTGACTGAATTGAAAATAAGCTAAAGAGAACAGACCCTTAGAGTATAAAAAGTTGTGCTAAAATCAAATTGTTTAACATGAGACCAACTCTTTTCCATTTGAGCATCACTCAATCACTCATCTAGAATACTAGAACTAATTAACTAAAAATAGTTGTTTTAGTTTTGCCTTGCTATGTTATGATTTTTTTTTTTTTTTTTTTTCCTTGAAGAAACATTACCCGGGCAATTTTATTCACTTTTGGACTTAATAATGTGTTTCAACTTATTTGATTGATTAAATGTACTCCCTCCGTTTCATAATGTTAGTCCCATATGGAATCAATCACATAAAATAAGAAAAGAAATATATTTGGAATCTAACATTAAAGTACAACATAATTCATGATTAGTTTACCTTATTTAACTTTTTTTGATTTTTTATTAGGAAAGCACAAGTTATAATTGCATAATATAAGGTAAAGATTTCCTTACTTAGAGTTATGTCATCAATCCACAACCAATCAATTTATACAAAAATAAAGTTATAAATGAAATATATTCAGTATGGGTAGATCTTTTTGAAACGCCCAAAATAATATATGGGACTAACATTATAAAACAGAGGGAGTAATAATTATCGATAAGTTTAAATAAATAAACACAAGTTTCGGTTAGTTTATTCAGAATAATATGTCGTTTACAGTGGTTATAAGGTATAAATGTATAATACACTCATAAAAAGGTGTTATGTTATAAGGTATAAATGTATAATACACTCATAAAAAGGTGTTATGTTACTTTCCATTAGGACAGTATATATAATTATATACGGACTATGACAGAGCTATAGGATATACGAGTACCATTTTTTGGCTACCCATAAAATGTGAAATGTGATTATGTCACTATCCATCTACTTATCATATGTGTAGTATACAATTGCATAAATCATAAGCCTCCCATGAAGTCTTTTTAAGGTGCACTTTTTCTGTCATGCTAAAAAAGGGCAACCTTCTAAAGTTCTAAACAGACTTCTAACAGAACTGAAGTAGTGCTTCCTTTAAAGATTTGCAAGATGACTTTATCACTTTCTTAAAACTAACGACGGTCGATGATCTTTGAGGCGGTCCCCCGATCATACGCATTTTCTTACTATTTTAGTGGAGGATTTAGGAGGAGTGACTATAGCGAAAAAGGTTGTACTTTACCAGCTTAATCTTGCTCGTGCTAGTCTTATTTTGGTTTGTTATGTTTCGCTTTTATTTCCTCCGCATTTCCTAACTTGTTAGTGTTTCCCTTTCGTTTTTCGTGGCTTTAATTTGATCCCTCGTTTTTTCACAGTACGCTTTCACAACTTCACCAGAGGGTTTTTTTTTTAAAAAAAAAAAGTAACGAAAAGGAACAAAATTCTAGGGTAACATTTGTCAATTAGATAATTAGTTAAATATTTAGGGTTGAAACCCGGGTAAGATTTAAATTTCGTCTCCAAATCTAAAATAATTATTACCACCTCTATTTCTTTTTATTTGCAATGTTTAATATAAAAAGAAGTTACACATACATTAAATGCAACAAATGTTAATATATTTTATTTTATTTTAAGATGACATCTGCCTCCATATCTTTCGGTCTTTCCTCACCACACACCCCTACTTTTTCACTCTCTATTTAATATTCACAAACAAATTTTGCCTATGATACCATTAAAAAAACATCATTTTTGCAAATAAAAAGAAATAGAGGTTCTAAACTTTGGACTTAATGTGTGGATGAGATGAATTTCTCATACATATGAATTACATCATAATTATTAATTACTACTCCACTGTTCTAGCGTCAAATTCATCTGGCTGCTGACGTGGCTAAGCTAACTTCCTTCTCAGCCAAACTACGTCAACGAGATCACACCATTATATAGAAAGTCAACTATATGCACATAAATCATTGATTATATTAATCAGTGAAGAATCATCTTTAATTTTCTTCTGATGATAGTTAATATACAAGTCACATTTTGAATCTAGATCATATAATATCCACATTCATTTTATTCATAACACTTGCGTAACACCCTTATATATACTTGTCACAATACATCTATAATATTTCATGAAACAAACAACAATCTAATTAATTTCATCTCTTTTTTTTTTAGCTAATAATTTTGAGGGACGACTAAAAGAGAGGTTCCAATCACCAACTATGAGTCGCATTGGTGACGAAAACATTGTTACTAGTGCAGCCTCATCTCGCCGTCGACCGGAGTCGTTGCCACAACTCCATAGTGTTGGAAGGCCTGAAAAACAGACTATATGGCAAGATCTTGGTCATACTTTCAAGGAGACTTTTTTCCCTGATGATCCTTTGAAGAGTTTTAAGGATCAACCGGCCTCGAAAAAATTCGTCCTTGGGCTACGCGCCGTTTTCCCCATTTTCGACTGGGGAAGACAGTATAACCTTGCCAAATTTAAACATGACGTTATTGCTGGTATTACCATCGCAAGTCTTTGCATACCACAGGTAACAATAATTTCTATTGTAACGTCTCTTTTTAGTACTGACATTCTATGATGCACGGACGCACAGTTACACCCCGTCTCTAACATATTAGAGACGCGTGGTAAACAAAAAGAAGTGCACTCCTTTATTTTTTAATCAACTATTAATTAAGTTGATTTTTCTGTTGTATAGACAGTTCAATTATTCACTTAATTTTCACTCATCATAACTTTTTTAATTTAATTGCGTTCATGTGTATTAGTTTCTGACCCTTACGACCACTAACCCTAAGTGATCGCCACGAAAAAATAATCCTTAAAATTGGCCTTGTTATATTGCATTGTGATAATCGCAAATGTTTAACATTTTTTTGTGTTGCAGGACATTGCGTATGCAAAACTTGCTTATCTCAAACCTGAATATGGATTATGTGAGTCCTACTCCCTACTATTTCATACATGTATATCGTTTAGATAAGAAAATGATGCAATTAATATGACATTTTAACCTTACATATATGCATATATTTTTGTTACACTTGCAGATAGTAGTTTTGTACCACCTCTTATATATGCTTTCATGGGAAGCTCAAGAGATATAGCTATCGGTCCAGTGGCGGTCGTCTCGCTCCTACTCGGGACTCTGCTTAGTGCTGTGATTGATCCTGATATTAATCCAGTTGAATATACTCAACTTGCATTAACTGCTACGTTTTTTGCTGGTATCACTCAAGCCACACTTGGTTTCTTCAGGTATATATGTATATCACTAAATCATCTGTTGTGCCCATTTGTTCATGTATGGCTAATCTTACGCTTATTTGGAATTATTAAAATGAGCAAATAAATAGTCTTATTACAGTTAGTTACCTTTTGGTGCAAAATACAAGTAGATTTTTTAATTGAGATATATGTGCTCTTTTCTGTGCATTATTAGTACAAATGTAGTTAATATAATGTTAAATATTTTTCATTAACAATTTTATATTAACTCTCCTACTCTCTGATTATACTAAACAAAACTGATGGGAGTATAACGTACAGGAACATCTCTTCTATTCCCTTGATTAAAAAATCTCTCTTAACCTACTTTGTTTTTTTAGCTTAAACTTATCTTTGACATGACTAAATTTTGTTTAATATTTGTAAAGAAATAATGTTATATGGGCATTAAATAAAGTATTTAACTTTCAAACGTCATACAATTTGTGCACTTTGAGTTGTACACTGTATATTCACATGTTATACTTTTACCATAATTTTTTTCACCATCATATGCTTTGTATGTTCTTTTGTAATATTCTTTTGTTTTTGTTTGGAATTTTTCTGAATGTAGAATTAATACTCTCTCGGTAAATATATATGAAGCTATTGAAAAGGATAATTAAAGATATTATTAGTTAAAGTTACGTGTTGGCAAGTATGTTAGATCAAAGTGGAACAACTAATCAAAACATAGAGGAAGTTTTTCGACTTAAGTTTGAATGCTCGAAAGCAAATGTTTGAGGAAAAGGCCTTAAAAATCGCAATTATTTGATTTAGTTTAGCTTAAGTTGATTGATTTAGATTAATTTTGTAAAGGTGTATGATCTAATGAAAAGTTTTGCCTCTGATTGTTAGGTTGGGCTTCTTAGTTGACTTCCTCTCCCATGCCGCGACTGTTGGATTTATGGCTGGTGCAGCCATTACCATTGGTCTTCAGCAGCTCAAAGGCTTGCTTGGCATAAAGAAGTTTACAAAGGACACTGATATAATCTCAGTTTTGAAATCGGTTTTTAGCCAAGCAGAGCATGGAGTAAGTATTATTCTTCATTACCTTTTCCAATGCCAAACATTTTACATACTTTGTATATGTTACTGGCCTTATTGCCTTGTGCTTGCTGATTGCTGGTCTAAAATGATCTCTTGGTTCGATTACTGATACCGGGTTTTGTTTATATGTTGACAGTGGAACTGGCAGACAATAGCTATAGGTGTATCATTCTTGATTTTACTCTTGATCGCCAAGTATATTGTAAGAATGTTTCTGAACTAGACAGAGTTTTTGTTAGGCAATGTTAGAAATTTGGTTGTAAACTCAAATTATTTATTTCTTTTACAGGGAAAGAAAAACAAGAAACTGTTTTGGGTTCCTGCAATGGCTCCCCTCACCTGTGTTATCCTGTCGACTCTGATCGTGTTTGTTACTCGTGCTGATAAGCATGGGGTTCAAATTGTGAGTACTAAAAAAAAAAATTCATCAAGTTACCCTGTGATTACTTTTTTTGTGCAAGTAATGAACTGTGTTAACATATTGTTTTCGATAGGTGAAACACATAGATAAGGGAATCAACCCGCCTTCTGCTAACAAAATCTTTTTCACCGGACCTTACCTATTGAAAGGAATCAAAATTGGTGCTATTGCTGGTGTAATTGCACTTACGGTAAGAAAATTATATAATACCTCTTATATACCTCACTTCAAATCCAAACTCTGCGAAAACTTAATATTTTTTGTGAACTTGATGTTGCAGGAAGCAGTAGCAATTGGCAGAACTTTTGCAGCCATCAAAGATTACTCTATTGATGGTAACAAAGAAATGCTTGCCTTAGGAAGCATGAACATTGTTGGCTCAATGACATCTTGTTATGTGGCTACTGGTAAAAATGATTGCTTTCGGATCTCAGTATTACTCCCTCCGTCCCATATTTGATGTTACAATCATTAGTACAACGAGCCTAAGAGTATTAATAGTATACGGTATTGGTGTGTTTTGCAGGCTCGTTCTCTCGGTCTGCAGTGAACTTCATGGCTGGTTGCCAAACAGCAGTCTCTAATATAGTCATGTCAATGATTGTATTCTTGACCTTGATGGTCATCACACCTCTATTTAAGTTCATTCCAAATGCTATTCTCGCTGCCATCATTATATCCGCAGTGATTAACCTTGTTGACATTGGAGCTGTAGTTCTCTTATGGAAGATTGATAAGTTCGACTTCATTGCTTGTATGGGAGCTTTCTTCGGAGTCATCTTTATATCTGTTGAGATTGGAATTTTGATTGCGGTATGATAACAACCAAACAATTCTACACTTCCAAGTTAATTTCATTCTGATGTTGCTGTTAATATTGTTCTTTCATTCTAGCCTTGACCTTTTTTTTATTTGTTGCATGATGTATCAGGTTTGCATTTCATTTGCCAAGATTCTGTTGCAAGTAACAAGGCCAAGGGTAGCACTACTCGGAAACCTTCCTGGAACTACGCTTTACAGGAATATTCAGCAGTATCCAGCTGCTTCAACCATCCCCGGTGCTTTGATTGTGAGAGTCGACTCTTCAATCTATTTTTCAAACTCAAATTACGTCAAGGACAGGTACTTATTTGTTTCATGATACTCCATTAGTCACATTTCGAACAATTTTGATGCTTAAAATGATTTCAATGTCATTGAAGAGATTTCATAAGCTATTTAAATTATACATTAATAAGTTAATCTATTCTCTTTCAGGACTCTGAGATGGCTAGCTGATGAAGAAGAGCTGAACAAAGAAAGTAACCTCCCCAAAATTCAATATCTGATTATTGACATGTCTCGTAAGTCATCTCTCAAAATAATGTTATGATCTTTCATTCCTCATGAATGCTTACCAGCACTAGAGTAAACCTAGCATCTTCTAAATCGTCGTTTTTTTATTCCCTTTGCTTGCAGCTGTGATCGATATTGACACCAGTGGTATTCATGCTTTAGAAGACTTAAACAAGAGTATTCAAAAGAGAGAAATACGCGTAAGAACTAACCATGTTACATTGTTCAAGTACTTGTAGGAATGTCTTGTGAACTCGAAGTATCAAAGAAATCCTAACATTTTCTCTGTTTATTTTTTTTAAACAGCTTCATTTAGCAAATCCAGGGTGTGTTGTTATGACAAAACTACATGATTCCGGGTTTGTAGATGTTGTTGGACAAGACAATATTCATCTAACAGTTGGAGATGCTGTTCGAGCATGCAATAGAAAGATACTAGAAGAAACAGCTTGATTTAACTCATCAATCTCACAAGTATACTTGAGCTAACTTTAACCATGATTCCTCTGAAAAATCAGTGCGGTTTCTAGTGCTAAAGCTTGATGTTTTTGTTATACAACATGTTAACTTGAAACTATCCATGTAAATATGTACTCTTCTCTTGGTAAGATAACATTAGGTCGGTGCAAGCTGAGCCGGTTGTCTTATGATATGTGATTATCTTCTAAACACATTTTTTTTAATGGAGCTTCATTTTTGATGTTCGGCTTTTGATCCTCCCATTCTACTGAATCGTTCGAGATTGAGAGTCCTTGAGAGGTTACTTCTAATACAGATCTATACAATGTACAATTTGAAGTGGTACAAAGTATTGATCAGTGTGATCACTGTAATAATTTACCATTTTAAGTGTGTGGTTGTGAATCAACCTTTAATATTTTATGAAGAATGAAATTTCTAATTATTGAAGCTTGGAGTGAAATTGACTATAGAGTAAAATTATGGGTTATCAATCTTGTTAATTAGATCAACACAAATTCCAAATCATAGAAAGTGTGTGTGTGTGTGTTTTTTTTTTTTTGTTTTTTCCTTCTTCTCCAAACTTTGAACGTTGGGTTTAAACATATAACAAGTGCTTAACTTTTGGTGGATACATGTTGCCTTTGCCCTTGATGTTGCTAGATGCTACTCCCTTCTATTTGTGGGGACCGGAAGGGGTCACTATGACACGCACTATGACACGCACTATGTCACACACAAACCCCAATCAACCCAAAATCATCTGTCCCACAATTTGTGTCACACTGGTGTTCCACTAAATATGATTGGTTCTTTAAAATATTTATTTGCCTTTTAAAATTTGAGAAGTGGGACCTTGTAATTATTACAACCAATAATATTAAGTGGAACACAAATGGAACATGAAAAATGGGACAGAGGATTTAAACCCCCATATAAGCATTAAATTTACACTTGAAAATCGTAAGAAGTTAATAAATCATCAAAATATAAACACTAATAACACTGATTTACGCGTGTTTTTGTCATGAATTCCTAATTTTATACAATTTTCAAAACTATATTTAACGCTTAAATATAGCCCTTATGGCTACGTAAAAGGTTAGGGGTACACTAAGTGTACAAGATTCCTTTTGTACACCACCAATAAAAAAACGCCAACTCATCAATGTAATAATGGAAACTAAAAAAAGAAGAGGGAAAGGAAAAAAAAGAAGAGGAAAAGATGAGCGCCAAAATTTTCAGCCTAGGCGCCATTGTGAGGAAGGTGAGAGGCAAAATTTTCAGTGGGCAGCAACAATTAATGGATAATACACCATTAATTTCCCAATTAAGCATCAAAATTTCCCATCTTCTCCCCCCAAAATTTCATCTTTTCCCCCAAAATTCCTTGGCGAAGAACACATCCAATTTGAATAAGGGAAGAGTTGTGAAAAAATTATTCAAGTGTGGATATTAATTTCGTCAATCAGTTACAAATATTCGCAGATAATCTTGTTAATTGCTGAATTATTTCGTTTAAAATTCCTAATTTGATGATTTTGATAATTTAGGGTTTTCATTGTTTGATTTTGAAGTAGATGATTTTTGGGTAAAAATTAGGTTTTTATAAAGATTGAATTGAAAGGGTAAATCATTTAGATTAATAGATTGATTTGTATGTTGTCTTTGGTTTTGTTTCTTGTGGGATGTTATTTAATTGAATGAGTTTTCTGGGTTCCATTGTAATGGAAGCAATTGTTAAATGGAATCGAGGTTTATTTGTTGTCAATAATTTTATAGCATCTGTTTTTTATACGTAGGATCATTTTGTCAATATTAAATTAAAATTTAATTTTATAGTATCTTTTTTTATTTTGTTGAATCTGAAATAAATAACAGTAGTGTGTTTGACATTGTGGCAGTGAAATGGAATGCAAAAACATGTCCCCTCGTTTGAACATTAATCTTAATGAAGTGATAAACGATGTGATTAGCTCAATCAGAGATGCAGATCGAATCAAACGATGTAACAGAAGAAGAAGCAGCAATGCATGCCATTCGATTATTAATGAAGAAGCTGAGGTTACTAACATTAGTAATGAAGAGATTAAGGTTGAGGTTAATAACAATAGAAATGAACATGATTCTCATAATCGGTCAAACGGAGATGAACAAGTCAATCGTACTCCGGCTGTGGGTATGTATCTTGCAAGCGGTGAAGAATTTACAAGGTTTTGCCATATGTATGTCTTTGAGAAAATGTTTGTATTTGTATGAATTAGATATGAATCAGTAAGCCAATATTTAAATTGATCATGTTAATACCATTTTGATGCTGTTTAAATTCGGAAAGATGTTGTTTTATGGAATTTGATGCTCAGAAATGCGGAAAGGTTTTGGGTTTGTAGTGGGAGTTTCATAATTTCAGATTTAAAGAAACCAGACCTCAAACTGTTTTATTGACGATTGGTAACATTAGTATTTAAAAGTACTAATTTTTATTAGGACGTTACTATTTATGGGTAATAGGTGAATGAAATATAAAATGCAAACAAAAATAATAATAATTGGTATATTGAATTTAAATTAATCATGACTCGAATTGTTTTATTGATAATTAGTATCATTGATATTTAAAAGTCTAATTTAAAATGGGAAACATTAGTATTTATGGATATTATATATGTGAATGAAAACTAAAAATAAAACCCCAAAAAAAAAATGGAGTAGTTTGGATTCGAACACGGATCACTTATACATAATAGGAAAGCATTCACCAACTACACCAAGGGGTATCAGCACATATATTTATCGTATTATTTATTTATTTGTACTATGTATATTTATGTCAAATATATTAGATGATTCTATTAAAGACAATATGATTCCTTAAATGGTAATAATACGCTTATTAATATATTATGATGATTATTGTATGTTGTTGTTTGGTTTAATAATGTGTTTCAACAAAAAAAAAAAAAAAAAAAAAAAAAAAAAAAAAAAAAAAAAAACTTAAATATATTAATCAAAGTGAGATATTTTAATAGGCGGTCAAATTTAAAACTATTTCAATTGCACACCGTCATTCGCTAAGGGTTTGTTCTCTTCGCCTTATAAAAATAATTTTTAGGTCTAATAAGTTCAGATTAGTTCAGATAAGTTATAATAATGTCCAATAAGTTACATAAGGTCTAATAAGTTACATTAAGTTAAATAAGGTCTAATAAATTTCAATAAGTTCTAATCAAGTCTAATAATAAGGTCTAATAATAAGTAGGAGTGTCCATTCGGTTTTTGGTTTGAATTTAGCCCAAATCCAATCCGATCCGAAATAAATTTCGATTTTCAATTATCAAATCCAACCTGATCTGAATCCCTCACCAAATCCAATCCGATTCAAACATATTTAAAATTCAGTTATTTGGACTCGTTACGAGAGTGCAAATTAAAATACGTTGCATATATTTTGGGCCTAATGCGATAATAAAAATTAAAATACAATAATATAAAAAAAATTATTTATTAAAAGTATAGTTGTACACGATTAATAGAAGTATTGAAAACGTAAATAGGTTACATGATAAATAGTAATAATTATAATAATAGTTTAGCATGATTATATTAACAATACTTATTTTTAAACTAACAATTTCATATTTAATTTATTTCGGTTATTTGGATTCAAACAAGGTCAATCCAATCCCATTCGAACGTCCGAATTTTCAAAAAAAATTCAAACCGATCCGATCCGATTCGATTTAAAGTTTGGATCCGATCTGAATTAATAATTCAGTTTTGATTTGATCTAAAGTTCTGGTATAGTGAAGAATCGAACACGAATCACTTATAAATATATAATAGGAAAGCATTGACCAACCAAGTCATGGGGTATCAACACGTGCACTTATAAATATTAAATTTATATATGTTATCCATTACTAAGTAAGTTTCAATTAATTAAATTGAGTTTGAAATCATACATGTATATATTAAATTTATCATATTAAAAATCATCCACTAAAATTAAAAGAACTATTTATATAAGTTATTTGGGAATTAATATAATTGTTTTTGTATGTTTCGCATCATATCCATCAACATAGGTTACATTTATTGTAAGTTGGGTATTAAATGAAGTGGTTATCTTTTAAAATTTCTTAAATTTGAAAAATTGTTACTTAAAAAATACTTTTTTTTTAGAAAAATAAAATACTTATTTAAGAGCACTGTGTAGATTTGATTTACTAAAAAATAAAAATTAAAGATTATTTATAGGTCCTTTTTTTATTATATATAGAGAGTTACACATAAAAGTATAACTTTATTCCCTTAAAAGAAATTTTAAAAAAATCTGACTTTGTTATTTTGATATATTAAAAACAAATATGATTACGTAAAATTGGAAAGTTATCAAACCAATGTACTGTCATAGAGTTCGAACAAATATGTTTGATAATTTCGATTTTTGTAAAACATAAATGATTCGTTCATTTCTTTTGTTAGTTATGATTCTATAAAACCAAAAATGATTACTTAACATTTAAAATTTTACTGAAAATAAAATGAGGGAAGATTTTCGCTAAACTCCCATTCAATGAACTCTTAATGGTGGTAAAATTTCAGGTGGCACTGACATTTAGCTTTGGAAATAGTAATTGGGAGAGAAAAAGTAATTTCCCTTTTCACCATTAGCGCATACTTAAAGTTTCTTCATCTCCTTCAATATAATAAAATTTGATTTATTCATTTGTCTACTGATACTAAACATATTCAGTGAATACTTTTATTAGTAACTTGATACCAAGAAATATAATTTAAAAACAAGTTTATGGCACCACTTTGTTGGGAGTAATGCAAGTCGAAAGATTCGATTGTATTAAGCTATGTTTAATGATAAGTTTCTTTTCTTGCTTGCCCTGGCAGGGCGGAATTTCCCTGGGGGGTGGAACGAAGAGAAGTAGGATATTCATCAAACTAGTTAACTTCGTACTTTCGTATCCCACTTGCCCTGCCAGGGCGACATTGCCCTGGCAGCCAGGGCAAACGCGCGCCCGGTAGGGCTGACTTGCCCGGGCAGACCGGGCAAAGCCTAAAGTCGGGTTCTTGAGCTGTGCTTGTCGCGCCCGGTAGGGCGGACTCGCCCTGGCAGACCGGGCGGACCTTGCAAAGCTTCGGGAACCGCGTTTTGGCCGGGTTTTGTTTCATTATTCTTGATTCCTTTTCATAACCTATAAATACCCTTGAGCTATTATTTTTTATAGAGACAGAAAAACACAGAGTATTGTGAAAACCCTAAACACAATAAACACAAGTCATTCCTATAGAGATCTGAGCAGTTTTTGAAGTAATTCCAACCTTCCAATCGGGGTACGGAGTTGGAAGGTAGCTGTGTTACCCTTGGGGAGCATTCGTCACTGAGAGCCTCGTACCGGTGGTGGCGAAATACGCTTCTAGGGCAGCCGTAAAACGCGTCACAGCTTTTGTGAGATCTACAATGGAGTATTGTATTTTTGCCGTAATTTCTTTACTATTTTCATGGTTACAACATCTTATTTCCTGCAATCTAGAAGCGTATTTTCTGTTGTAGCCTTGTATTTATTTGATACAATTATATTATCAATTGTTCGGGATATTATAGATGATTCTCGTTTCGCGCTAAATTCAGAGAATTAATTAAATCTTTGAGGTTTGGAGACCTCACTATTTCTACGAATTATCCTTTGCCGAAACGATTCAATTAAGCAAGGGAATTTATTCCAAATTTGTGGTTTGCATATTGTGTAAGTATGCTCCTTGATTTATGGTATTGTTTGATTACGAAGTCTGCAACAAATTGAGTGGAATAAGGTTGCTAAGCAATAAATTTTTCAAGGAAAGTCAACTAGAGGTGGTTTCTTCATTCCACGAGGCAATGATCACTGCTAGTTTATTGAGGAATGTAATAGTGAACGATCTAGCGCCTAGTCGAAGTTTTTTTTTTATCGTGTGTGAAGATTATTGTTTCAATGCTGCTTGTACAAGGAGGACTTTGTCATGTGGCGGCTAGCATGAATTGGCAATCAAATTATTCTTGAGTCGGTCACGAGGATGTGTTGAGCACTTGAGTAGAAGCTAGTCAACACCAAAGTTAAGTCGAGCAAGTGTTATCTTGTCTAGCGAAGCATATAAGGTGGGCAGCTTGCAAAGGCATCGGAAGCAAGTGCCAGAACAAGGAATCCATGGGACCTCAACGTGCTTGCTTGAGCACTACCAGGAAAGTCTCTCCTCGTTTAATTTCTAACTTTGTATAATATTTTATTATTTTCCCCTTATGCATGTCAAGTTCCTTGTGATGCCTTGATATGTGATGTGGGGTGCTTTGAGTTGGAATTGAGTCCAACAAGTATGTTAGTTTGACTCTCCACAGTGAGTGTGTTGAGGAAGTAGCTTGTTCATGCGTGCCTATATGCTTAGTTAATTTGTCAAGTTGTGAGTTACTTACTTCTGCTTATTATGTTGTATATTATCCATCGATTAGGTGCATTGATTGATTAGGACTTGTTTGTGTGACTCTCGATTATTCTTGAGTGTTATTCTTATTCCTAATCTAGTGGCAAATGGATATTATGTTTGTTTAATTTAACTAAGTCAATCAATTGTGAGTATACGACTTGAAGGGTACGTATTTAGTTTATATGATTTAATTCATGAGTACTTAGTTAAATTGTTAGACTTGGAGATTGAGTAGAATTGTGAATGTGTTGCTATTCTACTTGTTGATGTTTGCGTGAAGCATAACTTCTTTTGTGGTCTAAGTGAGACAATTGTTTATATCTCCTAAGTTTATACATAGCAGAAGTAAATGTGTTATCTCGACCAAAGCCTAAAAGAGTTAGGTTAAGGTTGTTTTTAGAGAACAAATCCACAATGAAATAATTGGAGGTATGATCCTATTGTTTGGAGAGGCCATTTAAATTGCTAGTGTTTCAATGATTGGTTATTGAAATTTATATGGAGGTAGCAATTTTATTGTTTTCAGCTCTCTTTGTTGGCTAATGGTTTGTCTCACAAAATGTGTTTTAGCCCCGTTCTTGATTAACAGATTGGTTATATATGGGATAACCTAAATGCTTGTTGTGTAGGGGTGTTTATGGAAGGTGAGATGTTCCTTATTGTGCTTCGCAATTTATATTTGAGACTCTGCGATGTTGTGATTATATTAAACATGCTGAATCTAATATTGTTTATTTGTTCACTCATGTGAGTGATCTTTTCTTAATTAATTCATGTGGAATGTGTGTTTCTTTAGCATAAACCTTTATGTTATTAATTTAAAGGACCTAATGTGTGGTCTATATTGAGTTATGCTAATGATATATGAAAATCAATTAAAGCAGAACATACTGGAAATTATGGAAGTAGTGAGATCTCTGCTGCTTTACTTATTCTAGTTCACAAGTTTAATGTATGTGGAACTATGAGTTAGGTGTTTAAGTCTAGATGACTTTGATATGACGAATCATGTATGTGAAGTTTCTCAAGTACGATTTATATCATGTATTAACCTTGTTGATCATGTGGGTGTTTCCTTTGTTTCTTAAGCTTTGGTCTGAACAATGTAGTTGATGAGTGGATCAACTAAGGTAAGTATTATGGCTAAAGCATGAACTAGTTGAGTTTCGTCTTGTGTTTACTTTCATGTTTGAAAGGTTTAGATGGATTGTTTCTTGGTATTCCAGTAATGGTGGATAGGGATCCGAAACCATATGAACATACCATGATAAATGTTACTTGAACTAGTTTGAAGAGAAGAAATATGTGAACATAAACTTAAGCTCTTGTGGAGTCTTCTGCTTGAGATTTATATGTCTTACCTTACCATGGAATGTCCTTCGGTTGTAAGTGCCTTTCAAGGAAACTAGTAAGGTTTTGGTATACCTTGGAAGGGATTGAGGGTAAGATATTGTGTTTTCACGATATACATGTAAGTTTGGTATTGACCCAATTTATTACTCACTTGTATTATGAGCTTGTCACTTTTGCAGTCAGGTTGCGTATGCTTCCTAACATGATTGATTAGAAATCATGGTGTTTGTTAGTGATGCAATTATATGAGACAACTCAAGGTATGAGGCATAACCTTCATATATTAAATTAACTTTTGCGGTTAATGTGGTGAGTGGACTAGACAAGTCATGTGGGGGTCAAATGTAAGTACCCAAACTATGTCAAATGTTTTTCATTCTTGACATGTGAATGTAATGATGTACTACATGTGTGTTTATTATGATGAGCATTGATGTTAGTCAAATGCTAGTCTAATCGTATGTTGTTGATTACACATGTACTGATTGATTGAGATTTAAGGTCTTAATTTTTATCTATGCCAAGATGAAAGTACGAGATGATGAGCTGAATGGTGTGATTCTAGATGGTAAGATCATTAAATCGACCAAGGTATGTATTGAGCTTATTCTCACTATGTAGAGAATTTGATTTGGTTAATATATTGGTCATGTTGAAACCAGAGTTGTTGGGTATAGATTAGCCTTGATGTTTATTTCAATATGCTAATGATTTGCAAGTTAATTGATGTAACATATTATTCTTGACATGATGTAGCTTTTCAAAAAGAAATTTGTTGGTTCACTTAATTTATCTAGACAGCATCGTCCAATCGTTGTTAAAGTTGGGGCAATGCAGGGGATAAAGGTTAAGTAAAACAACAAAAAATATGATTACCCTATCAGTGTATATTTTTACATGTTTATGGGTTGTTTATTTTAAGTTATTTGCAAAGCAAAAGTGTGATACACGATCCAGCTGGAAGCAAGGATCATTGCTAGGGATGATAAGTGTCAAGAATATGAGTTATTGCAAAATGAACTCTGGAAGTTGGACCATTGTGGGGGTAAGTTGATCCTCATGTTCTCTACATTATTTTTCACAAGTGTCATTGTGTGTGTTGTCAGGAACTATGGAGGTAGTGACAAAGTAAGACATGGCTTGTGGAAATGGTACTCTGGTTGGAGTATGTAAAGCTAGAGAAGAACCATACAATTCCTTAAATAAGGAATAAAGTATGACTTGGTAAGAGTTTGTCGAAGGGAATGAACTAAAAATCCTCGTGGTATGTCATTCTCATGGTAATTAGTTGTGAGGATGAGTTTATGCTCTTAATATGTCTATAGCCCGAATTGGGTGGTCCTATTGTGAAGGACTTGATAGACGTACCACCAATATTTATCTATGAAATGAATGTTATTGTTCATGATGAATCTATAGCCCGTATTGGGTGGTTCTATGAGAGAACTTGATAGATTCACCATCGTTGTGAAGTTGAGCTTCATGTTGAATGTATCTAGCCGTATAGTCATCCGATAAGGGGTTGAACTATAGGAAGCCTAGATAGATGTGCCTATGTGTTTGATTGTGAGATCAAACATCAGTGTTTTGATGTATCTATAGCTTCTATAAGTGGTCCAAATAATCGGACTTGATGGATACACCAATGGATAGGTTGGACGTTGTCCTTAATGTTTCATATCCCTTTTGGGTGGTCTATGGGGCATATAGACTAGATGGGGCACCTATGTGAGTGAGCAGGGTTGGCATCCTCCTATGGAATCTATGTAGGTTCCTAACAACACTCACTAGAAATCCAAGGGAAAGTTGGCCTCGTATGACATTTCATGCGGACGCGGAATTATTTCAAGCCTCTAAAGGTATAGTGTGTGGTGTCGGGTTCTTTCAATGATCTTAGGAGTTCAATTTATACTCTATAGAATTTTGAACACCCCACTCCACTAATGTATTAGTTCAATCATTATGGGTTATTTCACTTATGCACTTATCCTTTCATTTACTGTTCAGATTTCTAGATCTCATGTTCGATTGCATTTGTGGGGGATTGTTGGGAGTAATGCAAGTCGAAAGATTCGATTGTATTAAGCTGTGTTTAATGATAAGTTTCTTTTCTTGCTTGCCCTGGCAGGGCGGAATTGCCCTGGGGGGTGGGGCAAAGAGAAGTAGGATATTCATCAAACTAGTTAACTCTGTACTTTCGTATCCCACTTGCCCTGCCAGGGCGACATTGCCCTGGCAGCCAGGGCAAAGCTTCAAACTTCTCAGTATCAATTTTTACCCCGCGCGCCCGGTAGGGCTGACTTGACCGGGCAGACCGGGCAAAGCCTAAAGTCGGGTTCTTGAGCTGTGCTTGTCGCGCCCGGTAGGGCGGACTCGCCCTGGCAGACCGGGCGGACCTTGCAAAGCTTCGGGAACCGCATTTTGGCCGGGTTTTGTTTCATTATTCTTGATTCCTTTTCATAACCTATAAATACCCTTGAGCTATTATTTTTTATAGAGACAGAAAAATACAGAGTATTGTGAAAACCCTAAACACAATAAACACAAGCCATTCCTATAGAGATCTGAGCAGTTCTTGAAGTAATTCCAACCTTCCAATCGGGGTACGGAGTTGGAAGGTAGCTGTGTTACCCTTGGGGAGCATTCGTCACTGAGAGCCTCGTACCGGTGGTGGTGAAATACGCTTCTAGGGCAGCCGTAAAACGCGTCACAGCTTTTGTGAGATCTACAATGGAGTATTGTATTTTTGCCGTAATTTCTTTACTATTTTCATGGTTACAACATCTTATTTCCTACACACTTGACTCTGCATCTTGTTTCATTCAATATCGACTACATACATTAAAAATATAAATAAAATGAATGTATTGAATATTTGATCTCATGACCATTATAGTTTATAAGACTAACAATGCAAAATTTATTATATTGTTATTTTAAAAACTAATATACTTGACTAGTATAAATATTTAATAATTCTTATTATAAGTAATATTAAAATAAGTCACGGTGGACTAAAAGTAAACTAGGAATAGCTGAAATAAAATTGAAAATTATACCAATGAAATTAATTAGGGCTCTATTGTCATAAAAATATTTAGATAATAAAATACAAAGTCTATTGTACGCACACTTTATTGTAAAGGAAGAAACAAAAGTTAAAATGGTAAGAGATATTAACATGAATTCATCATTATAAATACTCCGCATATAAGTCAAGAAGGGGTAAAAATATAACATTAGTGAAGGGCTAAAAAGAATTGAAAAATGATGCTACTAAAATAAGAATTCATTTTCAAATTATAGCCTAGAATATATATACCAGAAATTGAAATATGATTTGATATTAATAAATGTGTTAGGATCCTGAATTCATTTTTCAATCTTAAATATATTAATCAAAGTGAGATATTTTGATAGCGGTCAAATTTAAAATTATTTCAATTGCACACCGTCATTCACTAAGGGCTTGTTCTCGTCACCTCATAAAAATGAGTTTTAGGTCTAATAAGTTAGATCAGTTATAATAAGGTCCAATAATAAGTTAAATAAGGTTTAATAAGTTACATTAAGTTAAATAAGGTCTAATGAATTTCAATAAGTTCTAATCAAGTCTAATAATAAGGTCTAATTAGTAGGGGTGTCCATTCGGTTTTTGGTTTGAATTTATTTTTGAGTTTTTAAATACCAAAATGATACTTAAAATAAAAATTTATAAAAAAATAAAAAGCAAAATGTGTTTCTTTTGTACCTCCACAAGATTCGAACACAAGATGACTATCCATCATAACTCAAGGGGTTTGTTTATTAGACCATTGGAAAATATTTTATTTTAGAAAAAAAAAATAGTTATTAAAGATTAGTTATACATCTAAAAGTATATCTTTGTTCCCTTCAAAGAAATAAAAAAATTATGTTTTGTTAACAACAAGGTGTTCTCCATCTTTGTACTTCAACTTAGGATAATATACAAGCCTCCCACCATGCCAGATTGTACACCTTATGGAATTTGAACATGCCATTCTGATCTTTAAAATGCATGTACTAAAAATGGATCTAAGAAAGAGAAAAAAATGTGTAAAAGGGAAAAAAAGGGCAAAGTGGATTGGGAGGTGATGGCGGTTGGAAGTCTGGTCCACATATTCCACAACACATACCATTAGTTTTATTAATTCATTTCAAACTATAGTGTGTACTAGCATTTTAAACATGTTGTACGGAGATCTCATAGTGACACGTTTATCAAACAAGATTTTATTAAAAGAAGAATGATTCTTTAAAATAAAAAATGTTTTTAGGGGACAAAAAAAAAGATGATTTTATCATGGTCGCAAGGTTCGAACACTGAATGCATTTGAATAATACAGCATTTTGATAATATCAACACCATAGGACTAGGGGGGTATCAGCACATTCACTAGATTACATATTAATATGTATTATTAGTTGAATAGGTTCTCTTTTTATGTTTATCAAAGTAGTGAAAATTTTAACTTATTAACATACTTTTTGTTTTAAATAAAATAGTTTTTTTTTTTTTAAATACTAATAAAATAGTTATTAAATATAAATAATTTATATCTAAACGTATAACCTTGTTTCCTTCACTAACATCAAATAATTAAAAACTAAATAAAAGATATACGTATAACATTGTTTCATTCACTAAATTACTTTTATGTTATTCTGATATTTTAAAATTAGATATGATATGTAAAGTTAAAAATAATTAAAAACCAGAAAAAAAAAAAAATACAATTTATGCTGTCACAGTGTTCGAACAGTGGTTTGATGCATGTATGCACATGCAGCTTTCAAAGTTAACCATTGGACTAAGGGGTATCAACACGTTCATTATGTGGGAAAAAAACTATATATTACAATGTTTGTATGAGCGTCCCAACAAATTGTTTTCTTGGAGTCGATTCAAATTCCGGATCGTTTGTTTTGGGTGAATTGTAAAACATAATCTTTAACCAATTTTGCAGTTAATAATTCTAAATCTGTTTTCGTTTTTCACACCTTCACCATACTTTCATTCAAATTAGTTTATTCTTCAAATATATAATCACCACAATTCATTTTAATAATTGTAAGTCACACCACGACGGGCCGGAATATACATGAACATTATAAAAAATTCACCGACGCCGATAGGTTGTTCACCGGCAACACATTCACCCACGGCGTTCGCATTTTAACCAACACCTTATCGCACCGCCATCAATCTGTTTCACGCTGAAATTCAGAAAATCAGATTTGTATATTGTTCTTCATTTGTTATTTACACAGATACATTAGAGGGGAAACATTAGGAGAGAGAAATTAGGAAAAACGACATATGCATCCCATAAGAATCCTAAAAATTGAAATGTTAAGTTAAATCAAATATTTTATTTACATTTTATTCATTGCTTTTCATTCGTTATTTACACAGATACATTAGAGAGGAAACATTAGGAGAGAGAAAAAAAAATTAGGAGAGAGAAAAAAAATGAGGTCAAAAAATCTGATTTTTTTTTGGGGGTTATATACTACATTAATTTGGGTAGGTGAAAGGATAGATAAATTTGAAATTCAAAAGTTGAAATTTAAAAAACAAGTTTGAAATTCAAATGAAAATGAAGGTGGCCCACAAAAAAGGAATATTCCCAATCAACCAATAGGAAACTTGTGTACAAGATTTCTTTTGTACACTAAGTGTACCTTAAATTGCTCCCTATGGCTACATATAACATTACCCATTAATTAATAAGAATTCAATAATCTTGTATTTAGAAGTTTAAACAAAAGATACATTGGTGAAAGTATATTCACACACTCTCGAAGTTAAAAATGGAGTGTCAGTGCACATAAGTTAAAAATGGAGTGTCGTGCGCATAAGGCGGTTTGATCATGGAAGTATTAAAGTGTTGGAAACTTTATCAAAAACCACCAACTAAAAACGCTTTTTGTTTTTATTATTATTATTTTTTAGAAGAACCACCCACAATTAAATAAAATGTTGTAAAAACCACCCAAGCTAAAAAAATGTTATAAAAAGCCACCCATTGTCAGAAATAAATTGTTGACCGCCCTCCCCTTGCATTGACCATCCTCCCCATCCTCTCAAAAACCCTAGAATTCACCGGAAAGTTCGGCTGCCCCTCCCCCCTTTGGTGAATTCTAGGGGTTTTCGAGGGGATGGGAAGAGTTGTAAACACCAGGGGAGGGCGGCCGACACCGGTAAATATGGTCAATAGCCTAATTCCAACAGTGGGTGGCTTTTTACAACATTTTTTTTTAGTTTGGGTGGTTTTGTACGACATTTTTTTTATTGTGGGTGGTTTTTCATAAAAAAATTTGTTTTTAGTGGGTGGTTTTTGACAAAATTTCCTTAAGTTTTTTATATTAATATCCTACACTCAAATGGGTTATGAGGCCGGGTTCATCAAGACTAGTTTGGGTTTGAATCAAAAGTTGGGTCATTTTCGACAATCAGGTCTGTTTCTGAATTTTGATATGTCCGTTATGTGTTAAAGTTTGTTGAGGATAAAAATGGTCATTTAATCAAACCATGTAGGATGCGACGATTGAGACTAATCTATCAAACCACCAGCCAGGGGCACGTTCACGGGTGGATCAAAATACGTAGTAATGAAATATGGAATACAAATTAGCTACAGAAACTTGACAAGGTGTTCCAACGAAGCTAGTGGCCTGGAGAACAACCCGTGCCCATGCCAATCATGTCCACTCATGAATTCTATTCAAGTTATGTTATAAATCAGCTCAAATACTAAATCAACCAAGAAAGGAGATGAGTTTCACAAGTGTATTGATCAACAAGGAAATTAATGAACACTCGCCCTAGACAATCTATTATCTTTTGGTTCACTTCTCAAAGTGATTACAGAAAATGAATGAATACACTTATCAAATTAAAATATTTTAGCTTTGGGATTAAAATATTAAAAAGGGTTAGATACTACGATTATGTAGTATACGCAATAATTATAGGATTACGGAGTATATCATCTAATCTCTTCCTCAGAGTGCTTGCTATGAAGCTGTGTTACATGTTACAAGTTACAGCTCTTATAAGTATAAGGGTCTGTTTATATTTACTGAATTGAGCTGAACTAAACTAAACTAGACTGATTGGAGCTAAACTGAACTGAATTGAATATTTTATGAGAGAAGAAAATTAGGAGCTGAATTGAAGTGAAATAATGGGAACTAAATTAATCTGAACTGAATTAAGGTGAAGTGAACGAACCCTAAGACATTGAGAAAGTATAACAGAGTATATTTGTAATTCGAAATTTATAATAATGCTTAATAATTGATCATAATAATGAATAATGATAATAACAATAACATGAAAACATAATAATACATGGAAAAAAATATATACTACTGTTACGACGGCATATAAGAAGTTAAAAATGAAAAGAATTGATTATAAATAAACATTTATTACACCAATTTACTCGTAAATTGTCGATAAAATTCTCGACTTAATACTAAAAAAAAAAATATATATATATATATATATATATTTAATACTTGGCAAGGGCTACATATAACTTTACCCATAATATATGGGTAATATATCATAAACATAAATCATAATCAAGACATCATAAATGCAATAGTTAGAGATAAGAAAATATAATCAAGAAATACAGAGAAATGTCTGGAAACATAGAATAAATAAAGGTCTCCTCCATAATCAATTCCAATTCCTCACCACCACAAAACCAAAAAAAATTAAAAATGTGGGTCAACAAATGTAAAACAGAATAATAGTAATGTTTAACCAAACAAAGTACTTTCCAAATATGCTACTACTACTATGCAAAATTAAGCTCGTCTTTAAACCCCTTAAAAACTTGATAAAAATGCTCCTAACGCTGCTAGACGAACAACAGTCAGTTGTGCTGAGATGCCTGTAGCAGAGGATGCACCATTTGGGCTGCTTGGTGACATTGCAGGTGATGATACTGTGCTGCCTCCCGGACCCATTGCTGCTGCTGGAGCCATCGAAGCGCCTGATGGAGCACCCGCCGGAGAAACCATACCAGCTACAAGTACAAAAATGACAAGGATCACAGTTAGTTCAATAGCAAAGGATCATAAATAATGTTACAGGTTAATAACAGAGGATCATTGATACCAATCAAGTAATTCAGGAAATACAATTAGTCATTTATAGCTGTTGAATTAGATAAACAACACTGATTGATCCCTAAATTATGCAATAATAATGTAACAATTATAATCAATTTGAGAACAAGTAAATGAGTAGGTAAAATATTGAAAAAAACTATGTAAACACAAATTAATTAATTATTCTAAAATCCTAGAAACAAGGAAAATATTCCTTAACAAATTAAAAAATTAGAAATCCCACAAACATTCTAAAGATCCAAACAAAAATACTACATACTTCAATTTCGATATTCAAATCGTCGAGAACACAAAATAAAATTGTTTTTCCAGAAAAAATAAAATTGCCCCTAAAACCAGGTTTAAAAATCCACTTTTATAAAGTCCCTAAAAAAACCCACTTTTGTAAAGCCAAAAAAAAACAGCATGCTGAAATTTCAAGCTAAAAGGAACCCTTTTTTTTTTCTATTTATCTTATTTTTATAATCTGTAAAATTTAAGAATTTTACTCCTAACACAAAAATTTCCAAAAAATTCACATTTCCAAAAATTAAAATACGTATTTCGTATAATTAAAGCATACAATTGTTTTATTCATATACAAAAATTAAGAGTAATTTAAGTATTTCGTATAAAACAAAAACAAACGACAGAAAAAAGCGACGGAAAGCAATACAACAGAAGCGTCGGAAGTAGATAAATACATCGGAAGTAGATAAATACCTGGAGAAGGAGCGCCAGTTGGAGATATATCCACTGCAAAAACAAATTTATTAAAAAAAGAAAAACAGATTATTAAAATCGGCAAATTTTTTGTTAAAAAAAAAAAATAAAAAAAAAAGTTAAAATAAAAAACAAACTTACAGCCACATTTGGCAGCAGAAGGAGCATGAACATGGCAAGCATCAGGAAGACCAACAGCTTTAGTAACATTCAAAACGACACCGAATTGAGCACTACTCTTAAACCCTTCACAAAGACACTCAGCATTCGTTTTAAGTACAGATTTCAACCCTGAACAACAGTTTCCTTCTGGTTTATTCACTGTACTTCCATTCGTTACGTACGAAAGACAATCCGACATGCTCAGCACTACGCTCGTGCAGTCCACCGGTGCGGGCGATGAGCCCTTTGACTCCACCGTTGCAGCCATTGCGATAGCAACTGACATTAGGATCACGTACTTCATAATAGTTGCTGCCATTGAAAGAGATGATAATAAGATTTCACAAATGAGATGAATGAAAGAAAAAAAAAGAGAAGGGAAGTTTCACAAGTTGGTTGTGTTTGTGTTGGTGTGGTGGAGTGATGAGAGGAGAGTGAAGGTTAAAATAGGGAGGGGGGAAAAGGAGGGACACGTGGCGGGCATCGAGGGAGTATAGGGATGAGGGAATGTTATGATGAGAAGCATTTGGGGTTTTGAAAAAATGTGAAAAGGGGATTTTTGAGGGGGGTGATACAGTGGGGTGGCTGTGTGGGAAGGTTTGGTAAGGTCGAATAGGAGGATGACACGTGTGAAGGTCAGGGGTTTTGATGGGTGAGTCAATGAGGGTGGACTAGGATGGTTGAAATGGGTAAAAAGGGTAACTGTTGGTTTTAGTTTTTACTGTTTTTACTGAAAGGTGAGTTTGTTTACCAAATGAAGGGTAATTAAAATTGATTGACTCTGACTTGTATGTGAGTAGCAGAGTAGGGTAAATAAGGTAGAAGATGATGGGAGATTATGATTTCATATTTGAAACTAGGAATGGAAAAGGTTGTTATTCTCTTTTTATGATGTTCAATAATGTTGGTTTACTCATAGGTGTTTTAAGATTGTATGGAAAATTGATGCGAACATATTTCGGGCTTGATGTGTGTGCAACAATGCTATAATTTTCATTTTTCATTGTATAATGTGTTTATGTGAAACAAATTTTATGTTATCTAATTTAACATGTATTGTTTTTTTTTTTTTTTTTTTTTTTTTTTTTTTTTTTTTTTTTGAAAAAAGTCCTAAAGGACACTAAATTTCATTCATATAAGCCATACGGCTGCTACAATTGACAATGAACGATAATGAAAACGAATTTAACAAAATCAAACAAGAATTAATCGGGGAAGGGCTAAGAATCCAGATACATAAATATAACAATTCAGCATATTCTCGATTCGTTGTCTCATACAACTTTTTGAGTGGATCCTTCATCGCTTCGCAATTTTGTGAGAAAGTAAATTCTTGTACTGATTCTGTAACTCGAATCCGAGCCACAACCAATAGTAGCCCCGCACAACCGGAGACCAAATTAAGCACAAATAAAACCTTGTCTTTCGAAGGAGTACGAAAAACCTTGTCTTTCGAACGAGAGAAACCCTTTCTTTCGAGGGAGACATTATTGTAACCTAAAACAAAAGACTTAAAAGTAAATCAAGATTGGGGCTTTCCATTGGTAAAATCCGATGGAAGCCCCTTTAAAATTGACAATGGAGACTAGGTTTAGGAGAGAGAAGAGAGAAAAGGAGGCTAGGGTTTTTTCCTTAACATATATTGATTTTTATTGTGGTAAGCCCCGTCACTAACAATATGGTGATTATAGTCAGTCCCTCCATATAGGTTTTAGAATTGTTTGCTAGTGTGTGCAGGGATACAAATTTGAAAGATCCGTCTTGCAAATTTGTGGAATTGCGAGACTGTTGGTATAAGGGTGCAGATTTAGAAGATTCGTTTTGCAATTTTGCAGATCTTGATAATCGATCAAGTTTTATCACTTTTGCGACTATATATTAATGGAGCTTCGTCAAGAACGATACAAAATTGCAAAGACATTTAAAATTATCCAAGAGCAGCTCATAAATGATGTCATTAGTTTAGGGGTGTTTAATTCTTTATTGAGAATGTAGATCTCTTAAGGGATGATTATAGGTGTCGAATATCTATTACTATTAATGAAATCACCTCTCCCTATTCTATTCCAAAAAAATAAAAAATAAAAAAATTTAACATATCAAAAGATTATTTAAACTAATTTTAATAGTAAAGTAAAACTTTACAAACTTTTAATAAAATGAGGTGTACAATAGATATTATATTTATATGGGTGTAAAGTTTTTTTTTTTTTAAATGCTTACAGGGGCCTAAGGCTCCGGATATGAGTGTAAAGTTAAATTAAAGTGATAAAAAATTATTCCGATATTGATAAAAATTGCACTGATACAAATAAATTGTAATCTACTAGTATATTTAATTAATTAATTTACAATTATTAGAGGAGTAAAAATATTGAGTAAGTTGCCTCAAATGTATTTAATGTACACTAGCATATATATAATTGTAACCTAGGTCGCTTGATTTAATTTCCTTTTTGGTTTTGAAGCTGGTGATCCCATGCTAATATTAGAATGACTCAAAATATGTGACCTACAATTTTTACAAATGAAGTGAGTACTTTCTTTGCATAGTAATAGTTAGATAATCTTGGAATTTTACAAGTATGAGTTATCTTTAGCATTTTCCTATTTTTATTATTATTATTATTATTATTATTATTATTATTATTATTATTATTATTATTATTATTATTATTATTATTATTATTATATATATATATATATCCGAATTGAGCTCGTAATTAGTAAAAAAATAACGTAAGTAGTGTCTCATTTTTACAGTTTTCCACAAATTGATATATTTTTGTTACGCAAAATGAGGCACTTATGTTATTTGTTTGCTAATTTCGAGCTCAATTCGGATCTTTAAGGACTGAAATGACCTCTAAAACCTTAGCCGAAGATTTTTCGACATGTAAATCGATGTAAAAGTTGAATTGGGCTGCAATTTGCAAAAAAAAAATAAAAAATAAATAAAATAAAATAAAATGGCTGCAATTTGCAAAATACGAACTTTAAATGGTTGCAATTTGCAAATTTTCCTATTTATTATATACTTCCTCCCACTGTTTCACATTCATTACTTTTCAATAAACAATTAACTCCACTATCTTTCTTTTATAATTATTTAATAACTCAAGTACCCCACTTATCTCTTATTTTATTTAAGTCAATTAAATTGCCTAAAACTATGTGTCGGTCAAAGTGTAACAATTACTAAAACACAAAAGAAGTAGTATTAATTATTAACATCTTATACATTTTCTGCAAAAAGGAAAAAAAAAATCATCTTATACTTGTATGAAGTATTAATTTGGGTAGGTTTCCAAAAGAAATTAAAAAAAAAAGGTATTAATTTGGGTACACATTATTTATTTTGTTATATCACTTTAACAAATTACTTTTCTACCCATAATCAATCTTGTTATCTTGTAATTTCTCAAAATTTCCCACTTATTACTATGAGTCACCCCCCATCTATACACCAACTCATGCCCACTAACTTATGCAATGTCACCTTACAAGTATTAATGGAAACCAAACAACATAATGACAAGTGACCAAGTGACAATGTAATAAATGTATAAAATTATTGTACAACAAATAATTTTAGGGTAAAATTTATTGGTGTGAAACAATCTTTAAGCTGCTATTATTTTTAGGAAAAATTGAAAAGAATAATCCCACCTTTCGCCCATCTGCTCAAAATAATCCCACCTTTTTGAATTCCAGAAATAATCCCACCTTGTAACTCCATCTTCCCAAAATGAACCTTTTACCGGTTTATAAAATTGGTAACCTATTTTAGAAGGTGACTTGACGCTTGTCACCTTCTAATTGGTCCTAATTTTAAATAATTAAAAAAATCAAAACAATTAAAAATAAAAAATCTCCCAGCCCCACGACCACCCCCTTCATCGCCACCATCACCACCATCACAACCCCCTGCCCCCCCCCCTTTATCATCGCCATCACAACCCCCTGCCCACCCCTTTATCACCACAATCACAACCCCCTGCCCACCCCTTTATCACCACCATCACAACCCCCCTGACGCCAGAACAGACATAACAGCCGCCGCTAGAACAGCCGGACCAGCCGCCTTCCTTTGTTCCCTCCCCTTCTCCGATTCCCTCTCCTTCCCCGTTCCCCCTTCCACTTCCCCGATTCCCTCCCCTGTTGGACCGATGTCGCCGATTGTTTCCCAATTCATTCGATTCAGATGTGTTTCGATTCGAAGATTAAGAGGGGATTTGGACATAGACAACCCCTTCTTTGATAATTTGGGGCGGGGATTTGAGGTCGAAACCTCAAAGCCTGACAAAACAGAATTAATGGCGATTAAGATCTCTTTTCAATCTCTCTTCGCACTGCTATGGTGGGATTTAGGTGGGCTTGGCTCAGGTGACGGGGCGGGACTGCATCTCAGGTTAGCGTGGCTCATGTGACGGGGCTGGCTGGGGCTAGGCTGGGCTTGCATCTTTGGTGGTCAGTTTGGTGGTGATAGTGGGAAGGTGGCCAGGTTAGTGTTGCTGGTCATGGTGGTTGAATGAAGGGGGTGAGGTGGAAAATGGTGGGGAACGGGCGGTGCCAATGGTGGGGAACGGTGGTGCCAATGGTGTGGTAGGGCTGCTGGGTTAGGGTGTTTGGGATTTTTTCTTTTTCTTTGGTTTTATTTTAAAAAAAAAAACAAAATAAAAAGTTTACCTGTTGAAACGGTTTGTAGGTAAAAAAGCTCATTTTGAGCAGATGGGGTGTTAAGGTGGGATTATTTCTGGAATACGCAAAGGTAGGATTATTTTGAGCAGATGTGCCAAAGGTGGGATTATTCTTTTCAATTTTTCCTTATTTTTATAACATAGTATATGTTAAAGAAGTGTTTTTAAGGGAAAAATTTTATAAAAAAAATAATATGGTTATCTTATACATTAGGGCATGTTCTCATTAACTGAAGTGAACTGAGCTGAACTGAACTTATTAGAACGGAACTGAACTTATTAGAACTGAACTGAATTGAACTTATTAGAGATGAACATAATTGAACTGAACTTATTAGAGCTGAACTCAACTGAACTGAACTTATTGAGCTGAACTGAAATGAATATTTTATAAGAGAAGGAAATTAGGAACTAAACTTATTAGTGCTGAACTGAACTGAACTGAACTGAACTTATTAGAGTTGAAATGAACTGAACTTATTAGATCTTAACTTAACTAAACTGAAATGAACTGAAAATAACGTATCAGAACAAGCCCTAAGAGTGATATATTTCTTATAAAACGACAACTTTATTATTTAAGAAAATAAGTAACTATTTTTATGTCGATGGAACATTTGATAATTTTATAGTAATTCCGCTCATTGTACAATTACACTTTCCTATTTAAAAATCTACTAAATCCAACCGTTAGAGACCTTTAGGGTTTAAAAATTAAAATTACAAAAAGTTTTGATCATAATTATGCTAAAGTCATAATCATAATGAAACTTAACTTTCGTTTGTCCACCCAAAAGAATATAAATGGGGACACAAACAATATAAAGTGTGAATATAAAAACACTCCTAATAAAAAGAAAATACACTTTGATGCTACCAAATAATGATGGCAACTCTATAGAATTGAAGTAGCTTTTATTAATATATTTACACTTCGTATTCAATAATGTGATCACAAAATATGTTTAACTCCGTCATTTATGGACCAGCTGAGCATGCGGCTGCTCGAATTATTTCATAAGTGGGTGGGCCCAATAAGGCTATGGTATGGTATGGTATGGCCTTTTCTTGTTGTCACTTTGGAATAAATTCGATTTCATTTGTTTTAAATGGAATAAATTCAAATTACTTTTGTTGAAATTTGGCAAACTAGTTTTATTAACGTTAGTGGCCTTAGCTTCTTGTGTGTAAAAGCATACAAATTTGGTTGTAGAGCTTTAACTTGTTCCAAGTGTTGTATTATCTGGAGAAATCATTGCCATGTGGTAGTCAATCTGACATAAATGTAGTAGCCACATGTAATAATCTATGAGCTTTGTTTAGTTTATATTGTTTCATGCTTTAGTTATAAAATCAGTTTTAAGTTAGGATAGAATCATATTAGGAGAAAAAAAAAAATACTCCATATATACTTTAGGAAATTTTGTTTTTTACCACCTTACAAACGCACTAAAATCTGTTTTACCACCTCCCAAAAAAAAAGTATTACTTTACCACCTTATAAAATAAATAAATATAGGTTTTACCACCTCCACCTGACTCCGGTGACGGAAAGTTGCTGTGGGTCCCACCATTTATCATTTCCCTCCACATTTAAGACAAAAAATACGATACCTCTCTTTCTTCCTTTTCTCACCTTCGCCTCTGAATTCTCACCTCTCTCCATCAATTCTCTCATCAATTTTTCTCTGAAATTCAACCTTTCACTCTCTCTCCTCTCATTTTCTGATCTTTCTCAAAAAGTAAACCCTAAGTCGCACAGTTCTTCACTCAGCAAGAGTAGTTGGGACCACAATTTCGAAGCCACTCAGCGAGGTTTCTTTCATCTTCAACGCGTAAAGGTCCAAAAGCTTGAGTCTTTGCTGACAAAGAATCTCGAACTCTGACAAAAGAGGTATTTTTTAGCTCCTTACTGTACTTTGTGTGGGTAATTGGGAGTAATTTGGGGTAAAATTTGCTGTTTTTGGGAATATGTGAATTAAACAATTATAAACCCTAATTCTGCGAATCTTTGACTTGATTAAACTGTGTTATTGTTAATTAATTAGTTAATTAGGGTTATATATATATGTTAATTGTTAATTAAGTGCACAGTGTAGCCTAATTGGTCTTGCATGTTGTAATTTGTGAGTAGTTGTAAATTGGATTGATTAATTGTTCAATTAAATACTGAGATTGTGCATTGTTGTGTTTGTTTTGTTGTTGTTGGACCTCACTACTAGAATCCGGGCAAATAACGACAGTTTTTCTACGACAGCCATAAAAACTGTCGTAATATTTTAAATCTACGACGGTTTTTGTAACTGTCGTAATATTACGACGGTTTTTTAAACCGTCGTTGAGTTACGACAGTGTTTAGCCAATAAACTGTCGCAATAAACACTAAAATTAAATATTTACGACAGCTATAAACTGTCGCAACTTACGACGGTTTCAAAACTGACAGCTTATGGCTGTCGTAGAGATTTTTGTTTTTAAAAAAAATGGTATTTAAATACCCAATTCAACAAGCCCACACCAATTCCTAAATACTCTTCCGCCGTTTCATAACCACTGACTCTCTCTCCTCTCAATTTCTATCTCCTCTCCTCCCCTTTCTTTTTCTCTGTTTCGTTCTCCTCTTCTCCACCTTCCTTCAGTTCCTCTCTTCTCTCTTTCCTGATCTCTTTTTCTTTCTCCTCTCTCTTTCTCGTCCTCCTGCTTTCTTCTCTCGTCCTCCTTCTTTCTTTCTCGGTCTCCTTCTTTTTAAACTTTTTCAATTCATTTAAAAATTAAAAATGGCTAAGGTGACTAAGTAAAGTTCATGTTTTTGAGGTTTAATTTCGTGATGTTGAGGTTTTTTAGTCAAATTCGACCATAAAAATTCCAGATCTGGAGTTAATATGGTCGAATTTGACCCTTAAAACCCAAAGAACAGGAAATTTGCGAAGGTATGTTAATTATTTTCGTTCATCTTCGTTTGATTTTTGTTTAATTTGTTTAATCTTTGTTAAATTATTTTGTCTTTTATTTTCTTTTGATTTTTTGTGGCATTTTTGTTTGAATTTTGTACTCTTTTTTTTTTTTTTTTTTTTAATTTCTGTTACTTCATTAATTTTTTGTTTGATTTTCTTGATTTTTGATTATTTGATGTTTATTTGTATTTCTTTTTTGATGTTTGTTATTTTAATGTATTTTTTTCATTTACCTTTGTTTATTAGTTTGGGTTTTCTTTGATTTTGTTTGTTGGGGTTTAATTTTTAGATCTTAGTGTTATTATTTTTTTTTTTGTGCAAGGTTAGGGGATTGTCGGTGGTGGTGGAGTTAACAGGTACGGGGAGTTGTTGGATTTTAGATTTTTTGGTTTAATTTCATATCTAGGGTTGTTTGTGGGTTTGTATGTGTTATCTGGGTTTAATTTGGAAAATGTGTGGGCGGCGCTAGGTGGTTTATGATGGCGGTTGGTGATGGTTACGGGTTGTGCGGCTGGGTTACCGTAGGCGAAAGAGTTAAACGAGAAGATGCTGGGTTGGGGGGTTTTGTTGTTTTTTTTTATTATTTTTTTTTATTTTTTGCGACGGCTTTTTGCGACGGCTAGCTGTCGTTAAAATTTGTTTTTGCGACAGTTTTCATGACTGTCGTAAATTTGCGACGGTTTTAAGCTGTCGCAGATGAATTATTGCGACAAAAAATGGGACTGTCGTTGAAATTAGTAAAACCGTCGTAAAAAAAGTTTGCGACAATGCCGATCGCGACAGACTATTTACGACAGTTTACTGTCGCAACTATTTTTTGCGACAGTTTTTTCTACTTTTGCGACAACTTTTGGCTGTCGCAAAATAGCTTATTTCTTGTAGTGCCTGTTACAGCTAGGATGGACAAAGTGAACCTTAAAATGACATTGGGGGGTGCATTTATACCCTCCTTAGTTGGTAAAAATAGAAGGGTGTTAAATTGGGATGGTGGTTGGGTTTATGTGAGGAAAAATGTTACTGTTTCTAGCATAGATGTACACTACCTGAGGGAGTCAGCTATACATGGTTTTGTGTATGCTACTGTTAGGGTGCCTAAGGGATTTAGTTGTTGGTATAAACAGAAAGGGAGGTCTTGGGTAACTGGTAAAAGGGAGTTGAATAGTGATGATGAGGTAAAGGGGTTCCTTAAGACAGTGAATAAAGATGGGGAAATAGAGATGTATGTGACTAGCCATGAGCCAATTCAGGCAACTGAGAAAACACCATTTAAGCTTATAGATGGTAATGAGTTGACTTCAAAAGAGAGGAGCAGACTAAAAAAGAAGTTAGGTGGGCCTAGAATACTTAAGACAGGCCCAAAGGATACTAGCTTAGAAGTTAGGAGAAGCCCAAGTTTAAAAGGGATTGTGATTCATGACAAAGAGGCTGAGGACAGGGGTGAAAGGGTGCATACAACTACATATAGAGTGACAGCAAAAGATAAGGGAAAGGGAAAGTTAGGTGAGGGAGCTTTTGGGAAGTTTACTACAGCTGAAAAGGGTAAGGGAAAGGTTCTTTAGGGAGTTGTTGGTGCTAGATCTGGGGGTGAAGAACCTAGGAAGCAAGGTGCAGGCAAGAAGAAGCAAGGTGTAGGGAAGAAGTTGGTGTTTGAAGATGAGTACCGTGATAGGGAGGGAGGAACTGAGTCTTCTAATTCTGAGCACAGTGATCTAGGACTGGACTGGGAGGAGGGAGAAGAGGATATTTATGATGATGAAGATGATGAAGAGTGGTTGAGGCAAAACCTAGATCTGCTTAGAACTGAGGTGCAGGGCAGCTTGAAAGGTGTAGGTGAAGATCCAGAGGAGCCTAAGGATCCTAGGGTTGACATTGACAGACATCTGAAATCACTTGAAGTGAGGGTTGAAGAAGAAGCTGATGATGATTCTGAGGAACTTAGGAGCTTAGGTGGTGATTCTGATGATGACAATGGTGGTTGTACTTGGTTTAATGCTGAAACAGATTTCTCCAAGCCTATCCAATTTGAAGTGGGTTTAAAGTTCAGCAATGTTCAAGTGGTGAGGAAAGCTTTGAGGCAACATGCAATTGAGAACATGTATGAGTACTACCTATTGCATAATGACAGCAAAAGGATAACAACTTTGTAATCCCCCGTATTTTTAAATATTTTATAAATGAAAATTTATTTTATTTATAATATTTATTTGTTATTTTTCATAATTTAATTTTAAAAGTTTCAAATTATTAATCTGGGTCGAAAATTATTTGAACAAATTATTTTATGCACCTTTATTCTACAATTTATGTCCAATCACAGAAGCCTAACCCATTTGTTTACTTAATCGACCCATTATTTTTATGAGGCCCAATCTTTCTTTTTACCCTACAATAATTCTCTCCTATAAATACCCCATGAATCTCCAAAAATTTCCCACACAAAAAGGTTAGTCTTATTTTCATCCTCCTTTGTTTCATTATTTTGCTTAATGTTAATTTAATTGTTTTGGATTTTGATTTTAGTATAAAGATTATATTTTTAGTATCAAATTATATTTTAATGGTATAAAGATTATAAATTTCAGATTATATTTATGTTATAAATTTCATATTTTATGAATTATAAACATAGGGTTTCAATTTATTGAAAATCATGATTTTAGGGTTTTTATGAACAATTGATTTAGGGCTTTTATAGTAATGATGTTTTGAAATTTTTGGTGATTATAACTACTGATTAGTTTAAATTAATTCCATATTATTTTAAACACTTAAATTCGTGTTTTAATTTTAAGATTTCCGTTCATTAATATTAATCCCGTTTTAATCCCGATCAGGTTCTAAACTCATCCGATTTTGACAAAAAAGTAGTGTTTTCCATGTGGAAACAGCGTTTTAAGAAAGATTCACTACCTTTGGTAGTGAGCACTACCCTCTCGTGGCCAAATTCAGCCTCTAAATATGATTTTCGGGCAGTCTTTTATTTTAACGAAGTTTTTTTATAATTAAAATATTATCCTTGAGTTTGATTGATAAAATTAATTATGTTTAAAGTTAATTAAGCATAAGTATATGTTTTTTATTGATGTTTTAAGTGCTAGAAATAGTTTCTAAGTACTACTTTTGATGTTTTATAAAGAGGGTTTAATCACCCATTAAAAAGGGAGATTATTAGGGGTTTTTAAATAATTTAAAGATTTTTATTAAACTTTAAACTTGCTGTAATTTCATGTATAAGAGTGTATTTTAAGGTTTTTATGAAGAAAATTTAAAGAACTATATATAAGCCTTTAATTTTAACTAAAGGGAAGGTTTTAAAGTGTTGTTTGATTTGGATTTTGAAGGTTTTAAAGTAAGTTAGTATTGCTGTAAATTTGATTGATTGGGTATTGATTGAGATGTTATTATTTGGCTTAGGAGAGGAGTTTATTGAAGGTGATTTCTAGTTAGTAAAGTGGCATACCAATTCGTTTGCTCAAGGTACGTACAAGTTACGAAACCTTTCTTTTAGGTGCATGTTTAAGGACGACGGATCGAGAACTTAGTATCATGTATAGGGATGACTGAGTTAAATTGTTTGGTTATACATTGTGAATTTCATATGACGTGCACTATTTTATATTGCAAGTATTATTTGTGCTCTAATTATGCAAGGTGCGCTTAGAGGCAAAGGTATATGATTGGTGTAATGATTAATTTATTACTCATTCATGATTATGCAAGCAGGATGAGTAAAGGAAGAATTTAAGTCTTCTAAGACGAGGTTAAGGTTTTGGGGTGCCTTATTCACTCAAGGTGTTTATACACCGAGGAAGTAAAGGAATAAATAATAAATGTTGCTTGCCACTAATAAATCAAGAATTGAAATTGAAAAGTTGTTTTACTTGATTGAATTGATATTGGATTGATTGTATTGTTATGCATATGAGTCATCACCAAGTCTAAACCTGTAAATCACGTAAAGTGCAAGATGGATGAGCAATAAAACTCTGGATTGGTGCACTTCTGGAGTAATGACAATCAGGGGTTGGGGTACATGGGGTATTAGCCGTGTACTTTCTCGAGGCCATCTGATCTACGAGTCTCTTATTTCAAATATATTTTTTTTAAAATTAGGAGTTAGGTGAGATCTCATACTAACTACGGTCACGGAGTCGCGCCCGTGGTCGTTGGATGTTTATTGATGTTTCCGAAAGGAGGCATGGGGTTTTTCTTTTATTGATGTTCTAAATGGAGCATGGGTTGGACAACCTTGTCTATTGCGTAATCCAATGAATAAAAATAATGATTTACCTATTATTAATTAATGGAGTCTTAGTAATATAAATAGTTGAGTTGTGTGTTGAGTCTATAATTTAATGATGCATGATGATTGATTATTAGTAGCATGTTATGGATTTCTTAATTTATTTTGCAGCTTGTATGTACTCAGCTTTGCTGATTGCGTGCTTTGTGTGTCTTTCTTTGGTCATGGCCTTCGCCTTTCAATGACCCTGTGACGATCCAATTTTTACACTTGTAATATTGGGGAGCAGAATTACCACAGGTTCTTACACATGCAGCATTCATCAGGGTTGTGGGATCTTGAGTAGAGAGTTGGTTGTTTGCATTTTATTTCTTTTGCAAGTTTGAATTTATTTTAATTCGATTTTATTCGACACTATTTCTTTTGGGTTTGAATTTATTTGAACACTGAATATAATCACTTACTACTTTTATTGGGTTTTGAATAAGGGCCTTAATGGTTCCAAGTTGTATGACTTAATTTGGTTTCATTTGTTGGTTTTGAAACTTATTTATAACTGATTTAGTTTTTCCGCTGCTACTTTCTGATAAAGCCTCAACATTTGAACACGTGGCGGTAGCACGCCAGTAATTCTCTTGAATATTGTTCAGGGTCCTCACAGGTTTAAAGAGAGAATTATTGGGGTGTTACAAGCTTACTGTAGAAGAAGGTGTAGCTGTCAGTACAACAAGAAAAGTTGTAGGTTGGTTCAGTGTAATTGTGTGAAAGGGAGGAAGTGTAGATTTAAGTTCTATGCTTCTAGGTTAGTGAAATCAGATGCTTGGCAGATTAAGTCTTTAGTGTTGAAGCATAGGTGTGTTAGGACAAAGATGAACAAGAAGTTGACAGCTGAATTTCTGGCAGACAGGTACTTAGAGGAGTTTAGGAGTAACCTAGGGTGGAAGATAAGACAGATTCAAGAGAGGGCATTGAATGATTTGGGGATAAAGGTTGGGTATTACAAGGCCTGGTTGGCAAGGAGCAGGGCCAAATTGGTAATTTATGGGAGTGTAGCTGAGCAATATGCTAGGGTATGGGACTATGGGAAAGCTTTCCTAAAGTACAACCCAGGCAGCAGTTGCAATGTGGTTGTGGATACAATGGATCAGATACAGAGGCCAATCTTCATGAGAATGTACATTTGCCTTGCTCCACTGAGTTTTGGGTTTGTCTCTGGTTGCAGACCCATCATTGGGGTGGATGGTTGCCACCTTAAAGGAGCATATCCTGGGAAAATATTGGTGGCTGTAGGTAAAGATGGAAATAACAACATATTTCCAATAGCCTGGGCAACATGTGAAAATGAGAATAAGGAGACCTGGGTGTGGTTTCTTCAAAGTCTGATGGAGTCACTAGGCTGCTTTGATAAAGGACATGGCTTGACTTTCATGTCTGATTGGCAGAAAGTAAGTATCTTCTTTCTGGTTTTTGCTTTTTTTCTTTTTTTTTTTTTTTTTTTTTTTTTTTTTTTTTTTTTTTTGTTTGTTTGTTTGCATTTATATGGTTTAACTTTTGTGTCTTTTGTAATATGCTAGGGTTTGATTGAAGCATTTGCTGAAGTTGTCCCAAAGGCAGAGCTGAGGTTCTGTGTGAGACACATTTGGGCAAATTTCAAATTGTAATTTCATGGGGCCACTTTCAAGGAGCTTTTTTGGGCAGCAGCTAGGGCAAGCACAATGGTATATGCCTTCACTTTGACCCATTCTTTGTAAATTTGTGTTTGCATATTCTTTGCATATTCTGTGTGTGTTTGTGTGTGTTTGTGTTTGCATGTGTGTGTTTTTACTGTATATTATTTGTACAGTCTAGGATATTTGTGTTTGCATGTGTGTGTATACAATTTGGAGTATTGAATTTGGCATTGTTGTATATCATAAGTTTGACATTGCTGTACAATTTGGAGTATTGAATCTATGCTGTGTGTCTTTGTGTGTGTGTGTCAGTTTGAATTTGAGGTGGCTATGGAGTCAATTCACTTCCTGAATGATGAAGCTTATGAGTACCTTGCAAACATCCCCCCCCCCCACCACTGGTCTAGGCATGCTTTCTCAACTAGATGCAAGTCTAACATGTTGTTAAACAACATGTGTGAGACATTTAATGATGTGATTAGGGAAGCTAGGGACAAGCCCATTCTTACCCGAATGGAATGGTTAAGAAGGTACATGATGAAGAGAAGTAATGATAAGTGGGAGGCTGCCTCTAACTGGGAGGGTTTATTAACACCATATGTGAACAAGCTGTTTGATGGCATTGAGAAGTATGCTAGGCTTCTAGGGGAGAGACCTATGAGGTTCAGTACAAAGATGACCAGTGCGTTGTTGACTTGTCAAATAGGACATGCACTTGCTATAGGTGGGAGTTGACAAGGATACCCTGTACCCATGCTTATGCTTGCATTTTGGACAAGAGGGAGGACCCAGAGTTGTATGTGCATGTGAACTATTATAGGGTCACTTACCTAGATGCATATGAGTCTCCCATAGCTGCAATGCCTGGTTCAAAGCATTGGGAAAGGGTCCAGCTTAGAGAGCCTTTGCCACCTGTGATAAAGGTTCAGCCAGGCAGACCAAAAGCAAAAAAAAGGAAGCTTGAACAAGGTGAAGGGTCTTCTGCTGTTACTTCTCAGGGGGAAAAACAAAAGATCAAAAAGCAATGTAGCAACTGTGGTGGGTTTGGACATTATGCCAAAACCTGTAAGCAAGGTCCTGCACCAGAGAAACCACAACAGGCTGCACCAAATCCCAAAGGGGGAAGGCCACAGCTGCAGACAGCTTGGATGAAAGAGCAAAGGAAGAAAAGTGAGGCTAAAGCTGCAAAACAGGTATATACATGCAATTTTGCATTCATTGTATGTGTTTTAGGTTGAGTAACAATCAGCAATTGATGACTTCTGTTCTTTTTGAAATGCAGGCTGCATTGACAATGCCAAAACCATAGACTACTACTGCAGCAGCATCATCCCAGCCTACAGCAAATGCCCCAGCAACTTCAGCACCCTATCCATCTCTAAGTCAACCCACCACCAGAGGCAGAAAAAAGAGCTCAAGTCAACCCCAACCATATGAGTTTTCATCTCAGCCAGCCCAAGCAACAGAAGCAAGGCCCAAGCTGCCAGTTACCAGGAGCAGGACAAAGAATTTGAACAGTTTGTAATAGTTTAGAGAATTTGTACTTCATGAACAGCTTAGTTTTTTAAGTAATTTCATGTGTGTAGTTGGACAACTTAGTTTTTTTTAAGGTGAACTTATGTAGTGCTCTTTTGCTGCAAAACTTTCTCAACATTTTGTATGCATATGTGAATATGCCTTTTGCTACTAAAATGAATGGGAATGACTAAATTAAGCACTACAAGTTAGAGCAACCTTTTCAATACATTTCATTTCATTTGATTAAGCAAATATTCAAATACATAACATGAAATGGTAACCCTAACAAAAGCCATAATACCTTGCCTAAATTTCCAAATGTCCACACTAATCCTAAGATCTAGCAAAATACAAGGCCATAACCAAACCTAGGAAACAAAACACAACAACACCCATAAACATAGCCAAATTCTTTGATGATCCTTCATTTCCATGAGTCTCCATGCTCATCTTCTTCCTGTCAGAATTCAGTGCCTTACACTTGATCTTCAAGGAATCAATCTCATTCAAAAAGCATCTCCTCTGCCCACTAACATCATCTACTTCCCTCTTCAAGTCATTAATCTCACCCTTCATCAATTTCTTGTCAAGTATTAAGTTGTTAATCACCTCTGTTTGCCATGGTGTTCCATTTGGCTGATCCAACCACTCAAAGGCTTTACAACCCCTTGTCTCTGTCACAGGGTCATAGAACTTGCAGGACCTGAACTTGCGTCCCGGATTCTCCCTAGTCCAGGAAGTAAGCCTTGCCATGGGTACTCCGCATTGACATTTTTTTCTTTTGATGGTGAATAACTTATGGAAGACATTTCCTGCAACAATTGGGAAGCACCATCATCAACATTACTCCCAATTGAACAAAATTACCATTGCCATACCCTAATTACAATAATCAATTCAAATTTAAAAAACCCCAATTCAATTGAAACTAACATGAACCCTAATGTTAAAAATACGAAATTGGGGCTCAATTCTTAAGTCATATCCACAATTAAAATCAAACATCACATTTGCGACATAATTCAGACAACAATTGCAAAAATTTGCTATGAATTCATCTTATTCGAGATTTAATTGAACAACGTACCTCCTTCCAATTTATGTCTCAGTGAACTTTGTTAATTGAGCACAAATATGGAACAAATCGATGCTGGGAATGCTAGGGCACAGTGAAATTGAGCTTTTTGGAAGCAAATCGAAAAAAAAACCCAAAATCAGTGGATTTTTTTCAACAAATTGGTAAAACGGGTTATTTACAACGGAAAATCGAGGAAGAAAGGGCCAAATTTTAAAAAGTAGCCGTTAGAATGGGACCCACAGCAACTTTTCCGTCATCGGAGTCAGGCGGAGGTGGTAAAACCTATATTTATTTTTTTATAAGGTGGTAAAGTAATACTTTTTTTTGGGAGGTGGAAAAACATATTTTAGTGCTTTTGTAAGTACTTTATTAATAAATATAAGCCTATTTTTCAAAAAAAAAAAATAAAATAAATATAAGCCTAGACTAGATCAAATCAGACGAGAATTTTCTTCATATATGAAGAATTTTCTATCAATGTTAAAATGAATTATAATGTTTGAAAATTCATTTGTGAGATATGTAATATTACTAAACTACCAATTTTGTAAATATCTAGGCATTATTATATCTCTTAAACGTTCAAGCCACTTAGACTATTTTCCTCTTTTAGACAAAACTTGTTCTAAAATTAAAGGTTGGCAAGCCAAACTTTTAAACATGGCGGGAAGATACACTATAATTAAATCAGTTTTAAATTCTTATCCGGTTTATGCCAAGCAAACTATTTTTTTTCCTAAATCGGTTCTTTCTCACTTTCAAAAGTATTGCAAACAATTTCTTTCGAATAGAATTAATAGAACTAAATTTATCCCTCGTACTAATTGGAAGGTTCGTTGTTTGTAATCCGGCTAATCCCATGGCAAAGGGTGGCCTATGTATTAGAGAATTGGGTAGATGGAATTTAGCTTTCATTGCTAAGTTATGTTGGAAGATCCTTATTTAATATTATAAGTTTTGGGTTCAAATTTTTAAAAATAAATATCTTAAATATTCTAATTTCCTAGATTACTTTTGTAAACCCAATGATTCTATCATCCCGAAATACATTTTGTTGGAAGAAACATTTTAAAAAAATAATCATGATAAACATTAAACCTTGACGTTGCTGATATTCATCTTGTTTAATTTTCTGCTGTTGCACCTACTATTTCCGTCTTTAATAGTTAATGTAGTTATATTTTACATGTTTGTAAGCTAAACTTATCTCATTTAAATGATATATAAAGAAAGTATAATTCACAATAATTATCGAAGTATTTTAAATCAATTGATAAGAGAGGATAGTACTAGCATGATTAGTTCAAAAATTTGCCATCTGATGCTAGTTAATTTTCAAATTACAAAGCCCAACGTCAAGCTACTATTTAAGATTTAAAACATGCTCCACCTATTATGTATGCTTCAAGATATCAATACATTTCAATTTGTGGGTTTTTTTTTTTCCGTGTGAAGAATTTACCATACACGGTACATTGTACGACTAACCCAAATGCTGATGAAGCGATGACCAAAAAAGTAATCAATTGCATTGTACCGTTCACAATTTTCAACGAAATCGACGATCATTGCTAGTAATAAGCACACGTTTGAACCATCCAATTCTTTTTAAATATAAATTATACATCATGCAATACAAAAGAGAAACAATGTTATATTTTGTATTATTTATGTAATACCCTACATTCAAATAAAATCATAAAGAGGATTTATTTAAGTTTAATGAACATTAGCTTATATAGTTTTTTTTTTTTTTTGTTTTTTGGTTTTTTTTTTTTTTTTTTTTTTATTTTTTACAGCAACTTATATAGTTAAATGTTATAAAAATAATGACAAATGTTTTTGTAATTACATTTAAATGATTAAAGTTTATTCAAGCTCCAGTATAAAATCAAAAGCAAAATCAAACAAACCAAATCCTTAAGAAGTCATATTCAGAATGTTTTTATTTTTATTTTATTTTATTTTTTTAATTTATTATTTTTATTTTCAAACCAACCGATACGCAAAAGCAAACTCAAACAAACCAAATCCTTAACAAGTCATAATCAGAATGATATGTATTTATTTATTTATTTATTTTAAATTTCAAACCAACTGATGCTCAATTCAGATCACCAGATCAGCTTGTTCGCTGCTCTACATGTGTGCTTGTTTGGTACTCAATGTTGATAAATGAATAAAAAGTGTTACGCTTGCATGTTTGTTGTCTTGAGGCAAAAGTGTGTTGCACATTCCAAGTTTACAGATGGGTCTTGATTTAGCATCACTTAGATCAGTTAAATGGGCACAAATTAAAGATAAGTGTCATCATCCTGTAATTTTGGTTTTATCTACAGGGGTAAAAAATTTGCATCATGGTATCATCAAGTAGTATTACGGAGTATTACAATAGTACAGACTACAGAGCTCATAAATGTCTGTCAAATGGAGGATTTGGGGTTGGGGCGTACATATGGTTACATGACCCTTAAAATCATTTTTCCTCTTATTGCTTAGTAATGGCTTTGCAGATCAAAGATTCTAACTATCTAAAAAAACCTATCTTTTTTGTACAAGTGACACTATAACAGTCACGTGATCAAGCTTGCCACCACTGTATCCAGGATGACCAGCCGCCTTTGCTGCATCAGCAAAGGGACTTCTTGCAGATTCTGACCTCCCCACTTCTGCTGCTGTGGTTGCTAAGAGTTCTGCTAGGTCCTGATAACAGAGAAGGGAAGAAATATAAGATTCAAAGTTAGTTATCAATGGATGGGGAAAGCCACCTTTAAGGGCAGTGAATGAGCCAGCAAATGAGGAATACTTCGGTGCTGATGAAGTGAAATAAAACAAATTGATTTTAATCAAGCTTTTTACAATAATGCGACTGACCTCTGCTATCAATTAATCACAAAAGTAGCTTTGTATGTAGTTTATTTTCAAGGTTGAAGTTTGGAATATAGGCTCCTAAGGGGTGGATGCAACGTATCAGCTACATGAATGCAATTAAGAAAACCTAGGCAAATGCAGCACCCACATATTTTCTACCAAAAATCTAGGTTTAAATATGTTGTTTCCTTGATCCTTAGCAACCAATAGGCAATTTTTTTTTTTAATTTTTAAATATTGATTCCTTATGACTGTATGAGCATTTCCAACAAGACAAGAAATTAAAGATAACAGCATACTGCCACTTGATAAGTTTTACACCTAGTATTTTCTGCAAAATACCTGGAAATTCTAGTAGCAACTTCCTACTGTTTACGGGGAGAAGGGTGGTGATGGTTGGAGGGAATGTATTGCATGTTAAAGCTTTCTTTCAACAGTTAATAGACTTTTCATTAATCTACAAAGCATCTAGGGATACGGTTATAAACATACACAACCCAGTCCCCACATCCAGATAATAGAGAAAATCTAAACTGGGTGGTGGTGTAAAGGAACAGCTACCCGGACGTATCACAATTTGCAAATTACCACTTGAATGGTGGTGAGAATTACATGTCCAGAAAGAATTGTGAGGGGTGTGTCGGTAAGGCCGTATGGGCTATATAAAATAAAATAAATAAATAAATAAAAATAAAAAGAAAGAAAATGAGAATTGACAAGAGAAAGAAAAAAAAAGTACGATCAATCAATCAAAGCCTTAATCCCACAAGTGAGGTCGGCTAACATAAATCAAATTTGATTATTCCGTATAGTCATCGACATAAATCTTCTTCCTCCATCTCTTACGATCCAATGCTTCATCCTCATGCAAATCCATAAACCTCATATCCTTCCTAACTCCTTCCAACCAAGTCATTTTGGTCTCCCTCTCCCTCGTTTAAGCCCTCCATGGTCCCACTCTTCCACTCTTCTGACCGGTGCACCCTCGGGTCTCCGTCTTACAACGTTGACGGTTTTCTCTTAGTCTATCCGTAATGCTTGCCACACCTACTTTCTTGCGAATAACCTCATTTCTGATTCTATCTCTTAGAGTGTTCCCACACATCCATCTTAACATGCGTTTAAGGAGTGATTTTTTAATTTTAGTTTTTTTCTTCAAGGATGGAAAACAAGGATCTGACCAACCAAACTTTTATAGTACAAACCAAACCGTAAAGGAGGAACAATACTATCCATAAATCCCTCACACAAAGTGCTAATTTGTTTACCTCCTTAAAGCAATGGTGAAAAAACTATCAATACTAAGGTGTTACCTGTTACTATATGAGAAGACCAAAGAATGTCAGCAAAGTCTACTACTAACTATTGTATTTAGCACAATATGAACAAAACTTAAATGTAGCTGAAATAAACAAATAATAGGTGGGTGACAAGTTATACACAATGTTATTGATGCTTAAGGACAAAATCTTCCCCTTTGTCACTTAGATGTGGACCATGTGGTTCAACCAGTCAGCCTCAGAAAAATCGAGATGTAGGCTCTTGATCAGCTTGATACTTAACGTTAGTGTGTTCAGGCAAGGGATTGTTTCAACCAGTCAGCCTCAGAAAAATCGAGATGCAGGCTCTTGATCAGCTTGATACTTAATGTTAGTGTGTTCAGGCAAGGGACTGTTTCACAGTTTCATCACTATAACTAGTTGTCCTGACCAGGTTTTAGTGTTTCAGAAAAAGAGGCTTTGCTGCCTCTCTAAATGTCTTTGAGGGAATAATTTAGCTCTAACCCAAGAAACCTACTATCTTTAATTTTGTTTTTGTTCTAAATTGAAATGGAAGATCTGATGATTTATCAGTTGAAAAAAAAATGCTACTTGAGGTACACACCTGTAAAGTCATCCCAGCTTCCAGAACTTTAGAAACCATGGAAGCAATTTCTTGATCATATAGATTATCAAAAAGGCCATCAGTTGCTGTTATGATCACATCGCCATCTTCTAAATCAATATGGTATTCCTGAAATAGAGCATAATCCCAATATTACCATCGTAAATCTCTAGCAGAATATTTAATATGACAACATAGCTGTTTCTTTTTGTCATCAAATTATTAGGAACTATAGTGCATGCCTGCAAACCCAGAGATCCAGGTTAATAGCTTTGTAATAGAGAATACCTCAGCATCTTCCACTGAATCATCACCTAAACCAATTGCATAAGGAAAACTGAACTCATGAACCATTGGAGAAGATTTTTGGACGACGGTCCCATTCCGTATTATAACAAATCACGAGTCCCCAATATTTGCCACATGGAGGACCTACACGAACAATAAATCATCAAAAAAACTGACCTCACAGAATTAAGAATTCTTACATTTAAAGCCAAAATTATGTTAGTTTCTACATTAATAAATTGAACATTCAAATTAAGGATTCACATATTCAATAGAATTCTGTCAATCCAAATAACCAAATTGTGCCGCGCTAGATACAGACATACAGTAGGGTGGATACCTGAATAAAAGAAGTTACTTTGGTTTACTGTTGATTAAAATAGAATCTTTTTGAATACTTAGAACCTCATCAGAAGATATGCAACATGCAACAAGATTGAACATATTTCCAACATTTGGATTTTACAATTCAATATACGAGGAGAGAGGACTTCTCTATTGCCAAAGACAACTAGCTTAAACCAATTCTTTTTAAGTAGATATTCATGGTATCTTGTCTATCTTCTACACTAAACCCGAGGATCCACGAATGAGTAAATAATAAGCCCACTTAAACATAGAACTTCCTATAAAATCGATATAGAGACTTTAGACATCACATTAACACATCAAGAAAATAGAATTGCTAATTAAAGGAAAAAAAAATAAAAAAAAGTAAAATGACAGAATGTAGTCATCTACAAAAGATCAACATAATTAAACCAGTTTGGCAAATATATCTTGAGACCCATACATTTTTGGGTCTTTCTCTAAGAGGATATATGATTTGTACATGTGATGAAATAACAAACCATTAAGAGATGAACAGGACATGCCCTCTAACTACTCATTACTTTAGAGTGAAAGGCAAAAAACCAACTCCGTAAAGTTACCTCTTTGTCAAAGTGAGCAATCAAAACCCTAGCTGCACCAGTAGATTGTGTTATTGCAGCACTTTGCTGGAGAAGCTGTTTAACGTTGGTTAATCTAGCACTCATGCTCTTTAGTAGCTTTTCTCAGTTTTGCATGAATTCGTGAGCATACAATCCCATGTCCACTCCTATAAACAGAAGACAAGAATCAATTAGAAAGTAATTTATCTGGAAGACTGGAAATAAGAATTCTAGACATGAAACTAAATATACTTGGATAAAGGGAAAATCCATTAGAAACTATATAAGAAAATAGTAAACTCTCATCATAATAGAAAAACAAGGAATCCCAATACAATATACTAATGTGCAATGTGATATATCTGATGATTGATGGGAAATTATCATGAAATGTACTAATGTGCATGACATATTAAGTTATCTCTTTCCAGAACACATATTTATTAATAATTCCAGCACCTGCTACAAACACAGAAAAAAGCAAATTAGGCAACTTTTACATATTACTTCCTCCATTATGAGTCCAATTAGGTATTTAATTAATTTGAATGAAAGAACATGCTACTAACAGAAGGTACGCAGGCAACAAGAGTTTCTTCAAAAACGATCGATCAATGCAATTACATGGAAAGCATGCAGTAAATGTTTCAAAGCAGCACCTCATCATGCTCTCAAGCAACTAATGGGTGCAAGAATGTAACCACTTCCATAAATTTAAGCTACAATAGCTCCTTTCAATATCATCACAGACAACACCACCATAGAGATGTAAATCTAACAAGTAGAAAAATAGGCTACTCTTTATTTTTAAGCATCCAGTTTACTTATTGACACCCCCCGCCCCCAACCCCTGAAACCTAAAAGCAACAGGGAGTAGTCACAAGATCAAGTTGGTTAACTTTTAACTATCCAGAAATCCAGGACCACAATAGAGCAAGTTGGCTCTTGATGATTACAAATTTACAATGGTGCATTATTCATCAATCAAATTCCACTTCACAATAGAATATTGTTGTTCACTGTTATCAGGCTAAACCAAATGTCTCAAGGGCCTTTTCTTGTATTTGTAGCCTAATAAAGGCATCTAGCATCAAGGGTTTATTGACAACCCCCAATTAACGGGTAATTTTGCTAGATACAAAGTTTCATAAGAGTCAATTTAGTAATGAAATGAAATTTAAAAAAACAATTCACGATAATACTATGGAGAACTGGAGAAGCCAGTTAATAATATGAGCATTCACCTCCAAGGGACCATTGACCAACGCCGTCTGCCACACCAAACCAGTTCTTGGAAACAAAATGGGCATCCTTTCCACCTGTCAAAGCCTGGAAATTATTATTCTTTGTATTACTGAACTGAACGTAGACTAAAGGTCTGAAAATCAGTTTATTAATTCTCTATCATTCACATGCAGTTATCAGGTTTCCCAATAAAATGATTTTTAAGTACAAATCTTCATTGAAAACATGACAACTTCACAAAATTCTTGTAGAAACATCAGCATGGCCTTGTCTCTATAAGTTTGCCACAAATTTCTAATTAGCTAAGCCTTATGCTTTCAGTCAATATTCTGTATATACTGGGAGTTTGACTCAACCATAGGAATTCATCTGACCTGACAGAGACACTATTTGTTCTCTCTAAAATCTTTAACAATTAAAAAAGATAATCTCATGTGGAAAGCATTAAATAGATTATCCATACCTCAGGAAAATGTTCCAATGATGCAACAGCTGATGAAAGAGAAAAGGCAGGAGATGAGGGTTCCGCTTCGTTCAGACTGAAATGGAGTAGGCATACAAGAAACAAGAAGCTAGAATAAGATGATAGCTAAAACATAACCAAGGTGGTGGTATGTGCACACATACTAACATCACCAGTAATCTACTAGATGAATTAATGAAATAAGTAATCTTATTCCTATGTTCTGTTTTAATGTTCCTGCTATCCTTTCATAGCCCCTTTCAATTTATTGTTCCTGTTTGGAATATTCCATTTTATTACCTACTATTTCCCTATATTGATCAACTAGCCCCCATTAAGAAATTCAATGCCTTTTAGCCCCCCCACTATGGCCCACCTAATGGGTCCCACACAACCCGACAACTCGACTCAACCACTTTTACATTTTCCTTTAGCGACCTTTGGTATTTCCCGAAATTGCTTGTACATTCAATAAAATGGAACAGAGGGGTTAAACTAAAGAAAAATGCAATGAGGGAAACATACGTGTATGATGATTGGCAAAGATTCTAGACACCTTGTAAATAGTTCATCTTTCCTCCTCTCCTCCCCTCCCCTCCACAGTCCTCCCCCCTTTCAAAGCATTAGCTTAAAGTCTACTTTAAAAGTCAACAATAGGAAAACTTTGAAGTAAATAAATTCCCTTTAAACCATATTCCATGCTTTAATACGGACACACTAGATGAAACAGTAACCCAAGAATGAGTGTATGAGGAATTATGCAGACTTGCAGAGAATATGCAATTATGCAAGTATATTGAATGGCAAGTATTTGATAAACTACTAGATAACTCAGGTAATAGTTACCTAAAAGTTGGGGGGGGGACCCTAATTTGCAAGGTTGCTTTAATTCAGGCAAAAAAGTATAAAGCTTTGGTAAAACGAATTTAAGTCTACCTGTCAAGACCAATTTCTGGTGAAGATATCTCTGATGTAATAGGACCCGTTGCTACCAGACTATTAGTAATATCATCACCAGATTGTGTAACAGTATTATTTATGGCATCCTGAACCTGAAAAAAACACGTCAAAAAATTTCTAGATACAAAAGAGAGAAAAGAAAAAAAGGAAAAACTTATTATTAATACAGAGGAGATGTTCTTGAGAGCCTTAGGCAAAACATAAGCTACATAGATGAAGCCCTATCGAAGTCCAAAGATATAATAATGACATAGAACATGTCTTTATTTATGGTCAGCTGTTAAAAACGGATTAATTTTACAACTCTTACTAATTACAAAGTGTGCTCAGCCTAATCATGTTAGTCCCATGCAGGATCTTTGCAAGAAACCCTGGAAAGTACCAGACATCACAAGTTATAGGAAGGACTGCTACTTTGCGCACATAAAGTGCCCCAAATCGAGCTAGTTCTCCAAACTATATATTCTCACAAGTCTCAAAGAGATAATGTATCAATTTACCAGCAACAAATCCTTTGGAAAAAGAATAGAAAGTAAAATAGTTCTTACTCCCTAAAACCATAAGTAATTCCCTTTAATTTTGCTTTGTAATATATATACACTACATAGTTAGCTATGCCTCCAAATTTAGGCTCTTCTCAGGAGATTTGCTCTTGATATCCAAGAGCAGATAATATATGACATTCCTCCAGCAAGACGATGCATAGCTCATGCAATTCATTGCAAAAGGCACGAGTCTTGGATTTCCAAATATAGTGTCTCCTTCTAGAAAATACATTCTTTAACTGGCTACATCATTGCCCCAAAGTAACTTTAAATAGTATTCTCTAATATAATTGTAAATCTGTACAACAAACTTACCACCTGGGTAATAACCTACACTGATTGTAAGTTCATTTTAGACAGACTACATAACTAAAATATTTTCGTGAAAAAGAAATGTTAATTGTTAAATAGTGAAAGTATCATAGTACGTATATTGTTAGAGATCATCTTCCGACAGGGGAAGTCCAAAAAGGTCAATTATATTAGTTTTCCTAAACAATGTCATTTAATTTACACGTGCCTTATCTAAGAAGCAAGAGATGTCAACAAGAAAAATTTCCAAGAACAATAGAAATGACAGGAAAACCACAATATTCCCAAACACTGATTGAAGCACTTTGATGCATCCACACTTTCACATGAATCAAATTAACAATCTCTTACGTGGAAGAAGGGACAACTTATTTGGAAAGCAGAAATATTATGACTATCGTTTAATCAAATTGAAACTTTCCATGTTCAGCGGTTCTCCTAGAGTCCTAGTTCGATGTGAAGATATACGAAACAACCAACCTAAACATAACCACATATCCATTTTTGCAAACATAGAAATCTCACAAGTAAACAAAAGTGATTAAATGTAAGAAGGGGAAATAATAAACTGCCTTTTCTTTTCAAAATCAGAATAACAAAATATCAGTCTAACCTTGTTTGAGTCTAAAAATGATCCCAAGCCAACAAGATCATCTTGCAACTCAGAACTCGTTTCTTCGTCGAGAATTGGTTCTGCTTCGAACTTTTTAGACATCAATTCTACTGAATCGTCATCCTCATCCATTGGTATTGGGTGATTAACCGTAAGGACACATGCCTTCTCCGTCTCATCCTCCAAAGACACTGATGTATCCTCCGCAATCTCATCCTTCACAACTGCCTTTTTAACAATCTCATCCTCCGCAATCTCGTCCTCCACAATCTCATTCTTCACAGTCTCATGCTCCAAAGATACTACCTTATCCTCCACAATGTCGTCCTTCACAATACTGCTCTTCATAATCTCATTCTCCAAAGCCACTACCTTTTCCTCACTCTCATTTTTCACGTCGCCCTTCACATTCTCATCCACCGAAGACACTACCTTATCATCCCCGATCTCACCCTCAACAATGTCGTCCTTCACAATGTCGTCCTTCACAATCTCATCTACAAAAGACACTACCTTGTCCTCAATGTCACCCTTCATAGTCTCATCCACCAAAGACCCAAGCTTATTCTCCTCAATCTCATCCTCCACAATTTTGTCCTTCACAACATCGCCCTTAATAGTCTCTTCCACCAAAGAATCTACTTTACCCTCCCCAATCTCATCCTCTACAATCTTGTCCTTCACAATGTTGCCCTTGAGAGTCTCATCCTCCAAAGACAATACCTTATCCTCCTCAATCTCATCCTCTACAATTTCGTCCTTCACAATGCCGCCCTCAACAGTCTCTTCCATCAAAGACACTACCTTATCCTCCTCAACATCATCCTCCACAATTTCGTTTGTTACAATGTCGCCCTTAACAGTCTCTTCCACCATAGACACTACCTTACCCTCCCCAATCTCGTCCTTCATAATGTTGTCCTTCATAGTCTCTACCATCGAAGACACTACCTTATCTTCCTCAATCTCATCCTCCACAATCTCATCCCTCACAATGCCACCCTTAATAGTATCTTCCACCAAAGACATCACCTTACCCTCCTCTATTTCATCCTCTACAAACACGTCCTTCACAATGTCGCCCTTTAGAGTCTCTTCCATCGAAGACACTACCTTATCCTCCTCAATCATATCCTCCACAATTTCATCCTTCACAATGTCCCCCTTCAAAATCCCATTTTCCTCCAAATACACTACCTTATCCTCCACAACACCGGCCTTCACAATCTCATTCTCCACAATGTCGTCCTTCACAATCTCATCCTCCACAATACCGCCTTTCACAGTCTCATCCTCCTCCAAAGACACTACATCACCCTCCACAACATCGCCCGCGACAGTCCCATCCTTCACATACTCATCCTCCAAAGACACAACCTCATTCTTCACAACCTCATCCTCCAAAGTTTCCACTACACCTGAAGCTTTGACATCCAAACTCATCCCACCGACATTAGACCGCTCATCAACACCATGCTCAACCTCATCATCATCACTCTTCTCCTTAGAACCTTCACTCAATCCTTCATCCTTCCCAATTACCACACCAACACTCGAATCACACATCGTAACGATGCCATTTCCTCCCTTATTCTCATACTTCCCCGCATTAAAATCACTCAAATTCTCAACTCCTACCACTGAATTTAAACCACAATTCTGCTCATCTTCAACAGAATTTCCACTAATTTGAGCATCAGACTGTAAATTAACAACATTATCAGCATTTTCCTCACCAATTTCCTTCAATTCAACACTATTCCTATCAAAATCTCCACCTTAGTCCTCTCACTATCATTCTCATCATCATTAACAACATTACCTTCTAAACCTTCATCACTTTCTCTCTCCAATTCCATTTCAATTCCACCATTATCATCCTTCAAATTTCCAGAAATTTCACTCGCATCACCGAATTTGAAACTGACACTACCATCAGCGAGCTCTGCACACGAAAAAAATAAAAAAATAAGCGTAAAAAATCACAAATAATCCTCAAAATTACTGCAATCAGGTTTTCAACAGTACCAATTCTAGAAATTATCTCAAATTGCGAAGAATCAGAACATAGTTTGGTGACAAATGAGGAGTGAAAGAATCTGCGACGAAGAGGAGCGAAGCGAACGAAGGAGAAGTTAGAATGAGGAGAGAGAGTGAGAGGTGAGAAGAGAGAGAAAATGGAGGAATTGGAAGAGAAGTTGGTGTGTAGCATATCCGCCATTGGAGGACTTGAGTAGAAGCTCGAGAGTGAGGATCAAAATTTGGTATTATCATGTTTTTTGCATTAATTATCGGTGCAAAATTACGTGGTAGGATTTAATTGGTTTAGGTTATGGTGTTTTTAAATTTTTGTGATTTGGAGAATTATCGTCACCTCTTGGACTAGACTTTTGATCAGGTCGGTTTATTTGGTTAATTGGTTAATGGATTAGATTAGGGCCTTTTCTAATACGTTGAAGTTCAGTTCAGTTCAGCTCATTTCAGCTTCTAATTTCTTTATCTTATAAAATACTCATTTCAATTCAGTTCAGTTCAATTCAATTCAGTTCAGTTCATTTCAGTTTAGTTCAGTTGAGCTGAGTTCAGTCAATGAGAGCAGGCCCTTAGTTTAATTCTAATTATTAATGGTTCGATTTGGCTAGAGTATTTTTTTTATATATATATTTTCCACTTGTCTGAACTTTGTAAAGAAGTTTTACAAATATTGTATTATATTCATTTTTGAAAAAGAAATAATTGTGTTCACACTACAAATACCTAATACTCCGTATACCCTTTCTTTTCAACCCTTACTTTTTTTTTTTGTGTATACAATCGCATAGGCAACTTTATATTTCTACCTTTCTCTCTCATCCTTTTTTCCACTACTAAAAATTTGTGTCAAGCCCTTAGGGTGCAATAATAAAAGAACGGAGGAAGTATATGATTTTAATCCAAGTCTATTTGTAATCGGGTTGGGTTTGTAGCAGGTTAGGCTAGAAGCCTAGGTGTGGGTTTACCTGAGTTGATTCGGGTTCGAGTTCATATCAATTCAAGTCATAAGCAGATAGGATCTTAAATGTGTTGGGTTAGTAGGTTTGTAGTTGGGTCAAATTAGGTTAAGTTGGAGGTCTTGACACGATTTCATTTTGAGGAAGGGTTAAATAGGGCTAGTTAAGAAATGTAGCGGGTTGGTTCGATGTTGTTAATTTTTAGTCGGGTTGTAAATTATTTGGGTCATATTCGACTATGGTTGAAACAATAAGGTTGTATTGTACATGAGCTTTGTTGAATTATATATACAAGATATGAGACACACGCAAATTGCGTGTGCAACATAAGAAATTAATATGCATGACTCGATTCTCTTTCTTTTTCCTAAAATATTATCTACCTTATTCTAATAAAAAAAAAAAAAATATCAATAGGTTTATAAATTGATGAAATCATAGAGGTTAAAATGTAAGATATGATTACATTATAATGTTCATGCAAAATATGATTTCCCTCAAAAAAAAAATTTAAAATAAAATAAATTAAAGGGTGGTAGTTTTTTTGTTTTTTTTTTTTTTAAATGATAGTTATATTTTTTAAATTATGGTAGTCTTTTGAAAATTATAAAAGATGAAAGGGGTATTTTGGAAAAGTGAAATTTATCACCCAAAACCCCCTTTCACTTTATATATTACTATAGATGTTGGAGTTTTGTGGAATTATTTATCTTGGAATCTTTTATGTAGTATTTTGTGTACATCATTATCAATATGTTAACCAAAGCGAGAGGAGTTCTTGCATCTTATAGTATGTAGTATCTTGGAGTTTTGTGGAATTATTTATTATCTTGGAATCTTTTATGTAGTATTTTGTGTACATAATTATCAATATGTTAACCAAAGCCAGAGGAGTTCTTGCATCTTATAGTATGTAGTATCTTGGAGTTTTGTGGAATTATTTATCTTGTAATCTTTTATATTATGTAGTATTTTGAGAACATAATTATCAATATGTCAACCAAAGTGTGAGGTGTTTTTGTATCTTTGAGTGTAAAAATTTTACAGTAGTAGTTTGAAATATGAGTAGCATAATATTTTAATGATTAATAATTCATAATTGATATATTTTTTAAGTAATTAATTATATTACTTTATTAATGGTATTAATAGTATCATCAACATTTTTTGGATTCATCAAATTTTTAGTTTAATTAATGTAATTTTTAGTCTTATTCTATAGTTTCTCAATATATATATTTATTTTATGTTGGATTTTTTTTTGACTACGGGTTAAATAAATATAACAGTATTACAAACTACGAGCCTTACTAGCTCCTTTGTTATTACAACGAGAATATATTAAATTAAAAGACATCTTCCCGTGCTTGATCTTGCTGGGTTGAGAAATCCATCAATTGCCTTTGAACATACGACATAGAATACATCATACAATTATTGAATCCCGCTTTCCATTGATCTGAACTTGAAAAATGCATAAGAGGATGTTGAACAAACAAACTTTGATGACATACATACATATATATTAACGAGCTGAAAAAGGCATAACAACACAAATTGAATTATACATTTAAGTGATTCGCTACCCTTAACTGTGGGTACCATTGATTTCTTCTCTGAGAAGGAGACCATTGACATACCATGAACCCCAAAAATGAATTTTGAAGGGCCCCAAATGGTTGTTTTTACTTTTCATTTATTTAATTTTACTTTGGAAATTCAATAATAATTCACTATATAACTCCATTTAATCATTCATGTAAATATTTTTTAAACCAAGCCTATGTAATGTTATTGTTATTCCCTTGTTTTACTTGGTCATTGGATTTGTTTAATAACTATAGCTCCAAATTTGTGTAATTGGTCTTTGTTATTTTTTATTTGACCTGCCACATTATCATGTTTGCCAATACATAAATCTAATCATCAATATATACTTAATTTCTAATAATTAAGTAAAAATTATAATCAATAGATTCCGTGATGAGATTTATTAAGACGATTTAAACAAAAACCCGCATGACTATATTTTAACTTAAGTATAAATCACAAAAGGCGATCAAAGATGAGTGTAATTATCTACGCAAGCGTTTATGTACTGAAAAGAAGGCAAATCCCACACAAATCTTAGTAGAACCTACTAATTAAGAGTATAATTAATTATTACACACATTGGCCTAATTGTGTTCACTTAGACCAATATTATTCGAAAGTTATAGCAACTACCAGAAACCATGCTTATTATTACCGAGCTTAGAATGCTTTTCTTCACTTCCTTATCAAAGAAACGACCTGATGTAAGGTGTAAAGCTCATCACCAGTGGACAAGAATTTGCGGACAAGTTCTATAAAACGCCGGAAAAACTCTTTAGCAGCTTCTTCACCAATTTTCTTCGATATCATGTACTCACATCCTGATATAACTGGCCCTGCCACAAACCTTGCTCTCTTATGCTCATCGATATCGTCTCTCGACTCCGACATAGGTACATCCCATAATACGCTAAAGATTTCATGCTTGTCAATGAAAAGGATCCTTGATCCACCACCAACTTGTTTACTTCATCCACGGTAGGGGGGTAGAAGGGAAGGTTAAAATTGTTGGCTTTTTCTTCATCAACCAAGCCCTATATAATGCGAGGCAATATTTATGTATTAAGACTAGTATAGTTTTATGAGCTCATGTTATCCATATAATTAAATTCACTTAAAGTGATAATTACATGATAAAGTTGTGGATGGTTTAGAATGGTGATCACATGATGCATAAATATTATTGGATGCTTGAATAGTTGAATGTCCATAAAAAAAATGTGCAAAATAATTTTCAGTATTTTTGGATTTCTATTCATTTAATAATAATTATATCTACATGACTATTTATATTTACTATGTTAAAAGAAATTTTTTTATAATTAATGTTGTACATCTATTATAAATTTGTCTTAAAATTATCAAAAATTACCCTAATATGTATGAAAGTTACCCTGATAGCCTGATTTATATAACAGTTAAAGGAGTAAAAATATGTCCACCTTACATTTGGTAGATACGGAGTAGTACATTTTGAAAAGCGGATAATCTTTTTGTATTTTATTAAGTGTTACACTTACCAAATACAATCGTATTTTATAAATGTTACCTTCGTTTTTGGCAAAAAGCTACTCCCTTTGTCCCAAATCAATTGAGACTTTGGACTTTCTTTTTTTTTTCTTTTTTTTTTTTTCTTACTACTGATATATAGCTTTGATCCTCTGACTATAATTGTTAAGTAACATAATAAAACATATTTTGTCATTAAATATATTGTTATATAGGTATTAATATAAAGTTTTATAATATAAGTTTCATTCATATTTAATTATATAAAAATATATTTAATGATATTATTCTTTCCCCTGTTCAAAAAAAAATTATATAAAAATATATAAGGTCAAATTAGTGCGTCAATATGTGTGTAAAAGTACCGTATCAATTATTCTTGGACAAAGAGAGTATATTACAATATTCTATATCTTTGCTTTAATTAATGGTCTCCACCACTACTATTTTTTAATATCATTTCTCTCATATCACATTATGTTAGTTCCCGTGTGCTATGCACGGTAATTTTCATACTTTTATTGGTCTAACAATATAATTATAATTATCGTTAGTGCTTGTAACATAATAATTCGTATTTAATTTCAAAAATTAAATTGTAAAAAAGTATTATAAACCACATGAAACATTTAACTACAATATACTTACTTTCTTATTATTTCTAATATTTACTAAAATAAAATACGAAAAATCAAACAAAGTACAAAAAGCTTATTAATAACAAAATGAGTTTTGTAAAAATACTCCTTTGACTATTAGTGTTTTAAAATTCACAACAAACTCTGTACTATTGTTCTTTTTGACAAACAAATAATAATTATATATATATGTATGTAGCTAGTCTTCCATCTACAATATCTCTATATACATCTTTTTTTTTTCTTCTTCCATATAAAATTGACCACTTTTAAAATGTGAAATTATAATTAAAAAAAAGGTCATATTATCGCATAGATAATATCACAATAAGATTTCTTGTGGTAATAATTTGGGCATGTGGTGTAACATAAAACCCTTGGTGTATTGATGCAAAAATATTATATAAAAAGAATACTTTTTAACCCATATAATTCCTATTTTAAATACTTAAAAAGTTATGATATATGTTTAAAATTACCTACATACTTAGTATTTTTTATTTTATCCAAAAAAATAAATGTATATATAAATCTGACAAGTTTGTTAATTTAATCTTTAATTAAAAAATTGTATTGTATGCTTAATAAAATAAAACATCGGTTGCATCATAAATTCATAATGTTACAATATGTAGTTATTAGATAAAGATAGGAAACCAAAATATTATACATATAATTAAAGATACTTAACATATCAAATAATGAAATCTAATATATATATATATATAAAGGGGAGTTTTTCCCCGAGTTTTTAGAGAGACACGTAGGATTTAATTTTCTTAGCGCGCCATGTAGGATTATGAATTTAAGTAGTAGCCAATTAAATAAGAGATTATTAATTTCTTTTACAATTAAATAATTCAAATGTCACATAAGCAAAATTAGCAAATGAAATTTTAAATTTTGAATTAATTAAATACAAAATATTATCTTTTGATATTAGGAATTTTATTTAATATTCTAAAACTAATATAATAACAATTTTAATCACATAAATATGAAAATATTTTTTTCAAAAAAATACTGACAAACCGTGCATCGCACGGGCTTCGTCTAGTAATTAATATTTGAGTATAATATATAAGGAAGAAACATAATGATTATTTTGGAAGGAAAAAGTATTATTTTTGTAAGAAAGGAATGAAAATATAATACTTTGTATTACATATATTAAATCTTTTCTAAGAAGATTTTTTGACAAAAAACCATAAAGCAAAAAAAAAAAAAAAAAAAAAAAAAAAAAAAAAAAAAGTTTTGGCGGAAAATCTTTTAACCAAAAGTTGACACGTGTCATCTTTGGTTTCGCCTTTAGTATATAGTTATAGAAGATTCATTATTTTTCAATAAACTATGAACTATACTATTTTTTTTCCATTATTAAATACTTAATTAACACCCCCCCAACTTTACTCTTATTTCATTAAAGTTGATTAAAGTTGTCTTTCCTATACTCGGGTAAAATTGTAGGTAACACTTAAAAACACGGAGTTGGACGTTAGTATTTATCTTACTTGTTTTTATTCGTTTTGATTAATTATTTTTGTTATTCATGTTGAGACCTTGTTTATATTAAATTTTGGTGAATTAACAAAACATTTATTTAGTTATCAACAACTGTAAGCTCAATTTTAATGATAAAATTATTGACATGTATTCTTTGACAAAATTTAAAGATAAGATGTGATAATTTTTATTTATCTTAGTGATAAACATGTATTCTTTGATAAGCTTATACATAGAATTCCACCAATTTAGCATTTTTACATTTTTTTAAAAAAAGAATTTAGCATTTTTACTTCGTTCTTTTTAAAATGTACTCCCTCCGTCCCTAAATTACATTCCTCTTTCTCTCTATTATGTGAGGAATAAATGCTAGAAAGAGGAATGTAATTTAGGGACGGAGGGAGTAGTAAAATATAAGCTAAGATTAACAATCAGTAAAATAATTGGGAGTACCTCATTAAGCATATCAAGTATGACCATGTTCTTTAGTTTGAGTATCCACATTTGATGTGGTCCATGATTCTCAGAACTGGCCATTATGTTGATAATCATCCTACCTCCTTTAATAACCTCCTCCTTTAATAACCTCTTCCCCACGACACTTCAAAAATGCGGTAAAGTCCGTCGCAAACTGTTTTTGATATGCTATGCAAATTTCGGGTGGACTAGTCTCTACATGTAACCCTTCAGTAATGAAGCCCCGTCTTTATCGAACAAATCATCTGGTACCTATCATATATATCATTCACCATTATTAGATCATTGCTTTATACTTCGTAATAAGTACATTTCTTTGCTTCATATTCTCTTCGTTTTTAAATACGAGTAACTTTTGTATACATGTGGTGTACAATAATTTACTATACATCAGGGGTCAGTTTTATCAAATTTAAGGTCACTTTTAAAGTTTTTTGAGTAACTTATATCAATAATAAATAAATATTTCCTAACTTTTATTTATGTCAGGGAACTTTTATTCGTATTAGGGTAACTTTTTGCTCATTTTAGGATAACTTAATAACGGATGTATTACCTCCGTTACATATTATTTGCAACGATTTGACATAAAGTAGAGAGGAAAAATGTCTAATCGTTGCACATAATATGTAACGGAGGTAGTATGATATTTTATTGTGTATTGATATATTTAAATGTGTCTTTAAATACTTGCTCCACTTTTCATTTTCGGTCGTTTTTAAATACTTGATCTATTTCTTTATTTGAAAAGTTTTTACAATATTTATTTCATTTCTCTCAACTAGTAGACCCAACATAAATCATATTTTATTAATTTCATATTCTCTCACCTCCAATTCTCTTAATTACTTTTGTTTTTTTATAATTTTTTATTCTTCCACATACCCCACAACCTCCATATTTTATTATTTTTCTCTAATTTCTCCTAAAACTCAACGCATAAAAAAATAGAACAAGTATTTAAAAACAAAGGAAAATAATATTTAGACCCTGATATTTATACTTATTTTCAGCTCATTCAAAGTTAGTTTTTATTTTGAGGTGCATGGCACCCTAAATAAGATTACGAGTAAAATTTAACAAGAGTTTACCTTGCTCAACCAATGCGCGTTATTAGCACAGTGGACAAAATGTAGGAAATTATCAGGGAATAATCTCTTCTGATAAGATCCTGGAGTCATAGATACGAAGAAGGACCCCATATTATTGCCACACCTTTTGTTCTCAAGATCTTCAGGAAAAGACCCAGAGACCTTGATATTGAATTAAAGTCATTGTTATAAAGATCGTTCAAAAATACATGTATTTGTGGAATTTCTTTTTCTTTGAATTTCTCGTTTGTAACTTGAATCAATTCTGGAACTATCATCAACGTATTTGGGCCACATGCACATCCAAGTTCTATATGAATCGTTTTCGATATCGAGTTTGCCTACATAGAAAAGAGAAAAAAAAACCATATAATTAATAAATTTAATTAATAAGACCCAAGCTTAAAAGAAATACACCAGCCTGATCCCTATATGTTTTCTATACTTCAAATTGGTTGTTAGACTTGTTAGTTGTTAACTTTAAAAACTTCGTCTACAACTTCTCACTATAATAAATACGAGTATTAAAAATATTATATCGACTTTGAAAATCATTGTGACATAAAAAAAAATGGAGGTACCGAGGTTGCATACGTAGTAGATAATATCCATGGATGTAAAATTATAACCTCACCTGGATTTCTGAATTATGAGCATAGCTTGATTCTTGATGTGGTGACCCATTCATACGATTTATTTGCATATCCATTTGTCTAATGGTTGCTTTTAGTAGTACCTATTGTAAAATGATTGCATATCGTTGCGTTGTGTTCAATGGCGAAGCCAGGATTTTGAAGTCCCGGGGGCCGGACTTAATAGACAAAAGATTGATGGAAAAAAATTAAAGTGTACTAATATTTTATTGTCACTAAAAAATTTTAGTTAAATCGTACTCGATGATTTTTCATAGTAGCAAAATCATCAATCAAAGATTAAACACTAAAATCTACGACAATTTTTTTTTCTATGTATACAACCAAAACATCTCTAAGAAAATCATCTTCCTTTTTACTCCTTAATTGAATTTTTACGATATTCATTGCAGAAAAGATCCTCTTCTTGTTGAATATTAACTTTTTGTAAAAAAAAAATTTGCCTTTGAAGTGAAACCCTCCTCTTGTTGATTATTAACTTTTTTTGTAAAAAAAAATCTAGTGTTTTTTATTTCATGATTTAATCCCTATCAATATAAAAACTATAATTCTCAAATTAAGTAGACTATAACCCTAAAATTTCACAATCATGTAAATAGCACAAAGAAATTTAATAATTGAATGACATAACATAATTTTTAAAAAATAATCAAAATGAAAAATTTTAAAAAATACCTTTGTAAAAAAAAAAAATTTGCCTTTGAAGTGGAACCCTCCTCTTGTTGATTATTAACTTTTTTTTGTAAAAAAAAAAAATCTAGTGTTTTTGATTTCATGATTTAATCCCTATCAATATAAAAACTATAATTCTCAAATTAAGTAGACTATAACCCTAAAATTTTCACAATCATGTAAATAGCACAAAGAAATTTAATAATTGAATGACATAACATAATTTAAAAAAAAAAAAAATCAAAAAGAAGAATTTTAAAAAATACCTGATTTGGTTTGCTAGAAACCCACGTTGAATAAGAAGTTTTAATTAAAAAAATATGTAGGAGATGGGATTCGAACCCAACCCACTTGGAAAAATAAAACATAACCTAACCAACATGACAAGGTATATTTATTGTTATAATTGTGTCTTGAATATTTTATATACTAATTTTAAGGGGGGCCATAAACTATAATATACGGGCAGCAAATCTGGGCAGGGGAGGCCGGGCCTCCAGCAGCCCCCCTTCCCTTCGCCCTTGGTTGTGTTCATCGTTAAGGCGTTATATAAGCGTCTAGCTACTAGCTAGGTCGCGTAGGTGGCATTTTTGCATATTTATTGCCAAAAAGAAAAAAAAAGTATAAAAAAAGTACTCCGTTTATTATGCTGTATAAAAAGTACCTTTTTTTAAATTTTTTTATTTAGTTATTATTTTTTATTTATTTGGACAAGAGGTTACACATAATAGGGCACTAAAAGACAAAATTAAAAGAGGATAAACTAGAGTTTGCTGTCATAGCACGTAGCAAGGACGTGTGCCCTCTCCACTACCACCCAATCCACCTTGAGAACGATACACCACTCGAACCTGGTGCTTAAGTGGCTAATATGAGCAAGTGTCCAACGAATAGCAATATCCGAATTTTGGGCACCACGAAGGCAATGGACAACTGTAATAGAGTCTATGTAAATTGTAACCGCACGAAATGACCTTGCAACCGCCCATTGTAACCCTAAGAGACAGGCATTCAACTCCGCATGAAGAGCAGGCTGAGGAAGCCCAGAAGCAACCTCTCCAAGCCAGCCTTGTTCCCCGTACTTCCCAAATTATGGTCACCAACCCATCCTCGATCTGTTAGTTCGTTTATTCCACGAGCCATCAACCAAAATAACCGTTTGCACTAGCAAACTTCCAGATTTTGTGTCCTGCAAAATACCACGTAAAAACCCCGGAGGGTAATCACTTACCAGTTCAAAAGGGTGCAAAGCGCGAAGACCCCCTGCCTTCTTAGCAGTAAACTGATCCTGTTGGCAAAGACCTTAAGATATAATTATCAGTGTCGACAAATGATCAGCACCCGCCGGGTTGAAAACCCTCTGATTACAGAATATCCACAACCCCCAAAGAGTTGCGATGAAAAAGGTCGTCATGTGACCATCAAAACCATCCTGGCTTAGAAATAGTTTGATATAGTACATAATCTAATCGTTGAAGGATTGGTTTGCGTTAGCTTGTGAGTGGATACCTAAAATCTCACCCCTCCATGCATTTCGTGCAAAATTGTAAAATCTAAAGAAGTGCTGTAAATCTTCCCCCTGTGTCCCATAGAGGTCACAGTGTATACTTACAACCAGGCCTTGTCTTCCCAAATTAGTCTTTGTAGCGATTCCATTATGTAGAAGCTTCCACATAAACAGTGTAACACCCCAATAATTCTCTCTTAAAAACCTGTGAGAAACCTGTATATAACCTGAACAATTTCAAGAGAATTACTGGTGTGCTACCGCCACGTGTTCAAACGTTAAGGCTATCTCAGAAATTTTGCAGCGGAAAACCAAAGCAGTTTTAAATAAACCTCAAAGCAAAGGAATTAAATCAAAATAAGTATTACAAGTTGGAACCATTAAGGCCCTTATTCAAAACCCAATAAAAAGTAGTAAGTGATTAAATTCAGTGTTCAAATAAAATTCAAACCCAAAAGAATTAGTGTCAACTAAAATCGAATTAAAATAAATTCAAACTTTGCAAAATTAATAATATGGAAACAACCAACTCTCTACTCAAGATCCCACAACCCTCAACCTTGATGAATGCTGCATGTGTAAGAACCTGTGGTTATTCTGCTCCCCAATATTACAAGTGTAAAAAATTGGATCGTCACAGGGTCATTGAAAGGCGAAGACCATGACCAAAGAAAGACACACACAAAAGCACGTAGTCAGCAAAGCTGAGTACATACAAGCTGCGAAAACAAATTAAGAAAATACCTAACATGCTACTAATATTCAAGCACAAGCATCATTAAATACAGATTCAATTCACGACTCGATTATCAAATTTATTAAGACCTCACTAATTAATATTAACTGACTCATTTATTTATTTCATTGGATTTAGCAACAGACAAGGTTGTCCAACCCATGTCCCATTTGGAACATCAATAAAGAAAAACCCCATGCCTCATTTCGGAAACATCAATAAACATCCAACGACCACGGGCGCGACTCCGTGACCGTAATTAGTATGAGATCTCACCTAACTCCTAGTTTTAGAAAAATAATATTTGAAATAAGAGACTCGTAGATCAGACAACCTCGATAAAAGTACACGGCTAATACCCCATGTACCCCAACCCCTGCTTGTCATTACTCCAGATGTGCACCATTCCAGAGTTTTATTGCTCATCCATCTTGCACTTTACGTGATTTACAGGTTTAGACTTGGTGATGACTCATATACATATCAATACAAACATCCCAAAAGCAATTCAATCAAACATGGAAAATTCTCAATTTAGATTCTTGATTTATTAGTGATAAACAACATTTATTAATTATTCCATTACTACCTCGGTGTATAAACACCTTGAGTGCATAAGGCACCCCAAAACCTTAACCTCGTCTTACAAGACTTGAATTTCTCCTTTACTCATCCAGTTTACATAATCATGAACGAGTAATGATTTGATCTTTACACCAATCACATACCTTTGCCTTTAAGCGCACCTTGCATAATTAAAGCACAAATAATACTTGCATTATAAACTAGTGCACATCATTTGAAATTCACAATGTATAACCAGACAATTTAACCCAGTCAATCCTATACATGATACTAAGTTCTCGATCCGTCCTTAAACATGCACCTACAAGCAAGGTTTCGTATCTTGTACATACCTTGTGTAAACAATCCGGTTGGCCACTTTAAAACTAGAAGTCGTCTTCTACAAAGTCCTCTCCTAAACCAAACAATTAGAAATAAATCAATACCAAAGCAATTAAAATTACAGCAATACTAAACTACTTTAAAACCTCTTAAATCACCAAAATAAAGCCTTTAGATTGTCCCCAAAAATCAAAGTTAGTAATATAACATCTCAACTTTAAGTTTACATGTTAGAATTATGAAAATATAGTGTTTTATATCAAATTACAGCAACTTTAAAGTGGGTAAATAAATCTGGAATTTTGTTTTAAATATATAAAATAACCCCATAAGCATAATTACTTGAATTAGTCATTATATAGCAAGTTAGTGTGTTAAAAACCCAAGAATATATCAATTCAATGCAATTAGAGGCTTCAAAATAAAAGGTATGAGATCTGAAAATTATTTTTAAAGTTAGAATATAAAGTTCAAAGCTTTTTCAATCACAAAATACTCACAATGATTATTTTGTAGGTTTAGAAGCATAAAAACATGAAATTAACACTACTTGTTCATAAAAATTGAAACTTTAATAAATCTGAAAATTTATTTATGATTAAGATAATTATATTTTAATGTAATTTAAACATAATATGATTAGATAGTTTGATTAACACGTAATCAAGTCCTAAAACATGAAAAATCAATGTTTTAAACCCTAAAATATGCAAAATACATAATCTGAAATTTTATTTAATAATTTAGACATACAAAATCCATAAATTTATAATCTTTTGTAATTTATACATACTATTAAAGCCTAATAACAATAATTTTATAATTGAAATCAAATAAAAATTGAATCTTTAATCAAAATAATAAGAAATAAAGAAAGAGAAATAAGAGGAAGGAGAAGAGGGGAGAGCGAACTGCAGTGGTGCGGCGCGGCGGTCAGGCGGGCGCGGCGGCAGCAGGGGAAGCTTCGGGGGGTTTTTTTTTTCTCTGTTTGCTGCGTGAATGAAGGAGAAGGAGGAAGAAGTGAAGCTGATTTTTTTCACGTGAGAAGGGGGAGAAGGTAAGGGTTTTTGAGGGTTTTATTTGGGCTTTGGGTTTCTTAATTAGACTAGGAGTAATATTTGGGTTTCGGGCTATAATGTTAAAATTGTTGTAAATTAGTTAAAAACATATTAGTTTACTTAAATCTTTTCATAAAAATTAACTTATTTAATGAAACTGACATAAAAATATTTGTAAGAATAATATATAAATAAATTATAATTAAGTTAAAAATATGGGGGATTACAATCTAGCCCTCTTAAAAGAAGTTTCGCCCTCGAAACTTTACCCAAAATCCATAGTTCCTCAAAAGTATTCAAAATTATGCGTTTTGTATTGCTGTAAATTGCTTGCTTCTCAACAAACACACTTAACAAATCGAACTTTGTACTCAATGAACTCATATTTGGCCAAAGTTTACATACTTTTATTGTATGTAAACGCAATAATGATGCATAATTATAACCAAAACATGCAAAATCAAGCAATAAATGGTATAATTGAGGTAAAAGCGCGAAATTACATCGCATTCTTCCCCCCTCAAAAGAAAAGAGTTACGCCCTCGTAACTCACCTCGTCAAACAACTCGAGATATTTGTTTTTCATCTCTTCCTTGGCCTCCCAAGTAGCCTCTTCGTACTCTTGGTTTGACCAAAGGACTTTCACTATCTTCACATCTTTGTTTCTAGTACTACGCACCTTGTGGTCTAGTATCTTGACTGGTCTTTCTTCATAAGTTAGAGACTCATCTAGTTGAATAGTCTCCGGCCGCAAAACATGGGTTTCACTAGGCACATACTTTTTCAGTTGGGAAATGTGGAATACATCATGCATTTTCTCGAACTCCATTGGCAAGGCCAATTTGTAAGCCAATTTCCCCACACGTTGGAGAATTTCATACGGACCCACATATTTTGCACTAAGCTTCCCTTTCTTGCCGAATCGCATCACACCTTTTGTTGGAGAAACCTTTAGAAATACTTTGTCCCCAACATTAAACTCATCATCTCTCCTCTTCAAGTCAGCATAACTCTTCTGTCTATCTTGTGTTGCCTTGATACGCGACTGGATTAGTCTCACCTTGCCCACCATATCCTCAATGAAATCTGTACCCAAAGTAACCCGTTCACTGTAATCATTCCAGCAAACTGGGCTTCTGCACTTCCTTCCATACAATGCTTCAAAAGGTGCCATCTTGATGCTTGCATGGTAACTGTTATTGTAAGAGAATTCGATCAAAGGTAGGTGATCCTCCCAATTTCCTTGGAAGTCTAAAGCACAAGCTCGCAACATGTCCTCCATGGTTTGGTTTGTTCTCTCAGTCTGACCATCGGTTGCAGGGTGAAAGGCAGTACTCATCTTCAATGCTGTCCCAAGGTTCTCTTGCACTTTTTGCCAAAACTTTGATAGAAACATCGAGTCTCTATCTGACACTGTGTCCTTGGGAACTCCGTGCAACCGAACTACATTCTTCACATAGACGCTTGCTAGCTGCTTCTTTTTCCAGGTTTCTTTGATAGGAATGAACATCACTGTCTTAGTAAGTCTGTCTACAATCACCCAAATCGTGTCATTCCCAGTACGAGTCTTTGGTAAGCCTGTCACAAAGTCCATGGATATGGAATCTCACTTCCAACCTGGTATTTCTAATGGTTGTACCTTTCCCATGGGTCTTTTGTGGTCTATCTTCACTTTCTGGCACGTCAGACATTTAGATACAAACTCAGCCACTTCTCTCTTCATATTCGGCCACCAATAGAACTCCTTCAAATCCTTATACAACTTATCGCCCCCAGGGTGAACTGAATATGGTGTATTATGGCACTCCTCCATGATTTTCCTTTTAATATCTTCACACTTCTGTGGTATGCACCATCTCTCCTTGTATCTCAAGCTCCCATCCTCATGGATCTTGAATTCAGTCTCCGCACCACTAGTCACACGATCCCTAATCTTCTGAAACGACTCATCCTCCAGTTGCTTTTCTTTAATCTCCTCAAATATGGAAGGTTGGATGGTTAAAGCACTCAGTAATCCCTCTAACTCTCCTTTGTTGATAACATCAAGGTTCAATCTCCTCATATCTTCACACAACTCATTGGCCACAATCAAAACATTGACATTATGACTCGACTTTCTGCTAAGGGCATCCGCAACTACATTCGCCTTTCCCTCGTGATACTGGATGTGGACATGGTAGTCTGTAAGATACTCCAACCATCTACGTTGCCGCATGTTCAAGTGATCTTGGGTAAAGATGTACTTTAGACTTTTATGGTCCGTGAAGATCTTACAAGAAACACCGTAAAGGTAGTGCCTCCAAATCTTCAAAGCGAATACAACAGTTGCAAGTTCTAAGTCATGGGTAGGGTAGTTGACTTCATGTTTCTTCAGTTGTCTCGATGCGTATGCGATCACCCTTCCATTCTGCTGTAGGACACATCCCATACCATGCTTCGAGGCATCACTATACACTTCGAATCCTTCTATCCCATCAGGTAATACCAGCACTGGTGCAGTGGTCAATTGCTCTTTGAGGGTTTGAAAAGATGACTCACAACTCTCGTTCCACTCAAACTTGCTCTGCTTCTTCATAAGATTAGTCATGGGTCTAGTTATCCTCGAAAAATCCTTGACAAACCTTCTATAATATCCAGCTAATCCCAAGAAACTACGAACATCAGTCACATTCTTAGGTGTAGGCCACTCACTCACCGCCTTGATCTTCGCAGGATCTACGGATACACCCTCCTTCGAAATGTAATGCCCCAAAAATGCCACTTTCTCCAACCAGAACTCACACTTGGAAAACTTAGCATACAATTTGTTCTTTCTAACAGTTTCAAGGGTAGTTCTCAAGTGCTCAGCATGTTCTTCCTCATTCTTCGAATACACCAAAATGTCATCAATAAACACAACTACAAACTTATCCAAATACTCATGAAACAATCGGTTCATCAAGTCCATAAATATGGTTGGTGTATTGGTTAACCCAAAAGGCATGACTGTAAACTCGTAATATCCATACCGAGTTCTAAAGGTTGTTTTTGGAATGTCTTTATCTGCAACCTTCAACTGATGGTACCCCGACCTCAAGTCAATCTTCGAAAACACGCTTGCCCCCTTCAGTTGGTCAAAAAAGTCATATATCCTAGGTAGAGGGTACTTATTCTTTACAGTCACATTATTCAACTCTCTATAATCAATACATAGCCTCAAACTTCCATCCTTCTTTTTCACAAATAGCACAGGTGCTCCCCAAGGTGATGCACTGGGCCTAATGAACCCCTTGTCTAACAACTCCTGCAATTGAGCCTTTAGTTCACTCATCTCAGCCGGTGCCATTCTATACGGTGCTTTGGAGATAAGTGCAGCTCCTGGAACTAAGTCAATGGTAAACTTAACTTCCCTCTTAGGTGGCATTCTCGAAATCTCTTCTGGAAAGACATCTAAAAACTCATTCACAATGGGCACATCCTCCATCCGCCTATTCTCACTCATACTCAAATCTTGAACACAGCAAAAGTACAATGGACATCCCTTATTCACTAGCTTCTTCACCTTCATCGCAAAAATGATCCCAAAACCTTTAGGCTCCCCTAACCGTCTATAGGACACTTTCTTACCCAAAGGATCACTCAGTTGTACCCTCTGCATCTCACAGTCTATCTTAGCCTTGTATAAACTCAGCCAATCCATCCCCAGAATTACATCTAAGTCCCCTAGGTTAAACTCAATAAGATCTGATGGAAAGATAGCTTCTCCTATTTTCAAAGGCAAGCCTTTGAATATTTTATCACAATGAACAAGTTTTCCCGTAGGCAGACTGACTGACACATCAACATGACTCGATTCAGTTAAGTTTAACTTGCGCACAACAGAAGTAGAAATGAAAGAATAAGCTGCTCCAGAGTCAAATAGAGTGTTGACAGAGATAGATTGGATATAAAAAGTACCAGCAACTACATCCGAGGACCTCTTAGCTTCTCCCTTGCTCATCACAAACAAGCGGCCGGGAGTGTTGTTTCTTGCCTGATACCCATTGTTGTTGTTGCCTGAGTTGTTGTTGCTTGAGTTGTTGCTGTTGCCATTGCCATTGCCATTGCCAAACCTGTTGTTATTGTTGCTACCATTTCCAAACTTTCCATTTTGACCATTTCCCCTATTCCCCTGGTTATTGAAATTATTAGGACTCTGCTGGGTGTTCCCACCATTCCCACTATTTCCCTGTTGTCTATGTTTGGTGTCACACTCATACTCCCTGTGTCCCTTCTTGTTGCAGAACCTGCAGGTCACCAAATTCCCATCACAGTCTCTCCCAGGGTGGTTCCTTCTACACTTCTTACAGTGGTAGGTTCTCTCCCCATTGTTAGCATGGGAAGAACTGCTAACATTCTGGTTACCCCTATCAAACGAGTTCCCATTCCTAGACCTCTTAAAATTACCCTGATTCTCAGATTTCCCAAAATCCTTCCTTTTCTCCCCAGCTTTAGCACTCGCACTATCAGTCCTAGTATTCAGATGGTACAGATGGGCAGCTCTCTCATACACCTTGTCAAGGGTTTTGAAAACTTTTCTGGCTAGGTCCTTCTGTAACTCGGCAGTCAACCCCTGCTCAAACCTCTGAGCCTTCAGCTCTTCAGTTGGTACTACCTCAGGAGCAAACCTAGAAAGGGTCATAAACTTATTATAGTACTTAGAGATTGACATGTCTCCCATTGCCAGGCTTATGAACTCCTGAGCCTTCTGTTTCTTTAGGAATAGGGGGTAAAACTTGTCCCTTAAGGAGGTCTTAAACACTTCCCACCCAAAGTTAGGTTTGGCCCTAACGGTCACAACATTGTCTCTCCACCATATATCAGCCTCGTCCTTAAGGTACATAGCGGCCTGGTCCACTTTCATACCCTTAGGACAGTTGAGTGCCACGAACAGCTTATCAAACTCTCGAATCTAGTTTTCTAGGAAAGTAGGGTCAGCACCTCCCCTAAAAACTGGTGGTCTAACCTGGGCCAGCTTCTTAAACATTTCAGCTTGGGGGTCGACTTGGTCTCCCCAGTTTTGGATCACATTTTCAGCCAACAAACGAATAACATCAGCTAAGGCAGCGTTCTCAGCCATTCTAGCTCTACGCCTGAAATAAAATAAATATGCACTCCATTTTAAACGAAACCCAAATACTATTCACACATATTAATTGAATCACAATATTATATTTATCACATAAATTGGTTCAAAAGGGCACCTTGAGATTGCACCCCCTTGTCCCAAGCAAAACCACACAATATAAGCACGATTCATACGCAGGATTAAATGAATTTAAGGAAGAAAAAAAAATTCCCATCTCGCGACACTCTTATCAAGTTTGATTATAGACAAAGAGATTTCCCCAAAAAGTATATGATTACAAAAATTAAACTTGCTCTTGCTCACAAATAAAAGTGAAATGAAGCTCTTAAAAATAAAATATCAACTTCTTATTATAACTTATATAAAGGTATCAATCCCAAATAAAGACTATGTAGCACTAGCTACTTATTAAAATTAATCATCCAAATCAGACTATAATGAGGTTCTAATAACTATTATCAATGACAAATGCCTTATTCATGCTAACTCCACCCTAAAAAAATAATCCTCAAGGTATCACATTACTGTTCCTATCTCTCTTCTCATTATAATTATTAACATCAAAATCAAGGTCATTTTCGTCATCCGAGTCTTCAATAATAATTGACTTGTAGAGCGGATTTGGATTTCTAGTAGCTATCTTCCCAACATTTGGATCTTCGGGTGGTGGTTGTAACCATTCAAGCACATCCTCATCTGGAAATTCAATAAGAGTATAATCATGGAACATTCTTTGGTAGGTTTTAATCTTATGCTTCTTATTCTTTGCTGTTTTAAACTCATGTAAGTACTGGTAGTCTTCCTCATCTGGATTAGATGGCGTCATAATCTTTTCAAACCTTTCCACAGTATCGTCACTTCGAGTATGACTCTCATCCTCAGACACAGCAATGGGGTTGTTCCTAATATCATTACTCACGCTTTCAGACGTGATTACTGAGTCGCTCATACTTTTTCTACGTTAACCCAACGCAACGAACATTCAAAAAGCATAACACAAGCACATCATACAAATAAATCAATTAGAACATAATTATAACATGTTAAATAAATAAGAAAATAACACTTCATGTGATAATTAAATGGAAGAGAAAAAAAAATATGTATGATGTATGCATGCATTCCCTTATTAAGTCTACCCAAAAATCACCAAGTAGACAAAATAAATTTCAAATTTGTTTTAAATAAAATGGTTTAAAACATACTTAGTTTCAAATGAATAAAAAAAAATTTTGTCATTAAAATTAAAATTTTAAATCATTGAATAGGCACCTAAGTCATACTAAGCTAATTGGCTTTAGTGGTAATTAAATCTAACCTAAGGTCTGATACCACTTTGTAACACCCCAATAATTCTCTCTTAAAAACCTGTGAGAAACCTGTATATAACCTGAACAATTTCAAGAGAATTACTGGTGTGCTACCGCCACGTGTTCAAACGTTAAGGCTATCTCAGAAATTTTGCAGCGGAAAACCAAAACAGTTTTAAATAAACCTCAAAACAAAGGAATTAAATCAAAATAAGTATTACAAGTTGGAACCATTAAGGCCCTTATTCAAAACCCAATAAAAAGTAGTAAGTGATTAAATTCAGTGTTCAAATAAAATTCAAACCCAAAAGAATTAGTGTCAACTAAAATCGAATTAAAATAAATTCAAACTTTGCAAAATAAATAATATGGAAACAACCAACTCTCTACTCAAGATCCCACAACCCTCAACCTTGATGAATGCTGCATGTGTAAGAACCTGTGGTTATTCTGCTCCCCAATATTACAAGTGTAAAAAATTGGATCGTCACAGGGTCATTGAAAGGCGAAGGCCATGACCAAAGAAAGACACACACAAAATCACACAGTCAGCAAAGCTGAGTACATACAAGCTGCGAAAACAAATTAAGAAAATACCTAACATGATACTAATATTCAAGCACAAGCATCATTAAATACAGACTCAATTCACGACTCGATTATCAAATTTATTAAGACCTCACTAATTAATATTAACTGACTCATTTATTTATTTCATTGGATTTAGCAATAGACAAGGTTGTCCAACCCATGTCCCATTTGGAACATCAATAAAGAAAAACCCCATGCCTCATTTGGAATTGCAGTGGTGCGGCGCGGCGGCAGGGGCGACAGCAAGGGAAGCTTCGGGGGGTTTTTTTTTTCTCTGTTTGCTGCGTGAATGAAGGAGAAGGAGGAAGAAGTGAAGCTGATTTTTTTCACGTGAGAAGGGGGAGAAGGTAAGGGTTTTTGAGGGTTTTATTTGGGCTTTGGGTTTCTTAATTAGACTAGGAGTAATATTTGGGTTTTGGGCTATAATGTTAAAATTGTTGTAAATTAGTTAAAAACATATTAGTTTACTTAAATCTTTTCATAAAAATTAACTTATTTAATGAAACTGACATAAAAATATTTGTAAGAATAATATATAAATAAATTATAATTAAGTTAAAAATATGGGGGATTACAAACAGTTTCCATGTGGGCATGGTGTAGACACCCAAATGTGTCTCCCCAAAACCAAACCCAGTGATGAATACCTTTCACGTCATTTGATTATCGAATAAAGCGAAAGTGTGAAAAGTCTAGTGATGAGGATGTTTTTATTAAAATATCTCTTCTTTCTGTTTTTGAAAATATTTCTTTTCTTACCTTATTTATGAAAAACGTGCATTCTAGTTTAGTTTGTTCCATGATAAGGGTCCAATAATGGTTTAGTTGGATGGGTCTTGAAAAGACCTTTCCAACGATATATTATAAGCCCAATTCCGATGAATAATGAGGAAGTTATGGCCAAAATACTAAACTGGGCTCGAACCGGATCTTACCTACGACCCAATGATCATTTGGAGGGTCCAAAGGTCTAATCCTATTCCTAAACTAATTAGGATTAATTAGAACCTTCCATGAGTTTCTAAAAAATCTTAATTATCCTTTTTGAAAAGAAAAGATTAAAGAATTTGAGTTAAATAAAAACTTTCTTTTTTAAAAACTTTCCTTTTCTTAAATCCTAATTCTATTCGAATTTAAAGATGTTCAAAGACAGTCAGATATTATTTTCGTGCCTCATAATCTTTGTCAAAATTGTATATGGTTGGATAGATCTTGAAATTATCTTTCCAATGATATATTATAATATTAAATCCGAGATATAACGAAAAAGATATGAATGAGATATAAAAGTCTATCCAAAACTGACCCTGTCCCACTATTTCGGCCATATCTTTTTATATACAAAATATTTTAATCTGATTTTAATTTGGTTGGAAAGTAGACTTCAAGAGCTTTCCAACGACATGAATTATGCCGTATTTGGGCTTCCGGATCAAAAGATATGATAAAAACAAAACGCGTGAAACTGATTATTAACGCCTGACGCCAAGCATTAGCGCCTGGCGCTAATGACCAGCGTCAGGCGCTGTTGACACCCATTTGTGTCTCCCCAAAACCAAATTCAGTGATGAGTACCTTTCACGTCAAATCATAATCGAATGAAGTGAAAGTGTGGAAAGTTTAGTGTAGCGGATAGTTTTAATTTCTTTTCTCTTCTCTCTGTTTTTGAAAACCTATTTTGAGAAAACAGCCAATCCAGTTTGGTTAGTTCATTATGTGGGTCCAATAGTAGTCTAGTTGGATACGGCTGGAAAAGAGCTTTCCAACGATATATTATAAGCCCAATTCCGATGAATATTGAGGTAGTTATGGCCAAATTACTGAACTGGGCCCGGTTTGAGCCTCATATGCGGCCCAATGATATAGAGGAGGGCCTAATATAGATTTATCATTCCTAATAATGGTTTTAGTCTTCTAGAAGGTTCTTTTCATTCCTAATTCAATTAGCATTGATAAATTGACTTTTGTTGACTTTTTAGAGTTTTAATCAGAACAAAAGAATGTTTTGAGGAAAATACGATTTTATCCTTCTGTACGGCAATTTCTATCTGATTTTAGAAAACGCGTCAATAATTAAGTGAGCTCCAAACGCCAGCATTAGCGCCCGACGCTAAGCTTGGCGCTTAGCGCTAATGTCAGCGTCTGGTGCTAACCTCGTTTTACGCGTCAGAACTCTGTTTTGATTTTTTATCTTTTTGGATGATTTTCTCTATAAATAGTCTCCTAAAAACTCCGTTTTCATTCACCAATTCTCACCAACTCTCATCAAGAATTTCTTGATTCACTCTCTCTTTCTAAGCCTAGCTTTTTACAAACACAATTCCTCATACATTAGCACTAGACACACCTAGCCAAGTTCGAAGTTGCCTTCGCCCTAGACGTGAAAGGTTTTAATTTCTGAGGGTTTGGTCCCAAATCTCTCTTTCAATTATTTAATTTAATTGTTTGATTTATTATTTTCCTTGAAGTTACTAACGTGTGTATTTTGTTATTAGAAAGAGGTACGAGGCATCCAAGTAAGTGCTTTAATTGTTTGCATTGATATTATGATATAGAAATCATGTCTAGGTTGTTATTATAATTCATAGTATCATGTTAGGATGCTTGATGTTTTGAATGACAACAATGATTCCTTGTATTATGTTTAGGGAAAAGGTTATAATATCAAATATGCTTATTATGATTCATGCGATGCTTCCTATATTCTTTCCTAATATTTATGTTAGTATCATGTTAGGGTTAAAGCTTTGATTTTTATTGTTTAGTGACATGCTAGGGCTTGTTATTAATCTTGTTAGTATCATGCCTAGGATCTTGCTATTAATATTATGCTTTAACATGATTATTATAATTATGATTATGATTATAATTATAATTTATTGTTATTATGTTGCTTGATATTTATTGTTATTGCTTGATCACACCTTTTTATGCATGTTTAAAGGGAATTTGTACTTGTAATCACGCTTAATAAGATAATTAATAATCTTGTTTAGGGTTAATTTTATTATAATTCAAGTGATCGCCAATAATAGTTTTATTTGTGCATTAATATTCAACCAACATAGATTAAACAGGTTTAGGGTAATCCTATTGATTGCATTTTAGTCAGAAAGCGCATTTGAATACGATCAGAATAAAGTAGAGGCCTATTATTAGGGCAGGTTCAATCTCTTTTAGGTTGGATTTGTACCTTCATCCCCGAACTACCAATCATGGTTCCAGACCTATTGGAGTTGACGATCTTCTGGATCGTTAAGGGGTGTAATCTTCACCTCGTGAACAGTTTACAAGTTCCTAAAACTTGTTGGCGACTCTTTTGCTCTATCTTCTTTCCCTTTGGACGCCACCGTACTTTAGTTTATGATCACAGTGGGGTTCAAGCTAGGGGTATTACTTGAAATATTCCCTACAGTTTTTGGCGACTCCACTAGGGAGGATTTCTATTTTAATTCCTGAAATTTATTTCGGCAATGATTTAGAATGAGTGGATGAGAATCGAAAAGTTCTAAGTATTTCATGTGTGTAATTTTGATTAACATTATTGTCATATGCATAAAAAAGATCTCATTGGAAAAACCATCCGTAATGAGTTAAAACATAGGATTTTTACACGTAGGAAATTTGAGGAATATCTTTCACAAATAGGATCGAAATAATGCTGCGCGAAACTGGAAAATTTTATCGAGCACAGAAAGCTGCTGAGGCATGTAGGAACTAGCGTCAGCGAACAAAGATTAGCGCCAACATTTTGACGTTAGCGCCAGGCGACAGATTTTTTCGCCAGGCGCTAAAGCCAAAAGGTGGCGCTAGCTTCTGTTTGCTGGCGCCAAGTTCTTCCAATACCAAGCCAGAAATATGCGTTCTAATTTTGACCAGTTTTTAGCATTGTTTGCTCGATCTTACTTCCTGATTGAGTTTTTCTCACTTTTTCTGAAACCCATATGTGTTCTACATATGGAAATAACCCTCTGGGAATTCAAGCTCCATCTACCTGATTGAACGCTCTGAGCAACAAAGGGTACATCCGAGAATGTTGAATTCACCAAACCATGGAAGCGAGCTTATCTAAATTCGCGTTGTCCCGTCCACTCTCGCCAACCCTTCACGGTTAGGCTTCCGCGCGGTGCATCTGGACAATAAACATGGACCCTCTATTGACTAACCCATATCCCAAACTTTAGAGAACTAGAGCCATGGTTAGGTTGCAAACTCATTGCATCATATTGTGACTACTTGACTACTTGTGCATTCTTTGTTGTGCATACTCTATATGATTTTTCCTAACCGTTTGTTTGACTTGCGTTAAGACAAAATAAACTGCTTAATGGCTAAAAAGACTTTGCTTAATTAATTAATTAATTTTTGTAATTAGAGTCTAATAATCTAATCAGAGTTGACTTAGTACGACTTTAGGCATACCCTGTAGAGTAATAATACCGGAAGCAGTTCCAGATCAACGTTCTAGCACTGGCGCCGAGATTTGGACTGCAGCGCCACTCTGTGGAGTGTAGCGCCTGGCGACAGCTTTGTCGTCTGGCGCTAGTCCTGTCGTTTTGGAGACAGTTTGGTTTATTGCTCGAGTCATCACTTTGTGTCTGATTAAATAGTTTGCTAATTAATTCTGTTAATTATACCTTGTTAAGTCATTAATTGAGTCTAGTCACATAGTCTAGCCACATGGTCATGACACGAGTCTTAACATGTCACCTATACTTACTAGTCTTAGCACACACTTGAGTATATATCACCATGACCATGTCTTAGGTTCATGCATGAGTCGGTTTTTTCCGTCATTTGAGTTGGGGGTACATTCTATTCCTAAATTTCCACATCTCTCCATCTACATGCTTTCTCCATATCACCATCCTCATTTTTCTACCTTCTTCTATCCATTGCATGTTGAATAAAGTTTGAATCAAACAATTAACAATGAATATCCCCAAATTCCTTTTCCACAGTACTTGGTCGAGGAGAGAAGGGCGATTAATCAAGGATAACCTCTTTATTCAAGTCTTACTTTTTGATAAACCGATTCGTCAAAAGAGGAAGGCTAAAAAGATAATGGCAACTCAAGAGGAAGTTAACGAACTTAGGAGTCAATTGACTGACGTGACTGAGGTGTTAAAGGCTTTAACCCTCAAAATTTATGACCCTTTGAAGCAACAACAAATGAACCTCATGCAAGAAAGCTTGAGCAAGCTATCTAGTGACTATAAATTTCAGGGCATTAGTTCACAAGGGGTCTTGGTGGATAAAGAACTTCTTCCGCATAAGTTCAATGCCAACGACATCCCAAAATTCAAGGCAACAGATAACCCTTATTTTCATCTAAGAGCTTTTGAAACAATAATGAGTGTTAAGGGTGTTGATAAGAAAGTGTTTCCCTCTATATTTTCTATATCTCTTGACACCGTTTGCCAACAATGGTTCTTCTCCTTTGACAAAGAGAAAACCTCTACCTGGGAATCGATAGTAAACACTTTCATTGATAGGTACAAGTGCAATATTCAAGTTGAAACCGATTATAGACAACTTGAGATGCTAAGACAAAAAGAGAATGAAGGCTTTACTTCTTTCTTTAATAAGTGGAGGGAAACTTCCGCTAAGATGATTGAGGTGCCCACTAAAAAAGAATCTGTGAGGATGTTTATCAAGAATCTCCAAGAGAAGTATTCGAAGCATTTAAAATATCGACATTATTTGAATACTTTCTAGGCCATTTATGACATCGTAATTGAAATCGAAGATGACCTCGCAAAGCAAAAAGCTACTAACAATAGTAACCACGGTGGCTGGAAAGGAAAGAAGAACGACAATCCTTCTTCTTTCGAAAACGCCCACTCTAGTAATAATGTTAGTACCTTTGACCATAATGGTGTCTTAGCCATGGGCAATCAATGATATAAAAAGAAACCCAGGAGAGAACTCACACCCATTGGAATGACCTACGATGCTGCTTTCGACCGTCTTTACGATCGAGGATTAATCAAACTTATTGGCCCTACCGAGGATCCAACGCCAGAAAATCGATCTTCGAGATGGGATCCCAACTCCTATTGCAAGTACCATCGAGGAAACGGTCATACCACTGATGAATGCTACAGGTTTCAAAATCTCATTCAAGATCTCATAGAAGCAAACAAGATCCCATTGCCTCTAGCTAGCGAGAAGACTGGGTGATGATGAAGCAAACAACATAAGACAAGAGGCGAGCTTCAACGACAAGATTTCATGACCTCCTTTTCCTTTTCTTTTTCTTTTTTTCCCTCCCCCAATAAGTCTAGCATAGGCACCTTTCTTTTCCCTTGAATTTAATTTTGTAGATTCTTTCTTTTTCCCTTTTAAATAAAATGAGCATTTATTTCCTTACATATGATCATTGCATTGCAAAAAAAAAAAAAAAAAATAAAAATAAAAATAAAAATAAAATAAAATAAAAAATAAAATGTTGAACTAAGCACAAGGTATACCAATGATTTGAGGCACCCCTTGTAGCCACATCATATCACCTTTCACCCTTCAATTATACATCCTTTTTTGGTAAACCACTTTGAGCCTCGTCTAACGATAGACCCTTCATTTTTTCAACCCATATCTACCTAACTTTGGGATGGGATTGTGTGCAACTTATGCAATTTTCAAAAAAAAAAAAGCTTGAGTGACTTCAAAAGATAAAATAGAAAAAAATAAGCAAAATAAATAAATAAATAAATAAATAAAAGTGTACAAAAGGGCGAGTGTTCCAATGTCTTTGACATGAACATGTCTTTGATAAGAACACGTCTCAGATTGCGTCTCTTATCGAGTGCTCGGTACCGTGCCTGAGAAACATGAATGCCAAGTGAGTGATAGACCGCATGATCGGGATTGCCCACACTTATAAAAATAAAATAGATGCTAAAGCAAAAGAGAAAAGAGAGCTAAAAAAGAGTTAAAAGCCTCAAGCATAAAGGTATAAAGAATCAAAAGCAAGGTTGCACATCTTGGGGGATTATCAAGGGTTTTGAGCTTTTATCCCTTTCTTCTATAACCTTTAGCCTAACCACGTTACAAACCCTTAAAATACCTTTTTGAGGTATACACACACTTGTGCGAGGTTCGGCTAGAGCTACGTTCGGCCTGATTCATAACGGATACGTAGGCAACCTCACATCGAGGTGCAGTCGTTATAAAAATGCATTCATATTCACATTCACACACTTACACCGTGATCATATCAAGGGATTCCCTGTGTTCATCCCTATTCATTTAGAGCTAGACTTGGGGGCTTGATCCCTATATCATTAGCTTACCTAGCCTAAGAGTCACCATCATTTGAATCCTCTTGAAATAATATTTTCCCACACACTTAGCCCTTGCAGCCTAACTTTAGTGTCACTATCACATACATCACAGATACATGACCAAATATACTTCCCTTAGGAACCCTTTGTCATGGAATCTTAACAAAACGTTGAAGCATGCCTTGTCATATCAACATCACTCATCAATCATAATTGTCATTGCATCACGAAGTATGAAGTGCTTAGCCTCCGTGCCTAAGTTACCCAAATGCTTTCATCATTGAGTCAACAATTGAGATAGCCTAGGATGGGTTAATCCTTGCACCTTGAGAGATAGTATCAAATGACATTTGACTAAGCTTATTCAACATGCACCTTCAAAAACTTTGCTTCTTTCTTTTTTGCGTCTTTCTTTTTCAGGAGAAAGTCGGTACCCTCCACAAAAATGACGGAATTTTTTTTCTTTTTTTTGCATTTTCGAGCCGCACAATCATAATACAATGCACACATGGGTCATGAGTCACACGTGTCAAACACTTTGAGTCGAGTCAACCTTGAGTCAATCACAGCGAGTCAAGTTCATACCTTGAGTCACGACTAGTCAATGAGTCAAGCAACACTAAGTCTTAGGTCAACCCTAAACAAAGATAAGCAAAGTTCTATAGTAAAAAATAAAAATGCAGGTGCATCCCAGCAAACGAGGACATTCCCGGATTTTTTTTCCAAAAAACCGCGAATATGATACAGGAGATACCTCCAAGATAAGAGGAGTTACATGGATCAGTAAATTAGAGATGAAGATCTTTAATTTATAAAAGATTTGAGAGGATTTGATTGAAAGGAAACGACCAAGCTCAAAGTTTGGAGCAAAACCAAGCAATAGCGGCAGAAAGAGTGAAAGGGTAAAGTCGTATCCCCTTCCATATGGATCCCCGCGTCGTTCCATTCCATCTAGGATTAAGAATAGGCGAAATCGGACCTGCTTTTTCCATCTCTCGTTATTTATGTTCTTAATTTCGTGGCGTGGATATTGGCAGGAGTTGATTGAAACTTTAGCATGGGCTCATGAACGCACACCTTTGGCCAATTTGATTCGATGGAGAGATAAACTAGTAGCTCTTTCCATTGTACAAGCAAGATTAGTTGGATTAGCTCACTTTTCCGTAGGTTATATATTCACATATGCGGCTTTCTTGATTGCCTCTACATCGGGCAAATTTGGTTAATTTTTGTGTTTTCTTCACGAGAATCTCATTTCTTTGGATGGAGAAGGCAACCCCCTTTCTTATACACTTTTACATCTAGGATCCGACTTGTATCATTGATACTAATAGGAACTGAACCATTATGGCAAGGAAAAGTTTGATTCAGCGGGAGAAGAAGAGGAAGAATTTGGAACAAAAATATCATTTGATTCGTCGATCCTCAAAAGAAGAAATAAGCAAAGTAGCATCGTTGAGTGATAAATGGGAAATTCATGGAAAGTTACAATCTCTACCACGTAATAGTGCACCTACGCGTCTCCATCGACGTTGTTTTTTGAACGGAAGACCGAGAGCTAACTATCGAGACTTTGGGTTATTCGGACATATCCTTCGTGAAATGGTTCATACATGTTTGTTGCCAGGGGCAACAAGATCGAGTTGGTAAGCATAAAAAAATATTTTCATTTCTATGATCATCGTCGATCGTAGA